>NC_140702.1:15616475-16331475 GCF_054131305.1 Coturnix japonica | reverse complement strand
CCATCAGGCGCTCATTTTTGATCATGGATATGTAAGAGATTTTTTCTTTTTTTTTTTGTTTCTCAGGCTTGCCAAGCGGATATCAATAGAACGGTAACATAAGCAAAAATGGTAAGCATTTTAAGAGAAATTAAGATGCTGCCTTGTACATCAGCTTTTCTGCCGTTTTTTCAGACCTTGCTGCTTTTCAGCGTCATACAACAAACACTGAAAATTCCAACAAGTATTTTAACTGATTTTAATTTTCCATTATGAAGCTGTTACAATTAGAAATTAAAAAATTAGCTTTGACTTCATAATACTGCTGTCAGTAATGCTGCTCCAATACCCTCCAATCCCCTAACACAATTTGCACACTGTGAATCCACATTTTACACACTTTTTGCTGTAACTCAGAGAAATTACAGCAATTTTTTCTCATCCACACCTAATATGCGTTAGTCGAAAAACATCACTTACAAAGACTTTTTTGGACAATATTGATTTGAAGAGCTGCACTATTCAGAGGGATCCTGCATTGCCACTTGTGCAATTACAAACTGTGAATCAAATCTGTCTGATCAGAACTTAGGAACTGATATACGTCAAGTGTTAAATGTGCCCATGAAGTAGAAAGCCGGCCTGACACTGGAATAAGACAAAAAGCCAATGATATTTGCTACTAAAATGATCTTTGCCTAACTTTTAACATGGGACATTCATTTTGGATCAGTGTATTTTCCAGCTGCAGGTTAAAAGATCTGAGTATTTGTACAGTAGGAGCATCAGGTCTGTGAACTATCCCATTTTAACACCCCACACCCCTTAATTATATCATTTGACACCACATATCACATACATTACTACACCCATTTTACAGATGTACAAACCAACAAACACTGTCCTGAAGCGATGAACTATAGTAGACAGACCTAAGATCTTTTGTGTAATGCTACGTTAGTCTTCTTGTGCACAAGACTTAAAAGAAAAAGCAAACAGAAAGTTAAACCTATCAAATATTTCTCTGAAACAGAGATTTATACCTAAGGCTTCCCTTCCCTGAATTTTACAGTACTTTGAAGTGAGTCCGAAACTCGCTATCTAAACACATCCACATTCTACATTACAACACTTCGTAATGTGGGAAACTGATAAGATGAAGTGCCTGTGCAAGGAGAAGCCACTAGAGATAGATATTCCTGACAAAAGGTCAGTGGGTACTTCCACCTTAATGGTATTTGGGTAATGGGTATAATGGG
This sequence comes from Coturnix japonica, assembly GCF_054131305.1. NCBI lineage: Eukaryota > Metazoa > Chordata > Aves > Galliformes > Phasianidae > Coturnix > Coturnix japonica. Next base: position 16,330,237 of record NC_140702.1, on the reverse strand, counting down.
TATAAAAGGGTATAATGGGTAAGAAACCCAACCCAAAATGTAACCACTCTACATATCCGCCGCAACAGCAAGGACATATAGAGATATATGAAAGAACATCCTTGGACATGACTGTAAGAGGTAAATAAGAACAGCAACTTTCTGTTAACTAACTGTACCAATGATACCAAAAAGACTTACAGAGGCAAAATACATTTAGAACATTCGTCCACAATGTTTCTCAAATTTAAATATTCCAAGTAAAATTTCTCATGGTATTTCAAGAAATATGTTTAAGAAAAGGAGCTAACTTTCTGAGATTTCACATTCAATGGTTTCTGCAACAGCTCTAGCATGAATTCATTTTCCTTTATTGAACAGCAGGAGTCAAAGTTAATGCCATCCCCAGGCAATGCAAACTTTCACACCTTCAGTTTTGTAAAACACTAATTTAATAAAAATATGAACTTCTCATACCCGAGCACAAAATGCTTTTCAACTCCAAAGGTTTGTTATGTCTCCTGGACTCCCTGGACCCCACATGGTTACTTTAGAGACATTCAGAAAAAGAGATTCAGAGGCTTAGAATTGTCCCGGCTCTCCCGAGAAAGGGATACTCTTTGAGAGAAGGGTATTTTGAAGTGCTTGAAGCACCAGTCAGCCTCGAAGCTGTTCATTCCAGGATGGCAACGAGCATTTATTTGAAGAACTCGCAGGGATGACAAGTAAAAGGAGGAGAAATTAGCAAGGCTGAGATCCCTGTGTACTCTCACAGCAACAGGAAAACACTAAGCCACAGTTAAAGCTGCATCAAGGAATAAATTAAAAGACCAACATTTCAGGTCAGTCTGTGTCTTTTTACTGAAATCAGTCCTGTGGTTTCTCAGCAAGACATATGGCCACAACCACTGACAGGTAGCTCGGCTTTGCAGAGAACAAGGCAAATATAGATGCAGCTCTGTTTGTCCCAGCAGTTTCCTCCAGATCTGCTTCTCTCCACAGTTCTCCTCTGCATCTCATCCTGCTCAGCCCCACACTTTCTGCTCGCCCAGTAAAGCAAACCAGCAGTTGCTGCTTTTCACTGCTTTCCAAATGGGCACTGTCCCGAAAAGCACGGGTAGATAGTGCTGAAGACGGTTTCCACGTCCTCGGCGTTGGCTCCTAGTGATGATGAGCAGTCAGTGTGGAAAATTCTTCACAGACCTTTGCAAGCAGAGTATTTCAGTAGAGCTGCGAGTATGATGGGAACAGAAAAACTTTTGAATGTTCTGCCCACCACGAGACAGCTGGCACACAATTATCATTCCTCCTATTCTACAGATGGGAGAAATGAAGCTCAGAAAATTGCCTAAACTCTTACAAGAATTGTGTGACAGAGGTCTGAACACAATCCAGATCTTTCAACCCGACTCTTTAAGTAACTATTTGAAGAATATGAACACCAAGACAAGAAGGGAGGTCTAATTGGATATCACTGTCAGTAATTCCTGGAGCTACCCACCAATAGGAAGCCTGGATAACATGTTTACCATACAAAGAGGGTCCGGTGTTACTGCACAGAATAAGGCTTGCATAATATATTCTGATTTTTTTGTTGTTTTTTTGGTGGGTGTTTTTTTTGTTTGTTTGTCCTGTTTTTCCTTTTCTTTGTCTTTTTTGTCGTTGTTGTTGTTTGTTTTTTTCCCTATAGAAATTCTGAAGGTTGGTACGGTAAGAAAAGAAAGAGGCAGCTCTGATCATACCATGCCACTTGGGAAGGACAGGCAGAAAACTCACAAGAGTTAGTGCAGTCACATTTGACTTTTAACTTTTTGATATTGAGATATTCAGGCAAGCAGCATAGGAATAATGAGATAAGAGAATGCAAGGGTGTGAGTGCTATGGAAATACACATATTAGTATGCAGTATGAAAGAGCACCCTCTGTTGTTTTTGGTTAACAGAAGCAAGTCTCCCGATACCTCAAAATAATATTTCAGTTCCAGAAAAGACTGAGATAAATCATCACTACCAACATATAGATATCTGCAAACACTTCCCAGGGAATTTAGACACTGCACATGCACAGTTTGTTTAGGGAGAATGGTTATGCATACTGAGAGCTACTGGGTTACAGAAGGAAGAATAATCTATACCCTAGCAAACCCTAGTTGCCTAATCTGGAAGCATTTTATGGTGAAAAGGATCACTGGTGTACATTTCCGACATAAAATCAGCAGAAATGTTTTTTAATGAAGATGTGAAATTGATGCACTGGGCAATTTTTATTTATTAGTTTTGTATGGCATCAAGAATTTTAGGTAAAGGGCACCTCATAATTTAACACAGGAGTATCCAATACTAATAAAAGCAAAGTACAAATGTCTGATGATGGATTACACATTCCAGCTAGTTAAAAAGATGTGAGATTTATCTGCATGTTACTTCACATTAACAACAGTCCATAACTACATCAGTGACAAGCGCGGAACTCTTAACAACACACAGTTTCTACACCGTGTTTGCCCTACTTAGAGCTAAAAACTCGTAAAAATTCTAACTTTTCATTAATTTCCTATATCCAGAAACTAACGATTTTCTTAAGGGCCTGGAAATTATAGAGTTGGATGGTGATCCACATGGTTCAATTCCAGTGATATCCCAGTGATGGTGTAACATGGGGAAAACAAATTCTGATGTCAGTGTGAATAAACTTGGATGCATGAGGTGCCTTCAGAAGATTTTGCTAGAAGTGAAGACTGAACATGAGAAGATGTTGAAAATACATCTTCCCATTAGCATCCATATATGACTGCCTTTAAAAATTACACCATTAGTTAAGGAAACAAGACGAGAACCTCAGAAACAACTAATAAATTTTACATTATAAGAAATAATACATTGCAAATGTATGAAAATGGTTTGTAGCAGAAAGTATACTCATTATTATTATCATTTTTTGAGAACAGTTCTTGCTGAAGAAAACCATAATTGAGTGTTTCAGGGAAAATTAATTGCAATTTGATTGTCTCTTGACCTACTGAAAAATCCTGCACGATATATATTATACGGTTTCCATGAAAAACTGAAATTGTGTAAATACAGAAAACTACACTGCATATGTATTCAGAACTATGCAGCTTAACAGTCAACACTTTCATGATTAAGCTTTGCTTTACATAATGTACGGGGAATGAGAGAAAAGTAAAATTTCAAAGAAAAAGGATTATTTCCTGCAGATTTCAAAGATGCCGAAGCAGAGAGCTTCCTCTAACACATCTCTTATCTGTTGAATAAGATTTTTCATTGGAAGTAGTTTGAGTAAGTCAATTACAGGATTATTTAACAATCCTACACTGAAGGAAGCTGCTTGCAGAAGACCTGAGAACGTGCAATCTCTTTTTTCTCCTTCCACAGACTCCAGAATACTGAGGACCAACCTTGAAAGGGACTTCCAAGTGCTGCTACAGTAACCATGGAATTTCCTCCCCTGATTTTACTTTTCCTACTCAAATGCTGCTAGAAAATTCTGTCTCAAAACAGTATTAAAGATTTATTTTGCCGAGTAAACATAAATAAATAAATAAATCAGGAGATGGCGATACCACAATTGTGCTAGCAACCTCAACGTGGCCCCCATGGGGCAATATATCTAACAATCAATTACGACGGAGTGTACCGCGAGTTCCTGCAATGTCTCCCAGACAAGAGCTGAAAACAGAGTATGTTTTCTGAACTCTTAAATATTCATGAAACAATTTTTAAATGGTCCTATGTGTGCCAGAAAGGGCTCACAAATGTACAGCACCTTAAAAATGAAAACTCTTGATTATTTCAGTGCTCAAGCAAATTCCTGTGTTTTTATATATCGTGCCATTGCTGACATCTAATGTTCTTTCAACTGCAAGAGATGGGAGAACCCCCTTTTTTTTCCTTTTCTTTTTTCTTTTTTTTCCCATGTTTTAATGTTTTCCTCTGTTTTTAACATCATTCTGTGCTGTGTACAGTCAGTTTCTCTAATCCCATTGTAACAGGTAATGAAGGTAAGTATGTCACTCTATACACAATATTATATGAGAAACCAAACTGCGTTAAAGCAAGACCCTTAATACTTTCACTGGGATTTTGAAGAGATGCGAAAAAGCATCATCATTAGAACACGTGTCTTCAGAGCCACTAGAACTGGCGAGCAGAGTGCTGTGTTTTCAGTAAGTATCTAAACATTTTTCACAAACTGAATACATTCCAAGCTGGCAGTCTCCCTTTAAATAAAACAAGAACGAAAATTACATTATCCGCTTAAGTCTGCAGCATTGTTAACTTCAGATGTACCTCAGTTTTCCTGTCCCTTTCCCTAAATTACACCTAGGAAACACAACACTACACATGCATGCATTTAAATTAACTTCAGACTCAGCTACTGCATCTCCCAAAATGCCCTAAAGGAATACTGTTCTGGCTGGAAACAAATTCCTGTATAGTGCATGTTTCTCCCTCCCTCTGCTGAAATCATCCCTTTTTTTTTTTTTTTTTTTAACCATCAGCAACATAAATTACCAAGTTATGAGACTTGAATTCCTTTAAAATATGTGCTTGTTTTGTTTGGCATGTCACAAACTCACTCCTCTCCTCTTGCTGTAGCACCACTGAGGTTCCCTATTTTACTAAAGCAGAATATCAAGAAATAACTCTGCGTGTAAATGCTTCATAGAATATGTTCCTACTGCTGGTGTAGGTACAGGCTTGAAAATAGGTGTAATTCTGTTTTCTGCCTACAGAAAACAGGTCTTCTGGGGATGGCACAAAGCTGCAAGTGCACCTAAACTGAAAACTGAGCAAGGTGTGGGTACTGCTGTGCTGCCTGCCTCGTGCTGACACACTCTGAGCACACTCCACCAGCAAGGATAGGCCAGTCCAGAAACCTTTGCCCAGAGGGTGCCCTCCTTCTGCTCATGTGGGTGGCAGAGAGAGTAAAGGGGTTTATTGCTGTACATGTGTTATGACATGTCATTTGCCCATGGAACAAAGTCAAAGAACAGATCCTGGCCAGGTTTAGCCAAAGAGAGTCGTGATGTCCATGCAGGTTGGTGTTACGGGAGGTCAAGAGCAAGTTACAGGCCTGGAGACCACTTGTGATCACATGGGCACAGCTCTGAAAAACAACTGCAGCTGACTAACAGCTGACTCTTCTCAGCCACAGTGTTTTTCTGAGCATACAAAAACCTGGAGCACGCTGCTCCTCCTCATGTTGAAGGTGCTGGTTTTAAGATGGTGTGTTCTGAAGATCTAATTTGAAGTTTTGCGACAGTAAGTGCAAGCTCATGGCAACACTGACATCACACATCAGACCATGTGAAAATATGGGTAGTTCTCCTTCAGATGTGATAACAGACAAAAAATGGAGTGGAGGAATATTTAAATACTGTGCTCCCACTCTGAGAGCTGCCAATATTTGCTACTTAAAATTTAAGCACTTTCCTTGCATCCCTTCAGGAAAGCTGCGTTTTCTGTCATGTGAAACATTCATGCATCTATGTCATCAATTAAAATTTTCAATACTTCCAATAACGTATTTATTATTTGATTTTATGTTACTGGCTTGCTATAAATAATTTGAAAAGGAAAAATTATACAGGGGAGAAGATACTAAATGCAGGCTGTGTTGTTTTCACATGTATGTAAAAGCTGAATACAATATTAATCCATACTGTAATTTTAATCATATCAAGAACTATAATTTTTTTTTTTTTTAAAGAGGTAGCTAACCCATCAGTAACTACCCTTGGAGTGTATCACTTCATTTGCACTTCTTAGAAGTGCTGCAGTTGTCATTCTTCTGAATGCGAACTTTACCTTAACATGAACATGAGCTTCATGGGATTTGCTACAAAACTATTTTAACAATCACCTGTTTGGCAACCTTAAATTTTGCAGCACTAAGAGTAAGAGCAAATGTCTTTGACCTCAGTTTTATGTCACTAACTTATTAATTATTACAAAAAGGAGAAATCCTGGAGAAAACATTCTTGAAGGACATTAAATTCTATTTAAGATCCTCATGAGCAGATTTATAACTGATTCTTGTGGTTGTTTAGGATAGTCTGGATTAAACCCTCTATCAAACTATGCATTAAAAATGTGTGAAAAAAATGTTTTAAAAAGTTTTCAGAACACAAGACGTCTCTCAAAAACAGACCTCAAGTACTGAATTCAGCATTCCCAAACATGGGACTCCTGAACTAGAAGTCACTTTGATAAAACATTAGCTCTACCTGTGTGCCGCAGGTCAAAGCCTCTAAAAACCGGGGTAATATTTTACTACACAATAAAAGAATGGCGTGAATAAGTGTACTGAAACCTGCAAATGGTAGCTGTGATATATATTTTGGCACTGAGTACAGTCAGCAGGTCAGCAGTAAAGGCAATAATAATTATTTATGCACAATAGCATTCCAGCAGAATGCTGACAGGTCATTATATGTCTGTTTTCAACTTCACAGAAGACAATGGTCAGCTAAATGCAGCGCCTCAATGTTTTCATTTCCCAAAACGAGGTAAACTCACACTTCCTGCAGCAATCCCATCCAGCTGCCATGCAATCAGCAGGCAGCACACACCCAGACAGTTTACTCTTTTCTGTTACTTCATGAAAATTATGACCACATTGTCAGCATTTCAGCACTTAAGAAAATCGTTCCAGCTTACTGAACTGACAAATAAAAACAAATAAAATTGGAAACCAAATTTCAAGATAAAAGACTGAAAAAACTGCGGTCATAATTTATTTTACAAAACAGCACATTACAGAATTAAAGTATGCAGAGAAATGTTTTTTTTTGTTTTCGTTTTTTTAATGGTACTTAAAACTTTCACATACTTCATTTCAAAACATTTGCATTCTTCCTTTCCACTGCTCTGAACCGAGTCAGGAGAGTAGAAAGAGACATTCAAAATTTCAGGACTATTTTTTGCTGTTATAAATCACATGCTCTAAATTTTGGATTAAGCACATATTAAAAAACTGCTAGTAGTATCTCACGCTCAAGAAAACTTAAGAAAATCTGAGACTGGAGAGACACAAAGGATGAGTGAGGTGAAACGATGCCAGTAAAACCCTTTGGATGCAGAAATACTTCATTTTTGAGATCTTTTAACTGCTGGCAAATAACTGCTGTAAGATAATCTTTTGTGAAGGATGGACTCCACTTGCTGCAGGACTGCAACTCTGGGATGAAGAATGAGCTTTGAGGAAAGAAAATTGGGAAGAATTTGTTTAGGAAAGCTCTGTTCCTAATTTAGTTCAAGTATCTCGAGACCACCGAGGCATCATATTACTCAGAAATCTATAGCAAACCATTGTCCACTTGACCCTACAGCTTAAAGCTGCGGGAAGAATATATGAGGTGCCAGAATCACAAATAAAACATGAAGCAGATTTATGAAAAATAACAAGTGAACAACAAAATTAAATGCGGGGAAAAAAAAAAGACACATCTGAATTCAGTGTACCATGCTGTTAAAAATAAACTTGATGGCAAAGTCATGTTTTGACATCATTACAAAATGAAAGAGGATAATGATTACATTAACAGAATCAAAGACAGAAGACATTAAAATGACCACAGACATAAATATCAAAGCAAACAGAAGAAGATATAAAGGAACCTTTCAGATTCAGATCTTTATGCAGAAAAATGAGATTGGAATCAGAAAATTGACAGGGAAAAGAAACAGTTCAAAGACTACACATATAATGAGAGAAACAAATTTAAAAGGCATTGGTGAGATCGTATCAGTTTTTAAATTTCTATTAGCTTTGCAGAAAAATAAGGGTAGGAAAAACAAAGAAATAAACATGGAAAATCACAGGTAAAGGGGCCTCTTAAATTCACTTCTGCGGTCTTCTTTATCACTTTTAATACCAAGATACTGAAATAAGAGGTGAGTAAAAGAAAACACAGAAAGCAATTGAACGCTGATTCATCATCATTATATCGTTAACTGAGTGGCAGCCATGTAGGAATGCTTGAAACTTCTAAGCACATGGTGAGAAAGACAAACATTTGAATGACAAGGAAATATAACTAGGAGTACTCAGATTAAATCATAAAAGGAAAAAAAAATATATTCTGCATATCAGAAAGACTTCCTTACAGTGATACTGTGGAATAATTTCTCAACGAACTAGAAGAAACATTCAATAATATAATGAAGGGAACAATGCTGAACTAGCAGGAGGTCAGACCAAAAGATCTGAAAGTATTTCTTCCATCTAATTCTAACAGACTATTAAAGGATACAATCAATAGTCAGGGAGGTAAGTTATTTTGATAAGCTCCACGGTTTTCATTCTTTCAGAGGAAATACCACAGCTGAAATTGGGAGAAGAAAAAAAGAGGAAACACCAAGCTGTGTGCTTTCTTACAGTTACTGTTTCCCATTGTGGATGTTACCATTATCTTTACATATGAAGAGAGATTGAAATAATCTAGAGAGGTCTCCCACACTACAACACTGAGATAAAGAAGAACTTAAAAGAAACACTGCATGTTCTGGCAACAAATTAAATGGAAAAGAACAGAGTCATGTTTCCTGGGGGAAAGAGACTGAATATTACGAGGTTAGTCACACTATTAGTGGGGCGAATAATGTCACTTAGAAGAAAAATAAGTGTGATATATAACTAAATTTTTCGCATTGTATCAGTTTGGCAGATAGACGTATTGCTGCACTGAAGTTAAAGAGCAACAGCACTATTTTATCTGGTGATAGCAATGAAGAAAATATCCCTCTGCTTGGGCAGAGTTTTTCAGCAGTTCAGCAAAGCAGCTGAATGACAGCTAAAATGAGAACTTAATATGTAACTAGTCACATAAAATGCAGGCCAAACAGTATTTGATGCTAAATTTACAGCATAATACAATGTCAGAATATTTGTATATTTGCATATTGAGATCACATCATATTCCGTATGTTTTTACCCATAGATAGAGCAACAACAGTTTAGACTGACTGGCTCAAAGAACAGCAGCTTCTCTCTATTACAGATGCTATTAGTACAGTTAATATAATCAGCTGTTTCAGGAAGTGTTAAGATGCACAAGCTATTGGAAAATAGGTTAGAAGCAGACTGGTCAAAAATATGTCCTAACAAAACATACAGGAAAACAAACATGGTCAAATGGCTTACGAGCAGAACAACAAAAATCAAACTCTGAAATTGTAAACCAGCTATGCCACTGAATTAACATCTGTGTTTCAGTCCAGCCACAAGCCTGTTTTGTCTCAGTAACTGCAACTGTGAAGGGAGAATAAATAATACTTATCTTTTTACTCTACTTTGGCTCGAGAGCCCCTGGGGCAGGACATAGCTCTCGTCCTACTGTTCTAGAGGTTGAACAAGCATCAGCACCAAAATATGCTGCTATTTAGGATGCTGCAACAGGAAGAATATTTGGGCCATACATTGCAATAGAAAACTGAAGGGTGAGTTCCACAGACGCATGTAGCAACTACCTTACAAACCCACAACCAACCACTAATGCACTGCACGGTACTCGACACCAAACTTTTTGTTGTTTTATTTCTACGTTATCAGTCCAGAAATAAATGAAAGAATATCTTAATGTCCTGAACTCTTCTAAATGCTTTCTAATGGTATGGTAAGTTCTTCTCAGGATAATACAGACAACTAATGTCAGGACACTCATTATTAAATGAGTACCCAACCTGGAAAGCAGTATCTCAAAAACCAGCATTGAGTTTGTGCCACAGGAAGGGCTGCAGGGTTTTCAGTGAATCTGCAAAAGTGAGAGGGATACAAAAAGGACATTTCACAATGGCCTTCCAAAGTACCTCATCCAGGATGAATTTTGCCATATGTTTGCACGTATTTTCAGTCTGATGATACATATCAGCGCTACGCAGACAGACCTCCCCGTCCTCTCCTGTAATGATACAAAAGGAAAGACCCCAATTCTGCTTCCCTCAGAATTCAAAATCAGTTTTGGTGAGGTGCAGAAGAAGGGCTGATATGAAGACTGGAGTCCTTGTAGCATCCCCCAAAAATTACTGTTGCAGCATGCAATTTTTCTACTTTGTGCACAGATTAGCACAAATTCCACTGTAATGGATAAGTGCCTCTGGGCAACACCTGTACTATTCAATTACTTGCTAGCTTGAACTTGGCATCAAAACTAGTCCTTCTATCATAGGCACAACATTTTATAAAAGTCTGCAGCTTGCTTTTCTCCATGCTTCACAGACTTCACATTCTGGCATGTTTCAGAAGCAAGCCAAAGACAATGCATATTGGAGTCTGCTTTGATGTTTGGATGGAAAGGTTCACCTTCTAACTGATAACAGATGGGGATACAATGCATAATCCACTGCATGATTCATTTAAAGATTTTCTCTCACTAGCAACTTAACAATTCAATAATCAAACTACATTCTTATAGAGCCTGGGAGGGTATAAAGGGTTGGCTCCTTCCTGGGTAACAGACTCCAAAAACAAGATCAGCAATAGAAGCGGCTTTGGAAAGAATACCAGTAAGTTAATTAACTGATACAGATAAAACTCCAAGCTCATTTTAGAGAAGAACTTAGGCTGCCAAGTGTCAAAAAGGGAAAATGCTTTCATATGCTTTCTGTGTTTAGCTACTATTCCCCAAAACCTGCAGGAACTCACAAGATCTATCACTGTTTTGATGGAATGCCTGGATGAAGAGTACAGAAGACATCAGCTATCAAGCCACACACAAAGTTTGACAAATGATGTCACATACGTGCACAACACTTATCTAGCAGCTGCAGACACATATATACAACTGATATTGGGTTCAAGCCCTTGCCAATAACTGAAGGTACCAAAGCCTGTCTTTTGGCAGGCAAGAGCTGATCAAAGTTCCTATGAGCACTCTCATCTGAAACGCAGTTTAGAGATTATTTCTTCACTCACTAGGAATTCAAGTTAAGGGGAAGAGGAGTGGACTAGACAGTCTACACACAGACGGGCCAACAAATACTCATTTTCTAACTATATTTGCTACCATTAGTAAGAAAATTACAGTGATGTAGAATTGCTGAAGAGTGGTAACTGGTAAGAGCAGGATCCTGCTGTGATTTTTTAGATGCCTGATGAGTGTTTGAGGTAGAAATAAAGATGTAAAAGCCAAAGAAGCAGCTGGGGAAATGGAGCGTTGGAAGCAAACACTGCAGCCTCAACAGGATGAAATATTTCTTGAGTTCAGGTTTAGGGCACAATGGAAATCTGTGTTTTTTTTCTTTGGGAGAAGGAAAACTTGTTCCAATGAACTATGATGGCAACTCATCTAAGGAGTCTACACAAAGCAGTGAGGCCACTTCGCTTGTAAAAGGCTCTCGTGAGAAGTATCCTTCAAGAGGAATGTAGAAGAGAAGTGGATTAGGGGTAAGAAGTGGATTTACATAGCGTAACAACAGATAATGAACATTATGCCGTGTCAAATAAATGGGGCAAGATAGCTTTGAAGGCTGTGACTTTTTCCCATAAAATCTATCAGTGAAGTTTATGACTGGCATCCTTTGCTGAGTAGGAAGAAAACTGGTTGGCTTTTGTCGTACTTTGGCTTTTCTGAGGCAGTTTACCTGGAGACACAGAATGACATTCTCTACTTTAGCTGAGTTGAGTTCTCACTTATCAAACAAATATCTGTAGGTACTTTTTCATTTATATTAGAAATGAGCCTTTATAATCCTTGACCCTCAAAGTAAGACTGTGGAATGCACTTCCCTAGGGATGTCATTATGGTGTATGCACTATCATCTGGCAAATGCTCAGCTGAAAGTGGTGAAAACGGTAACCCTTGCCATTTGCACAACCATCTTTGTTACCAACTCTTCTTCATTTCTCAGAGTTTCTGCTTGATGTCACAAGAAGTCCAATAGCAAAACTGTCACTAACTCCAAGATTACAAAGGAGAAGTTGGCAATTCACTGCAGAAATTGTCTCAGAAAAGCAGAGAAATAAAATGTTTTTGGATGGTACATCCAGCTGGGTATGGTTTTTGCAGTTGAGATAATTGTTTCCCTTCCTGTGTCTTTCATCCACCTTCAAATGAATGCTGGGTCAGGAGACTGATCTTATCACTTGTGACAAATCATAGCTACAACACATCTCCATTAATACGATGAAGAACCATATATTCTAACATACAGACATTAATATAGTAACAGAACTTTGCCTTTTTCATATTCCTCCTGATTATTATAAACCTCAGACATATGTCTACATATGTTACAGAAACCCATTATGAGACTGGATATATTTATCAATCTGCATTTGCTTTCACATTTTTACATAAAATATAAATTCTCAGTTAAAAACCTGAGCTTTTCTGACCTTCACAAAAATAGATGCGCTTCAAATTCCACTAATAAAGTTTAAGGAAAGTCCCTATAATTACACCATTATTGTAGGCTGAGATAAATTCAATGTGCATTTAAGAAGTGACAAAATAAAAACTTTTACTCTTGCTGCTTGCCTAGTCAGAAATCCCACCATCTTTATCTCTTTAAAAAGATGTATTTTTCATGTAAAAAGACACATATCTCTTTAATAAAGCAAAGATGTTATTAAAAGTAAGCCCATGTCAGTGAAGCTTATCAACTATGATATAAACCTTAAATGCAGTAGTAACCATTTCACAAAGAATACAAAAGCTACATCAAAATGATACAAGACTAAGACTCACAAACGTAAGGAAATTATTTCCAGCTGGCCACAGAATATGGAATTATCTTTTTCTACAACTCACTCAATTTTACCTGGGTAATGCAGCTCACATGGCAAAGTACAGTTCTAAAATAATTCATTGTTCTGAGACCCTTATCAGCTGCAAAGCCAAAGCTGGAGCGGGGCCATATCAGCTGCAGAGCCAACACATAACAGAGTGAAGAGAGGAAAGGACAGATTGCAGTGTCTCCCCATTCTACCACTGCTATTGCAAAACACCAGCCTCCAAATTTCCATGCTGTTTGTTAGGTGAATGCCAGTTTATTATTCAAATGGAACTATAGCCTGCTAGTACTGAGAAAGAGTGATACAGAAAACAAATTCAAAAGATTCTGCTACAGCCATTTTATTCTTTTTAGGAAGATTCATTTTTTGCATGAAATCATGCATGGTAACATTTCTAATACTATACAAGGACAAGAGAGTGAGAACAGTCTCAATATCATTTGTTTGAAAAAGAAAAATCCAGAAGGACACAGCATAAACCCTTAACTTTAATTTACAGGCTGAACAAAACAAGCATGCACGCCAAACAAGAAAGTGAACGGCCCCAAGCCCCAATTCCCACCTCAGTGTCAATCAAAACTCGGCATCTGTAATGTATGTTTTGATTTTTTTTTTTAAATGAGGGAGGAATGATGCAAATGGTAACATCTAGACTTGTCATCTGTACACTAAAGCTCTCATTCAGCTGAACATATGCTGAAATTTAAGCATATTGAAACAAAGCCCAAGTCTCAGCCAATCTGAATTCAAAGTGGCTGAGATATTAAGGCCTCACTTCAGCAAGGCATACAAGCAAATGATAAAATATAAGCACAATTGTAATTTTTAAGAAGTTAAGATAAATGTTAAGTTACTGTCATTACACTGATAAATGTTACATGGCAGTTTTCGTTGTAAGATCTCAAAATTCGGCCCCTTGTTAACACAGAGGTACTTTAGTCTGGCCCCAAACCAGCCAGCAGGTCACTGGAAGAAGCACGAAGAGAAAGTCTTCGTATCTCAGCGTCAATCACCTGCTTCATCTCAAACCACACTTCGGATGCATTTTAATTCACATATAACTTTTTGTGTCAAGCTGAACAGTAAGTCTTGAAATCAGATAGAGAGGTAAGGCTGGTAGTTGAAAGTAATACCGTTAAGGTTTCAGAAACTCTTTTCAAATAGTAAACAAAGGTACTACAGTACCTTTGTGCGGAAGAAGAGCAGCAATCACCCCAAACAATGGTTACGCCGTGGATCCCACCAAGTCCTCAGCACTGAGCAGCAACACACCCATTCTCAACAGCTGATCACAGCATGGGAGGCCACACAAAGAAAACATGGTGGCAGCTATGGGGCAAACAGGCCACAGTGAAATCTGACTCTGTTGGCTCAGCAGTGCATGATCAGCCCCATGTGTAGTAACAAGCAGAGGACAAAACCAAAGCAGACCATCTCCATGAAGCATGGCAGCTGCTTACTCAGGAACACAAAACAAACTCTCAAACAATCACATCCTTCATTATTTTAGGGAGGTAGAAGATTTGGCTCATCAAAGAAATTTAGACTCTGAAGTGCAATTTAACAATAACAATCTGTTTAGACAGTGTCTGCATTCAACAGGACTTTTATTTTGGTTAAACACTACAGAATTTTCTTATTAGCTTTGAGAAACGCACACTCCTAAACTGAAAATACAAACTGCACCTGTTATTCTCACACCCATCTGCCTAATACATGACGCCTGCATGTATTTCCAGATATATGCCTACAAATGACCTTTCTGTATGAAAGATCTTTGCTATCTGATGCCTGTTTTCAGTTCGGGAGATTTCTTCATCGTCAGGAAGTCATATAATTTCAATCAGGTACCTTTAGCTTTAAAGGTAGAACTGGAACAAAACACTGACAGTCACCACGCTGCTGTATAAGCTCAGCCTTGTCAGCCACCGGCGTTCCCGAGGCAGCGGGGTGAGCTGACACTTCCTGGCCGGCGGGGCGCTGTTCTGCTGCGGGTCGCTCGGAGCGGCGCTCCCGGTCCACGCGCTCTGCGGCCGCTACTACCCCCTGCTGGCCGCGCCTGGCAGCAGCGGGTGGAACGAGCCACCAGGCTCCTGCTTTTGGACCAGAGACTTCACGAACAACAGATTTAAAGCAGTAGTGCCAGTTTGACACAAAACTCGACCGATGGCGAAATGAAGCAAGAAGTAAACAAGTAAAATCCCCTGAGATATAAGTATCTTGCTGTTATTATAATCTATAAACCCGAAACATTCTGTAAGTGGGTACTCAAAAGATAAAAGGCTTTATTTGTTATTTTAACAAAGTAATGCTGACCTGCGTTAAAAAAAAATAAATATCTAAATAAAAAGTAGTTCTGATTTGTAAAAATGGTAATAGTATGTTTTAGCCTCGTATTTAGAAATAATGCATGTAAGAATTCACAATAAAATTTAAAATATACATTTACCAATACGGTATAAATCACAAAGGTAAATCCAAATAAACATTGTAAGAATAAATTATTGAAGCATATTCTGAAATATATACGTGTTCTCTACCTTCAGGTTACTCTTTATTACTCACTCCCTGGTAACAGTACATTTCCCACAGGGATCGATTATGTAAATCTATACATATAAAAAAAGTATAAAGCGCAGTTGAAACAAAAGACCAGGATTCAGACTCAACTTTAATATACCTAAAAGTAAGTTACGTGAACTACCATTTCCCCTCCTAACTTCCTTCAGTCTCTAATTATGTGACACCAGGAAAACCTATGAATATAATTTGTAAAACTCTTTACACTTTAAGACTCTTAATAGAACTGTAAATTGAAAGAGCAAACAAAAATTCTCCTGCAGTGACTCATGTTTTACAGTAATATTTTATAAAGAAGCATTACGTGTTAGCAGACATAGGTCTAGGTATTTTCTTTGGAGTCAAATTCATCACACAGATCTGAATTTTTAATACACGGGCCAACAGTTATGACAACATCCTTGCTCTTATCACACACAGAATTTTTAAAGACAGTGGTCTTAGCATTCAGCTAAGAAACGAGAAGTAACTCACAGCATTTCAGTCTGAGTTCTTACCAAAACTCCCAGCAAATACACATCAACCAAGTAATCCTACTTTTTCACCTTTTGTGCATCTAGAATTTGAAATACACATTGGTATCGATCAGCATCATGAGTGAATGAATTCACAAGAACCCATCAGATGCTAATACATCTGCAATTCAATTAATGCCTGCACACCACAGTGTTGACTTTCAACTCTTTAGTATCATTAGGGTTTTTCTTTGCAGTCAGAACATTACTTTTATATGTACAGGGAGGGCAGAATGAATCGCTGTGTGATACAAAGGTGATGCAAAGAACAAAGAATGAGTTCTTTCACATGCAATAGTTTTCTCCTTTTTTTTTTGTACCACAGTCAGAGACAAGAATTTACTCAACAAGTTGCTATCAGCATTTCTTTCACCCAAGGTAAGTTTAAAATATTAAACTGTCGAGAATTTAAAACTACAAGCTTATACACAGAAGGCAGGCACTAGGTTTCCTTTATTTTGTTCCTTAGATAAAAAGCAACCTACGTTTATCTCTAGGGATGTGACTGAGTTTTTAGCCTGGGATTTCTACTGCGTACCTTACATGTTTTCACATACATAAAAATATTTCCCAGCATCAATTCTGATCTTAAGTAATGTAAGTACACATACAAACTCGTGTTTTTGACTTATCATCAGATTAAGGTATTGCAGTTTTAACGAAGACTTCTTATCATTTTAATACGTGTGATAATAGATCGCGAAGAAGTAGGTTATGGAAACAAAGAAAGGGACAGCAATGTACTAACCATCTGCTGCAATTTTCGTTCTCACTGAAGAAGTAGTGTGAATTACAAGTGAAAGATCTGAAAAGTTATGATCTCATTTTCTGCTGCTGAGCCTTTGTTACAAAAGAAAATGCCTTAGCCTCCTGAGTTACAGATTTAGCTATTGTATTAGTGTTTTCCCAGAAAGACTGCTTCCATACTTATGCTTCAGAGTTTAGTTTATGTTGCACTGCTCTTCCCTTCCTTTGATCTTCCTGGGTGCGCGGCTCGCTCTGAACTATCCTGGGTGGTCTCCTGTCAGAATTCAGCAATCTGTGTCTCTCCATTGGTTTCCTTCTGGGGGGATTCCTATCAGCTGTGCTCTTACACGTATCTGACAACTTTATTAGCCAGCTCTGGTAGTGCTTCAGAGCATCTCGGCGGCACGCACACCCTTTCTCAAACAATCGCACCTTTGCAGTTGACTTAGAACAAATAATTCTATGAACACTTCAGCTTTTATACTCAATAATAAGGTTGAAATGAAGAGAAATCTCACATCATCTGCAAGCTAGGGGTAGGTTTTCATGTTTGGGCTCAAAAAATCAATCCCGAATTGATTTTTGTGTATATATCGTTATTGTCAGAGGATTAATTGATGAATTTTTCATTTGATGAGTCAGGTGGAATGGGCTCCAAGGCATACAGTGAGAAGAATTTTAATTTACTCTGCTTCTTGGTGCTAAGCAGCAAAATTATCAATTGTGATACTTACTCTGTTGGAATTTTCCTGCTCAAAGCAACGTTGAGAGAATTTCTGAGTGTAAAGTTGTATTTCTGAGTATATACACATTCCATGAGAAAATGTGCTTAGATTAGTAGTTTCTGAATGATTCTTTTTTATATATATATACGTACATATAAGCACTTTTTCATTCTGAATCTTTTATTGCAAATTTTATACTTACTGTCATTAAGATGTATTTGGAATTGAGGCTTTGGGAAACAAAAAGAAAACAAGCCTGTATTACCAGATGAAACTCAATTCAATTCAACACAGAGTATAACCCAGAAGCCTTTACTTACATTGAACCAAATTGTGTTAACGTGACCTTAAAATTAAAACAAGCAAACACAAAACACACTTTATGTTTAGATTTTTTTGTTTGAAACACATTAAAAATTGATCTTTTCATCAGTGATACTCAGGAACGTGTTGTATAGAAAAACACAACTGATGCAACTATTAAACTCCAGAAAAAGCTCCTGTGCTTACCCACAGACCACAATGGCCCAGAACTTGTGCATACAGCCACAGGATGCACACTGTCAATTCTGAAGCCAGTGCAAGAGCATCATTACTTACTGAAACTCCCCAGTCCTGGTTAACTCCATTGGAAATACTGTTTTTGACACAGCTGAAAGGTTCACAATTTGCTTTGACTTCCAGGAAAGCCTAGGATTTAAGATGTATATCTATATTTTCCCAGGCCAGGCAGGAGGTAAAAATGGGGTACCAGTCTAACCTTATGGCATGCAAAGAGCTGTCATGCCCCTGTATGTCCTGCAAAGTTTAGACATCTTTACCTGAGCAACTGAAACCAAATCCATAGCAGTCATACACCAGGAAGATAACAGTATTTGATCACTGTGCATGGATAAACAGAAGCAAGGATAATCTTGTAGCTGAGTCAGAGAGTACATAAATAGACAGAACTTTCCCAAACACTGCAACAAGTGTTCCTGGACTTTGTTCTTCTGGTACTCATCTGATAAATGATACACATACCACACCAACAGAATAATGCTTCTTAATTTCTACTTAATACAGGCATTTCAGCAACACCTAGGAACTCCCACCAGAATCAGGACTACTCTGAATTCAGTGCTGCAGAAACACACCTGAAGTCTTCCAAAGAAAACCAGCAACTGAATCTGTGCTGGGATATTCAAAGAGAAAGTACCAATAGATAAGAAAAAAACCCCACCAGAATGACAAAAAAATCCCAAAACCTAAAAGGAAACATAAAAGATGAGATGATGCTCTAAACATACAACCATAGTTTAAAGCTAAAAAATGGTCTGCCAGTCAGTATAGAGGCAAACTCATTAACAAAAAGAACACTGAAGTACTTCATGACTTCTTTCTAAAAAGAGCCAATATGTTTCTTGCAGCATTTCACCTCTATAACACATCTAAATCGTTGACTAACTCTTGCCACTGAAAAGACCCCATTGGCTCACCTCAGTCCTGATGTTATTTGCCAGACGTTTTGAATCTGTTACCAATTCCTATCTTGCATCCCTTTTTTCTGAGTGCTCTTTTTGATCATCTGACTATCTGGATGAAACAGATCTCATTCAGTTACTCAACATATTGTCATGCCAGCTCTCAGGCTTTGTCTATATTTCTGCTGTGTGTGACAGTGAAATGAAATGAGACACTATTCTTCTAACTCTCATTTCCCTAGCAATTCCCTTAAAGTCTCCTTCTTGGGTTATAATCCTCTCTCCTATTACGTCCCACTATTCTACTAGGTTTACCTTCATCACCCTCTCCCATACAGCCTTCTTTATTTTCACATTTTCAGTTCACCTATCACTAAAAACACACAATCCTGTTTTCCTAGACCTCAGCTTCACACAATATAGGTATTCATAAGCACTCTCTTAATAAACATTGTATGTCTATGTAACATTCAGAATAGAAAGCTTACAGCAAATAAGTTCTTCCCAAAACCAAAAGAAATTTCCAGGGATAAATTTAAAGTCAAACTTCTGAAGTTATACAGTAAAACTAGAAACAAACAAAAATCAACTTCAAGAAACAAACACACAACTTTATGTCCTGAATCAAGTGTCAATAATTTTTTGCCCAGGTGTTATCTATAAAGCATAGCTTCATTTTAGCTCATGAAATAATGTCTACGTTCCTTTTGGATTCATTCGCAGCCTAGTTTCAGTACATAACGAGCAGTATACTTAAACGAGTTTATTTTTTTTAAAGCTCAAATGCACCAATGACAAATTTTGGTCTGCAGTAACACCAAATCTGCAATACCAGCCTCAAAATATCATGAGAATCTGTTCACATCTTTTATTCCTTCCCTGAAAGGCTTTGTCTTTTTGCCCTTCCTACCTACAACTTTCTATTTTTGTCCACCCCTTGAATCCAAAATATCCTTTTCCTCTATCCCCCTCTGGCACAGAAATCATCCTCATCCAACTTTCTGTAAGTATTAGTTATAACAAAACACCTATAACAATCACGTTGTGCATACTGAACAAAGCAAGGAAACACATCAAGAGGAAAAACACATGCACAAGATGAATTCCAAATATATTTGGCATGTAAAAATGTCTCAGTGAAATGTGGAGACTGAAAGCTTCTTATTGTAACAACTGAAGTCTGGGAAATCAGCTGTGCAAGTATTCTTATTGCTATGTTAGACTTGGAATGACCACACACAGGTGTAATTAAGACAACTCAGCCTTCATAGTCATTCAGTCCTTTATTCCTGTAACAAAAGTGGACCAACAGCAGTATCCATGGATGCCCAGCACACCTCCCCTTATAGTCCATGAAGAGAGAGATGTGTCTCCAGAAGGCCAAATCTGATCCAACTTCTGGTCACAGTGGTCCCAGCTTTCCTTACTCTTTGTCACACTTTCCTATTCCACTCTTTGTGCTAGCTTTAGCATTCAAGTTTTGTACAAAAGCATCTTATGCAGTGCAGGTGCCTCAGAGAGGAGAAATGTGTGGCCACAGAGACTGGAGAAGAGAGCTGAGGTCTCTGTTGCTTCAGTTACCAACTGTTAATTTAGCATGAGCAGAAATGGCCTGAGGTAAACTTTCCAAACTAATTTAAGTTCCCAAAGTAATTAAGTCTGAACACCCATCACACTGTGCCCACTGTGGTGCAAGTTTCTGTGATCAGTTTTTATTGTGCACTTTAAAATATTAAGTAGTGTATCTGCACTGGTAATTTCAGGAATAATACAAATAAAATCAATGGTGATTCAATTCCTAAATCCAGGAGTTACAACAGATACTAAAAATCACTTCATAAATATTTTAAGTATTCAGAAAGTCATTTTACCCCATCTCCAGAATTTCATCTTCCATAGCAGACATTTTGTAATTATCTTTTGCTGTAAATGAACAGTGAGAAGTACCACAAACTAGGACAAATATTACTGCACTTCTTCTCATAAAGGAGAACCAATGCAATTGAAAGTGTGCTCTGTCAAAAATGTCACTGAACTTTTCTATGTAATACAAATATTAGCAGAGAAGTTGCAACCTGATAAAATAGAGATTTTAAATAAAACTGCTACCTGGCTACTTATAATTCAAAGCAGAGAGAAGTTAAGCTACTTGTTATATAAAACTGCATCCGAACAGCATGGGATTTCATGTGGATTTTTCTGGAGCATAGCAGTACAGCTTTAAAACACACTAGCAAATTTTAACTATTGAACTTAACTGATATTAATGACCTGATAAAATTTCAATAGGTTGTTTGGGGTTCGGGCTTTCAGAGCTGTAATCCCATGCTGAGGCCAGACATTCTTCCCATGTCACCTTTACTTGGAGACCTCACTTGGAGACAAGTTTTTGTTCATGTGCTGTTTTCAGCCTGAGGGATCCATTCGAGTTTTAGTCCAGGCTGCTAATTCTGCTCTGTAAGCATGACTTGCAAACAATTGGAACTGGTCCAAGGGACCAATGGCTGGAGAGACAAGGAGAAAGGCAAACAGGTGCTGCTTACAGGGAGGGAAAGTAAAGTCAAAGTAAAGAGAACCGCCATCTGGGAGAAAAGTATTACTTAACAGGTTTAATTTAAATGTCAAACACCGTTCACCATTTGTAATGCATTCCCAGAGAAGTCTCAGCCGTCATCTTTAGACATACAGGTGTCCTGTAGCTGTAGCTCTTCACTGACTGCAAAGGCAGAGTCTGTGACTTCTCCATTACTGACACCAAATAAGAAAATGCTGAATTAAGTGCACCCCTTTATGGAATGTCAGGCCATGAATTAAGCTTCAGTTTCTTACCCTTCATATTTTAAGAAGTGCATTTCATAAAAAAAGGCCCATCCTGACAATTACACTTAATACACAGATAAGGGAAAGCAGTTAATACAGTTCATCACACTGTCTTGACAGAAACAAGACATAACCATAATAAGCTGTAACTTCAAGCAAATGGCAGGCTTTACACAAATAATTAATAACCCTGGGAGCTATAGTAACAACATCCTAAAAAACTTTTTAAAAGCATATGTTTGTTAGGCTGTCCTTCCACTGCCATTTGCCATACAGCAACTAAATGTAATGGGAAATGGATGGGAAGTTTCAACCTCTACTGCCATACCACCAATATCCACCTCTGACCTTATGGGCCAAGATAATAAAATAAGAGGAATTATTTTTGATCAGCCCTTTTACCAACCACCTTCTAAGACCAGCTTCACATCTACCTCCCAGACCTGGTGAGCATAAAAGCACTGAAGTGAGAGGCAAAATAAGCCAGAAATCAAATAAGGGAAAAAAACAAAAGCTGGAAGGCAGATGAAGACTGAGAAAATGACACTGAGATAAAATACGCTTTATAAGGGTTCGAAGAATAGATGATATGAGATTTTTTTTTAATATAATGTTTTAAAAGTTCATTACCTCAAATTACACAAATTTCTTAAATCAATATTATAAGTTTTTTTTTTTTTTAAAAAAAAAACAACTAACAGCATAGTCTTTCAATTGCTGTATTTTACCTAGCACATTCATAGCCCTTCAGTAGACAAGTAGAATTTCTAATTAATGTGACCCATTAATAATTAAATCTTCTTATTAATTAGTAAGAAAATCCCCTGATATTTCAAAATAATCAAATGGCCACTCTGCAGTCACATAAAATAACCTGTACCAACTTTATCAATCATGTTTCCACCTGTAGAAATGAGGGATCATTTTCCAGGAGCATCAATAACTCTCTCTTCCATGCCACAATCTGCTGTGAGGCAGACACCCACTCATCTCAAAACACTGTATGAGTGTTGATTTGAAAGTTAATCTTTCTTTTTCTTTTCTCTCCTGAAGTCTTCTGGCAGAGTTGCTTAATTAACTTCCAAATATCATCAGATAAGCAGAACTGGAGTCAGCTAAATGAGGAAACACTTCTGAGGTAGCAGCGATTGTTTTTTTTCCACTGGCCTTGGAGCCCAAACCTCTGGCAGAATGGAACTGCATCTTGGTTAACTCAGGAAAAAAAGCCCCACAAAGCTTGAGGAGCAGAAAGCGCTACAGACCAGCTGCAGATTGCCCAAGCTGCTCCACTGAGAGGCAGTCAACTTGGAAGCTCTGCTCTGGAAGCTGTGCCATTGTATCAGCCAAGCACAGAGGCCCCGAAATTTTGACATCACCAGCTCTTGCCATGGGCAGAGGAGTTCCCATGTGCACCTGCTAAACTATGAACTACTTCATTCCAGCCTTCAAACACTTTTGCAAGTCAAGAAACTGTACCTCAGATTAACCCTGGCTGTGCCACTTTTATCTAGCCCTACACACCAGCTGTGCTATGGACCTACACCAAAGATTCCATCCCAGCTGAGTTCCTGTTGCAGTGATTTTTCTTAAAGATTTGTTTGTATTCACACTACATACATAAGGAAGATGATGGCTATGCCCAGATTTATTATTAAATCATTCAGTGATAACAACACATTACTATTTTTCCTTTGAGTTCCTTATTTCCTCTTTTAATTTTTTCTGGTTCTTCCTCACAATGGACTTCCTAAATATAATCTACCTCATCTCCTTATTTATGTATTTATTATTCAATCAAATCAAGTAAGAAAAAGCACAGTTCTTCCAGTTGGCTATCATTACACCTTCTTGTTCACAGGGTTTTCTTAACTATTGACATCTTGAATAGATGTGAATTTACTCCTTCATTCACTGACTTACATAAAAGCTGGTTTCTTTAATCCCTTTCTTCTCCTCAGAATGACCAATGATGAAACATTTTACAGATTTCTGGTGATGTTGCCATCACAGATTTATTTTTCCTTCCTTACCTATTTAATAAATTTGCTCTAAAAGAGGGTTTTAAATTTGTTCCCTTCTCGTTTTCCATAGTCTTCTACTAAAGATCACTTATCCAGAAAAAAGTTGTTCTATGTAATGTGTGGCTATAACATCACTGTTGCAATGTCTCTTGTATACATTATATCATACTCTTATTTAACACGTAATCTGAAGCCCCATAAATTATGAACACACTCTGCTAATTAGGTAGAAGATAAACTTGCGTGCTATAATAAGGTTATTTTCCTACATCAACATGTTGTAGCAACCACAGAAGTAGAATCTACATGCTACTAGATCAGAAACATACAGTGTCGTCTTTTCTCTCGATTTCCTGTACAGTTCCATGGAAATTATTTATGAATTTTTTTTTGCAGGTAGTTTTATTATTGTAAGATTTCCATAATATCTTTCAAAATAAATAGCACATATTCCTTTTCACTTTTCTCATCACCTACAACATCCCTAATTCAAAGCACTCCTGACATCTAATCAGTATTAGATTTATTATAATAATTAATCATCTGATAAGTAGTAGAGTAGTGGAGATTGGAATAAAAGGGGAATTCAAATACTGATTTTGGACTCTTCTTCACTTCTTCTCCATGCCTTAGTGAATTCACTCCTACAGAAAGACAGTGGCAGACCTGGGCTTTCATTTTCTAAAACAAGCAGCACTGACCCATTCTTTAAATCCAATTTAGATTTTATCCCAAGTAGGTAGTGTAAAAACTTTTTAGGACTTTTTAAGCCTTGAGCATCAAACTCCTGATCACACAATATTTTTCCTGGTCTTCATTTATAAAGACTAAACAAAACGAACATTTCTTACAGTGGGCAGAAAATGTGATGAAAATGGCTGCTGATTACTGTGCCTCTTTAACAGTGTTTGGTTTGAGGTGTGGCATTTTTGCAGCTAAGCATAACTAAATTCCAGCTTTGGGCAAACCACCTTCTATGATTCCAGATATCTGTATCTAAGAGGTAAACCATTTTTGCACAGTAAATTGGCTGTGAAATCTGCAATTGGTGTTTGGGAACAGAAAAGAGCAGCAATTTTTGCAGTAATTTTTAAGCCATGGAAGGATACAGCACCAAGTGAGTGAAATGCAAAGTACATCAACTGCTGATCTAGCTTGTCATCTATACAGAATACAAAAACTGAATGAGGAAGATGACAAAGTCCTATACTAAACAGAATTTAAAGGAATATTACATTGTTTTTCAGTAATGCCTTCAGTCTGGCATTTAGTCTGCAGTCCAAATTACCAATAACTGTTGGCTCTAAAAATACTCTTAGATGTTGTAGAGACTACAAATCCCTACTTCTAACTGTTTTCAAAAAATACTCTTTAATAATTGCTAAAAATAAAGTAATCTGCATTTCTGAGAGTGTAATATTGACTCCTTACATTTTCTTTTATTTTCACAGTATTTTGTAGCTGAGAGTTGGGAAATCAATGTCAAGGGCTATTGCTTACATATCCAAGAACAACACACGTGCACACATAAAATCAGAGAAACTATAAAGAATGGCTGCATGTCCTTTCTTCTTTTCATAACAGGACATACAGAGATTTCAGAGGGATTAACACCTAACCTATAAATGCCAGTTTGCCATTCCTTTGTCAGGAAAAGAGAAGATACTAAACTGAAATAAGGTTTATCTTGCGTAGAATGATGTAATAAACATTTTTCTGTTAAATATATTAAACTTTCAAGTGAAAAATAAAGGCAGTCTCCAACATCCTCTGAAGTGATGCCAGACATTTACAGTGAAAGCCAAAATTAATTTTACAGCAGTGACCCACTCCACTAAAACAACTTACAAATAAAATTCCTGTTGCATCACTCCTCAGACAGAAGTTCTTTCTTACAATTATTCCTAAGATGACTCAACAAATATAAGATTTTAAAGAAAGAACACTTAACAGTGAAAATGAGAAGCATAATATTAGATTTTCTACAACTGACTGCATATATGCAATGTAAGTTACAATAACTGGAAATATTATGACGAGTATGCAAAATCAGGAAATAATCAGGTCAGACATGCCATTACCTACATTTATGAAGAAGTTCACTGTCATCCCCACAGTCAAGTCAGACACACTGAGAACTTGGTGATTAAGTGCATACAAAGAACACTTCTCCTGACACACAACCACTTTGAAAGAAATTTCCAAGGTTTCCTCTCAAGTCTTGCTTTTTCCCAGCACTGAATTCTCTGTTCTAGCTATAGGTTTGAAGGAGAAAGGAGCAGAAAAGGCAGGGACCATAAGATACATCTCCATACTTCAACAAATTCTCTACATTAACAGTGAAAGTTATAAGCTGCAAAGTAAGGTAAGTGTTCAGAACAAGGTTGTGAAGTGCTATTATAAGAACTGGATCAATAAATAAAAATATTATTCTAGCCCGTGCCTCATAAATAAGGTTTATAACTCCTCAAATATCAACATAATTATTTTTCTACTGGAAGAATTTGAGGAATGTATACCCTTATACCCTGTTACACAATGTTTTTATTGCTTGTACTTCTTTTTCTTTCTTTCTTTCTTTTTTTTTTCTCCTGGTACATTTCAACCAAGAGATATTATTTACATATATTTTAATGCCGATTTGATGCTGTTGTTCCATTTTCTAGCAGAAGTTTTGAAAACCAACATCAGTAAGAAAAATATTATTCACACTTAGCCTTAGCAGAGCTTATACAAACAAACAAACAAAAAACACCAACTGTACAAAGAATTTGGTAAAACCTAAGAGAACAAAAGCTGGCTTTGAGCTGGAATACAGCAGTCCTACAAGTCTTCAAGGTGACACAGGGAGGGAAGGGGGAAGTACCACATCAGTAGCAGGTGCAGAATGTTTAATCTAATGTTGAAAGGCCACCATTCCCAACACATGGCAATTGGGCTAAAAGGATTGACATTAGGGGACTCACACAGCAAGTACACCAACCCCTGAATGGTGGGGGCTTCTCTCACCAGCTGCCTGGACGTCAATCAGCTAAAGGGGAATGTTACAGAGGTCACAGTTTGGAGCTGGTTCTCTATGCCTGACATTTCTATTGGTTAGTCAGAAAGACAATGAGAGAGCTACAAAGCCCAAGAATTACCATAGTCCCATTCAGCAGCACGACAAAATTGAGGGGATTGGAAAAGGCCTCCAAACACAAAATGATCAACAGGAGAACAACTCAACCAACGCTCCTCAAGAAAAAGATCAGGAGAACCCCATGGGACTGAAGAATCCCAGGCTACAAGCAAGAGGCAGAGCCAGTGAGAGTGCTGTACAGGGAAGTTTAATCTCACACAAAGACATCACTTACTAGTTCACTGCTGAAGTCCAGAAAAGCTTGTTTCAAAGCAAAACTGAATGTCTGTATTTATACTTCTGGGCAAAGCTTTTTTAACATGAACAGCTCAGATTAAAAAAAATAAAAAAATTTAAAAAAAGATAATTACAAGTCATAGGAACAGTTGTAGAACATCACACGTTAAAAGACTTGTAATTTGGTTGTACAGAATAATTAATATGATTAGATTATAATACCTGTTAAGCCATAAATCTATAGCAAGATGAGGCAGAAGCTTATCTGGGATAAAAATTGTAATATGCAGACAATAAGCTTCTGACACAACCACAGATAATGCAGCCTTCCTGTCTATAGTGCAGGTTGACAGTCTTCACCCTTGCACAGTAGGCAAATTAAAAACAACAAGAATTCTGCAAAGATTAAAACATAGCTGATATTAGATGGGGAACAGAGTTTAACAGAGCAAAATGATTTGAAATCTACTTCTGACTTTGACGCTTCTCCCGTGTTAAATAAATGACTGAACCTACTCTGCCTCTACATCCTGTATTTAAGGAAGGATTAGTAATTTTTATTAAAATACATATCTATAAAAAGGACTGGGGTCATGTGTGGCACAAATGGCAGCTTGAACTCTATTGCTAATACTGTCATACAGTTTAAGAATAAATCTGCTCAGAAAGCTGGAATACAAACTGATTTCAAAGTTTAATTAAATACAGAGACAGAAGATCAGAATCTAAAAATAATGAGATACTTGTGAAGATACTGGAGAAACTGAATGGTGACTGGCAACACAGTTTGTCAGGAATTGGTTACACTGGAATTGTATATTCTGAAGAATATTGTGACATGAATGCATAACTACATTCCTTCACCTAAAGGAAAGGAACATCATACAGGTCAATGCCACTTGGGAAAATTATAGATTTATTATCATACCTTCATGTAGAAACATGATAATATCTAACACAACTGCACTTTCACAGATAAGATCTCCGTTCCACAGCTCCTTGAAAAAATGAATACATGACGCATTTGTGAATACTGCCCTCTTTCAATACAGATGGTTTTACTTTATGTTCAATATTGACTATAATTTGTGATTACTAACAATGCAGCCTCTCTTTTGCATTAAAAGGACATTGAAACTTATTGTACATAATCCTATTCCTACTTCAGAAGTTACACTGAGCAAAAATATATAAACTAAACACACAAGAAACACTGTATGCTACAGTGTGAACATTTTGTGGGAACATTTCTCACAGAAACTAAAATTGGATTTCTTCAGCTCTTCATATACTGTATTCTTAACCTTTTAGCCTAAAATTCAAAACAAACACCATGCACTTGAAATAGGTGAAAGTAAAATCTCTTTCCTCTCTAAATAGTACAGTAACATAAACTTGCAAATATATCAAATTCTGTCTGGAAGAAGTATATGCGAGAAAAAAAATATAGCAGTTCAGTTGCTGTGGATTTGTTCCTCTTTGTGATATTTTACCAAAATCACTTTGAGTATATGACACGAATGATGTTCTGTAAAAGCAGTTATCTTTATAGGACTTGAAAGATTCAGCATTTTGTTTGGTGGTATGGTTGGATGGTTTTGTACAAGGGAATGCTTATTATCTCAAAAAAATTATAGGAAGCAGAGGTTTTCATACTTCTGTAAGTCAGGGTAACTGACTTTATAGGTCAAGCAAATTTCCTAATTACAAAAAAATGGATCCATCAGATATACTCTTCACTAAGTTTTATACACAAATGAAGTTGTTCATTGATTTATTATCTGTTTTGGATTACACAGGAGGAGCCAAAACTCATAGAGAGTACAAGGTAGAAAACTGAGACAAAATTCTGAAGAAAGGTAAAAAAAAATAAATTATATAGTGCATAAATATGGTATGCTACATCTCTACAAGAGTGTATGACAAGTACTGCCTGTGTACTCATACAGTCTGTAAACATTCCAGATTTTAAAGATATAGTCAGAGAAAAAAAAAAAAAAAAAAAAAAGGAAAAATCCATCTTAGTATGAATCTTGCATTTCATCTTAAGGTTAATTGTTTTTACTGCACATCAGTGTAAAAGGTTAAGCTCCTCTATTTTGAAAATAAAGCAACAACATGGGTATCAATTTGACACTATGATTTGTTCGAGTTCTGTTCTTCCCATAAAATATCTGTCTTACGCATCTTGATAAACAACACTGCTTTGTTTAGATACTCAATTTCCAGACCATGTACAAGAAAAAAGTGCTTTTCAACTATAGTGCCGTAAATGACAAATCTGTTGAGGCTAAAAATAAGTTATCATCTTTGAATTCAGTAAGCCTTACTCATAACTGTTGTATTAGTTATTATTAATAAGAAATTTTCAGAGAAATACAAAAAAATGTCAAGGAATAACTTTAAGTGATGCAGGCCAACCAGCACTGCAAAGGTAAGTGCTATAAATGAATACTATCTTCACTGTATAAAGTCAATAGTCTACAGCTAGGTACGAAAGACAGCATGACTAAGACAGTTTTTTTGCACAATGCATTTTTTACAGCTGACCTTCAGTTTGTTCAAATCTATAACATCACCATAGTCTATTCAATTCCCTGCAAAAGGAGATTTCTCAAGTATAAGATATTAGGTCTCTGAAAAAGATAAGTCTTCTTTAGTTAAGAATCAGGCAATGGAAAAATATATTTAAGAGATCACTCATAAAAAATGAAATCAAAGCATGGAAAACAAATGGCTACAAACTAAAGCTACATATCCCCAGTAAATTTTTATAAAAAAGCACAGTGAAGAAATAGAATTTTAGCTTTAGTTTTTGGGAACTTTTGAATGGTATGGCTGTTTCTCTTACTACACACTCTTGCACTGAATTGGTCATTACAAATCTTCAGACCATTTCAGAGCTATCCTGTTCACTGAAATTGCAGATAGTCACCTGCAAAGAAATTGTTCCACTTTTCATTTCTGATTCATTTTAGTGCCCCTTGGATGTTTAGAGTTACACAGACAAAAAGAAGTAGTATTTTGCGAATGGAAAGAAGTTAGCCAGATTTATCTTAAGAAGCTCAAAAAAGCATAATATTATATCTAAATGATCCTGTCTCTTCAAAAGATTAGTACTGCATGACACACAGTGAACCCAATGAAGTCACTGGAAAAAATGGTCTTTTTTTCAAATTCTAGACAGTGAAGAATCTTTTTCATAAAGCAGTCACAGGAATCCAGAAACTTCAGCTTCTCTTTTATTAGAAGTAGTACCAGTAAAGAATGATAGACCTTTCCAAATATCATTAGTACTCGGTAATTTTCTTCACAAGATGGAGCAAACTGTGTAACACTACAGATGGATGAACTATGGCATCTTGAAGGGAAAACACAAGAAATCACAAAAAGTATGTTTCCTTATCAACACCCACTCTTTTAATTTAAGTGAACTGATATGTTGATAAAGATTATCAACACTGAGACATTGGTCAATTCACAATTGTTATATCAAACTGTCCCAGCACCATGAATTTTCAGACTCCAACCACAGAACAGTTCCTTTTC
This sequence comes from Coturnix japonica, assembly GCF_054131305.1. Classification (NCBI taxonomy): domain Eukaryota; kingdom Metazoa; phylum Chordata; class Aves; order Galliformes; family Phasianidae; genus Coturnix; species Coturnix japonica. The sequence goes on along the minus strand of NC_140702.1, from coordinate 16,299,724 downwards.
TTCTCAGTAAGTTTAAACATTTTTATTTTTCAGACAAAAATACCAAATCTGAACAGTGCTACCAAAATTCAAAATATTCAGATCCAGTGCTGTGTGCTAACCAGGATACGAGAATATTATCTCTCCCAGCCTAAAACCCATACAATCAAAAACAGTGAGGACAGGAAAGGCAGGTCTCTTGTTGATGGCATCTTCTGACAACAGCAGGCTTCGTCTGTAAGAATATGAGCTCTGCTAAAGCAAATAGGTACTGCCATACACACAACTTGGAAGCAGTTCCTAATAGAATATACAGAGTATACCAAAACCTCCTAGATGTAAACCCTTTCTAGGTCTGTGGTGGTCTGAAAGGACAGTTAACATTACCCAGACAGCAAGACACAACTCAGAACTGTTTTTCTCTACCCAGGGACATTTCTGCTTCTTCCAGCAATAGACTTGGTAACATGTCTCCATTTTCTATCTGTAGTTTTCTTGGAAGCAATACCCAAGCCAGCATGAGGAGGCAGCAGAGCTCTGAACGCTAGCTGTTCTCACTCAACCAAATACCACCCTGACTGATCACCACCAACTCTTCTTCCCTACTTTGCACTGATATACAGCCTTGTTCTCCCAAATAATCACAGAATTGTAGGGGTTGGAGAGAGCCTCAGGAGATCATCTAGTCCAGGTCCTTGCTAAAGCAAGTTCCTTAGAGCACATTACACAGGCAAGCATCCAGGCAGGTTTATAATATCATCAGAGAAGGAGACTCTACAGCCTCTCAGGGCAGGCTGCTCCACAGCTCTTTATCACAGTTAAGAATTTTTTCCTCATATTCAGATGGAACTTCCTGTGTTTCCACTTGTGCCTGTTGCTCCGTGTTCTCGACACCATTGTAAAGAGCCTACTCTCATCCTCTTACTCCCATCCTTTATATATTTATAAGCATTGATAAGATTCCCCTTCAGACCTCTCTTTCCTAGACTGAACAGTCACAGGACTCTCAGCATTTCCTCATACAGGAGATGCTCCAGGCCCCTCATCATCTTTGTGGCCCTCCACTGGGCTCTCTCTAGAAGTTATCTTTCTTGAGCTAGGGAGTGTAGATCTGGACACAGTACTCCAGATGTGGTCTCAGCAGGTCAGAATAGTGTGGCAGGCTCAGTTCCCTCAGCCTGCTGGCCATGCTCTTCTTGATGCACTCCAGGATATCATTATCCTTCTTGGCCACGAGGGCACACTGCTGGCTCACGTTCAACATGTTGTCTCTCAGGATACCCCGGTCCTTCTCCACAGAGCTTCTTTCCAGCAGAAAGAAGCCTGTACTGATGCATGCAGTTACTCCTCCCCAGGTGTAGGACTCCACATTTACTCTTGCTGAATCCAGTTTTATCTGTTCATTTGGACAAATTGCATAAAATTTTTCTCCAAAAAGAAGGACTTGCTGACCTATAGACCCTAGACTCAGGCTGGATGGCTTTTCACCACCACGTCCTTTCTTCTGGCTTTATACTGGATTATTGTATAATACAGTTGGTTTTGACCTGTTCCTGCCATACAGAGAATAGCAGTCTCACTCAACACTATAATTCTTCATTAGCTGGTTTCCACCTTTTAAAATTTATCCTTCATCTGAGCAACCTAACTGATTTCCCCTTCCTGTATAGAAGCAACTTAGAATCTGATACTCTGTGCCTCTTCCTCTCACATAGCTATATTACACACATTTTTCTGCCTCCCTACTAATTCTTACTGTGTTCATCATCCTTCACTGTGAGTACCCATTCAGGACACTGCATACGATAGCTGGTAGAGTTTGTAAATCCCATAATTATACTTGAGAGGTCAGGAGGCATACACTGCCTTATCCTTACCACACCATAATCATTTAACATAACAGAGTTAGGCTTAATTGCTCCCCAAGTATGAGAAGCCCTCTTTAAGGAGCTGTGGTTAGACAGGTCATCCCTGAATTATTCTTTGATATGATTCTAGAAGAGTTTAGTATTTGTGAGTCAGAACTGAGTCTGAACTCTTTGTATTACACGATCCCAACTAAGATTAACCAAGAACTGGACAGCAATTAGATGGTAGCTAGCTTCATGTAATTCCATGCAGCCAAATGGCTATGCATGAGGTAATGCATAGACAAACACAAGACAACTGAAAGGAAGTAGGTCATTATGTGTGCCACAGTGACGTGACAAGTATTACATTTTGTTGCAAGCAAGATGCATACACACTTCAGAAACAGAAAAATGCCTACAATAGGAAGTGTTTGAAAAGCTACTGCTTTCTTATAACCCATTTCATGAGATAAACAGCTAAATTGCAAACCAATGTATCTGTTAGTCAAAATGTCAGCATTGAAATAAATTTGTTAGTGTCTCTGTGAAGAAACATCCATGAATTCTTGTTTTCTTACACAAGACAGTGAATCATAACATTGGCACAATATTATTTATTTCAACATCTTAGAGGACTTTAACTTTGTTACCTATCATCCTTCAAATTTCTGTCCAGAGAATGATATTCAGAATTTTAATTTGCATAGTTGAAATATTATTGCTACTTCAAAACACAGATAAGCACTGTACTAACTACTTTACAAAGCCAAAGACCTCCCTTGATCGTGGAAAATCAAGTCTGTAACTTTCAAAGCACATCTGTAACTCTCCTTTACTGAACAAAAAATTGGCCAAGAAGCTGATGGTAGGAAAAACTTTTAGGATATGCAAAATGTAATTAAAGCTGACTCTTAACCAATTCTTGCCTCTTTATTTTTCTTCCTGAACATTCTTTAAATTGATTGTACTTGGTGTTACTTTTTAACTTCAATTTTAAAATGAAATATGTTTAAAATATACTTCATATGGAGTTGTTTGTAAATTGCACGCTCCCACAACTTGTACCAAATGAACAGAAGGAAGAAATGCTTGCATTAGAACCCTGTCTGAGTTGATGCACATAACTCACCCTTAGGGATGTGCTTGCTCTCAACCATTAAGGATTGTACGTCATATATTGTGGGAGTCAAGGAGATGTGGCCAACCTCTTCTCAGTGGTCTGTGGGAACCGGACAAAGGGAAATGGCTACAAACTTGAGGAAGTTCTGCACCAATATGTGAAGGAATTTCTTCACAGTAAGGGTGAAGCAGCAAACAGGCTGCCCAGGCAGGTTGTGGATTCTCTTTCGCTGGAGATATTGAAGACCCACCTGGACGCCTACTTATGCAACCAAGTCAAAGGGAGCCTGCATTGCAGGGGGTTGGACTCGATGATCTCTGGAGGTCCCTTCTGGCCCCTACAATTCTGTGATTCTGTGATAAGTATGGCACTGTGAGAGGTAACATACATATACTAAGTATGGCACTGTGAGAGGTAACATACATATACATACATATACATCCATACACATATATTCCAGAACTAAAAGAAAAATAAAGATACACAAACAAACATTAATTCTGCTGTTAAAAATCTTCATAGCCAATCTACTGAGACCTCTCTATTCTCTCTCAGAAGTCTTTAAAGTACAAAAATTAAGAATGGTGGAAAAAAATCCCATGATACCTGTTACTGTACTGGACTTAATGCTGCTTTCCTGAACTTTGTGCTTGTGCTGCTCCAGGGGGAGGATGAGGAGAAGAAAGTTGCAGAATGTACAATCATTAAAATAAAGGGAAAGAAACACTTCCAGGTAGCATGTAGGTTTAGAAGTTGTTCTGGATCAGTATAAAAGCCTGGGGCTAGGAGTAAACCTAGGACATAGCAATGTGCCTTGTAAAATTTTACCTATCTTGACAAGTCATTCACAAGCCAGACTGATAGCACTAACTCACATTTAGCTCAGATGTGTTTCAATCATGAGACTACCATTAAAAGGTACTATAAACAAAGTAAAATTACTCCAGGTAAGTTCTGCTGAATTAACCTTGAAGGACAACAAGACTAGAAAAAAAATCAATATTTTCAAAATATTAAATATCTAAAATTAGTCACAAGTCAAGGTGACAAATGTTGACTGCCTTCAGAGCTTAAACACTATTTTACACTGGAGCACTTTGAAATTCCACATTTCTTCCTTAAGAAAATCTGATACAAGTAAGGCAAGATGTGGTACCTTCGTTTCCAGTGGGGCAAAATTAAAGTGTTTATTTTTTTGCTCTGAAAAGGTGGTATTTGAACAATCCAGCTAAACTCTTGCATGCAATTCTTACATCTCCTGCTCTCACACTTGCATTTAGAAAAGTAGTGCACAGAAAGCCTCACAGGGCACCAGAGCTACAGAAAGCAAACACATGGTATAAGACATAAAAAAAACATCACAAAACAAAAAATAAGGTTGTTTAAAGATGCTGTACATTATTATTTTCAGGAAGGATCTGTGTGAAGATAGGATCTACCACTGAATGCCGATGCAACAAAAAAAATATGAAGAATGTCAACATCAATAAAAAGGCCAAGTATATGATAATGACTGCTTATATAATCACAGCCAACAAATGTTTAATTCAACATGAGGTATTAATTAATTCATGATATTGAAATCAGTTCCATGTAATAACCATTTTTAGTATTTGTTTGACAATAGAAACATTAAAATGAAACTGCAAAATTAATTATTTTTTTCATCAGCAGCTGATATCAACTGAATATTTGTATTAAGATAGTTCTAAATTCAGCATAAATATTGTTCATGAGCAAGGGCTGTCACATCTTGAAAATCCTGTATTTGATATCAACCAAGCATGATGTGGAAGGTGCATATTCCACATGAGTAGCTTCTGTATTTCATGGAAAAGCTTCACGTTATCAACATTCAGGAACTGATTCCGGAAGACTCAATCATATTACTCCCAACACAGGAGGAAGAGTTGGGATTCAAAACACAGGCTCAGTTACAGAGGGTCAACACAAACTCAGTCACCTGTGCACTGAAGCACCACACGTGCTTTCTGCCTAGATTTTTCAAAGGATTTTTAGATAAAAGAGACCATTTCCTTATTATTGAAGCAATATGTTCTTTTTAAAATGAATAAACTTTAAGACACAAACATTAAAATAAATGGTAATCATTAATACTGAGTTATTTTTAAGGATTCTTATTCATGGGAAGCAAGCAACAGCATAGGACTCCAGTATTAAACACTGATAATACACTTAACAGTGGTTATAAATGGTATAAGTACATAAGCACAAGAGCAATTAAAATTAATCACTATTCCCTTTCTCCAAAAAACAAAACAAAACTAAAAAACCACCAAACCTCCCCCTGCTCCTCCCCCCCCACCCCCCCAAAAAAAACCAACAAAAAAATAAACCCTGAAAAAAAAAGAAATGAAGATTAAGTTGTTTTCCCTCATGTACCAGCAATTATTTACACCCAGCTTCATTATCTGTTCTACCCACCAAAGCAATCTGAAGTCTCACTGCCTTTGGCATATTAGAGATTGAGGCTCCATGTAGCAGACAATATAACAGGTTAAGCTATCTGAGCCAATTTCCCCCTTTCCTAAGAGGATTAGAACTGCAATATGGTACAACAAATGGTTGTGAATAAGCAAGATGGTACACCTGGTCTGCCCCAAAAATAATGTCCAAGACAAATAGCTTCAAAACAGTTTTATTCTTTAAAAACTTTTGAGGTGAATGGAAAGTAAATTCATAACCTCAGACTTCTTTTTTCTTTCTTTTATATATATATTATTTTTAAGAAAGAAAATTATTTAAGCTTTGATGTGTTAAAAAATTCCTGGTATTCTCTAATTTGGAAAAATTTAATTAACATATATGGTTTTCACTGTTCCTTTTTTTTTTTCTTCCCCTTCCTCTCACTGGAGAAATCACTGAAAATGGAGTACTTCCATTAAACTGTTGTCAGTAGCTCCTAACGACATATTTCACCCTATTACAATCACTTTCACAGCTTATTTCTGTGTAGAAGCATTTATTTATTTATTTATTTATTTAAATAAACACATCCTATGCAACTCAACTTCATTCTAAAGGGAATACAGTGAGAATTGCCTGGGATGGGTGATAATAATAAAGCAACACCATTTATTAATTTTGTATAAGTTATCTGTCACCCTAGAGATTCCTTAGAGGGGAAGAACATGCCTGAATTTCACCACACAGTGCCACAGGCACAAAGTGAGAGAAACTAAACAAGCACATCCTGAAGGGAGAGAAAATGCCTGCAGCAGCAAATGACCTACTACGTACCTCACTCACACATTTTTTGATGTTATAATTTGTTAATTTCAGGAAAAAAAGGCAATTAAACACAGTTTCAGTTTGTTCTAGCAGAGCTACTAAACTTTTAAAAGTTTTGGATCAAAAATGACATATATCGTTCAAAGATCTGTGTATTTTCAAAAGATTACCATTCCGAGTAAATTTGCATGACAAAGTCATTGCCATATCCATTTCCTTATTACCTGAAGCAGCAATGCACATTATTAGAAGAGTAGTAAAGTATTTAAGGATGAAGCATATCAAATTTTTATTTGGATTCCTATGCATTAAAGTTAATATCTTCTAGCTCATTGCACAGTAAGCAAAAGATAATTATATTCAAATATGCATTTCATGGTATGAATAAGGAAGTATTCATCTCCCCACTGAATTGGTAAGTCTTTTAAGTAATGATTCATTTGAAAAATCAACAGGGTATTGGCAATTTAGTGTAATATTAAATACGTGCACATGCCATATCCATACTGGCATACACACAATACTTTTCTATCACATATATTGTAGCGGTACAATTTACAGATAATATTAACATGTTAGGTGGTAGCTTAACCATACACATATCTAATAAGTAAAACATTTTTTTCCTCTACAAACTATTAAAATACTTTAAAACCTCTGTGACTTGTGTAAAGGATATAAATATGTGCATGCAAACAGTAAAATCCACACAAATTTCGCCATATAAGGTGATGTACTATAAAGAACACTCTCATGTTGTTATTTTATGCATATATTTATTTATATATATTTATTATGCATACAATCTCAGATAAATTTGACAAAGGCTGCTCAGAATAAGCGGAACAAAAGTACTGGCTGCTGACCTTTTTCATAAAGCAAAATAACACTAGTGTCTTAAGATTAACTAGAGAACAATTAACAGCTCATTCCATTCTATGAGTGCAATTTTAATATTAGGATTATGTCTGTCAAAATTACACTCCATGAAGACAGTCTCTGTGCATACCTGTACTACTTAGCACGGTGCCATTCAGTCTGTATTAAAACCTTCATTCCATTACCCAAAAAACACACTTATAAGACAAGATAAGCACGACTTACAATACACACTGAAAAAGAACAGCAAAGTTCCCATTCTAAAATGGATCAGCCATCAGATTTACAGCAAACCAGCCTAAATAAAAATGTTACTCTTTTTACTGAATTCAAATATAAATTACAGTGAAGCTAAGGCACTTCCATGAACTCAAGGTCTCTGAATCAAACCAATAGTAGATTACATCTTTATTTTCTTCTAGACAGGAATTGTACAAAGTGGCCCATACAAAGTAAAATTCCACCGCATGTAACTACTGTATTCCAAGTAGAATCATATTAAAATGCATTTATCCACCTCTCCTATAAATGCTATTCATGTTCTCAATTTAAAATAAACCACCTATTGAAGATCCACACTACAACAGAGAGAGTCTCATCAGAATTTCTGGGCAATTAAAGGTTGCAGTTCCTCAGTCATCTTCTCACAGACACAGCCTCAAACAAGAATGGCTATATTTTGCTGTGTAACCAATTGCTGAATAGAGAATAGTCAATACTTATTTTGTTAAAAGTTTTGTTAAAACCCAGCATGCATAAAATGCCCTACCAAATAAGCCTGTCTATTCAGGTGATGCAAATCTCATCTCTACACAGGCCATTGAAAAATGTAATGCTCTACTTCTGAAAAACGTTGATCACATATTCACTTAAGTCTTGTTCATTTATTGTCTAGATTGCTGTCAGTGGTTCTACTTTCCTTTAAGGAAAGTGAAAAGTGCAAACAAATTAATTATTAACGAAGGGTAAGACTCTTATTCTAAATCCATTCATTCATAATTTATCAGTAATTTGTATGGTATGCATACACTATTCACATATTTCACATATTGAAAGCAGCATTTTTAACCAGGTCTTACATTTCAAAATACATGTTTGAACAAAAATCACGATACGAAAGAGTCAGAAAAACAGAAAATTTCCCATAAAACTTAAAAATGTGAGTAGAACTTTGTTTTGCAGTGCAACTATTCATCTCTATAGAAATCGATGACCCTAAGCACAGATGTTCATTTATCTAAAACTTCCAGTACTGGAAAAGAATTTGTAATTAATATTTTGGTACTTATTTAGTAAGGTTGAAAATCATGGCTATTTCTTTTGTTAGCTGAAATGACTGCAGAACAGATGTGTGGGCAGGAAAACTGGAAAAAAACAGAGTTATATTTTATATAGCTTTTTATCACTGTTCTTACAGTCATTAGACTACACAGACAATAACACACTACAAGAATAATGTATTCACTTAAGCAGATGACACAATTTTTGAAGCAGACTGACTTTCTAATACTGTATGCATTCAAACAAAAGCTCATAGTTTAAAAAACAAAAGGGAGAGAAAATACAATAGAAATGCAAACCTGACCTATCTCTAATCTTTTCTTTACAAACCTAGGCTACTCAAGAATCCTCAACTAATTATTCCATTTTATTGATGGCATTTTTCCCAAGGGAAGTTATTTAAAAAGTTTAACCCCTGAGCAAGTCATGGCTTCTCCTGCCTTTGAAAGTGTCAAGTGCATTGATTATAACTGCAGGAAGTGTTACCTTCTACCCAGAGAATCTCACCCTGCACAATCTTAAACACTGTCTCTCTCCCAAAACGGCTTTGATTCAGCAATTCAGACCGTTTCAGCTGATATTAAAGGCAGAAGCACCACAGAAAAGGGATCAGCAGTTAAAACGAAATACAAAGAGGGGGAAAAAAAACAGATCTTGGATATAGTATCACAAAGCTTGAGAGAAAAGCAGATTTGAAAAAGACATCAGAGTGACTAAAAAAAGAACAACATGACAGAAATTAAACAAGATTTTTACGTTTGCCTTCTATGCATTTAAACTCATCTCAACCCCTATTGAAATTCCGATCATACCCAAACCCCAAGGCTTTTGACATACTTTCAAAAATCCACACCCTCTCTTACTCTTTTCTAAGTCTCCAGAGTCACTGTTAGGTATCCAACAAGTTGAAGATAGTGGGAATAAAAAAAATATCTTGTAATATGCATATGATAAAAAGACCCTTTATGCCCACATTAAATTTTGTGTTTAAAATGATCACGATCTATTTTTAATATTCTTAACCCAATATTTAGCTAGTGAAAAGAAAGCTTACATGGTTTTAGGAAAAAAAAAACCATCACCTACTCCTACAAAGTCATGTTTAAGAGATTAACAGTTATTTTCTTAGGTCTATGACAAACTATGAGTAAACTAATACAAGGTTATTCAGCAAGCTACTTAGCAGAATAAAAGACAAAGCAATGCCGAAGTAGCTTTATCTTACCAAATGTATGGAGCACAGAAAACAGTAAGAGTGTAATATAAGCAATTATTATAACAATGGTAATGCATCTACACATGCATCTTATAAAGGCTGGACTAAATTCCAAAGGGTAATTGGATTTTCAGAACTGCAAGTGGGTTATTTTCAAGTTCAGTCATGACAGGGCCAGAAGGTAATGATACATCTGCCATGATGCAACAAGCAGACCTGTCTTCTGTCAAGAGTTGAAATCATAAAGGAATAAGCTGTCGTTAGCAACCTCTCTCCAAACAGTAGAGCTGTCATCTCATTGTTTTTCTTTGCTGGCATGGGGGCTGGTGTGGGCTTATATACCCTGTCAGTTCAGCATTAGCCTGAGCTTTTAACCTCTTCTTGAATTTCTGACTTGATGAAACATCTATACACGTTATTACATAATATCCCATATTATGCAATCAATTAATTCCAAATAGCTATGCAACTTGTCCTTCTGCCTACTCGCTGATCAGTATTTCACACCAGTGCTTGAGAGATTATCCATTCCTTATAAAATGTTTAAAAGGGAATTACTGTTTTTTCCATTCCTATTTTTTTTTTCATACTGTATTTTATGCCACTTATACATTATGATCTATTTTGTAGTACATTGTATGTTGTGTTTATACATCAGGAAATATCTCAAAAAATGATACATCTAATTATTTGTAACATCAGTTTTCTAAGCATTATTCTCAAAAAAGCGTAAGATGTAAAGAAGTTTTCTCTATGAAGATGTGCTTTACAGGCAATGTTATTTTGATGGCCTACCAAAATGGACATAAACAAATATATATAGTACATTCAGATAAATACTATTTGAAAAAAAATAAGATACCACATTTCTGTCCATTTTATTGAAATTTTAGGTCCAGTAAAATACTAGAATTCCCAAGTAAAATCATGATTACTATGACACTGTAAATTACCCATTAATAGATGCAGTAAAACCAACATAAATATTACTATTCCATCTAAAAACTGCAAATGCAAAGAAATGCCAACTGTTTTATTTCCAGTGTCACTTGTTCACCTCACTGAAATATCCTAAGTACCTGTAATCTTTAAGACAAAGTTTTAAACCTTGGGTTCTAAAATACGACAAGTAGAGTCAAGAGAATCTTGTAAAGAAAAGAAGTTCTATAATTAAACACAAGATATGGAAGGTTTTCAGCAAGAATTCTTGACATTGCAGTTTAAACGATGTATTTTTTTTTAATGATGTTTAAATACCCGCTCTTTCTCATTTTTATAAAATGATAAGACTTGAATGTGTTACCATATCAACTAGTAACCAATATGGAGAATAAAAGTTATGGTGGGTAAATTTCCTACTACTTTGCTACACCTGATACATATTTTGTTCCTTTCAGTGCACTTCCAAAATTAGTGACATATTACTGCAAAATAAGAAAGTAAAAACTCTCAGCAATTCTCATTAAATATTATCACCAATTTTTGTATAAATTAATGATACTAATTGGACTGAATAGACCCAAGAGTATTCTTGCAACACAAATTACAGAGGCAATGCTTTAAGAATAGGATGAACACAAGGAAAAACAGAAGATGAAAATCTTGTTATATTATACACTAAGGAAAGACTTCTGCATCTTAAGCCAGCCCTGTTTTCATTTGTTCATGGAAACTCCGATGCCTGGATTCTGCTACATTTCTTTTGAAAAAATCATCCACGTTCTCCGAAAAGGCTATTTTTCTCCTGCTATTACCCTTACATCAAGCATTAATTTTCCTTTAAGTAATCATACCAACATCTAAGCAATCTCATAGAGGGATGGAATTTGAAGCCAGGCAACAATTCTTGCTTGTTTAAAAAAATATACTAAAAATCAAATAGCTGACAGTTGCTGTGGCTGAATTTCATTAGCATCTTTGGGACCACAGCTTTCCTAGGTAACAAACACACTGAATTTCCAAAGACAGAAAGCATCCATCAGGTTTTTTTGCACTCCTGTAAGAAGTACAGTAAGTTGGTCTCCACTTTATTCCCCAGAGGAAATGTACCAAAGATAAGAGGACTCCAAAATTCTTCCCAGTGTCCAAGGTGAGCTGAGCTGCTGTTTCCCCCAGGAGCAAGCTGCCACTTTAAGTAGTTCGAATGCAGCTTCTCCTTGCTTTACACCCAGCAGACTTCAAAGCACAGAATCTGCTTCTCTGGTCACTACGGAGGGAACACTATTGCATAAAGCAGTAGCTGCCTTTGGCATCCCTTCTTGCTTGTTCCCAGGTATCACTTTACTGTGTATCACTGGTGTCATTTGTACATCTCCCATCTGAATGTTTTGATTACCATCCATGTCATTACCACTTGGCAATGAACCAGACAATCGAACCTCCAGAAGTGCCCGGTGACTGACAGATTATGGGAGACCTTGAGCTACCTACATGAAATCAGAAGCATAAAATGTTAATTTTTGACACCCCAAGTAAATTCCCAAATCAGTGAATTAAATAACTTATCTCTGTCTCTCACTGTCTCTCCTTGGTGCTGCTTCAGTCACTGTATATACATCTAAATAAAAAGTGACAGAGAAAAGACTGACAGTGAATCAGACATTTACTCAAAATGCGTAAGAGACAGGTTGAAATTCCTCCTCTGATTTACATCTGTTTACTCATAAAAACTGAATAGCTTCAGTACCATTTTATAATTAAAAGTGGAATAGTCCCTGATTCCCAGAGGAGAGATTTGAACTTTAGTCTGTCACACATCAGAAGACTGCTTCTATCAAAAATCTGTATTTCTCATTGCAAAAAAATTGCAGTAGAGAAGTTCTATTTTAACAAAACATCAAAATTGTGCAATGTTTGTTTAGCACTAAATCCATAGGAAATTACCACCTTTTAGTCCATAATATCTAATACGCATGTTAGAATTATTATTCATCCTTGTATACTGTCTCACTGCTTTATATTTGCCTGCCTTTTACTTGTTTTTCTAAAGTGTACTTGATCCTACCCCAATTTAATGTATTTACATGTCTCTAACATTCTGTACATTTTTCTCTCCCTTCCTTTTCCTACAATGCATTCTCTATTCCATCACTTTTTTCTTCTCTTTTTCACTCTTTTACAGTATGAGAGAAAATCTCTTTTTACACTATGAGAGTCGATTTTCTAATTTCATACATTAATCTTACCTCGTTTCTATATAAAACCTTGTAAACTACTTCCAACACCTATTACACACAGGACCAAATCTACACAATACAGTTTGATATAAAAGATGGAAGAAGAAGTTCTACCTACAGGAACCACTCAGATGAAAAGAAAGATTTCTAGCTATTGGAATTCCCATTAGGATATTTCTCCTTGGATCTTTTCTTTCCAGTATGTATCTGCCCCAAGCCACTAGAAATCTGATACATTTTAAGCCTTTCCATTTCTCCCTGATTTCATACACACTTTATAATAAGCTGCTTTTTTTTTTTTTCTTCTTTCTTCTTCTTGAAAGTATTGTGTGAGAAAGAAATAGTTTCTTCTACTTTTTTTCCCTTCATTTAACTTTCTGGATATGAGAGCTAAATAACACTGTATACTGATATCTCCACCTTTTGCATGACTGTTTTCAGTTTTTCCAAGAAATAAACAGAAACTTGCTGGTGGTAGTTCCATCACTGTCTGAAGAGGAAAGCAGGAAAGAAGAAGGTATGGTTTTGACCCACAACTTTTGTTTTGTTTTTGTTTTATTTTAAGGGAAGTAGAGGCATTGCAACTGTATGTTGTAAATTACAAGATCACAGAACTGCAGGGGTTATGGTAGGGCACACAGAAAAGCATCCAGGTAGGTTTCAAATATCTCCAGAGGAGATTCCACAACCTCACTTGGCAGCCCGTTTCAGTGCTCCGTCACCCACAAGGAAAGGAAGCTTTTTTCTCACAATTTGATCCACTAGATATTTATGAGCACTGATAATATCTTCCCTCACTCTTCTGCAGGGTGCACAGTCCCAGGTCTCTGCGTCTTTCCTCAAATGGGAGAATACTCTATGACATCATGTGAAACTATGAAAGCAGGGAAGTTAGCTGAGTGGAAGGCGTCACTACTCAGGGACTGGCTGGGTGTTAGTTGGTGGGTGGTAAGAAAATGCACTGCGAATCACTTTTTTGTATATATATGTTTTTATTAATATTAATATTTTCCATCTTTTTCTTTCCTATTAAATTGCCTTTATCTCCGCCCATGAATGTCATGAATGTCTAGGAATTTTCAAATCCTAGATACGATTATCCACTTCAAAATCACAGTTTATTACATATATAAAAAATCCACGTTCTCCTCCCATCAGCACTGCAATCTTATGCTTTCATAAGGTCTACTGGTTTCACTCAAAAATTAGACCTCTACTAACAAGAAACACTAGAATATCAAGGAATATAATTCCTTCCTTCAAACTGGCAACACTGTATGAGGAGCTATCACAATTTTCATTCAGGCCATTTACTATCTAGGTCAGTTATTTTCATTTCATACGTGATAGAAATGCCTAAATCAACTAGATGATTGAAAACCAGAAAACCCAGAAAAGGATACAATTTTTATTAACTAAAATTGGAGCCCTTATACTCATTCCACCATAACTTCCTGCACTTGGAGAAGTTATTTATGCGATCTGTACAAGAAGTAGATATGGTATCACTTTGTAATGAACTGTCTCCATTTTTTTTTAAGTCATAATATAACGACTCCAATTACCTTCAGCAGGGTTTGACTTTTATTGATATCACCTTATGTAACCAGACACACTTTCAATTCGCATTACAGTGATTACACGATACCAATAATATCAATTGCTTTAAAAGAATACAATATGATATGTTCTATAGCTGATTTTACGTAATAAAAATTGCTGCAGATAGTATGTGCTCTACACAGTATATTTGCCACAACTTTGTGATGGACAAAAGAGCAGGGTGGCTGTTACAACAGTTGGAATCATTCGACTAAACTGCACTACAAATTAAAAAAATCAACACGTTAAAGAAGAAAATCTGAAGATAAAAGAATCAAGACTGATGTCCTGATGTGATCAAGTGGTTACACCACTGAAGATATTTACAAAAGATACTACTTTTGCTCCTTTGCTGTGATTCCTAAAGAAATGCTCAAAATGCAGAAATACGAAGTCTGTTTTTGAGGCTATAATCTCAAGGGAACAGAGCTGTTCCCTCTGTTCCATGTCACAATCACTGCATTAAGTTCACAACAAAACAGGACAAAGAATCCAGAATTCTCCTTTCCTAGAAATATTCTTCAAGATTTTCCATTAATTTAGGGATATTATCCCTAAATGCTCAACATCTGATGACAGCCACAAAAGCATCATCTTTAGGGAAAAAAATACCAAAAGTGTAGGCACGTAAGTACCATTATTAAAATGTATGCAACTACAGCACTCCAGCTTTCTTATGAAAAGTTCTGGAACTTGCACTCTTGAAGTTAATCTCCTACACCTGACCTACCATAAAACTGTATTATACTTGAAAAGCTTTTAAGTGTTTTTGCATTTGCCTTCAAGTCTTGATTTAAACTCTTTTATGTTAAAGGAAGACACACATGGCATGTACTCTCTACTCTGCCCTTGTGAGGGCCCATCTGCAGTACTGGGGTCACCAACACAAGAAGAACATGGACCTATACGAGGGGCTCCAGAAGAGAGCTACAGAGATGATCAGAGGGCTGAAGCACCTTTTGTAAGAAGATATGTTAAGGGAGCTGGGCTTGTTCAGTCTGGAAAAGAGAAAGTTCTGGAGAAATCTCATTGCAGCCTTCCGGTACTTAAATGGAGTCTATCAAGAAGCGGGAGAACAATTTTTTTACACAGGCAGATAAGGATAGAACAATGGGGTACAGTTTTAAACAAGAAGGGAAAATTTATATTATACATGAGGAAGAAATTCTTTGCTCAGAAGTTGGTGATCGGGAAGAAGTTGCCCAGAGAAACTGTGGGTGTCCCACACCTGAAAGTGCTGAAGACCAGGTTGAATGGGGTCCTGGGCAGCCTGAGCTGGTGGGTGGTAGCCCTGCCCACTGCAAGGGGTTGGAATTAGATGAATTCTAGGGTCCCTTCCAACCCAAGAACATACTATGATTCCATGAACTGCAAAAGTTTCAGCTTCCCTTTGCAAAATGTGCAACTGTCACAATGAAAACATTGATATTAAGGGTAAAACACCATGACAAATATAACAAAAATAGCTAATATTGGATAGACTTTTTGAATGTTTAGTACACTAAGTTTCACTAAAGCAGTAGGAGGCAAGAGATGCACTACACTTCAATGTTCCATGTTAAAAATATTACACAAGTTGTGCATTGTCCCTCATATACATACAAAACCATAATAGAATAGTGTCCATAAAATGTAAATGCTTTTAACTGTCAAGTATTGATAGGTGAATCACAATGAATCAGTATTCAGTGCAAAACTGAAAAAGACTGTGCCTCTAATAAATTCAGTACAAGCCTAGCAAAAAAGCCTGCTGTTATCATGAAAGATAATGTTATCATGAGATTACAACAGACGTTGAGTGAGAATATGTACAACTTTAATGAAATGTAAAAGAAAACACTTCATAACAAATTTCTGTAATGCCTTGTATTGCATCTCATCGCCTGTTAAGGGCTCTTGTCACATTAGCTACCATACTACATTACATGGCAGTGCTGCCACAAAATGAAACAAAACTAAAAAAAAAATTACTGTAAGAGGAAAATTTAGACCTATTTGACAAAAGTTCTTACAATATCAAGTATCTGCATCAGAAATAAAATTATCATAAAGGAAAATGTAGAATACAGATAAAAATACTACAACATTTCAGATTCATAGTTCTTCTTACACTAGTACACATGCCTATACACACAGGATATATACACTTTCACTTACCTCAGTAGCTTTCTTTATATATGGTATCTGTGTGCCACTGTCCAGATCTTCATTAATGATAAGTCTCCTAGCCCACTGACCTGCTCTGACAACGCCATTACCATGAATTAGGACCAACAGTTTGTCAGGATTTGTTAATGCATCTTCACTCATAAAGATAAAGCTTTTTGGTTCATTCTCAGTAGCATCAACCTGCAATTACAGCCAATACAGACTTTTATGCACGAATAAAAAATTTTAAAGAACATCTGTATTTACAAAGTTAGCCCCCAGAATTGGTATCAAAACCTGCACTTTTTTTTTTCTTTCCTATTCATATATATTATTTATGGACTAATGTGTACCCAGCCATAAATAAAAACAAAGCAAAAGCTGATATGCAACAATATAGCTGATATGTGCAACATAATTCTGAACTTTAAAAATGCTCTGGAATGGTTAAACACAGATGACTTAAACTGAACTACAGAAACAAAAAGGTGGATGGGCATGGTCAAAACGTACGCTAAAGCTTTAAAACAGAAGTTGTTTACAGTAATTTACTGCCAGAAAAGAGTCCATAACAGAACAATCTTTGGAAAAAAAAAAAAAAAAGACGAAAATCAATTAATTTGTCACCTCTTACATGTTTGAAGAAAAAGTAGAAGTCGGATATGGTAAAAACACCTCAGAATTATATCTCAGTCACCTCAAAATAAATACCTAATAAGCCATTTGCAAGCCAGTATTGCAGATTTACCTATTATCAGTTTAATAGCATAGCTCTGATAAAATACACAAAGCCAGTCCAGATCTAAAGTGGTATCACTATGAGTCCAGCAGCAGGGCTTAGATACTCCACTGTACAATCCAGCACCTTCAATATTCAGGAAACCAACTTTTGTTCTTACTGTAGACAGTAAAGGTGTGTTTTTTGCTCTACATAAACAGAAAAACAGGCCTACACTTGGCTTTGTAAACTTTGCTGACGGCGGAAGAGCAATGTTTGTGGTCATTCATTTTTCCTTTTCTCCAGGATCCCGATACCCTTTTGTACTCCATACTTCACAAACTACACAAACTGACTATGGTTGCTAGGACTATCCTTGGGTTGCCTTAAACTATGAAGTAGTGACGGAAATCAGGTCAGGATATGAGCCTTATACTGAGAAAAGGGCTGCTTGAAATACTTGAGTTTTTCTCTTATACTTGGATATGCTATTCACCATCCCTCAGGAAAAATCAATTCTGCACGCATCTCCAGACTTTTTAAATTTAAGCCTTGCCTATTTTTATTTTTTTCCATGAAGTCAATGAGGCTACTTGAACAAAATGAATCCGAAATTGGAAGAACATTCAGCATCTGCCACAGGGGCGAAGACCTTATGCTCTACTCCAGAATAACAAAACATTTAATGCACCTCAGCTTTCATTCTTAACAACAGGAAATGTACTCATCTTCTCCCACAGTTCGCAGAAAAACACAAAATGTAATTATAAAAATTTCAATTGAAAAGAGTTTATGAGTACAACTTTATTGCAGTCTGGGGATATAGTCATATCACACAGCCACTTCTGAGGTATGATGGACTTGATGATCTTCAAGGTCTTTTCCAACCTGGGTAATTCTATGATTCTATGATTCTATGAACATGGAAGATGCAAAAAGCCAGGTAATACCAAGTTTCAAATAGTATTTGACATGATGTAGTTGACTTCTGCACACAAACTGAAAATGTACAATAATACAATTACGAGAGAACTTCAAAAATTTGTATTTCAACAAACTACAGCCCAGTTGTATGTTTCAGTATTTAGAAAACTAATTTTCTGTTCAGCAGTTATGAAATATCAGCACATAATAATCATACGTTCAAGAAGACGCAATTCTACTTCACGCTTTTGCAATTACACTAACCTAAAAAATCAAAAATATCTATCAAGCTGTTAAAAAATAACTGTTAGTTCCTTTCTTCAACTGAATTACCATTGGAAACTTTGCCTCAAGTTAAGTTCTCTTCCAACAGTAACAATTTCTTAAATCCAGATTTAACTAGAGAATGCCCTTAAAGGTCACTCTTGTGCACAACCACATTTTACTGGCAAATCAATGCAGAATGCCACTTAGTGCTAAACAAACTGAGTACATTTAAAATCATTTATTTTTATCAGCCACTTTCTTTTCTGGAGCTATTCACACACACTTATTTCTGATCTTTTGTTTAAAGACAAATTGAATAAGTTCAGTGAAATGCTCAGCTTCAATTAGTCTAATTTTACAACTTGATTCAGGATTGTTATTCACATGCAATAACAGTTTTCTCAAGATTTGTAGCTAGTAATGTCAAGCAAATCTATGTTTTGCTGATAATTTAGAACTTAGAAGTACTGTTAAATGTTTACTTTCTCAGATTTATTTTTCTAATGCAAAATTACATATTAAGTTTTATGAACATCTACAGTTATGAAGAATTCCCTGAGGAGTTATTCATTTTACACACATAATGAAGTTTTTGCAATTTTCAAACAGTGAGATTATTTTTCCATGAGCGCAATCACAGAATCATAGAATCACAGAATGGCCTGGGTTGAAAAAGACCATAATAATAATTGATTTTCAACTCCCCTGCTAAGTGCAGGGTCGCTGACCAGCAGACCAGGCTGCGCAGAGCCACATCCAGCTTGGCCTTGAATTCCTCCATGGATGGGGCATCCACAGCCTCCTTGGGCAACCTGTTTCAGTGTCACCACCCTCTGTGTGAAAACTTTCCTCCTAATATCTAACCTAAATCTCCTATCTCAGTTTAAAACCATTTCCCCTTTTCCGATCACTATCCATGTTTATAAATAGCCATTACCTCTCCTGTTTATACGCTCCATTCAAGTATTCAATCTCAGATAAACTATCATATGATGATGTCAGTGTCAGTGTATAGAATATTTGAATAACAGAATAGTTATTATTTTTCATAGTTGCTACCAATACTTAGGGTAATAACAAAATATACTCTAAATCTGATGTCATTCTGACATTCATCCTAAAACATCTACGTTATGACTCAATTTTCAGTTCTTAGCATTAGCAAACTAAGATCCAGAGGTCTTTAATTCTGCCTATTTTGTTTAAGATTGCTAAAGTTTAAAGTTCTAAAGGAAAGAAATTCCAAGTGTTTTTCTCATGTTAGCTAAGAAACACATTAAAAATCATAAGCTGAACAAGTGTACAAACAGGTGAAACAGATGCACCTTGAGAGTGGAGGAAATAACAAGGAAAATAAATGTAACAAAAAATAAATGTAACAAAAGACTCTACCGACTGAGAATTATGAGTAGCTGGTGGAGGAAGAAAACTGTTCATTTGTGTTGCAAGGTAAGAAAATCCCATTATGTAGTTCTACATAATACATGTTAACTCACTTACATTAGTGTCTTCATGAAATTGCATGTCCAGATTTACAATTTTTCAATCATACTGTACAAAATGAAAGCTGCTGATCAATACTGCAAGCATCTAATTAGCGTTTGGTGATTACCAGAAATAAATGAATACACCTGAAACTGGTCGAATTTTTACAACCAAGCATTGGTTGTATTGGACTTGGGTAACAAAAGGGAATAGGCAGTGGAGATAACAAATTGTTGTTTCTCATGGAAAAATAATTCTTGACTTTCTAGTAGATCAAGAGAACTACTGAATGAGGTTTTATCTATTGAAGTGAAAGAGCAAAGCATTGATAAGTTAGAAGACTCTGCAAAGTGAGACCTTTCAGTACTACTGTCAATAAAACATGTTAGTAATTATTTAAACTTCCATCTTAGACATTCCCAGAAGCTGTTAAAGATGCATTTAATTCAGAAGCACCCTCTATTTGTCCTCAACAGCTAAAGAACAGCAAAGATCAGTCACTTAAACCAGAAACACAAAAGCTTCATCTGGATAAAAAACAAACAAACAAACAAACCCAACTTCAGCCTTCTTTGTATTTATTATACAACCTTCAATGGAGCACAAAATGAGAAATTTAAAAGAAATAATTGAACTGTTTCTCCGTGAATACGAATCTCTTCATTTAAATTTTCAAGTCCAGGAGCAGTTATTGAACTTGAAGAAAACTACAGTGTTTTACAGAAACAGTAACACAAAAAACATTTAAGCTGCTCCAGATGAAAAAAGGTTTGGATTCATATTTGGCACAGATGTTAGTGAAACAAAATGACAGGCAATCTTTCCAGATTCCCAAATTCCCAAACTGTTTTTTTGTTTTTTGTTTTTTTTTTTTTTTAAATGAAAGGAAATTTACAAATGATTGTTTCCAAAACTGAAAATGCCACCTGAGAAAGTAAAATAAAGACAGCAGTTGGATTTCATTCAGGAAGTGGAAATTAAGGAAGATAGGAGAACATGAAATGCTGTCAGTGAAGCACAGAATTTCAGCACACTTCAGTACTTTGGAAAGAAAAGCACTACAGTTCACACAGCCCTGAAACACATCTAATGTATTGAAACATCATTACACTATCAACCTCATTATAAGCTCAAACTAAAATAATAGACTGTACACCAACCTACTGATCTTCTGTGACAAAGTTCAGGAACAATATTTCCATATTTAACTCAGAAATTTTTACATAAGAACCAGAATGGCTGCACTAATCAGACTACAGGTCCCAGTATCCTTTTTCTGATAACTTGCAGGTTGATTAGTGAAACAGTATGAGAAAAGAATGTTGACACTCTTATTTTTGGCAGACAGCAAATTTTGAGCTTCCTGGGACATGCTTTATAACTGGACAAGCGACCACAAGAATTCACTGTAACTCTCACACCTCAGTACTGTCAAATAGGCTTTTTGAATGCATTTGTACCTTTCTCCTTAACAGTATTCTGCATCAATGAGTTCCACAATATAATTGGGATCTATATGAAGAAAGTACTTCCTCTCTTTCAGTAGAGATCTCCTGCCTGATAATTTAAACTTGATGCCCCTTAGCTTCTCTATTATGAAAAAAAGCAAAAAAACATTCCCTATTCATCTTCTCTACACCTTTCATGATTTTATAGATTTGTCATATTCCTTCTATTTTCCAAGCTGTCTAATCTTTCTTTGTATGAAAAGCATTTCATGCCTGTGAACATCCTTGCAACCCTCCTCTGTATTTTTTTTTTTTTAATTCTACATATCCTTTTTAATACTGTGTCCAGGTTCCATGCAGTGTTCAAGATGGGGTACCACATAATGAGTGGAATGACTATGTTTTTCTGTTTTGTTCTCAACACTTCATAATTCCTAACATCCTATTTCCTTTGAGGGTTTTTGACTGCCATTGAGCACTAACTGATGTTCTCAGAGAGCTATTCACAATCACTCCAAGATCTTTCCTGAGTAGTAATAGCTCATTTAGAGGCTACCAGTATGTTTACAGAGCGAGTTCTTTTCCCCACAATTTCACATTTACCAGAATTGAATCTCATGTCATTTCATCACCTAATCATCCAGTAGCATTAAATAATATATAATAAACCTCACCTGAATCAGCTTTAGATTTAAGTATTCATTATCATTTTAGAAAAATCAGCCGCTTTACTTATGTTCTATTAATTCCTTCTTTCTTTTTATTTATTAGTATGTCATTGCAGAGCTTAATAACATCACATTGACTACGCCTACTTTCATCTGTATAGTACAAATATCTTTTTTTTTTGTTTGTTTTTTGTTCCTTTTAGCCAATTATTAACCCATAGAAAGACTCCTGCCTCATGTGTGTCACATCCTGCATGTAAGAGCTGGGAAGGTGTGACCAAACATACCACAGAAAGCCAAAAAGTGTTTTCTTTAAAAGCATTTTGTAATCTTGTTGGAAATCCATGTACTCTTTTATTGATAAGATACTTTATTTTCATGTGATCTCTGAGGCCCTTGATGAATTCTAGCAGGTCTTCTAAAACAAAAATGGTGCTGACTTTTGTCCCAAAATATTCTTTCCTTATATACACCTCTAGAAATCTCTCCTGGAGCCCTTTCAAAGACCATCACACTGACCCTTGTCCATGCTTCTTTTGAGAGAAGCTGATTTAAGCAGTAAATTACATAATAGTTGTATGCAGCTTCATGTTTGATTTCTTACAGAATCCCATGTTTAAAAACCACCTCATCCAGGAAGATGATTACTGTACAGTAAATCAATTTGTTCTAAGATATGTGCCACTGATATGCCAATTTGAGACAGTTCTTCAGAAGTTCATCCTGTTTCCAAGAAAACCCAAAAACATCTAGTGTGGAAGTTTCTGGACAATTTGTATTGGGGAAAAAACATTTCTGTTTTTCTCATTTGAGCTGATGATTCAATATGCAGGCAGCTCACCTATCAAATTCATGATTTGTGTTATTAAAGGCCATCACAACTACAAAAAGCTCCTCGAATTCCTTTTTAGTGATCTTACTGTGATATGAAACAACAGCTATAATACTCTTTTCTATCTTCCTCACTTAACATGTCTTAATCTTGCCGCAAGCCATCTTACTGTTTCTATCAGTGTCCTCTACTAATTTAAACTATGCTCATTTGTGATGTTACTTGCAAAACTTCTGGGTGATGAAAACATAGTATTTAGGCAGCTTTGATTTTTCACCTTCTTGATTTTTTGTAGTCTTCTTCATAATTTTTTTTTGACTGTGAAATGGGCTTCTGGCAAACAACAACAATTAACAACATTATTTATAGCTTGTAATAAATTTTCCACACTTCTCAAAATGAAATTGCACTGAAAGTTTGTCCTTTACTCCAAAACGCAACTAAACTACAACACTTAGGAGAAGCTGAAAGCAATAAATTTGAAAATGTTTTAAATGTATTTGTGACAAAATCCATCAGTACATCTGTGCTTACTACATAAATCACAGAAAAAGAGTAAATAATGAACAGTTCTCCCAACCTAGACACTCAAAGCTCAGAGCAGAGCAGAAGAGAGTACTGCACAAGAGACAGAGGTGATGGCAGTACGGTGAAACTCAGTCCAAGCTTATTCATCTTCCATTCTAATAGAGATGGAAAATCTACACAGAGCAATCATATTAATGGTTCCTCACTGAACATCATGTTATCGAATACCCTTATAGACAGATGAACTCTTTCATACTGTCTGTGGAGTGCTCTGTCACTTCTAAGGGCTGACCACATATTTTTACTAAAGAACACTGGCACTTTATAGCACATACATATTATAAGCTACTGAAAATGTGTTTTTTTAACAAAAAGACATGGAATAGTTTTACTGAGACTCCTCTTTGGGGTAATTTCTCTGCTGGAGGCACCTGTCCAAATATAAAATCTTCAAAAACAACATTTCAAAAAACTTAACCGTTCCTCTACAAAAAATTAGGACATGCTGAATAATCTGGTGAGGTGAGGAAGGCTCAGCTGGAAAAAACAAGCACATTAATAGCCACACAAAACCATTTCTCCAGATGTGCACACATGCTGCATGTGAAATCAGTGCTCTGAGACTGCACTTTGCACAGAGTCCCTGTCTTTATCTGAAAACTGAATCACATTCTCTACATTTCACAGATCCAAGTGAAAGATATGTTTGAAAAATATTTATACTTACTGGGAGAGTTACTTTTTTCAAGTGGCATTCATCTTCCAGTAGTCCATAAACATGTTTAGTAATAATCTGGAGGAAAAAAAAACAGACCAAAAGAAAAAGCAAACAAAAGTTAAATTACTTACAGTAATTACATATCCAGGCAGATAAGTTGAAGGCTAGTTGGTTAAACTTCTGAGAGCTTGCGCATGTTTTGCCACATATCTGAATTCGTTGCTGTACAACTAATTATAGAACACAGAGCTTTATACAAAAGGGTCCTCTCTGGCTCTCAGTAAAGACTGCTTGCCAGTACAAAGAAATTGTAACTGTACCTGTGAATCCATCACCTGCTGCTGTGTGAATAATTATGTGCCTGAAAACTAAGGATTATAACCAATTAATATATACTCGGGGGCACAAGAAAGGATCTCTTTTGCAAAGAAACACTTTAAAAGCATTTTTTCCTTAAGCAGGACTCCTGAAACCCTCTCCCCTGCAGGCTCACTTCATGAGCTACATGGAGAGCAGATCTTTAGTCACCCTCAGCACAAGTTGCCTTGCCATTTCTATTCATTGAACTGGGGAGGGATGGGTCAAAGGTGTTCCAAATAGAAAAAAAACCCTGACTGATTTCCCAGTATGGGGGAGTTTAAGTCACTTGTCTCCATGTAGAAATAAAATTGAAATTTGAGACTTGAAACAAAAGGAATTATTTCAAAGACCATCAACAACAACAAGAAAAAAACCCCAGTCACAACCAAAGAGTTGCTGCTTCAAACTTAACCAAATTGTTCAGACTTCAAAAGTTTACCTCCTATCTAAGGACATTTTTTCATCCTTATACATTGTATGAAAATGGAGATGCAGATGGAAAAACTTTTAAACTATTATTAATTTGCAAATTAAGTTGAGGAACAAACTGAAGTGGTTTGTCCACATGGAGCTGTAAAAATGGTTCGGAAGTAACTGCCTGGATTTCACTGGCTGCTGAAACTTGAAAAAAAAAGTGGCACACATTAAAGAGGAAAGAAACCCTGCTCATTAAGAGCTTCAAATGGTGCTTGCCTTCATTTTAAAGGTTAGGGAACGATGTAAATTCCAGACATCACAAGATCTAAGACTGGAATTATTAATCGAAGAATATCTGGATACAAACCCACCTGGTATTCTTTTGTCCAACTGCTCAAGGCCACAATTACTGCCATCTGAACCCATGGCATATTAAGCCACAGAAATGCTGCTGTAACAAAAGCTCCCAAGTGATGGCATCTTAACAACACACTGTGAACTGAGCAAGTAGGAGCCATGGTATCATAAACTTCAATTTTAATTTTCCAAATGCAGAATTACCGAATAAAGTTTCACTGAAGTCCAACAGTTTTCATTATGTACATGTGAGCAAACAAAATGTACAAACATTTAGAACATATCTGAAAAAATTAGAGGTACTGATGAAAGCTAATTAAAAAAAGTTGTACCTGTCCCCTGCCTTCCCTAATCTTCCGCTACACAAAAAACTAAATCTTTATTAGGATTCTGTGAATTCTTTCCTACTCTGCTCAAATATGTTTATTGATAGAATTACGTTTAAAAAACTTTATGGTTTTAAAGAAAATCATTCTTACTAAACATTACTATCTATACAGAAACTGCATTTGGGGAAGGAATTTAGCTGTGAGCGATGAGTTGATTTAAGACATGTTTATCCTTAAAGCAGTATGTTAGGAACATGCATACAGTGTAATTTTACCTTCAGGGCCAAACTTTTTATGGTTCACCGAAATCAAATTCAGTGTAATGCCAGCAAGTAAAGCAGTTAAGTTCCTGCAGTCTCAGATACTGATGCTGTACAGACATTAAAATGAATATTATGATAATATGGCCTCAAAGATAGAAATGTTATTTTTCACTCTAAATTCAAGCATCTACAAACCATCAGAAAAACCAGAAGAACCTGTGGAAGTGGAAAAAAAAAATTGCTATGAAGAAAATATATTTTAGACATTACTTGTAAAAGTCTCTTTTTTTGAAGCAGTGTTACATATCTACATCTTCTATTCTCTCTTATCCATTCAGACTGTGATGTCTTCAGGGCAGATGCAAACCTTTACTGAGTTTTTCCAGAGCTAGACTCAATGGGGCTCTGATCCTGTCTCTTTATGTACTACTCTAATATAATAAACAGTCATATCATCCTTAAAAATTGAATGGTTAAATCAGTTGAGCACTCCTGTAGAGCGAAGACATAATCTAATGAACGTGTTCAGCAAGAGAACATGTGAAGAAAAAAGGTTGAGGTTGCTAATGGAAATGTAAGATTCAGACAACTCAGCACCTGGATGGCCTTCAAGTCTGAGAACAACTTGAAGAAGAAAACTGTAAACTACCCTTGTGTATTTAAGACCACAAGAGAGTTTTGTTTTTTCTTTTTTGGGGGGGGGGGGGGGGGGGAGCAGGAGTTCAATAAGTTCCAGGATATAATTTAGTAATGGCTGGTATTCTGTCAGCCCGGAAGGATGGAAGATAACAGAAAAGATTTATTGATATATATGTCTATTGCAAGGCTCTTCCAACTCATGAGGTCAGACAATGAGCAGTATGCTGCACTGTAACTCCAGGTAACAAGGCCACTGGTGAGCAGGAAGCACCAAGTGTCTGAGATGGGACAAGAAAAAGCCAAGACTAAAGCTTCCCAAAATGTGTGAAATCAATGGCCTGGAGGAGACAGTAGACAGGAGGAAAAAAACGATGTCACAGCTTTACTTACTTTGTCTGGACCAGAAAAAAATCTAAAAAAAATTTAAAAATAATAAAAAAATAGCAGGCTACAGAAAGCAGAGACCACAGACAGCTAATCCTAACACATCCTGAGCAGTAACAATAGCACATTATCCCGTGAGGCACATTAAAAACACAGGATAATGTGCTATTATTTCCTGGTCACAGATTATCTTCATCTACTATTGACTTTAAAGCAGTAATGCATATGGTTCAGGACAGGAATCAAACCTGAATGCTCAGTTACCCTTCTGCAGACTACAAAACAATAAACCTTCTGACTTAGATATTATCCATACAGTGACAATACCTCTAGAAGTACCTTTTCAAATAACTATGGGCCCAAAATAAGATATCTATGAAGTTCAAAAGTCTTATACAGCCTTATGGTATGAACAGTAATATTTATTATATTTGAAACCAATAATATAAAGAAGCTTCAACAATACAAATTTGAATGCCAATAGTTATGAAATGTTAGAAATAACATATAGGGATAAAAAATAATCAGACAGATAGATTTCATTCAGCTTCCCCATATGGCTCCACAGCCAAAATAATTTTAATTATGGAGCAATTAAATTTGATCACCTGGATAGACAACAAAGAGAACAGAGACAGAGAGAGAAGATCACAGAAGCTTTTAGACAGAGGTGAGATTTTACCCTTGCATTGCTAAGCATCTTCACAACGGTGACCAAAACAATAATGCCTCTGCAGTGTTTATGGAACCCCAAATTTTGGTACCTATAATTCTAGTAGACATTAGTTGGTATGGTCCTAGCTGTATATGGTTCATGTTCTAAGATTATACTGTTCGTATAAAACTATTTTCAACAACCAAAAAGCACAGAAAAATTCTGTTAGCAGCATAATTTAAAATCTTTGCAACATATAATCCTGAAGCCAAGTGACCAAAGGATCAATACTAGCACGCAAGGGAAAACAAAAATTAAACTAAGAACCATTTAGAATAACAAGTTACAAAGATCCTGAAGTATAGAAGCCTGAACATAAGTGCAGAGAAATAGAAAAGGAAGAGTCCTTCAGCACAGTCAGTGAGCACTAAAGATCCTTAAATAGCAGTAGTATGGAAAAGAGGACAACTGCAAGCATGCCCTCAAAGCAAGAAGGCATCACCAAAAAACTTTAGGTAATATACCCTGAATTTTAATTCAGTAAGAAATAGAAGTATTCTAAACCATATCAAAAATACAAGAACAAACTTGACACATAGGAGAAAAAGCAGAGCTACACACGACCCACTGGTGAACCTTTTCATAACACTGATAGCCAGGTATACAGATAATAGATCACAACTCAATGACTTGTTTTGTTACACCTACATTCTAATCCAGCTGAGCTGTTTCAGTACACCCCACATCAAAAACCATGCTGGGATGCAATGAAGTGCACTGAGCCTTGCCAGGCAGGCCTCCTCCCTGCTGTTTTCACAACTCAGGCTCTGAATTCTCTGGTTCTCTGAGTGGTCATTCTTTCAAACTTGTTGGAGAGGTGAAAAAGAACAAGATAAAATAAACTACTTCCCCCAAATTAATTATCTGTTAAAAAAACATTAAATAAATGTCAAAGATCTTTGTGCTGTGTGGCCTTGTTCTATCAGTACTCACTGGAAACCATTACCATGCCATGAATGTTAATGGATTCATGACAGATGTGGGGAACCCTTCAGTTAGTGCATTCTTCAAAGACAACCAAATATCTCTTGTCCCTCTCTTGTCCCATATGTGCAAACCTCCTGAACAAAATCGTAGTGAACCCGCTAAGTGGTTAGTGTAATGTTAGCACATGATAAAGAATAAAGAACGTGTGGCAAGACAAGGACAACAAACACAAAACCAGCTGACATTACAATCAGTCACAGGACAGAAGACAGACTGCAAAACCTTGGAGAAAGGACAAGCTGTTAAAATACAATGTCCACACCACTGCCTGCTCCTTCACACTTGTAGATTTGTGTGCGTGGGGGAGGGGGGGTGGCGAGGGGGGGGGTGGGGGTGGATGTGAGGAAAGGATCAAATTATGGATTGAATATATTCTTCCATGGACAAGATTTCGCCGGATGAATCTAAGACTTCCCATACCATATTCCTCATTCACAGCTATTCCAATCATGAACAGGATCCAACCACCACAAATGCTACATGCTAACACTTTTTACTACTCCAGGGACTAAATGAGAATGGACACACAACTATTCTCTCAAAGTTGGCAGCAGCCACTTCACATCAAGGACAAGAAACATTGCAGTGCTACATGTAATGCTTATTCAAAGGACAGGAGGCTTCTGACTCCAAAGATGCCTATTCGTGAAACAACACTCCTTGAATACCTTGTCAGACTACTTGCTTTCATTCATTTTTCAAGAAAGTTCTCAAGATAGACTGCAGAGCAAGATAACTTAATGACGATAATTTTACTTAAAGCTCCAACATATCAGCTAGAATTTTCAGAATTATATAGATGATAAATCTAAAACTAAATAGATTATAGACAAAAAACACATGGCATGGCATTTCTCCTCTTTCCTGATGTCCTGTTTTCATAAGGCCTACCAAATCTCAACACCCTCCCATTGTATTTATTATTCTTCTATTAACCTTATGAACTAACAATTCTTTAACCTCAAGTTTGACCACATCTACCACTAAAATAACACACATGGATATAATTAGCTGCACTTTGTGTAAAGAAAAATTAAACTGTTCTTTTTCTTTAAAGAGTGCAGAAAATTCAACCTTTAGGTTCAATCACTTGTCAGTTCCTATCTTGTGACAAAAGTACGCTTAAAATGTATAACGGTTCAGCAATATCAGTCTGTCTGTGAATTCTACATATAGATCAAAATCAATGTCATTTACCTTTGTGTTCTTTTATCCTTAAGTAAATAGGGTGCTCTGAAAGCAATGCCTCCTATTTATTTCCATGGTAAATACAACAGATACAGTGAGAACAATAACACTGTTTAATAGAGAAAATTCTCAGCTACAAAACACCATTTCTCAATATAGTCATCACTATTAGTTATGCATTTCCACCAGCAATCAACAAGAGCCTGCCTACTGTGCTCATAGCAATCTGTACCATTGGAGGTGTCCACTGTAGCTGCTGCCACTGCTGAAACGCACCACCCACCAGCACACTGAGCTCACACACACTGTTTGGACTCCATAAACCATGAAGCAATGAATATCAATGGTTGCTATTTTTTCCACTTGGAAGAATTCAGTGACATGCTTTTGCTTCATCTGCACTCCCATGTCAGATGCCATCCTGTCAGACTGTCCCTCTGCTGCTATCTGTTGCATGGCAACAAAATGTAATGGAATACTGGTGGGAAGGTTCCACCCCTACTGCCGTAACACCAACATCTGCCTCTAACATCAGGGTCCAACATCATAAAGTATGAGGCATTACTTTTGGAGCAGCCATCACATGTATGTTTAACTGGACGCTACACTGTAGAGCAAGAGAAGCTCTCTTGCAGCCTTCTTGACTTACAGCCTTGTTGAATCTAACATTTTTTTTTTTTTTTAAATGGATCCTCCTCATGTATAGAAGGAATATTATTTTCAAATGATTTAAATTCAATCTTGGAGATAGGTTGCTAAGCATAACTAGTAATTTTCTAAGAATTTCAAGGCTGTATTCACGGGCTGAGTGTTGTTTAACTAATCAGAGAAATAAACAAGTAAAAACCACTAGCAGCAGTATGATGACCAAATGATCCACTGCTTAACGTCCCTTCTCATATTACCATATTTATCACCTGAATGATAATGAGCTCCTCAATGGCAAAAAGAGAAAATGCGCAGGAGAAGAAAAAACAATGCTTATAACATACAGTAGCCAACGCACAACTTTTTCCTTTTTACAGTATAGCAGCAGCAAGGCTTAGTGAAAAAAAAAAATGCAAAATGAATTCCAACCGACTGCCCTGCGGCAAATCTCAAGTGGTGGGACTGACCTGAGGCTTGCTACCGTGGCTGCCATAGCCTTGGTTGAATGAGCTTTATTTTGACCCTCAAGTGACAAACCTGCCAATAAGTAACAATGAGGGATGCAAAGGAACGTTTTGACATTCTGCTCTTAGACACAGACATACCAAGGTACTGGGATAAACAAAAAACAAGAAAAAAAGAATAATCCACCATCACTATGTCAGAACAAAAAATCCTAAAAGCTGAATGGACTTTCCAGACGCTCTGTTCTCTGCAAGCTAAAAAAAAAAATAAATAAAAAAAAATCAATGGCATTTTACAAATCCACAAAAGACCTCACTTGGATTATAGTGTGGGAGAACAATTCATTAAGATGGAATTGACATTACCTCTAAGGGATTTCTTGCATTTTCTACTGAAAGCAATTCAATTCAGTCTTAATGCATGGGTGTGATATTTTGGATTCTAATTTGACTGATCACAAATACGATCTCAAGATCTTTTGAGAGAATTAAATGAAAAATAACAGGGATTTGTCAGGAATGTAGCATATACGGTTGTGATATGATCCAATGTTTTGTTACATGGTCTTTGCTGACACCTGTTGGTTTATTTTTCTTTCCTTTTTTTTTTTTTTTTGCTTACATTTTATTTATTTTTACAAAAATGCATCTCATGTTTTAGATTAACTTAACCATTATCTAGCTTCATAAACTGCCTAGTTATATAGTCCATCTTAAGAAAATTTTCAGTTTTCTAAAACTATACATACTTATACTTCTATGCATGCCACTAGAAGTAGAGGTTTCGGTCAAGCACCTTGTACTAGAGCAATTAAGCATCAGCAGAAAGCATCACCACTATCCCCAAACTGAGGTGAAAACCAAAAAGGTTGCAAAAAAGCAAAAAAAATAAAGGACACTGAATAAAACACAAAATTACAAATGCAAACCTAACTTGTAAACACATTTTAATATTCCAATTCAAGAACTACAGGTTAGGACTACTACATGCAATTTTCGTATTAGCAATGAGTTGCAAAAAGGCACCTGGAAGAAAGATCATTAGTAGTTCTGATTATTACAACTACTAATGAAAGACGGTGCAGATTAGGAGGAGACCTGGTGCTGTGCACTTTTGAGATTTTAAAAATCTATGCCAAATCCAACTGATGTATCAGATTTACATGGTTAAAGCATACCAGCTTTTGTAGTCACAGACAAAAAAGCCAGTGATGTGTCAAGCATCTCATTTTATCACCTTTGATTCCTCAGCAGAAATGACCAGATAAATATTCACAGATGGACTGAAGGCTTAATTTTATGTAAATCCAGAGCAGAGCTCAAATTAACAACTCCTTCCCATAGCAAGA
Organism: Coturnix japonica; assembly: GCF_054131305.1. Classification (NCBI taxonomy): domain Eukaryota; kingdom Metazoa; phylum Chordata; class Aves; order Galliformes; family Phasianidae; genus Coturnix; species Coturnix japonica. The sequence continues at coordinate 16,267,533 of NC_140702.1, read as the reverse complement.
TGCCTTAACCATTTTGCCACCATGCTTCAGAACAGCAGTGGGTCAAAATAAATTGGATCTACATAAATTTGAGTGAAAAGAGCCATGAATCTGACCATTAGCAGCACTTTTTTCTATTCTTGACACAAATTATGGTCGACACCCTTAGAAGCAAACACACACCAAAAAAGAAAAAAAAAAAAGAAAAGGGCTTCAGTATTAAATTCTTGCATCTTATTACTAGGTCAAGCAAACCAAATAGATTGCGAAGAGGTCATTAACTCATTGCATCCTTATAAAGGAAGGCTCTGACTCTCAGTTGCTTTAAGTAACTGACAAAAGCCAGGAGCTAACTTCTAAGAGAAATAGCTACCTCTCATTGTGCTTTTCTAGTACATGGATAGGAAACCTGGTACTCTGAAAGAAACTTCCCCTTAAGGAGAGAAAAACTTGCCCTGAAGGCACTGTCTCTTCTGGGGATATCTAGCTGAAGGTTAAGAAAACACCTTGGACACTGACAAACCTTTTTCTATTCTCTTTCCTCCTTATTTCTCAATAAATTGTTTTCATTTTCTATTCCATGTGATTGAGAATGTCTAACCTAGTCCTGTGTTCCACTGGTAGGGAAACTCAGAGGGAGAAAACTACAAAGAACTCTAGGTAATGCAAATGCCAGTATAGAACTTTTGACCAAGATATAAGAATGATGGCTTCTTACGTGACAAGGAAAAACTTCGCACTTACATCCTCATACAAAACACCTGAAATAACTTACTGTAATAATGAAATATATAATCAAAATGTCTTCATTAAATTAAACTTGGAAAGATTAAATCAAATGCTTCTTCAAACTTATTTTTAAAACAGTTCTAAAAAGAAGAAATGCTGGTGGCAAAGAACATTTGTAAAATCAACATCAAAGATTGTTCTACTTCATATAAAAAGAGGGCAGTACTGAAGGATACTGGCAGCTGTTCATTTTCATGATGATGTCCAAAAAGCATCTTCCTATGAAATTATGACTGATGAACTCATGTAGTCAATTATGTAGCATACATGTTTTATAGAATCATAGAATCTTTAAGCCTGGGAAAGATCTTGTAAGATTATCTAGTCTAACCCCAACCCATCTTCACAATGCCCACTAAACTGTGTCCCACAGTGCTACATTTAGACACTTCTTGAACAGTTCCAGGGACAGAGACATTACCACCTCACTCATAACTGGCAGCCTGTTCCAGCAGCTCAATACTCTTTCTGATTAGAAATTCTTCTGAATGTCCAACCTGAACCTCCATGGTGTAAGTAAAGGCCATTACTCCCCTGCCGTGAGGGCAGAGCAAGTCTCGTGAAACTGAATTTGTAACAGCACATAGGGCTGGATGAAATGCATTGCAGGGTCCTAACGGAGGTGGTTGATGTGGTTGCCAGCTGCTCTCCATCCTACTTGAAATGTCATGCCTATCACATGAAGGGCCCAGGGACTAGAAAAAGGGAAACATCACTCCCTTTTACAAGAAAGGGTGGAAGGAAGACCTGGGGAATGACAGGCCAATGAGCCTCATTTCTGTGCCTGGGAGGATCAGGGAACAGATCCTCTCAGAAGATATGTTAAAGAACATGAAGAATAAGCTGACGATTTGAGACAGCCAGCATGGCTTCGCCATGGGAAGGTCATGTCTGACCAATCTGAAGGCCTTGTGAGATGGAGTAACAGCACTGCTGGACAAAAGGAAGGTGACTGATGTCATCTACCTAGACTTCTGCAAGGCCCACCACATCCTTATCTCTAAACTGGAGAGATATGGATTTGAAAGGTGGACTATTTGGTGGTTTCCTTGCCATGGAAACCAGGCCAAACCATGACAACATCTTTATCAGTGACACAGATGGTAGGACTGAGTGCACCCTGAACAATTTGCTGAGAACACCGAGGTGAGTGGTGCTGATTAAGCAGAAGGAAGGAATGCCATCCAGAAGAACCTTAATAAATTTGAAAGGTGGGCCCTTGTGAACCTAATGAAGTTCCATGAAACAAAGTGCAAGGTTTTGCACTTGGGTCAAGGTAATCCCAGGTATATACACAAACTAGGAGAAGAACTTGAGAGTAGCCTGAGAAGGACTTAGGGGTCCTGGTTGATGAAAAAGTTAACATGAACAAACAGTGTGTGTTTGCAGCCCAGAAGGCCAATGATATTCTGGGTTCTGACAGAAACAGGGTGAATCATCCTCCGCTACTCTGCCCTTGTGATGCTCCATCTGGACTACTGCTTCCAAGTATGGGACCCCCAACAAGGAAAGTTATGGAGCTTTTGGAGAGGGTCCAGAGGAGGGCCACAGAGATGATCAAAGGGCTGGAACACCTCTCCTCTGAAGCCAGGCTGAAGAAACTGGGTTTGTTTAGCTTGGAAAAGAGAAGGCTGCAGGGAGCCCTCATTGTGACCCTCCAATATTTAAAGTGAGTTTATAAACAGAGAGAAAACAACTTTTTACAAGGGTAGACAGTGATAGGAGAAGGGGTAATGCTTTTAAACTAAAGGAGGGGAGGATTAAATTAGATATCAGGGGGAAGTTTTTTACTGAGAGAGTGGTAAGGTGCTGGAACAGAATGCCCCATCCCTGGAGGTGTTGAAAGGCCAAGTTGGATGTGGCCCTGGGCTATCTGATCTAGTACTTGATCTAGCAGCTGGCAACCCTGCCTGTGGCAGGAGGGCTGGAACCTGATGATCCTTGAGGTTCCTTCCAACTCAGGTCATTCTATGATTCTACTGTTATCTCTTGTCTTTTTCCTACCTACCTGAGAGAGGAGACTGAACTCCACCTCACTACAACACACTTCCAGGGAGCTGCAGAGAATGATAAGGTCTGCCTTTGAACTTCCTCTTCTCCAGACTAACAACTGCAGTTCCCTCAGCCGCTGCTTACAAGACTTGTGTTCCAGACTCTAATGTCCTTCTTGTGAGAGGCCAAAAAATGAACAGAGCATTCAAGGTGCAGATCCACCAATGCCAAGTACAGGGGTGCAATCGCTTCCCTGTCACAGCTGGTTACACTATTTCTGAAGTGAGGATGTCACCTTCTTGGTCACACACTTGGTCCCATTCAGCCTCACACAACTAGCTTCAGCCTATCAATCCAACCTATTCAGATTCCACTGTAGAGCCTTCCCACTCTCAAGCAGGCAGGTCTTTCCTCTCAACTTGATGTCATCTGCAAACTTACAGCAGATGTACTAAATCCCCTTGTCCAAATCATCAATAAATATTTTAAACAGGACTAGCACCAGCAGTGACCCCTCTCATGACCAGTGACCAGCTGGATTTAACTCAGTTCACCACCACTCTGAGTTTTCCAAAGAAAGCACATCAGTATACAACTTGTCATTGAATTATGTGGGTACAAATACCCACATAAGGGGAATAACAGCTAATTCCAGCTTTCTGTATACAATGATTTACTATGTTTTAATTAATTTAGTCTGTGCATTCATTTGAGAAAGAATCCTGTATTTCTCAGCCCAATCAGCAAAAAATAATTCAACTACACAATAAAATTTGAAAAGTAAAATAAGACATATCTTAAAAGATGAGTTCAGTTGGAAGGGGTCTTCAAAGATCATCTTGTCCAACTGCCTGACCACTTCAAGGCTAACCAAAAGTTATAGAATGTTATTCAGGGTATTATCCAAAGAATGCTTGAACAGTGACAGGCACAGGGCATCCATCACCTCTCAAGGAAGACTGTTCCACTATTTGATCACCCTTAAAGTGAAGAAATTTTTCATCTGCAGTCTGAACTGCCCTGGAGCAGCACTGTGCAATTCCTGTTGGTCCTCTCATCAGTTTCTAGGGATAATAGCCCATCACTTTCCTCTGTTTTCCCACCTTGGAGTGCTGCAGATGGCAATGATGTTGTCTCTTTGCAATTCTGCATTAAAATAGCTTAACATTTTACTTGTCCACCTAATCAAGAAACTACTTTTGTGAAGTTGTGAAACAACCCAACCAAGAAAATGATGTTGAAAAAACATCTGAATGTGACCATTTACTACCTACTGCTAATGGTCTGCAGCAGTGAGAACTAAAAGCAAACTAAAAACACCTGCCCCTCACCCTTACTCTCTTCTACCTCCTCCCTCTGAGCTTTGCAGGGGAAGGAGGAACCAGGGCTGCAGACAGTCAGTAACACTCATTCTCTGCCCCTTCTCCATGTGGGTCCCTCCCACTGGATGCTGTCCTTCCCCAGATGATCTTGCATGGGTTTCCCATAGGCTGCAGCTCTCCAAGTACTGCCCCCGCACAACTCTGCACCACAGGGCCCACCCTTCAGGCACTGCTCCTGATAGGTCCCCACAGGTGGCAGCTCCTCCAGCCCCCCACCCCCCAACGACCTCCTCTCTTGGGCTGCAGCTCCAGCCCGAGGCTGCTCTCTGGGGGTACCTACGGGATGTGCTGCCTCCAGAGCCCATCTGCTGCTGCACTGTGGGCTCCTCCATGGCTGCATGATGGGATCTGCTCTGCACAGTGCCCATGTGTTGCAGGGACAGCCTGCTCCTCCTCGGGCCACTCCTGGACTGCACTGACCTGGGTTACCTGCACGGCCGCTTTTCTCCCTTTTCCTACTCCTCTCTCCCATCTGCTGCTGTGTAGCAGCTTCTGTTTCTCTCATACCTGCCCTTCCAGAGCACATTCAGCATCACTCATGGCTCAACTCTGGCAGCAGTGAGTCCCTGTTGTAGCTCTGCTCACACAGACCCTCCTGCTACCAGAACCTCGCCGTCGCAAACCTAATGCAGAAGCAATGACAATTCCCATTGGACAATGATACAAAAACTGTGTGAAAAGTTCTTCCTAGTATCTAGCTTTTGTAATTTTTTTCTGCTATTACAGAGAAATAAGTAGACAATTTCCTCACATAGGCATAGATGAATGAGATGGGTATCAGTAACAGTAAGCAGCATGCTTGTGTGTATTTTATTATAATATCATACCACAGTCACCAGCCTGAAGAGATCTGTGTTCAGTAAAGAGGTATTACAAAAATGAAAGATGCATGAAGTCATTTTAAACTCATACCAGATAAAACAGGGTAAACAAGAAACAGTCAAGAGGGTAAAATGAAAAGGTGAGGGGGAATAAAGCGTAGCAACCAAACAGCTTGCTGCCTAAGAGCAACTTTTCCATTGTTACAATGATCTCTGTGCCATGAGAACTAAGCACAGAATCTGTATCAATGGTTAAATACTGTCCATTATCAGCAGAAATACAGTAGTAACTTTACACAACACATGGTCTCTGAGTGTCTTTGATGCCACTGGTACTGTCAGCGATCTGGTGAAAAACAGTCCTTCTGTGTCATATGGTCAGTATTCACAGGGTGACCCTAACCTGGTAGAGCCCCTGAGCAACACATCATCACAAACATCAGCAGATCTTGCTGTGCTTGTAGTACCAGCTTGGTTGGTAAGGAGAAGCGGAGCCTGCAGAGGGCAAACAGCTACTGCAGAGGCACTAGGAGCTGGCAGCTGCAGAAGTAATTCATGAACATCAGCAAGGCAAAGGCAGACGACCTACAGCTTGCCATGAACATCCCATTTTTGTCTCATAATTGATGCAGAGACCAAGCTTTTTCTTGGGTTAAGGAAATCAAAGCTTTGTTTTTTCTTTTTTCTTTTTTTTGTTTGTTGTTATTTACTTATTTATTATTTTTAAACAGCAAAATACTTCCACTGATACTGGAAACAATTACTGCTGCTCCTTTTGATAGTCAGCCAAATATACTCAGTTGTTGGCTGAGCTGATAGGAAATGAATATTGTGGCTTCTACTCCTATTTGTGGTGTTGGCTGACGTTCCTTATTTTGCCAACATGGTATCTCTAAGATTATGAGTTACAGTAAAGTACAAAGAATGCATGCATTTCTGAACGTGGGATATCAAATTACATTAAGATAGAACCCATTAATTAACTGTAAGTTATAACCCATTCTGTTACTGGATATAGCTTGTTCAAAAATTCTTCATGAAAAAGGTATTAAAAGTATATGTCAACATTCATTCTAACCCGCACGAGACTGTGATTCTGTGATTCACTTCTTACTTGTGCTCACCTTATCCTTTACCTAGTTTCTGTTCACATTACCCCTATTACCTGTTGGGTTACATGCTATTTATATGTCAAAAATTAACAGTAGGTCATTTAGTGCTGCAAACAAGTGATTTATGCTTTCTAATGCATTTTACAATATCCTCAGGTATCCTAGTAAGTAAAAAAAATACCATAAACACAAGATTATAGTACCATAACATCCTTGCAGGTAAGCTTAGGAAGAGGGATAGATAAATGGACAGTGAGGTGAACCGAGAACTGGATAACAGGAGATCTCAGAGGTTTGGGATCAGCTGCACAGTCTCCTCATGTTTAAAACCCTCTTCTATGCCTGTACCTATATTACATGAAGATATAATGCTTAACCTCTGTCATTTAATTTTTTTTTAAAAATAAGTTTTTCTAACTTGATAGAATCAAAGATACATTAAATATTTAAATTAGTATCTTATCTAGAACTTCAGTTTACAGAGAACAGCCTTCTTTTATTCCATTTAATATTCAACCCTTACTTCATCAGCAAAGACTGTTGCACCTGTTTTTCACCCAAAGTCAGAACAAAGCATCATGATAAATACTATGAAGGAAGAAGGAAAAAACAAACACAAAATCCTGTCCAAGCTGAAAGCTGGATGGACACCCTAACTAGGTATTTCTGCTGCAGAGATCAAGGTAAGATAATAAGATATCAAAATTTGTTTGTGACTGAGTTAACAAATTGAACAGCTAGAACATCTTAAATTAATTCTAGGTTGTTTGCATATGCAGAAATACAACAATCTATTGCTTTATAATTGAATTTTTATCCTTACAAATTATTCCTATTAAGCACTGATGCAGATGAGACAGCTTTATAAAAAATACCACCATTTTTAAAATTTTTATCTAAATATTCCTGGAAAACCGGAAGGTTTGTTGTTGAAGACGCGGGAAGCATTAAATTTTTTATTGTGGAGAAGATGAAAATCATGTGAAAGAAAACAAACTATTCTGGAGTTCTTTAATTAGTAAACAACTGAGGGCTGCTCCAAAAGTAATGTCTCTCCTGTTTTATTATGTTGATCTGTGACACCAGAGGTGAGTGTTGGTGGTATGACAGTAGAAGCTGAACATCCCTTGTTCAGCACCTTGTTGCCATGTAGCCAATGGCAGCAGAGGGGCAGTCTGACAGAAGGGCATGCAATACAGGAGTGTAGATGAAGCAAAGGTGTGTCACTGAATTCCTCCTTGCTGAAAAATGGCACCCACTGGCATTCATCAAAGGTTGGTAAACCTTTATGGAGACCAAACAGTGTGTGTGAGCACAAGGAGGTGGTGGGTGGTGTGTCTGAGCAATGATAACAGCAGATCACTTCCACCAGTGCAGACTGTTATAAGCACAGTGTACAGGTCTTGTTCTTCACTGGTGAAAATGCATAACTAATGGTGGTGGTGATGATGAAAAACAGTGTTCTCTAACTGAGAATTTCCTCTATCAAACAGTGTTACTGTGCTCTCTGTGTCTGTTATATTTTCCATGGAGATAAATAGGCGTTATTACTTCTGAAGTGATCTATGCATTTTAAAATATACTTGATGAATGTTGTAATCTACATATCTCAAAAAACTCATGATTAAACAGTATGAAAATACTTCAGGAACTTTTAATATTAAAGGCAGAAACAAACTTAACATGCATGAAACAAAGATGAAACAAATGATTTTTGCAACTATACTGATCTACATTCTGCCTAAGGACTACTTCGATCTATTTTTTTCCTCATCTCCTTCTACTTGCCAAGAAACATTTTTTTTCACCACTCCTTTAACAAAAATTAAGCTAACTGCATCCAACCGTGCTTTCTTGTTTCCAAGCTCTCTGCAGGCTCTGGAGTTCACTTGTTTTGAAGTAGAAATTATTAATCAGACCAATAGTAATTCAATTTTGTTTTGCACTATTTTTCTCCTTGCAAGAAAACAGAAAGAATAGAAGGAATGCATCTAGACACAAGGTAGATTTTTGGTATTTTTCAATTTCAGCTACACAAAAATGGCTGGTAAAAAAAGTTTATGAAGAACTGACTCTGAACTTTTGCATAGAAGCCCAGGATGGCAAGAATGGTTCTAATTGAACTAAAGCTGCTGAAGGTTTTATTTTTAAAAAGCTCATGATTAACTCATTGAAACACTCCCCCTACTCCAATTTTTGTCTTCTTTTTAACAATTAGTACCATTCTTTGAATTGCAGCAAGTTGCAAGTGCTTTATAAACAACCATCTGCCTTATTGTATCTTTTCTGCTTTTCACTGTTTATCAATTTAAAAATGTAAAACACATTTATCAACACATTTATCAACAATGTAACAAATTCCCATCTGGGTTTACGAGATGCTCATCATTTCTTTCAAGAAGCACACTAACAATAATTATGAAACTATCTCTGAACCTTTCGAGTACTGTCAAGTTACTGTGATGAACCAACCTACTGCCGCCAATTGCTGCCTACAAAGTAGAAGAGTTCACTGAAGCACATCTGACATAATGATTCCAGTAAGAAGTCTTCACAAACAGCAGATATTGAACGCAGATTTAGCATATGCAAATGAATATACTGTATGCAACGAAGATTCAAAGATTCATATTTAAATTTCCTTAGGTATCATCAAACCATCTTCAGTCCTTACTCAAGTGTCTGTCCATCTATTTCACTCACCAAAATACAATGTTGAAGATAGACAGATCGTTAATAGCTGCAATCTTTCTGGATTTATAAGGGCCACATATATACAAGATTTACTTTTTTTTTCTTTTTCCTTTTTCTTTTGTTATTGTTGTTGTCCATATTATCATTTTCCTTCTGTCATGAAAAGCACTGGTTTGAAAGTCAGTGAAGACTGAATACCTTTGAAATGTATAAGTGCTTACAGCTCAGGAACCACCATTACAGAGAAATTCAATACTCCGTCTTGTTTTTTGCTTTTTTAAATGTTATTCAGTTCTGTGTATGAGCTCCAAATTTAAAGTTACCAAATTAGCAATAAAAAAAAACAACAACCTGAAACCAATAAGGCGCGAATTCCTAAAGAACTGCACTTATAGTTGAATTCGATGTCCAAAACATGGAAGATGTCATTTAAGCTCCTCCTCCACTTGGTCCATACAAGTAATCCAATCTATGTGGACTCCACTGTGCATTGCAAGAAATGAGATCCCACTATAAATCACTTTAATGACTTTCCCTAACATGTCTTTTTTGTTCAAGTGCTTTTGCCCAATCTGTGCAACTCTCAATAATTTTGTGACATTTATTCCACTGAAAATTTTGCTGAAGACCTTCTCTAATTTTCACTCATAGACAGGACTGTATGACCTCTGCAAAGAAGCTTCACTAACAAACTGCTTCCAGAGGACCACCAAAAATGATTTTACCATTATCACAAATAAAATAAGGGAAAATACTTTATCCCAATTTGACGTTTTTACCCTGCTTTTGAAACGATATTTAAAGTTAGGAAGAGTTTATGGTAGGATCTCAGTGAAGATTTTTCCTCACCCCATGAAAATCTACCCTTACTTGATTATTAAGACAATATTCAGTTCACACATGCTCAACAGACACCTGTTATGTATTTGGCAAGTAATTTCTTTGAAGGTAACCTCTTGATAAGGTCTAGTCAAGCAAGCACTCCATGAAGAGCAAGTGTACATGAACCAGCTTACATAAGACAGCACCATCAATTTATCTCTCCATAAGACAAATTTCTCCTACCACTAACTAAACTAATAGCAAATTAGTTACAACACAATAAGTTAAAATAGCAAACGTAATTTTGCTTAATCCATGATGTGAAGGATTTAGTATGTTAAAGTTTTGCTAGCCAGATAAAATCCAGAATGCTTACTGATAAACTCTCTTTGGAAATAAACAGAAACTAGAGTGTAAGGATTTCTACAAATCATCTGCAAATTTTATTTGGAACTTGATCCTGCAGCCCTTATTCACAAGAACAGACCTATTGAGTTTATTCACATGAGCTTCGGCTGCAAGATTGGACCTTAAGTACTATCAGGTGCACGTGCAGCCTATCATCAGATTTTGGGTTATTCATGTAAGAAGCTACCCTTTCAAATGCAGACTACTTAATGCTTCCTTCTTCATTAACGTACATGTCCTCTTCTGCCACTCTATGCTTTCATTTGTGCTATGTAAATAGCTTCTTTCTTTCAGCCATCCAAACAAATAATGCTCTTTGCAACCAAGGAGGAAATTAGTAGCAGGTGAAAGCTTGTTTTTTAAATTATGATGAGACCAAGCTGTTCTTTAACTTAACAGAGATCTGGATAAAACAAAATCCCATTTTACTTCTTAGCTATCTTAATTATGTATTATCATTGTCATAACTCTAAATACTTACTTTCCCCCCACACAAATATTAACCTTGATCATTAATATACTTTATCATTGGATGGGCCAAGCATTATGCGTATACTTTAAAAAAGCTTATTTGATGGACATTTCCCTGACAAATGTAAAATTATCTGTAGCCTATCATACACAAAATTCATAAGCAGCTTCTATTTCTATTAGGTGTTCTATTTGTTTGCTTTCTATATCAACTCTACATAAATATAAGGTATTTTCTTGGACCATGGTGTGGTAAAGTTAACAAAATGAACACAGTTCATCTGTTCTCTGGCTATACACAGATACTGTCAGACAGACAACAATGATAAGAGACTGTATAAAGTCCCTGAATAAGACCACAGCAGAGGTATTATCATCCACATCATAATCTTGGACACATAAGCCATAGGTACAAGCAAATATATCTTCATTAGTTATGACACTCACAAAAACATCTCAAAAGTTAAACAGTCTTTAAGTAACCACAGAACTATAATTACCCAGTGCTAGATCTAACAGGGATAAGCAGGACCTGTCTCTTGATGCTAGGAATAATCTGGCATCTGTGTAATTGTGGAAAGAGAACATCCACATAAATTTTAACGAGTGAACTCTGGTCATCAACACAATCTGTATGACTGGCAAAATGGAAGGTAACATCCCAGCAATAAATTTTAGTAGTATTTATTATTTCAGCTAATTTTGATGCCATGATCAAGCAGGAACTGACTGCTGGTGACTTCTGCGGCCATAGTATCAATTGAAAGTTCAGAACAATAAATACAATTATCTGGTCAATGTGCAAGGAGACATATATCATACAAGTATAATTCAGAGAACAATCCAGAATTCAAATATCCAAAAGTCCTTCTCAAATTGAAAAAAGCAAAACAAAACAAAAACAACCCAAAAACTCAACCTTGAACTGGAACAGTATGTGTGCAACAATTAAACTGTTGTCACAAAACTGTTTTCAATCCTACTTCAAACTTGCCATATGGATTAACTGGCAGTTAGAAGCAGCTGCAGCACAATGTTCTGTGCACTTCTGTTGCTGTTTTAATTTTTAAAAAGCAAATGGAGAGGCCTCTCCACAAAATTCAATGCTGCAATAGCAATGACTGAACCAGAATCAGAAAATTATGAACAGCTCACTAAACTGTCTTTTAGAAGCACGTATCAAGAGGCTGCAGAACAAATTGTATGCCTGAAATAACAGATCAATGAATGAAGAATAAAGAGATCTAAGAAGTGGAGATGTTGACGAACCATTTTAATTCGTGAAGAATCAATTTCCATATAACTAGAGTAATGGCAGAACATCACAGGCAGTGTATTCATGATTTTAACAGCAAAAAATCATGGATTACCAAATGGAAATTTATTAATGTTCCAAGAAAGAGAGAATAATGTTGCAACATGAGGCCAGGAACTACATCCACTCTTTAAATGAGTAATATGCAGTAAAAGGAGTCCACAGTGTATAACTACAATAAAAAATAAAATGCCTTGAGCAGAGTAAGTAAATCCCCTTAAAAATGAGAAAGCCAGCAAACAATGACTGAACAAAGTATCGGAACAACAGCCATATTGTTTATATAAAAGTAGGAATAATATGAAAAACGAGTATGAAATACATGTTCAATTTATTGAAAAAAAAAAAAGAACTTATTTTCAATATGTAAAAAAAAAGAAAATATAAAATGTTTTGTCTGATGTCAAGCTACTTTCTCTTCTCTTTTTATGTTCGACCACATAAATATTCAGCCAGAAGTACATATGGGAGAATTCCTAAAGCCAGAGGATGGATGATGCTTCAAAGCAAAGCCCCAAGGTCACATTTTACTACATCACCTTATGAAGAATATGAGCTGCTGCTTTGTAAACTACCACAGTTTGCTGAACATACCTTTCTTAGAATGGAAAATGGTGAATCAGAGGATAATATAATTCCCAAGCTCTGTTCAACCTCTGCATAACTGACCCACCAATCCATGGCACAAGAGAAGATTTTATGCACGCAGATGAATGGCAGACTGCTGACAGACCATAGGTTTTTTTCTGTCAGCATCCCCAGAATTCTTACATAACTATATGATGGCCAAAAAACAAATGATGATCCATTTGACCATTTGAACACTTCTGGCTTGTATGAAGAACAAGTATCCAGCAGTGGCAAAAGACTGAAACATAGGTGAGTTTCTTTTCTTCTAAAAATGCAAATGAATTCAGTACAACTCACCCTCTGTGAGAATCCTGACCTCAAACTTTATCGTATTTTACCTACCAATATAAAACAATGTGTATTTTTGAAGACTATTCAAATCCAAATGACAGCAGTCAAGTGCAAATGTACATGGCAGATCACAGACTTAAGATACTTGCTCCATGACTGTACTTCATCTTCTGGCTAACCAAAAATAATCAGAAGTAATATATTATGAGTTGAAGAAACATTGCACTCACTATTCAGATGCACAGAGTGACGAATTTGATGATGTTTCCAAATACCTATGAGAAGGTGTGGCTGCACATAAGACCACATAGCAACATACATTTACATCTACATATTGTCCTAGTCATTTACTTGTAAAATAGAGATACTTGAACATTACAGACACAAATATATGAAGCACGTAAAAGATGCCAACCCATTTCCTATTGGAAAGCATTAAGTAACTTAGCCAAGGCAATGGCTTAGTCAAGAGCACTTTCCTTGGTTTGAAAAATCAGAAAGTTGTGGTGATAGAATGTAAGAAGCCACAAAATTATCTACCCGTTATCTTCTCTCTAACCACAGATCTTCCAGGAATAAGGAAGAAGAGACAAAAGCAAAGAGGTTCTTCAAGACTCAAGAGCAAAGCTCTCACGGGATAAAGCAGTGCTTAACTGCTGGGCAGCTCCAGCATATCCAGCAGAGGGACAAGGATGCCCCACCAGGGAAGGTGGAGCTGAGCCAGCCACAGAGCACCAGATCACTACTTGCAAGTTGCCTGGCAAGCTCAAAATTAGCTTGTTGTCACAAACAACACTTCTTCCGTTCACTTCTGATGCACTCTTACTCTACTGAACTTACTATCACTTCACTTAGTCTGACAGAATCCAAACTGATGCTGATAAGATGCTTTATAATATCTACTAAGCAGAATTGGGTGTCATTTTGGATACCTTATTGACTTTTCTACTTCTGTCCCAGGTTCAGCTGAGACAGAGTTAATAGCACATTGATGTTTTGGTTGCTGCTGAGTGATAGGAGCATGCCTGGGGTTGGGCCCAGTTGCTCTACAGGAAGAGCCACCACCACAGTGGCAAGGGTCACGGTGTACAGCAGAGGCCTGAATTCAGCAGAGGGTTATTGCATACTACATGACATCATGTGGAAAGCTATAAAACTATGGGGAGTTGGCCAGGGATCAGCCACTGCTCAAGGACTGGTGGACATCAATGGGCAGGAAAATGTTACACTGGCAGCATAACATCAATCAGCAAACTGCTGATTGTACTGCTGTTGTGCACTGGCTGGCTGCTGGTGGGAGATCACATATATGTATATAGTTATCGTTAAACTTTTGTTTGATTTCTTTCTTTTCTATCTTATTTAAGAGTTTTTATTTTAACCCATGAACACTATCTTATTTCTAATTCTCTCCCCTTTTCCACTTGAGAGATGAGTGAGAAAATGGCTGTGTGGTGCTGGGCTGCCTGCCAGGTTAAACCACAACATTCCCTTTGGTGCAAAAAATGGGGCTTGAATAATCCCAGTTATATTGACATAATGACAGATCCGACCAGAACCTATTAAAACAAAATTGTGGTAAATGTTATAGTAGTTTAATAGTTTCTGGTAACAATGTTGTATTTCCTATTTGCAGAGATCTTTCAGAGATACTTCACGGAGCCACATGACTTGCCATATAGGATCGCTGTTGCACTGTTTACCTTTTCTTGGGGCTGGATAGAGGTTATCTTTTTCCTGTACAAGGTAACACTGACCAAACAATCATCTGATCAAAAATCAGATCACTTATCAAAAGGTAAAGATTTCAGAATATTGCCAGAGGACAAAGCAATGTATGCTGAAGAGGCTCCACTATATAATAAACTACCAGAGAATGATAAGCAACATGCCTTGTTCATTGCAGGTTCCTGTCATATTGCAAGAAAGTTTCAGAGTTCCCTCAGTGGCTTGAATTAGGCAAGGTGTTATTCCACGCCACCTAACATCACATGGGAGACTATAATTCTTAACTGTTTCCAATTCTCTCCATCATTCCACTTGAAGGGGAAGTGAGTGAACAGATGCATGGCACTCAGATCCATGCCAGGTAAAACCTCAACTCTTCAGTAGCTAAGAATGTGTAGAAGACAAAACATCTAATACATGTAGAAATACATGAGCTTAATCCTTACGAAAACTGTAACACTGACAAAAGCAGATAAACCATGAGGAACAGGAAGATTATGAATGACATGCCATGTTTCCAAACAGAAAACCACAAGGCCACACTATGTAGCCTCTTAAAAAATACTCAACTTTGATGGTTTTGGGTGCAGAACTGCACACCCCCTTCCTGTAGGCTTCAATGTAAACAGCAATGCTACCTTTAGAGGACAGCATGCTGAACCTGTTCTTTCCATTGGACTTGGAGGTTATGACTGTGCAATGTACAATTTCGTCCTTCTAAAATTGGCGTTAAAACTCCTAAAGCATTACCGAATGAATGGGTAGAATCTGGAGTCATTTTCACACCGAAGAGTAGCTGTATATGCTCTGTTGTTTTTATGTCTAGTACATCCACACCACCTCTACAAAAAGCCCGAGGAAATACTAGAAGCATCCAAGTATCTAAGTAAGTAGACACATGTTTTGTTAATTAATCAAGCTTCAAAACTCTATTTCATCTATTGGCTTTCAGTACTTCCTAGAAAGAAGTCCAACCAATTCATCCTTAGCTAGAAAGGATAATGCCCCAGTTTTGCACCCAAGGAGAAAAAAGATGAATAACCACATAACATAATATTTTCTGATTTGCTTAGTCACACTGACACTCTAGTTTGAACACATACTGAAGCCAAATTGTAGTCTAACTGGCATCTTAAACCACACATCAAATAATGGATATTACTGCTGCATTAGCAGCCAACTACTTCTAGCTTTTGTTAAATGACTGCAGCTTCACTAAACATTCCTCAGAATATTTATAATTAAAAGCATCATTCTACAGAGAAAAAAAACATAGCACACTAATACATATCCACATACATGCAGATACGCAATTCACATACCTCTCCAAGAGCTTCATAACGTTTCTGGTTCCACCTATGCAAGTCTTCACGATAATTAAAAACAAATGGCTCGCCAGTTTTCACATGTCTTAACTGCCCTTCTGAAAAAAAAAATAAATCACTATGTTTTAGAGTAGCTCTTCTCTAAAAACAAGACACACTGCATTGCTGAAAATTTCAGAAGTCTAATATTTAAAAAATTGGGTATTACTAATTCCATTTCTTTTTTTTAAGGGGGGAGGTTAGCGTGGGGGGGGGGTTATGTTATTTTTGAATAAAAACAACTGAGCATAATGAAAAAATGCAGTCCAAGGATATGAACTATATGTATTGTTTACTTAGCTAAATACAAGCAATGACAGTGAAATTACCTGCAGTATCAAATGTCAAACTTTTTTGCAAGAAACAAAAAAAATCACACCCTTGTCCACATTTAAGGTAAGTATCTCTATTCCTAGCAAAGTACCAACAAGTAAGAGATCTTAGCATACACTGAAATTATAGCAGTAGAATGAAGCAGAATCCTCAATCACAACTAAACCATTTCCAAATTGTAGATGCCAGAGTAACTTTCTGCAATTGTCCTTGTTTATAGAAAAAGTTCAAAAGCACATCCGACCACAGATAAAGACTTTGATTGGGTTAAAATAACAAGAATAAAATGGCAACCAATCAGGAATCAAGTTGCAGAAATGTTATCTTGCTAGCAGTATTTCAGAGGATTAGAAAAAACCTCAAGTTATCTCAGAGCATCATAAAATTGCAGAGAATCGGAGAAATGTTAAAAAAAAGCATGCAAGTATATCCTAGAAAGCTTCTAGAAAGTGTCTACACAAGAAAAATAAGATTTAACAACGTTTTTATATTGCTAAATCTGTTCATTTTCAGAACTTTTAAAATGTTGATTCCTGCTGTTTTAAAATACGTATTTAAGAATTAATATATCTTAAGATTTCTGCCTGTAAGTCTGTTTTCTTGGCATTTTTTCCAAATCTGTCTTGCCTGATGTTCAATGCATTTTCCATCCACTAGTCTACCCAACGTCACATCTGTCTTGGGTAAAAGCTTCCTTTTCTATATTTTCATCATGACTTACCACTCAGCTGTTCATTTTCAGCTGGTCACTCTTCAATTATACTGTCCAATTCTAAATGAAATAGTACTCTCCATAAGCAGAACTTTTTCTTTTCTATTTTTTTTTTTTTTTTGGTGCTCTTGTCTTCTCAAGGTCCTCCCAATCTCATAGAAATCATCTCTATTTTTTCCATCATAAAAAGAAACGTGTTGATGATTAAAAAGTATAAGACTACACATTTTTATTACTCGTATAAAAGCAAGATAGAGATCTTTTTCGCCATACTGACCAGCAGTGTACGTAACAGTGTTTGCTACATTCTCTGGAAATCACTCAGCCTGTAAAGTTAGTGATGGAATATTCAGCAACATTATTTTAGAACATCATTTGCCAAAATTCAAATTTCAGCTCTTTTTATCAACCATATATGAACCATTAACTCTGAAGTCAGTAAGGAAGACAGTAGATACTGTGCAGATCTAAAAATAAGGAGCTGAAAAGTGACAGAGCTGAACCCCTCCCATCAAAGACAGAGCATCACTTTCATGACACTTTTAGTCTCTAAGTACCTTCCTGTGAAAGCCATCAGGGTATTAAAAAGCTAAGTGTTGCATAAATGACTATCATTTAAAGGAAAGCTCTTTTTTTCCTTTAAAAGTGGAAGATGTAAGACAGGCACATTTAGAAACTAAAGTTCCTCTGTTCACAGAACAGGCACTGCAAAGAAGTAGAATTGTAAATGTCCCCATTTGTCCTACAGGTTTCAAACAAGCTTGAAAGAGCCCTTTTCCTGGAGTCTGGTATTACTTTAGCTCAGTGGCTTATTTCTCAGCTGGATTTTAAAATGTATGCATTGGAAATTATAAATACTACTACTTATTTAACATATAGATTCTGCTAGCTGATTTTCAGTCACAGAAATTATCTGTAATGGAAAACCTTGACCTACAGAAGAGCCAATCTATCACAATGCTCATTTGCAAGTCAATATAAATAGCCTATAAGTGTTTTTTGTATAGGTTTTCATAAAATATCTGGAATAACTTATCAACTAAATAATCATTATTCCCTTTGTATCAATAAAATACCTCAGTAAATATTTCTTAAAAGAGTGACTGGCCCTTTACTTTTTAGCGTTAATGCTAAAGAAATTATTTTCAGAACTTCTGTATCAACATTTCCACAACAGAAAGTGGAAACCATACAGTACACACAGTACAACCCTCAAACCTACGGTATGGTAGGAATTGAGAGATTTGTTGGCAGTTTCATGAAGTTAAAAAAGATAAAAAAATCAACCATATTACTTAGCTAGCTTTTCAAGGCTATTTTCCTATGGCTTAAATTTTTATTCTTAAAAGAAAACCGTAAAATTCTAATAAGGACTTAAAATGTGTTACTAAACCCCTCAACATAATTTTAAGGTTAGCATATATGACTTACTTTCATTAAAACTGTACTCAAATCCTTCCAGAGTATCAGGAAATTCAAGTGGTGGCTCATCTTTTTTCATCAGTTCATCCAAGTCTATTCTAGATAATAAATCTGAAAAAGGAGAAGAAAAATGAAATAATATATGCTATGTCATCTTCATTTCTTTATAATCACTGAAAAAAACAGTTTATTAAGATTAGTAGTTGCTAAAGATGGAAGGAGAACCGACATAATACTAAACATATAACTTAATTATTGGAATTTTTCCTCCAGGTTCAGTACAATGCCTCCTCTACAGCAAATTTATTTATTTACCTGTCTATCTCTAATATTGAGCAAAAAATGTCCAGAAACAGATACCATCAAATACATAGCCTTTTCTTTCAATGTTTTGTTACACTTAACGTCAGAAATCTCTCTCTGGTTTCTAGTATGCATCAGATTCTTACCATTAATTTACCTAGTTTCAGTATCATGGCATTAATATAGACCCATTTGCCTGCTTAAAGAGCTCATATTATCAAACACACGCTGTCTCACAGCCATTTTCCAGCTGCAATTACAACATCTGTTACCCTTCCATACCCTAACAGACTGTGCAGTCTTGACTCCTTCCCTTGACCACTATCCTCAAGGCAAAGAAAACTACCATCATTTTATTAGCAAGCCATAATATGTACATCCCTTTCAAATTCCTTGTTTTATAAGATGATATATCCTGATACAGCCTGTATTCATTAATGAAAGAACACTAAAACAAATCCAACCTGAATATTTCAAACTCTATATTTAAGGATTTAGATTTAACCAGCAGTAAGAATATAGGAACATCTTCTGCTTACTTCTAAGATATTACTGCATAAAAACAGTAGAGCACTATCAGCTCTTCACTGCTCATCACGTACACAAATACTATCTTTCTAACATACTTTCTGATCATTAAAATATGATGATTAATAAAGTATCAGCATGAAATGATTGAGCAAGATTTCACTGAAAAGTATTTCCCTACTTTTTCCACGATTTTGAAAACCACGTAAATACTCAGTTCAGAAGTGCTACACTGATCTTCTGCTATTATAATTTCAACTATTACCAATGAAATGCCTTGAGAATTCTAAGTACACTCATTTATTACATTTACCATCTAAGTTCGTATCTCAAAGAAAATACAATTGTTTCAAAAGGCTGATTTTCTTTAAACTTGCTGCATTTGACATTAGCCACACTTACTTCCCTTAATTACTTTAAATAATTAGCTAAGTACGCTCTGAATGATTATGTTTATTATTAGTCTTGCAGCCAGTAACAATCTTGTATGTCACCCACATTATTTAAGCCTAGTATTGGGACACTGGGCAAGGGAGGCGTCCCCCTCTGCTCTGCTCTTATGAGCCTCCATCTACAGTACTGGGTCCAGGCCTGGGGCCCCTAGCACAAGAATGATGTAGAGATATTAAGAGTGCATCCAGAGGAGGGCTGCAAAGATGACCAGAGGGCTGGAGCACCTCTCCTATGGGGAAAGATTGAGGAAGTTGGGTTTGTTCAGTCTGGAGAAGGCTCCAGGGAGACCTCATTGCAGCCTGCAGTACTGGAGGTGAGCTTATAAGCAGGAGGAGGAATAACTTTTTACGTGGTCTGATTGTGACAGGACGAGGAGGAACAGCTATTAAAAAAAAAAAAGGGGAAGACTTAAATTAAACATTAGGAGAATTTTTTCTCTCAGAAGATGGTGAGGCCCTGGCACAGAAAAGCTGTGTCACCCCACCCCTGGAAGTGTTCAAGGCCAGTCCGAATGGGGCCCTGGGCAGCCTGAGCTGCTGGGAAGCAGCCCTGTCCATGGCACTGGTGCTGGAGCTGGTTGGGCTTTAATTTCCTTTTCAACCCAAACCATTCTATGATTCTATGAAAATTACCTTCAACATTCTTGAATAAGTGAACAAGCCAAGGAACTGTCTTCAAGTGATCTGATATTTATTCCAGCCTCCATACAACTGTTTCCAGCTCCTCCTTCCCTAAATGATTTCACTGGGTAAAGCTGGAGGACCCTTGTAACACCAACATCTCTCAAACTCATACTGTGGTGCCTAAGCACCAGTATCTAAACAGCTATACAATAATTGGAAGTTGTCTAGGAGATTTCTAAATGCAGGTTTTTAAAACCATAGCTCACTTTTTCATCAAATCTGTTTCATCAAATTTACCACAGGACAGGAAGTCCCATGACATAATCAATCTTAAGCTTGTTTTTCTGGATCATCCTTTGAAAGTTCTTAGTTGCTCTAGTTCTCAACCAAATGACAACATGATAAAGAAAAAAAAAAATCACCAATAAACACCACTTTTTTTTTTTTGCTATTCTTCCTCTTATTTTCATAGTGTAAAGGTAGACAAAATATTAAAGGTAGCCACCTTACCTCTCCTTAGGGAGGGGACTCCAGACAACATTTTTCTTATCTTCTTGCTTGGAAATGTGTTTACAACTAAGTGCCTGCTACTTTATATAAATAACGCAACTCTTGAGTAGCAAGGGCAATACTACATAGGTTGCTCTGAAAAGTAATGCCTCCTATTTATTTCCATGGAAACTACAACACATACAAGAAGCAAAATAATGGTATTTGATAAGAGCAAATTCTCAGCCACAAAACACATTTTTCAGCATAGTTATCACCAGCAGCTACACATTTTTGCCAGCAATGAACAGGAGCCTGCATGCCCAACTCATAAGAATCTGCTCCAGTGAAGGAGACTCACTATTTCACAGCTGATACAACAGTGTCATTGATAGAAAAATGTTGATTATGCAGTCCATCTTTCACTGGCCCAAGCCGATAGAAGTCAGAAGTTGCAATATCTGTCCTATAGAGTAGGTGTGGTGGGTCAGTCCAGTCCAAATTGGCAATACGCTTTATGGTCTTCAAATTGGTACAGGGCCTTACATAATCATATGGGAAGAGAAAGGTTGTCTTCTTCTCAGGTCTGATTCTGGAAGTTCAAGAGTTGCAGGAACCTGTCACTTTCAGCCTCATCTGGATCACCCCATTCCCAGGATGGTTGTGGCTCTGGGCAGGCTGGTCTACTGGCTGATGACTACTACGTTTGAAACTAGATGATCCTCTGGGGGTTGAGGCTAGATGATCCTTGAGGTCCATTCCAACCCAGGCCATTCTTTGATTCTGCGATTCTATGATCTGGGTTCAGTAGGTGCTGATAAACTTGCATACTGTGTCCTTTCTATTCTTCTGTGAGCATTCCCGGAACGCACATTATGCAAACTTTGCAATATTCCACTGTTTCCAATGAACTGCAGCCAATACTCAGCTCTGTACAAAGTTCCCTGCTTATAGACCACTGACTTGTGCAAATGAGCTGATCAAGCTTCATTTCTTGGTGTGATAGTTGTGTGTGGCCAACAGAAACATCACTTGACCTTCATGTTGCTGCTACCACTGCTGAAACACATCATCCACCACCTCACTGTGCTCATATCCACTATCTGGACTCCATCAACATTCAGCAAGCATTAATGAATGTCAATGAGTGTCATTTTTTCATCATGGAGGAATTCAGTGAAAGTTCTTTGCTCTATACGCCCTTCAGAGGCAGACATCATTTTATCAGTCTGCCCTTTTGTTGCTATCAGTCACATAGCTACAAAATGAAATATGAATAGGAAGGTTCAACCTCTACAGTCATACCACCCACATCCACCTCTGATATCATGGCCAACATAATAAACTATGAGGGAGGCATTACTTTCAGAGCAGCCCTTGTAAATGAAGTATATGAAGCTTATCTTCAGTATTTAAAGCACCTCTTGCTGTACATCTACAATCTGAGTCCCACAGAAGACCTCAAATGGCTTGTGCTCCAAACACCAAGCTACTCATCTGCCAGTGTAATTTTTCCTCTCACAACTAGCCTTTTATCTATTTATTTGTAATAACAAATTCATAGATTCTTTCAAGATCTGATCAATCATTCTTCCACTCCTAAATTACAGTCTAGTTCAACAGAACTCAAATTTGAATGACTTGCAGGGGTCTTTCTTTCCATAGCTTAGTAAAGTTCACCAGACCACACTAAGAAAATCACGCCCTCCCACTAAGTTTAAATTTTTAATTATTATTCATTTCTTAAGGCATTTGCTGCATGTGGAGATGATCCAAGACAGACAGCATGGTTTCACCAAGGGCAGACTGTGCCTGATCAATCTGGTAGCTTTTTAGTAAGGAATGATGGCATGAGTGGACATAGCAAGGGCAAAAGATGTTGTCTACCTGGACTAGTGCAAGGACTTTGACATGGTTCCACACCATATCCTTATGTCTAAATTGGAGAGACATGGATTTGAAGGCTGGAATATTAGGCAGATAAAGAATTGGTTGAATGGTCATAGCCAGACGGTTGTTGTCAATGGCTCTATGTCCAGATAGATGCCAGTTACAATTGGCGTCCCCTAAGGGTATGCCCTGGGACCATTTCTCTTCAACATCTTTACCAGTAACATAGACAGTGAGACTGAGTGTACTCTCAGCAAGTCCGCTGATGACACCAAGATGAGTGGTTCAGCTGACACAGTAGAAGGGAGAGCACCCATCTAGAGGGACTTGGACACACTCAGAAAGTGGGCACATAAGAATCTAATGAGGTTTAGCAAGGCCAAGTACAAAGTGCTGAACTTGGGCCAAGGCAATCCCAGATACAAATACAAACTAGGAGAAGAAGGCATTAATAGCAGCCCTCCAGAAAAGGACTTGGAGATTCTGGTGAACAAAAAAGCTGACTGTGAGCCAGCAGTGTGTACTTGCAGCCTGGAAGGCCAACTGTGTCCTGGGCTGCATCAAAAGAGATGAGGGAAGTGATTGTTCCCCTCTACTCTTGTGTGAGGCCCCATCTGGAGTGTCCAAGCCTGGGGCCATCAAAGCAAAGAAATGGATATACTGGGATGAGTTCAGAGGAGGGCCACAAAGATGATCAAAGAATTGGAACACCTCTCCTATGAGGAAAGGCAGGGGGAGCTGGGCTTATTTAGCTTTCATAGAATCATAGAATCACCAAGGTTGTAAAAGACCTAAAAGATCATCCAGTCCAACCGTTCACTTATTACCAATAGCTTCCACTAAACCATGTCCCTCAATACGACATCCAATCATTCCTTGAACACCCCCAGGGAAGTCCATTCCAGTGCCTGACCATCCTTCCTGAGAACTAATACCTCCTAATGTTCAGCCTGAACCTCCCCTGCCGCTGCTTGAAACCATTCCCTCTAGTGCTATCACTAATGACATGAGAGAAGAGGCTGAGCCCCAGCTCACTACAAACTCCCTTCAGGAAGTTATAGAGAGAGCAATAAGGTCTTCCCTGAGCCTCCTCAACTACCCCAGCTCCTTCAGCCTCTCCTCATATGTCCTGTGCTCCAGACCTCTCACCAGATTTGTTTCCCTCCTCTGAACACGTTCCAGGGCCTTGACGTCTTTCTTGCAGTGAGGGACCCAAAACTGAACACAGTACTCGAGATGCGGCCTCACCAGCGCCAAGTACAGGAGGACAATCACCTCTCTGCTCCTGCTGGCAACACTGTTTCTGATGCAAGCCAGGATGTCCTTGGCCTTCTTGGCCACCTGGGCACACTGTCCGCTCATGTTCAGCCGAGCATCAATCAATACCTCCAGGTCCATCTCCTCTACAATCTCCACCCTCTTTGAGATAAGAAGGCTCCAGGGAGACTTCATTTCTGTCTTCCAGTACTTGAAGGAGGCTTACAATCAGGAGGTGGGCTGACTTTTGCATTTGATATGATGATATGACAAAGGGGAAAAAAGCTTTAAACTAAAAGAGAGGGAATTTACATTAGATGTTAGAATGTTTTTTCACTCAGAAGGTGGTGAGGCACTGGCTGCCCAGAGAAGCTGTAGATGCCCCATCCCTTGAGATGTTCCAGGTGTGACTGGAAGGGATAGTGGGGAGCCAAATATAACAGCTGGCACCCCTGCCCACAGCAGGGAGTTGGAACTAGATTATCTTTAAGGTCTCCTCTAACCTAAGCCATTCTCTGACTCTCTGATTCTTGTGTGATAATCCTTAATAGACAATGAAATTAATTCCAAGTTTAAAGTGGGAGTTTTACTTTTCCAAACATTAAGTAAAATTTCCTAAGTATGTATTCAACAGAATTTGTACAGATCTGAATAAAGCACCACACAGGTTTTCACCAAACCTTCCTCAAATACACAGTTTTAAATTAAGAAACACTATCTCTACTCTCTCTGTATAATAGAAGATACATTTCTAATAATATACTTGTGCAAATCTAATTCTCTAAGAATGTCATTTATTGCATTTATTCTTCCCCTTATGAAATTTACTTCCCTAAATCACTTAGATTTGTACTGTGTGATTTTTTTCCTAAACATACAATACAAGGAAAATTCTTTAAAATCAATACAGATACCAATGTTCTGAAAACAGTGTCCCTGCTAACGTAACAGAGTTGAAGAGATTTTTAAAAGCCGTAATATGGATAGTTAACTCTAAAACGTAAGTGGCACAAAAATTAAATTATACCTTCCAGAAAATAAGATCACAAAAGCACCAAAGGATTATTATGAAAATTATAGAATTAATGGATTTCTTACTCTGTTACTGCTTACCACAGATCATTATTTTTTAAATCATCTTGTAAGACTACTGATAATGGACATTACACATAGAGACTAATTGTCTCGTCCAGTACTGCAATTCCGAGATTCTAACCCATAGCTAGATCAAAGCACTTTCCCTTCCTTAATATTAATAACTGTTTCTGAAAATTCTGTATACGTGAAAAGAAGGCAAAAGTATTCATACCCTTTAATGCAGTAGTCTTTTCTTTTTCATCAGGGACTCCTTGCTGGAGTTGAGCCATCATTGCCCAAACTGTCAACGGATTTAAAATATTAAAATAAAAGTTCATCTATCTTCAAATGACAATCTGAAAAATCAACAAGTTAGACATAATAAATTTGACTTCTACTTCAAGAGATCTTATTTGCTAACACATATATAAACAGAACTGCATATAAAGCAGAACTCCTTTCAAAACAAAACTCCCCTGAGTATAGAAACCAGTATATAAAGTAAAATTTAAATTGACTAATTTCTCTCTTTCAAAATGTATACTGAACACAGTAAAGTCTCATCAAGCTATCGCAGATTTGGAGGTTTCATAACACAGTGTAACACAAAGTCCTCTACCATGTGGGGTCAAAGATTTGAATTCACAAGAATAAATACTATCTTCTCCCTAATCCTGAAGGGACACTGATTTATTCAACAGTCATTTATTGCAAATCTAACATAAGAGCAGCAAATGATTAACCTTTTAGAGAAGCACCACACTTGAAATCAAGGGCAACAGGAGAAAATACAAACAAAACTAAACATAATTATCAGAACTTCCAAAATCTCTACTGATTTTTCTTCTTCAGTTACTTAGATTCGATTATTCTTACTGTATTATATAGCTTTCAGTTTTTACTAAAATTATACTAAGGAGTACAGCTTAAAACCATTATCTGCACTGAAACTTATACAGTAAATGTCCAGGTACAGACTAGGTGATAATATCCATACAAAATAGGTCTAACTTCTTAGTATTGCACAGAAGGCAATCCAGGCCCCTTCATCTTGAATCTGACACCAAGGGAGCAAGCCACCAAATCACAATCATTGCTTCTCCCTTTTCAATAAAAAGACTTCTATGTATTGAGTTCCTTTTTCCTTTGTTCTTTTAGTTGTTTCATCTGTCAGTCATGAACAATTTATTTAACTCTTCTCCATAATATATACTTCATCATGGACAAATCTACATGAACTTCAACTCTGTAGCAACTTGCAACTTTTAAACAAAGAGCAATACGATTTGCCCACTGTACTACTTGCTCCCTAACATTTGCAACCATAAATGAAGAATTCAAAATGTTTTTTAAGTAGTTCATTGTAAGAATAGGAGAAATAAATAAATAAATAAATAAATAAATAAAACTTGGTAAGGACACAGAGTGGCAGGGGATGAGACTGCAAATATTTTTTTTCTTCACAGAAATTATAACAGAGAAATACTACTGGAAACATTTTCTTGTAGATAAAGAAAAAAAATTAACATAAGGAGCTGACAGTTATTAACTAAGAAGATGTGTTTTTTAAGATTATTATTATTATTTTTTTGAGTTGTCATTCAAGACAATATTCTACAAGTTTGGACTTGGTTAGATTTTGATGCCTTCCTTGGTGGTTACAACCAAGCTGCTGTGAAATGACAACACACTGTCCAAGTACCTTATAAACATAATTCCACCTGGAACCTTCTACTTTGACTATGCACTTAAATAAAAATTAAACAAAATGGCACAACTCCACATGATTAAGTTAAAATGACCATCCTGGAGCTAACACTGTAATCATGTTAGAACTGACAACAGAAGTAATCAATAAAAAGGACAGCAAAGCCACAGCTAAATTTTTTCTATTTTCTGGCACCTAACATATTCAATATAGGTATTAAAATGACTCAAATGTTGATTTGCATGCGTGGATTTTTTGAACTACGTTTCTCAGATACTTTCAAGTTGTTCACTGCCAAGATGACCAGACAGAAAATCTTGCCCATCATCAGTCTGTATTCAGAATAAAATCATGCACATTCCAATTAATCACATTAAAAAGCAAGCGAAACCAGACCAATTACAATTACAGAAACTGCCAGAAAATTATGGTGGTATTGATTTGTGATAAGTCAGATAAAAATTATTCTGGCGTAGTCCTCCCTACATGACATCTGAAAATTCATAATTGAATATAGTTCAGTCAATGCAGCCACTAGTCACATACAAGTGTTTAAAAACTTGTTACTCAACAGGTTAAGAGTTTATCCCTGCAGATTCAACATCGTAAAACAATTCCCACAAACTACTCTGAAAAATCAATGCAGTGACAAAGAATTTCAGCCATTTTTGTGCTTACAATATATACCTGGTAGCTGACACAGATCTGGCTGCTGAGGAAAGACCAATAACTTACAGGCTCTCTATTAAACTTAGAAATTGCAATTATAAAGAAATAACACTCAATTTGACTTCGAGTTAGAATTTCCAATTCTTTTTGTCAAAGTAAAAAAAACTGTTACAGCAGCCACTGGAGGGAGGACTTGATATTAGAATGAGGATGAAACAAGCACACGGAATTTTATGTATTGTTTGCATGAAACAAGCATACCACTGAAACACTCACTGATATCTGTTTAAATGACAAACAAAAGAAATTAGATGAGAGGGTTGGATTTCCTTTCTTTCACAAATAGATGTTGAATGAGCTGGAGTCTGATGGTCTAGAAACAAACAGCTGGAACATTACAGAGCTCCCTGAATACTTCCTGACAGGCAAAAGCAGGAACTGTAGTTCACTCCAGGCATTACTCTTAGGCCACACTGATCTTGAACTCCACATATTAATCACTTGCAGAATTCACAAATGTCATTCATAAATTGTCTCACAATAAATAGAGATTATTTTAAACATGCTTAGATGATTCTTTATAAAACATTTTTTACATGTTTGTTTTAGTAGCTAAAGACAAGCACACGACCTAAAGACAACAGTTATTATTGCCACAAGAACTTACATTATTTTCCAAGTATCTTGCTTTTGCAATCAAACTTCAATGATCTATCACAAAATAGATGTATTCTTCAACCTCAGTGCCTGGCAATACTGGATATTATTTGACATCATAAATATTTTGGCTTCGTATGGGACAGGAAGGCTGCGTTTTCACCACACCCCTATTAATACAACTGCAGAACTGGAAGGTTCACAAAAAATGATAACTGAGTCTGAAAACAACAAACAAAATAGACATCCGCACACTTATGGTAATACGTATGCATATTTCATGTTCTTTTTTGTGAAGTAGTACCAAAAAGTTGGACCTTGATAGTGCTTGATTTGAAAATGAGCAGTGTCAAAGTATATATTCTAATGCATTCTGATTCTGAAACAAATGGAGATGAACAGATTTTTAGAGACTTTTTAATTTTTTTTTTTTTCAAGATTCAAACTTAGCTAGAAACACAGCAAAAAAATCTCTGAATAAGATTTTGCCCTAATCTTAGTGATAGTTGAAATAAAGTCAATGTTTTGTGGCTCAAATATTCCAAAGACATAAATAATTGCAATACTAACCCATTACAAGAGCACCACAGAAGAAAACACTGGCACTTTCAGTCAGCACAAATCTGTCTAGTTTATCTGAATATGAGTTACGAGAATGCCTGGTTACAATGCTTTATTACAAGACAGCTGAATTAGTCTTGTTTTTTGTAAACCAACATTCTAAGCAAAGGACAAGTAGGGATTAAGCTAGTGCAGTGTTCCTGCTGACTAGGACCTAGTTTTACTTGAAATAGATACCTGGATGAAAGCTGGGTTCTTAGTTCTTTCTCCATACAGGCTCAGACAAAGCACAAAATACATAATGTAATCCATAGTTGATTTTGTTTGTCTAATTATATTTTATCTATTCCTGCTTACAGGACATGACATTCAACATCAATAACATTGCTTCAATTAATGTTACACTTCACTTTTTTTTCCTTATAAAGACCTTATTTTCTTACATGTTTCCCACACTTTAGCTCTGAAGGACAATTATTTCCAGTCTGCTTCAGACTAAATGGTTTTGAGTAGGTTCGGCTAAAATGTCAACATCTAGTATATGAAGAAGGTTCAGTGGCAGTATCTTTTACCCATTTTTGTTGTTAATGAGAAGCTATGGCATCTCCATGTTGCAGAGATCAGAAACTTTGCCAGAGGACCAGCTTAGCATGCAGTGCATGCCTTTTCCTTCCCCCCTCAGCGCCTGCCCAGATCTGCACAAGTAAAACTTGCTTTTTGTACACATTTATAACAGACTTAAGACTTAGCAGAATTTCCAGAAAACTTACCTATTTGCCTAGAGCACACTCCATACAGTTGCAAAAAAGCCAGAAGGGGAGACACACAGGAGGAGAGGAATAAATGCTGGAAGAGCAGGATCTTTTACCACTTGAGTACAAAGAAATTGGCAAGAATCCCGAAGTCCCTGAATCTCGGTCTATCTTCATATTCTAACAAACGGTGGTGGGATTTGCTGATAAAGTACAAGACTGCAGCTGCCACTAGAGGTTGATTTATTTGCACAGGATCTACCTTCTAACGTTATTCACTCCTTAAGCTCAATCAGCATTTTACTATGAGCTACATGCATTAATGCCCCAATCGTGTCAAGCAATGTGGTTGTTTACAAGAGGCAGATTCAGTTTAACTTCATGTGCTGAAATTCTAATTATTTGACATTCTTGAAATGCTGAAAATGACTTTCATAACCATATGCCTGTAGATATGATCAAATAAACATGTTAAAAGGATACAAAAACAGGAAGCACAGCCTCAGCATAGCCTCTGACTTACATAATGGTCTTATCATTAACCAGCAGAAGGTTCAAAATGAGCATCTAAGAACTTTCTGCAGCAGAAACATCAAGTGCTTAACATAATACTCTCTAAAGCACTGATCTTCCATATATTATAAGCATGCAGAGTATCCCCATTTCTCTGGTTGAAGCAGATGGGCAGTGACTACTGAATTGTGCAAGTAATTTTGGAGACAGAAAAAGCAATCCTGCAGCGGAGGCACAAGAATGGTTTGTAGGATAACTGTTGAAACGAAGAATGTGATGGTGCTCTTAAATGACTCAGTTCCTGTCAAACAAAATGTTCTCAGATAATCTCTTTTTGTACTTCTTTGATTTTCTGGGCATTCAACCTGAGCAATCTGCTTCAATGCTCAGAACCAGGGATTGCAAGATTACAGTTATAAAACTTGGAAAAATCTCTTCTAATTTTTCCAAGCTCACCACTCAAGTTGAGTCTATGCTGTAGAGCAGGGCATTAATGTCACCATCACTTTTCTACCATCACCTACCACAGAAATGCCACTGAGAATCCTCTACACACAGCAGATGGCAGGGAAAATTTAAAGAATCACTGTTGATGAAGAACTACTACATTGCAGTTAAAGCCTCAAATAAAGTCCACGTGACATGTAGTAATGTTATGTGCAGTGTAAGATTTGCATTGTGTTGTTCCACAGTTATACAGGGCTATGCACCAAGCAATGGGGACAAAAAGAAATGTTGAAGAAACACAAATTTGACTAACAGTTGTGTGTGAAATGGCCTTTAATTACAGAATCATATTTTCTCACAGTGTACACTGCAAGGAAAAGTAATATTGGCACAATATTACTTTATAATCGCCCTGTGACAGTTCATATAAAAGAAAATTGTGTTGGATGAATTTCTAAGATGACTGCCTTAGACTGCTGGTTTTAACAGGACTCTGGCTTGAAAGATGGGGTGGAGAACACTGACTCTCAACAGTCTCATCTGTGTACATACTAAGCAGTTAGAGGACAAAGACTGAATTTTTAGTCTTTTTTTTTTAATGTCAGCTTCTCTCAAGCAATCCCATCGGTCAGCTGGGAAGGGGAAAAAGACCTCTAAAACCAGAAAAACTCTAAGACTATTAAAAGAACCTTCTCTTAGGAGGGACACCAAAGTAATTTGTAGGACCACTACAAAGAGGGAGAGACTAGAAAATTCCTGGGAAATCATTTCTGCTTTGGCTACCACCAAAAGCTACCTAGATATGTATGTGTCTTTAACTTTTTCTCCCCCTCCCTAACTCTGCTCTTAATAGTTTGACTTTCAAAAGAATTATGTGCCATTAATTGAAGACTCTTGAAAATACAACTGACAAAGTGGCTGAAGGTGCAATGAACACAGGCTGTTAGCCCAGATCCTAGCACACAGCAAAGTACTTTCAATCCTCCTCAAGACTCTCAACTGAGAGGAAGCACAAAAAGAGCCTAGGGGAGAGTAGGGGTGCTCCCAGCATTCTGGGACATACCACTTTTCTCTATCTCTTACTAGAAGGTACACATGCAGGAATTAATATCACCATCCAGTCCCCTTCTAACAAAAAATACAGCATTATCTAACATGAATGGAAGCTATCCCAAATTAAATCCTGAACAAGAGAAATAAGCATGTGAGGCTAGTGAAGACATCAGTTTATCATCAAGATCCACTACTTCAGTATCAGACTAAAACACCGCGAATTCTCTCTTCTTACTTACACTTTCTAAGGAAGAAATTAAGTTCCTCATGAAGCAGCTATTTAACTTACACTGAACAGTCTTGAAGTTTGAATGTGACTTATTTTAAGTAGTCAGTTTACCTAATATTAAATTACACTGCAGCACTAACTGTAATAAAGCAAACCCATAATCTGAATGAATAAAGTTTATTCTCATTTAATTATTAATATAATTTTCCATTAATATTCCACCAAGTTGTGACAGTCCAATCTATTACTGTCTGCACTGACCTACCCTCTTCTATCAAGCACTGACACACCACCAGCACTTCTCTCATCTTCAAGGATTTCTTTATCATTCCAAGTATTATTTAATACGAGTAGCAATGGACAAAGAACTTCCTTTATCATTCTTTGGGTCAACTTTAATAAATAATCATCCTCAAAAATTACAATAACTTACAACAAAAATGAAATGCCACAGAAAATAGAGTATACTTGAATTGTTAACAATTTCAGACTGAGATTAGATGATTATTCAGAAGGAATACTGCTGTTAAACACATCTTATTCGTTTAAATACTCCAATAGCTGAAAAAATTTAATAGCTACAATGGAGTTTATCAATACAGTTATAGTAATTGCAGGACTTGAGTTAAAAATCCATTGCACTACTGTCTTTATGTTTTCTTAAAACCACATGGATAATACCTAGGCCACACAAATCACATGAAAAAAACTACATGCATAACTAAGGCCTGTCTGCATTACGGCACTTATTCTTCTGTCCACCTCTCTACAGCAGCTGACCACATTGCTTCCTAAAACTACATGGAAACAAATGCAAGAAAAGCACAGATACAGTATATAGTGTATTTCATGGAAAAATATGAACTATCATCAGCCTCGTCCAGTGTAACAAGAGAGTCCTGTAAAACATGCTATCAACTTTCTCACATAGCAGATGAATTTTAAGAAAATTTGCAAGATGGTGAATTAGTGTTATCTCTAAAAGCATCCTTGCAGCATTTGAGGCATGGACTCAGATATGAACCATTCAAATCTTTTATTACAAGTTCTCACATCCCTTATATACCCTCACAAGTTTTTGTTTTCTAACTTTCCCATCTGCCCTTACAACTTTCCCAACCACCTTTACATGTCAACAGAGCATTCTACCAAACACTTTTCAACTGCCCATGCAGGCACATATCCAATCAGAACTGTGAGTCCCTTCTTCTCCTTCTAGAGGTGTCCTTCGTTCTCATGCTGTTTATCCTGCTCCACAGCTGCTGCCCTGAACAGCTTTTCTTGTATTCCCACACATCCTTACATAAAATGAATTAGTAAAGAAAACTTTCAGCAATGCAAAAAGTTTGCAACAATCCATATCATCATATGCAATCTGCCTTCCAGTTTGGAAGTAGGAAACAGATGCCTTGTTTTCCTGGGGTTGCATGTGTGGCTTCTACTTTACCTGCTAAGCTACACTGACCTCAAAACTAATGCAACAAACGTAGAATATGCCCTAACTAGCCAGGTATCTAACTACCATGACAATCAGTAATGAAGTTAAGATAGTGTGCTCGCACCCTGCTCCCAACATCCTCCTTCAGCCCCACTGTTATAAGCAAGCTCTTGTTCTTGTGGACAATGAGGCATCAAAGATCTTGTTCAGGACTGGTAACAATCAAAGCACTGCCAAGACAGATAACGACCACAGCACGCTGTCAAACTGGGTACTCAAACAACCAGTAGCAGAAATCTGGTTCTAAAGGTGCCAAATGGGCATGTGGTAGATAGGAACCTAGCACTTTACTCATGAAAAGTGAGCAGCCCAGAAGTCTTGAGCTCTCCTGCATGATAGGATCTCCCTTGAACAGGAATACCTCTTGAGGTTACTCCTGTACAGAATACCTTACACCTTGATGCCTTGTTGATATGGATCCTTGATACCTGACGATTAGTTTTAAACTTGTCTAGTTTGTCTAAGATTGTATCTTTGATTGTACACATGTACTCTCGTAGACATAAAACCACTGACCAAGTCTGGGACTAGAAGTAGATTCAGATGCACTTAGGCTCCTTACCCCTGTGGTTCAAAATCTCAAGAAATGAAGAGGGAACCTTGTAACTTGACAACAGGGTCTCCTGTGTGAGCATATTTAACCCTATGCTGCAAATACCCAAGTGTATTCAGCCATCTCAAATTTTGTTAAGTCATTGTTCACTTTGTTAAATCAATGTACCAGTAAATATATTCCCACTTCTCTCTTAGGAGTGATGCAAACAGTTTGGTTGTTTCCCTCTGACGCAGAACTTCAAATTAAATGGAAAGCGACTACCAAAATAACTCTATACCTAAAAATGGCTCAGTTTTAAAACATTTCTCAATCTCGCAGGAGACATTTCAGGCAAATGTCTTAGTTTCAATGGACAGATTTTTTGGGTGTCTCTAAAGCTTCTCAGAACATAATTAATATCACTGCAAATTGCTTCAACTTGGAAAGAGGAAATTCCACAATTTAGAAGAGAGCAGGAAACTCTTCTTAGACTGTATGTATATATATGTCACTCAAAATTTCAAGTGAGACCTGAAGAAGTCAATTAATGAAAAAGATCCTGGCAACAACATCTTGGGCTGCTTCACAAAAACAGTGCCAGCAGCTCTGGGTTCCCCAGCAGAATAGACATGAGCATACTTTTAGGGAGTCCAGTGAAGGGTTTCAAGGAGCAACCCTTGTAAGAGCATTTGAACTCACTGAAGAGGCTGAGAGAGATAGGAATGTCCAGCCTCAAGGAGTATTGGTACAAAAAGGGCAAATGTGAAATCTGACAATACTGGATGTAACTCGTTCTATTGGCAGTCACTCTTTCAGGTTCATTAAAAGGTCTTCAAGCTGGATAAAATCATTTTGTAGATGCATGGAGCCTTAAAAACTATCCACACTATCTTTCCATAGATGGCAGCACAAAATAAATATGTATGTCAGCATTACCACTGACACTCTGAAAACAGTTAATTCTGTAAGTACCAGGAAATATCAAAACTGAGATTGTTCATGCACATTTAGTTCAGCTCCCATGCACTGAACTCCAATCTTATACAAAAAACGTGAAGAAAATCAAAGCTGGGGAAGTGTCTGGAGAACAAGCCTTGTGAGTGCCAAAGGCAACAGGTGTTATTTAGCCTACAGAAAAGAGGGGATCTGGAAGGGAGGGTTGGGGAAACTATAACTCTCTGTAACAGTCCTGTCTGCCACGATGTTTCAGTTTTTCTAACTTGAATGTCTTTTGTCACAACCCTTTAGCTTCTGATTATCAGCAGTTTGGAAATCTATGTCCTTTGTATAAGTCCTTTAGCAATCATTTCCATACCTGCAAACTGTAATCATGTCTTTCTTAGTCCCCTGGAGACTAAAGAATTCATGTATTTTCCCCCAGAAGACTTTCCCCACAGAAAATGTGGGGAAATGTGATACCTCATACCGACCAAGTACAAGCAACGTGTAGAAGAATGAAATTATCATGACATTTTCAAATACGTAACTGTTAACCAAATACCCCAGAATGATTACTCCTTTTACAACAGCATAATGTTACTGACTCATGTTCAGACTATGAATCACCTAAAATCAAAAATTACTTTATGTGTAATTACTGCTATTTAGCACTTATAGAGGGAACTATCTAGCCTAAGCATGCTCCTTCACATTTATTCTTTCCTACTGTATTATTTCTTTCATGTTGTTTTCTAATTTCTAAAAGCCATTTGAAATTCTGAAGTTACTCTTCACAGAACTTGGTCTGCTACTTCCCGTAAAGTAATAAATGTACTCATTCTGTCATTATCATCCTTGTCATTAGAAGTGAAGTCAGTCACTTTCCCCACCCCCAACACATTTCTGCCTTTTGGAGCACACAGAATGAAGATGCTCTCTTGGTACACAGCTGTTTAGTTTCTCAATTGACCTTCCTCTGCCAAGCTTCAAGAATAACTCAAGAATAACTTCAAGAATAATGTTTCTACCATACTCAGTTCATTCTCCTCCATATTTTACTGCCTTTCAACCATTTTCTTCAGTTTTTCACATAAGTTTCCAGCCCCAGTTGGCCTTAGTTCACCCTGAGAGCACCAGCTATCAATCCATTCCCTTCCTTCCTAAGCTATCCTCATTTGTCCTTTCACATCAAGAGCTTAAACAGAGATACAGCCAACTTAACAACCTGTTCTAAACCTCCTCCTGATTGTTCCCATCATCTAGTACCATTCATGCTGCAGAAGGAACAGGGGACTATGAACACCCCCAGTGGTTTTCCAGAGACCTAGCTGCCTGCTGTCCACTTCCACTGGTCACTCTCACCCCCAGCCTGTGGAGGAACAACTCTTGATTGTTCCATGCTGCTGCAGCACAAGTCCAAACAACTATAAGGGCACAGTAGGTGTTGTACTGGTAGAATCACTGTAGATTTTTACATGCTGAAGCTGAACTGGATGCCTCCCCTTACCCAAAAGGAGATCTTGCTAAATCTGCTATTCAAAGCACAGAGGCTCCATACCACACAATCACACACCTGGGAAGGTACCCTTGGAGGTCAACTTGCCTACTGAAGGCGAGACTTATTACAAGAGGATGCTTAGGCACTTCTCCATCCAAGTTCGGAATGTTTTCAAGGTTGGCAATTCCAGAACCTATTTGGGCACCATCCCTATGATTAACTGTACTCACAGGAAATTCACTGACCACTCTTTCCCATAAAGTGAACCACTGCAGTTTATCTGCTATTCTGCACTGCAATGAAAAGTGAAGTTTAGAACAAGCACAGAAAACAAAATACTAAATTATCCACACCACAGTCCTCTTACAGAAAGCTAGATACTTTAATCCTGCCATATCCATCAAGCTTTCTTAAACTCCCGTTATAAGTACTCTCTGAAGATAACAGTTGCCAAGATTTTTTTAAAACAAAAATATTATTTTAAATGTTTCCTAAGGTCATTGCTAATCCAGCAAAATCTGAGCTTCTCAGAGGAATGCCAACTTTGAAAAATTCAGTTTCCCTACAATACCAACCAGGTACTGACATTTTCTCTCTGACACCAAAATGATGCAGGTATGGGTTGGTATTATCAAGGAACTGACTTCCCACCTTAGCATGACTCCATTTCTCCCAGGTTCCCTTCCCTGGACCAACTACCCACACAGGCAGCAGCTCAAACTTCTTGTTATTTTGGTTTGGTCCTCTCATGGTTGCTCCTTAAGGATCCCTCGTAATTTTTCTTACTACTCAAATAATTCAGTAGAAAGAAAAACAAGGAAAACAGAATAATCATAACAAAGTATTAAAAGAGAACAAACAAACAAACAACTCCACTATGATGTTGGGAAGATAACAATGTTAAAGCAGTCTTTCAGGAATGTACATTCTACCTGTCTTATATAAATGAAGTTGGTGGCATGATTCACATGAACGTAATGCAAGGTCCATAACCTATTTAGTCAAAGCAAAAATGGGGATCATATGGTATTGTAAGCCAAAAATGGCGATGTCTATTTCTAAGATGCTGAAAACTAGAAATTACATCTTAAGATATAAAGCACAAGTGAGGATGCTAGCTGCAGATTTGAAATCTCACATGGCATGATGGTTATGTATCTGCTGCACCTTGTTGGAAATAAAGTTTTGTTATCACAGTGGACTTAATACCAAGTGACATAACCTGGAGCTCTCACACTGCTATTATCAGAACATGTTTAAAATTTCTAAAAAAAAAAAATTAAAAAAAATTGAGGACAACTTCTTATGCTGAGAAACGTTAAATCCAACCCAAGAGAAAGCTGCGTTAGACTTCATCCGGACATAACAAGTACCCCACTGTGTCATAAAGAACAAATGCAGAACAAAGACAGTTCCTGCCCCCAGGACTTAGAATCAAAGGTCTATATTCCCAAACACATTTTTGCAAAATGACTTAAGCAGTCCCACCCCCTACCCATGCTACCACCTCAGCTGTGTTTGTAGCAATGCACCATGAACCAACTCGGAATCAGATCTGAGTAAAACCAGTGCAGGGAGCTGTTCAGACTGAAAACTTCCTTTATTTCTTTTTATCCTTTTTTTTTTTTCTTTTTTTTCCTTTCTTTTTTTTTTTTTTTTTCTTCTTTCAATTATCAACTTCCAGATTCACTCCATTATCTGGTAAAACTGAGGTGGGACGACAGAAAATGGCAGGAAAATCACTGCTCTATGAGAACTTTTTAAGCTAGTTTGAACATGGGCAAGTAGGAAACACAGACAGCCAAAGCAAGACAAAGAAAAAAAAACAACAAACAAACAAAAAAGGTTCTATCACTGGTAATCAGTAATTTCTTCTTCTAAATTTCAAATTCTCTTGCTCCTAAATGGAAGCATTTAAATTAAAATGCCTCCATTATTTTTTGACTCACTGACTACAACATATCAAATATGAGTGCAATACGAACAGCTTTGTTGACTTTGACATCTCTACTTGCTCTAAAAATCCTTCTTATTGGCTGG
Organism: Coturnix japonica; assembly: GCF_054131305.1. Taxonomy (NCBI): domain Eukaryota; kingdom Metazoa; phylum Chordata; class Aves; order Galliformes; family Phasianidae; genus Coturnix; species Coturnix japonica. Next base: position 16,229,549 of record NC_140702.1, on the reverse strand, counting down.
ATGTGGACAGTTGCATTAATATGGTCTCATAAGTTGGGAGATGAGCTCCAAATGTACTGGACAGAGGCAACATCAGAATATTCCAAAGTTTGATCCAAGTGAGTCCCACAGTTGCTCACAGAGGAACAGAAAGTACACTGTATGCAAGTTTGTGAGGACTTGAACAGGCTTGAATAGGCTGAAGGTGACAGGGTCCTCAATGGTGTCACTGCCAGTAATGAGATGTAACACCGACAAAGCCCAAGGCTCAAACTTCCAGAGTCAAACCACAGAAATAGACATCATTTCTCTTGCAACACAGTAACTCCTGGCCCCACAACAGCTTTAAGATGGTGGAGGTGGAGCTTACTGTCCATCTTGGCCAGACCATTCTACCACACCCACTGTATAGTCTGGATTTGGTGCCTTCTGACATCCTTTGGGAGCAGTGAAAGGCAACATTTTCCTAGCAACAGCACTGTCATAGCAGCTGTGAAACAGTGGATCACCTCTGCTGATGCAGATTTTCATGAGCACAGCATGCAGGGTCTTGTTTATTGCTGGCGAAAACGCAAAGCAAGTGGTAGTGAATATGTTGGAAAACAGTGTTTTATAGCTGAAAACTTTGTATCTGTCATAGTTTCCATAGCAATAAAGGGGTGGCATTACTTTCAGAGCAGCCTACGTACAATGCAGTTCTCCAGTATCCCTTTCACTGCCAAATCTTCCTGTTAATATACATCTCTTTTAAAAAATGTCTCCAGTTTTGTTTTTAACTGTGGTGATAGTTTCTACTTAAATCTGATCCTCTCAATCAATACTCACAAGTGTGTTCTGTAGGATGAATTACAAGCTTATTGTTGGAAACAACAACAAAAAAGCCAGATGCTATCAAATTTGCTTGCCTATACTCAGGACAAGGAAGAAAAAAAAGCAAAGAATGAATATGGCTTAGCACAATTTTCAGTTAAACAAGAAGACTGAGATTTGCATGGTATATATGCTAGTGGTGCAATACATAAATATGATATTCACTCAAATGTGAATTTCAAGTTTTTGTGAACCAAGGCTTGCAGAAGTTTAAAAGAAACTACAACCACACTATCTGTTGCATTTGATCTGACACAACATCCAAACCAGCCTGGAGTGTACTTGGTACACTGACAACAGAGTCAATCAGAATCATCCTGTTCATCTACTCAGACAAGTAGTCACTACATAAAAAAACAGGAGTGTTTTCCTTCCAGCACAGAGGTTATATGGCAGCTGCAAAGTTCAACAGAACTGCTAGCTGCCAGCATGTATCAGAAATAAAACTAGAATGAGGTCTACTCTGCCTTCTTCCTGAGACAAATATATATATATATATAAATAAAAATACAGACAACCTCCAAGCAAGACGAGAAACAGGATAACCCATTTCTCCTATGTCTCAGCAGCAGCTTTTGTCATGAACAAAGATGCCAAGAAGAAAGCTCAGTATGTCAGCAGAATAGTACAGTGCAGCTGAAAGGTCCAGAGAATTTAAAACCAAATATCTAAGAACATTTAATTGTAAACTGAAAGAAAATGGTGAATTTATGAAGCTTATATACAGACAAATCCAGACAAGCCTTCTTAGGGAATCATTCCCAATTTCCAAAGCTACTTAATAAATTTCCAATCTTTTATCTACATGTAGTAGTTAAGAATAATCAAGATTTATTTCAAAACAGGTAAAAACATTTTGCATTTTGCCCTTTTCAAAAAAAAAAAATCTACAACTTTTTAGCTCAAACTTGAAATCAGCAGTGATCAGGAAAATTTCCTTATGAACAACTGATGATAAACAACAAAAAACATGCAAAAACTTAAACAGTACTAAATAAACAAGCATCAAGAAACAAACACTTCAACACTTAGTATTGCTGGTGCTTCAGATACAGGCCTGCCTTCAGTCAATGCAAGAGTTGCTCATCTGCAGTTCAAGATACTACACACATAGGCATCTTCAACTGGAACCAGCACTTCTCCTTTTACAGATAAAGAAGCATCTTTTTCCTGTGCCAGTCAGAAAAAAGCCACCCTATTTGCTAACAGAAAAGTCTCCTAAATTTACTCCAGTAGTAAACATACATTAATTTGAGTAATAACACAGTTTTTGAGAGAACACTTATTTAAGTATTTTAAATGACAAATTACAAAATTAAAATGTCTATACAGCAGGGTTAACACAGACTGTTCTCTTTCTATATATGCTGGGCAGCCAGAAGCTGAATTACTTAGAAACCAAAGTGACTACAAAGCAGATGCACCTAAAATTAGCTTGATCAGCTCCATGTAGTGCACCTTTTCTGTGTTGGATACCAGCATAAGAGAATATTCATTGCAGTACTGGGGAGGTTTCAATGAGCAGGACCTTAATATGGCTGAAACCCTCCTCCAGGAGAGTGCAACAGGAGTAAAAGCAGTGGCATAACAACAGCACCAGCCCACAAAGCAGGACACCATTCTAACTAGCAGCATCATCAATAATTAACTCACATTAGTAGAGAGCTTAAGAAACTGCTGAGGGGGCTTGTTCCCACAGTCAGCCCATGTAGAAGGCAACTGAGGCTGTAGGTTCACCATCTGCTGAAGCCACAGAGCAAATGGCCCTTTACTTCTTCCTTCTCCCAGCCCCTCCTACATCCTTCCAGATGAAGGCACCCAACAGTGCTTGTGAGCAAGCTGACACAACTGGAAAGCAGCATTTTATTTGTGAAGTTCTGTGTTTGCTGGATTTGCTTCCTGACCTAAAGTCCTCACTCCAGTAAGAAATAAGATAAAATAAAATTAAAATTTATATAAATACATATGATGCACATTCTAACCATGATGCTATGAAACTGTAAAAAACATCCATGCAGAAACCATTTCAGCAGATTGAATTCTACTTCAAGAATCTCACTGAGTACAAATCTGTGAAACTGATCTAAAGACTACATAGATATATATATAATCACAGTTAGAAAGAGAAACACGTCTTGAAAGATGGAATAAAAATCATAGGACAGCATTAAGTTTCGTAAGAAAATGTCTTCATGCCCACTGTTAAATAATTTGTTTCAGTAAGTAAGTGGAATTTTGTTTTTAAAAGATACACATTCATCTTTTGCATGCGTTCTTTTTACTTCAAAGAATTCCACGAATCTATTGTGAACGTACAAAACTCCACAGTCACCACAGCACACTGCTCCCCAAAGGAACTGCAGGTCAAATTCAAAGTACCAGCAATAGATTCGCATTCAGAACTTTTTCTATAGAGACCAGAATGGACAAAACCTCCAAAACCTCAGAGCTGTGTCTTCAAGGGTGAAAAAAAAAAACACACCATAGGTTGTGAACTTAAAGGATGAAAGACCAAAACATAACTCCCCACTGAGTAATTACAAGGAGAAACTTTCCCAAACATTAGCTAACTACGAAACAGAAGACAGCTCAGTAAAGAGTCAACTAACAGATTAACATATAGTCATAATTGGCCACAGCCATTGAAAAGGCAATCTGAGGAAAAAAGGCAAAATCCAGACTCTGGTGAGAAAGCTGCAATAATTAAAGGTATTTCAGTAAGGCAGCCAGCACTCACAGCATGCACTATGCTTCTGAAATGATGATGCCCATCTGCCTCCAACTGCTTGGTACCGCTGGCCTGCTGGAAGTTTTCATCTCGTTCCTAAGCCTACCAGCACCTGCTAACCTATTTCAGACAAAAAGTGTTAGGTCAGCTTAAGCACTATAAATATCACAACCATGTTAACCCACTGGGTTTGGGCAGGGGCACATCAGGGAACAAGAGGGAGCACAAGGGGACATGCTGCTGCCACCGCTTAACTGCAGCAGCATTGCCTCAGGCTGCCCAACAGACCACCTGTCTTGTAAAGCTAATATTTTCACTGTCTGTATGCTACAGCATAGTAACCTTTTCTTACATGATTACAAAATAGGTAATTGTAATATTCTCCTGGCTTTCTCTAACCGACACAATCAGACCGCTTTGTGGTGGGTAACACAAGTTGCATCCTCTTTTGCTTACACACTTATCAAGAACTGCAAGAAAACATTAGTGAGTACAAGGTATCCACCTGTTATTGTGAGGGTAAATGCTGATACAGCCCTCCTCTCTGGCACCATTTTCCTGTTTCCAAACTACTGTACAGTTCAGACCAGTGACACTGAGCCATCTTCCAGCTGCTTCTGATTTTCTAACATACCTCTCACCTACCATGTGCCTTGTGCCCAAGGCCTGCTAGGTGCTTACTCAAACTTACCTCCTTATCCAAAAACACTGCATGGAAATGCAGTGAAGTGCATGCTGTGCTTTTTGAGGACATGTCAATTTGGCTTACATGGGACCCAGCAGCTGGGCCCATGCAGCGCAGTGGCTAAGAGCTAATTATCTGAAAGGGAAGGAGGAAAGCCAACATTTCTTCAACAGGCAGTGTATGCATTTGTTGAGATGCACAACATCACATCTTCCATAACAACAAACTGAGTTACCTAACTGCCCAACCAACACTTAGCAAGGGGGTCATTCAAAATAAAAGCTACTTCCCTAAGTTCTGTAGTCATAAAGGTTGGAAAAGATCATCTAGTTCATCCCCAGCCAACTTCACCATGCCCACTGACCGCGTCCCTCACTGCCACAACCACATGGCTCTTGAACACCTCCAGGGATGGTGACACCACCACCTCCCTGGGTAGCCTGTGCCACTGCATCACTACTTCTTCAGCAAAGATCTTCCAAATATCCAACTCAAATCTCTCCTGGAGCAACTCGGTGCCATTCTGTCTCATCCTATCGCTGCAACCCAGTAGGTCAACCCCCACCTCATCACAACCTCCTGTCAGGTCACTGGAAAGAGCCATGAGGTCTCCTATGAGCCTCCTCTTCCCCACAGTGAACAATCTCAGCTCTGTCAGCTGCTCCCAGTAAAACCTGTGCTGCAGATCTCTCACGGCTTCTCTGCCTTTTTCTGAACATGCCCCAGGGTGTCAATGTCTTTCTTTTAACGAGGGGCACAAAACTGATCACAGTTCGAGAGGTGCAGCCTTGCCAGTGCCAAGAACAGGAGAGAAGTTTAAGTCTGTACAACTCAGAAACGACATGGGCTTGCTGAAGGTTCCCAAGGTGCCCAGCTAACTCTGTAATCTCCATCCAGAAAGAAGATCTCAGCCCTGAGTGGAAGTGACCACTTGGTCCTGGCTTTGAGGTAGGTCAGAAGACCTGAGCTCAACCGAGGACTTTTGTGACTGCAAATAAAACTTGCATAAGGTACAAGAGAGAAACCTGCTGTAAAGAGGGAGCGCACGGAGTACCAGCAGCTTGCAGTAATGGTTACGATCGTGCATTCTGGACACAAACACGCCCCGTGCACAGGGGCCCGTTGCAGCCCGCTCCCGTGTACCGGCCAAGCAGCCGCAGGCCCGCTGAGAAGCGTGTCCGAGCTGCTCGGCCCGGGCGCTGAGTGCACCCACAGCCGCACTCCGTGCTGCGGAAATACAGGCGGCCCGACCGCCGCGCCCGCTCCCGCCCTCCATGGCACGGCGGGCCGGCACACCAGGCCCGGCGGCCCACGCGTGAGGTGACCGGGCGACACGAGCCCGCTCCTCCCGGCGGCGTGACGGCCCCGCGAGGCCGGCGGTGGGGCCGATGCCGCTCGCGCCCCCTCCCGCCCCCGGGGCCGGGCCGCAGCACGTACCTGGCGCCCGTCGCTGGCGGGGCGGGGCGGGGCAGGCGCGGCGCAGACAGCGGGAGGTGCGCGAAGCAGCGCCGCGCACAGCGCCCGCCCCTCACCGCCATAGCGCAGCGCTGACGGAACCTGCGCTCCGACACGTCACACCGCGGGGGGAAAGTCGGAAGTGGAGGGTGAGCGGCGGGTTTATATGCTGGAGATGTAGGGCCGCAGCATATCCCGAGTTGGAAGGGGCCGCAGGGATCGTGGATAAGCATTGGGTATTTCCAGCATCTAGCCAGAGAGCGTGCATCTAACCCTCTCCGTCATGCTACCACAGGCCTGTTGTGGAACGTGACATCATTCAGGCTGAGAGCTGAGGCCGTTCAGCCTGGAGAATGCTCAAGGGAAATCTGAGAGCAGCTGTTCAGTGCTAAAATGGGGGATGTAAGAAGGAAAGGGATGGGTTCTTTGCCAGGGTCTGTTGGGATAAGACAAGGGTGGGGATGGCTTTGGGACAGTTTGGCCTGGTTCTGTGACTAAATGGGGCAGGGGGATCTGTGGATCCATGTCCCAGGAGAAGGGGAGAAAGGGGAAAGGTAGGGAGATGGGTCTGGGAGCAAAACAGTGGCAGTGAGCTGAGGGAGAAAACTGATTCACTAAATATTATATCAAAATGCAAGATAACACAATATTATACAATGTCGTTGGAATTGAAGCTAGTAAATCAAATAAATGGAGATTGTACTCAAAACCAAAGGCCTTACAGTTGTGCTCAAGGCAAGGTGGCTAGGGAGCATACACCTCAGAGAAGGGGCAGTCTTGTGACTTGTGGGTAGTTTTATCTTTCTCTCTAAACAGCAAACAGAAACAGAACAGTCAGTACTTCTTTTCTTCTGAGAAGTGCGTACCCGAAACTATCAACAATCTAGAAAACTGAAGTATGAACTAAGAGTGTAGTATATGTTGTTAAGATGTGGAGTACTGATTAAAAAAAGAAATCATAGAACCATGACTAAGGGGAAGTAGTTTCAAACTAAAAGAGACATGATTTATACTGTACATAAGGAAGGAGGTTATTACAGTCAAGGTGGTGAAGGAATGGTACAGGTTACCCAGAGAGCTGCTGGATGCCCCATTACTGGACATATGCAAGGCTAGGCTGGATGGGGCTCTGAGCACCTGATGGAGCTGTAGGTGTTCATTGCAGGGACTAGATGACCTTTAATGGTCTCTTCCAACTGAAATGATTCTGTGATACTATGTTTCTGTAATGTAGTATGAAATATTCCTTCTGTTGTCTAATGGTGTTTCCAGTCTTGGAGATGGTCTTGCCAACAAAATCCAGGATTGAAACTTGCCAACCCGAATGACAGGTTAGAAAGTTGTCATTACTTTATTGCAGCACTAGGTGCATGAGGGATCACTCCTAGCATGCATGCACATGAGCTGAAGCACGTTGATTATATTCATTGTACAAATATTTGTACAATTTCCATGAAATACCCATCAATTCTGAGAACTGCTAAACATATTAAAATCTAATACTACACATCCACTGTGTTAATTAGGGGTTCTTGCAAGGGGTCATTGGTGGTCATGGGGTTCCATTGGGAGATACCATCCATCCTAAAAGTTGTGTGCAAAGTTGCTCAGGTCCCATATTTGTCAAGAAATCGTTTATGTAAAGTCAGTTGCTGACTAAGTTACTAATTATCTCAACTACCTTGTTATGATGCCTATATTGTCAGCTCTAGCAGAGTACAGTATATCTGCCCACAGCTTATGGAATGTTGAGACTTTGTCTTTAGGGTCCAAATGTCCTGCTTATCTGGCAAAAACAACCTTAAACAGAATGTCAGTTTGCTGAAGACCCTGAATTAATTGCTGCAGGCTCTGAATTTATTGCCGGGCATCACAGGGGTGCCTTCGAAACTCAGCTATTTTGTGTTTCTATATGATTCTGTGAAAAGCTTTCTTGATTTGGTGAAATTATTGCCCTCTACTGAAATTTATGCAGGTTCTGGGTGGATACTAAATTTCACCCTCTAATGATCATGTCCAATGATCAAGCAGATTGGTAGCTTTGTTGTAAAAGATCGTTATGTAACTTAAACAGAACTTTATCTGAATTGGTGTTGGCTATTGCCAATAACTGTTTCAGATATTCAGCAACTCTGAGAATAATCTTCTCCATACTTTTTAATCAGCAGTGAAGGGAGACCAGTCTCTTCGTTTATACTCTTCTTGCAAATCAATACATTTACCAACTTTCAGTCAACAGGGTCCTCTCTGTATTCCCAAGACCATCTAAAAAATAACTGGGGAAGGTTTTGTGAGCTCTTTCAGCAGCCTGAAATTAATCCCATCAGGCCCTTGGTGCAAATCCCTATGGAGAATATTGCTGAAGGTAGGGGTGATGGTAATTCAGAATAACCAGAACTGTAATGGCTTACCAGGAGACAGCAAAAGCCCAGGCTGAAAGACACTTTTCAAGTGGGAAATAAATGAGTAGTAGCACTGCTTAGGGACTGTGAAGAGTTTTTGGACATTATAAGTGCTATATACTCATTAATAAGATAAAGACAAGAATTTGATACGCACCCATGAAACTTGAAGATGACACTAAGCTGGAAGATATTAATGAATAATGATCTTGACTAGAATGAGAGAAATGAGATGAAATGGAACAATGTAAAGTACAAAATCGGTAACCAAGAGAATGGTAAACCTTTGCTATAAACTCATCAGTTAGACTAAATGAGGAAGAAAGAGTTCTCTCTTAGAAGCACTGAGATAATTTGAAGACTTCTTCAGATCTGATTTCTATGTTTTGCCTCAGGGTCTAAGCCTAGAGTGAGATAGTCACAGATCTGAAGCAGAGAGGCATTTCTCTGTTTTCTGGTGTGAACTATATACCGGTCATATGTTCACCTGGATTTGATCCCTAAAGGGGTCCTCTCTGTGCCGTACCTATACTTTCCACTTCTAAAATATAAATAATAAAACAATGGAAGGAGACTGTAATACTTACTCATGAAACAATTAGGAAATCAAATCTGAAAGTGAGAGAGGGAGTTTCAAAGAGATAAACTGTCAGCGACTAGTCATATGAAATAACAGTGACACTGCACTGAAAGCAGCGCAGAAGAAAAAAAGAAAACCTGAGCTCAGGAACAAGAGCTGAAGAAATGACCCTAAGCTAATAATGACCTGGAAGCAAGGGGCCTGGATGTATTGGGACGGTGAAATGAACAGGCTGGCCAAGTGATAAAGGAGACACCGGCCTGGGTGAGTGGCTCTGTGAGTATCTGTCTTCAGATGAAATGAAAATTGCTATTTTCACGGAGGGCTGCACTCTGCATAACAGAACATGAAATTTTCTGTGCTGTCAGTAGGAAAATACGTTTAAAAAAAAAAAAAGGCAAAAATGTGACTCAAAAGAATTGTATTGAACATGGGAGAAGTTATTTTAAGGCTTCATCATCATATCTAAAGAGGAGCACACCAGGGGAACCAAATATTTGTAGTGTATATGACAAGTGATCATGGTCTGAAGACAGTTCTTATTACAGTAACATAAATACTGCTTTAACAAGGCTTATTTCAAGTGGCTGAAAAAAAATAAATGTCAAGTCTCATCTACTCAAGAAGTTGAACAGAAAAGCTGAATGAAGATACTATGAATGAACACACTTTGAACCCCAAAATGTGTTTCTGCTGTTCAATATCGCAGCTCGGTAGAAGTTGGGAAGAACCTCTTAAGGTGATAAACATAATAAACAGACAAAAAGGAAATTCCACAATATATACCAAGGAAACTAGGAATTATTTGAAACTGACATGAGGCAAATCAAAGCATAAAAGAGAGAAACCTGTGAAATACAGCAGTTCTCTTCACATTCTGTGCTGTTCATTCTTTATGGTATGTTCTCTGTTGTCATAGATTTTTATGTGTTTCCATTAATTTTATTTATAGTCTTTTGTATTTTAAAAGCTGTTTTCAGAACTCCAACTGGTACAAAGACACAGAAACATAAAGCAAGATAGGACAAGAAATTTGGAATGACAGAAGGTGCCTTGTCTTTTTTTTTTCTAATTTTTTTTTATACCACCCGCTCACAATTAAGACGTTATCGCCTCCAGATGACACACAGAAGGTGGGCAGGATTTTAGAAGCAGCTGATAGATGATTGTGGCAAGTAGGATGTCTGATTTTAATAGCTAACCTTCAATGCAACTTTCTTAAGCAGTTGTTAAATCCTCCTGTGGCTCAGTGCTGGTAGAACACCATGGACATACCTGCATTTCATCTTTCAGCATCTCATAATGGTGGGTATTAACATCTTCACTTATGTGTGAATGAATTGTAGGTTAAGAGCACTATAAACCTCACAAGCCTGATAAGCACCAGGAACACCCAAGACTGATCTCTTATTTTAAATGGGCCTGATTTACATCTTCAATAAATCTGAAGTGGTCTGTTTATACCACTTGAGCTTTGACCTGAATCCTGGAACTGAAGAATGTGATCTAGTTTAGGAGTTCTTTGCTAGAACAGAAGGGTATAAAGGGTATCAAGGAAGAGGAGAATCATGCTGTATCTCTGCTCTGTCCTAGTGACCACCTACTGATACCACACACTGTGAAAATCACAGCAAACTGTTTGAAGACAAACTGTCTTTGCAGAGGAGGCCTCACTACCAGCAGCTTCAGCCCAGCTCCTGTTGACTACGGATCTGGAAAACACACCATTTTGTAATATGGAAAATTGAACTTTTTTCAGTAAAAACTGCTATTTCTGAGGCTAAGAAAAAAAAAAATAAATCTATTGGTTGCATTTTAAGAGTTTTTTTAAAGTTTTTTGTTTTGTTTTGTTTTGTTTTTCTGGGGAAAAGTTATTCTACATGATAATTCCTCCTGAAAGTAAGCCTGAGAGAAAAGAAGAAAAAAAATAACTCTTTGTAATACACTTTTTATTTTCCGTTCATTCATTCTTGAGGTCAGAAGTTGATGGAATGGGCTTGTTGTGTACCATATACAGTACGCAGAGGCAGAGAATTCATTTCATGGAAAATAAAAATATGTTAATTTTCCTCAGAAATACGATGCATTATCTTTTGAGAAACACTTTTCACAAGAATTAAACTAGAAACCTGACAGAAATACTGTGAAATACTGAAAACTCATGAAAAAACAACATTGTTCTTGAGTGCTTTGCAAGGCTGAAAACATCTCTTCCTTTTGGCCAGAAAGTTCTCCTTCTTTAAGTGTAAATTCTTATTCTGCTTGTTGTTTACAACCTGAAACTGTTTCTATGTCTTATTCCTGGATAAATTATTTTGTTTCCTGCTATTGTGCCAGAAGTATGATACACAAATACTCTCAAATTTGTCTTCAGCAGTTTTTGCGAAAACTCAAACATACATAAATCTGTCGTGACATTCACTCCGATTCTTCATTATATGTTCTTGAGAGTTGTTACAGTCTGTTATGTCTTTCTTCACTTACTGCTTTTGCGTTTGCTGTAACGATTAAGGGTATATGATGCATACTTCAAGTTCCCGTTCCCAGTTCTTTGGTCCTGTATATAGTTGTTCAAAAACCTGCAGGCTGATATGAAAGCTTTTGGTGGTATGAAACAAAGACTCAAAGCAAGTCTCTTGGAAGCACTTTGAGTTCTGCTATTTACTCTGTAGATATATGGGCTTGTGGTGCAAAGCTTGCAAAGTTATTTCACTGTTGCTACGTGTGCAAACAATTTAATTGTACTTTGAATATTGAAATATTACATCTCGATATATGATTACATGCTTTATTTTTGCAAGGTGCCTAGCTTGACTATATTTTTTCTGCTCCAAACTATCAATCCTGTTACTCCACAAATGATTTTTATATAAATTATGCATGTCAGAGCAGATGACTGCTCCAGGGTATTATATAACTTTTTTTTTTTAAAATTGTACAACTGTCATCTAAACAATTTGCCTACACATAATGTAGAAAAGAAAATACATGTGCTTTTTCTGTTATGTAGCACAAGTGTACCTTTTTATACTCAAGTCAGAAGAAATGAGATCCCTACGAATGCACAGCATGTTAGATTCTTCTGTTTCTCTCTCTTCTTAGGAATACTCTTGTTATCAGGGAGAGAGATGACGAAGCTGGACCCACAAATCGTGTTAATAATAGACCATTTTTGTAGAGCTATCTAGACTTGATTAGTTCATATAATGCATATTGACACAATAGACACTTTTTAAAAAGACTAAACTCACAAAGACTTCTGCTATAAGTAACACTGATTTTATTAATGCCCACACTGCTTCAGCAGATTGTAAACATCATGTATTGACCAATCATCAGCTCGTATTGAAAAAAACAACAACAAAATAGCAAAAAGGCAATAGAATTAACAATATAAATTCATAATATACAATCAGTCTCCTCCTCTTCCTCTCCTTCTCTTTAAACAAAAACACACCAGCTCTTATAATAACAATTAAATAGATCTCACCTTCATGCTTCTGGGACTGGAGGTCAGCTCAAATGTCAAGGAATGTAGGTTTACAATGAAAAAGCTTTAAACAGAATGTCTGACTGCTGACTGCTATCTTCTGTGTACACACCCTATGTTTTCTGAGGCAGTCTGTTACTGTACGTTTTATAAAGTATGCTAAGTGTGGTGTGGTCATACCCTTCAGGAGCCAGCAGGAGCTGTTGTAAAAATGACATCTTAGCCAAAACTGGAGGATGGGAAGCGAAGGAAAAGGAAAGGGAGAGAGGAGAAGGAAAAGGAAGGAATCATGCAACAGATTGTTTTCATACACAGATCCAAGAACTGTACCAAAACTACACAGTACTTTTCAAAACATTAAAAATTAAAACATCCTCTAACTCTCTACCTTGAAAGTGTCTGTGATCTGATAGTGAGTGCTGGTAGAAGTACAGCGTTTCTCAATAAAGTTGACCAGGATCCTGGATAGATGTTGGAAATAACAGTCAACTTATTTCTGCTTAATTGTTTGGAAAGAAGAGGAGCCCAGATCATTCGTGAACTGCATTTTTGTTACGTTAATGTTACAACCTTGGTTAAACTGTCCATGAAAAAAGTGGTTGGGCATGTATGAAATTTGGGAACTCTGACTGGAGCAGGGGAGCTAAAATCTGGAAAACTGTTATTTGAAGGTATTTGATCCATTTGCCTCTAAAGAAACACTTGTTGAGCACATGCTGAGACACAAATTTCCTGAAGTTAATATGTACCTGTGCCCAGGATTTCCGCCAAGATTATTTAATTAACAAAGCCACATCTGGCGTACTGTAGAAATCAATCTCTTTTCTAGCCCGGACATCACCTGCTGATTCAACATCTTACCTCCCAAATCTTCATTCTCAAGAGGGAAAGAATAATCTTAATTCACATAGTAAAACCATTTAATTCATGTTTATTAAATAGCATTAAAGATACCTATGAAGTGTGCAGAACACAAGCAAACAATTTCATAAAGGTGCCATTTCTGGAATATACAGACAAGCAAAATTCCAAATTAAAGTGACTGCTGCATTTGTTGTATGATAACATTTTAGGTGGCTGGATTGAGTTTTCTGTTTATTAAATTGTTGGCTCTCTAAGTCTCTATTATCAGTCATAAACTTTATGTAAATAGGTGTTAAGACAGTTGGGAAACAGATGAATTATGTATTTTCAAATGTAAATAAAGTTCAGAGAATTTAAAGGACACAAAACCATACATTAGTTCTAGTTCAAACAAACAAACATACAATCCCCACAAACAGTGTGCAGACAGCTTCCATTATCCTAGGTAATTGAGGTGGTTTAGAGCAGTGGAAAAGCATAGATTCTACAAAATGCATGTGAACCATTAGGAATAGAAGGAACACTAGGAGCAGACCTATATCTGAAATAATTACCTGAATAGAACCTATGCTCCTTTAAGTCTCTATAACTAATGATGTATAAAGAGAGAGAGATGAAGAGGTTATTTTTCTAAAATTATAGATTAGATTTTTTTAAAAAACAACTAAGTTATGTGCTGTTGCTGCAAGTCTCCACTGTAAATCAAGTTTGAAACATGAATGTTTTATGACAGAGCAAGCACTGCTCTTTGAGCTAGTCACTGGAAAAGAATATGATATATATGATATACCTGCTGAATATGATCACTACATTCTTGTTTTCCAATAGGAAATGTTATACAAGATCTCCTCAGTATTATAAATTATTTGCTGTGATAGGCTGATGGGCTTGAGGGTAGGAAGGCTTTGCAGAGAATCTGAATAGGCTGGATTGACAGACCGAGTTTGGTCATATGCTGTTGTACACAGCTGTGTGCCAGGTCCTGCATTTGGTTTCATAGAAACCCAACGCAATGCTATAGACTTGGGGAGGAGTGCCTGGAACCTTGCCTGGCAGAAAAAGGACCTGGAGGTAGGTGCTGGTTGACAGCCAGCTGAACATGAGCCAGCGATGTGCCCAAGTGGCCAAGAAAGCACCCTGGGCTGCATCTGCACTGATGAGCCTGCAACAGGAATGCTCATGTTCCATGTTCAGCTGGAAGTGTTTGAGAGATGTGTGGATGTGTCATAAAGGGTTCTAGTGTTGGGACTCTGAATGTGAGGCTGATGGTTGGACTTGGTGATCTTGAATGTCTTTTCTGATCTAGATGATTCTATGATGCTCAGAAATGGTTGCAGCCTATTAGCAGCTCAGGCTGTCATGGATCTAAAGGGTGCAAGTTTGTAGTTACCAAATTTGCACTAGCTCGTGCTAATTGTCTTCCTGTCAGTCAGAGATAGTTATCTAAATAAAACCTTAATTCGGATTACTAACTTATATTATTAATACTTGGCAATTTACAGCTCTCCCTGGGAGTGTTGCTACTGAAATTGTTTTGCAGGAAAAATCAGAAAAGGGCAGGTAGCTGTTTGCATGCTTCCATGTTTTTTAGCATGGTTTCTGTCAGCACTGTAGAACTGTATCACTTGCTGTTGTCATAGCTAACTGCCTTTACCCTAGTGCTTTTGTTAGAGAGAAAGCTAGTGATGAGGAATCTGGTTCTTATGAAGCATTCTGCTGGTGGGTATTGCAAGACCCTTGTTGATACCCAGATTGCTCATAACCTTGTATGTTTTCTCTATAACCACTGCCTTATACCATCAGTCAATTTAGTCTGTTTCTCAAGTTTTAAAGTTCAGTGATGGAGGAAAAAATGGAAGGCCTGTTTCTCAGGCCTCAACGCTTGTCTGCTATAGAGCTGTTGCTTCCACTTATGCCACTGATGGCTTAGTCCAGGGAAACAGCTCCCAGCAGGCAGGACCTACTGAAAATCCATATGCTTGCTTAAAATTCTTCCTGTCACAACCAAGTTACTCTCTCATTTCAAGCATAATAAGGCAATAGGTCTAAGTTCTCAGACTTTGCTATTGCTGTGGAAGCTTGATTACTGTCTCTCACTAAATGTGATTGCACATATTTTTAAGGTGTTCCATGAAATAGACTTACATCAGATTATAATTGATATCTTCATGTAGGCAAGCTTTGTTAGTATTTTGCTAAAAACTCCTGTCTGAGAAGAAAATGGAATATATCTGTATGAGAAGACTAATTGGAAGAAGCCAGGCCTCATGCCTACCTTGCTCTGCTGGAGGGATGTAGAGATGAATTAAAGCATATCTGTAGAACACATACCTTTGTTGCCTGTGGTCTTTTAAAAACCCTGCTGCCAGAATAAAGCATCATCTATGGGAAACTGTCATGAAAGCAGTCGTTAGAAAGCAGGTCTATGTCTTAATGGTTTTGATTTTCCAAAATTCTCTCTTTCTTATCAGTCTTCCTAGAGTTTGTTTAATATCAGTGCTATCTCAGTTCTGACCTGTTACTAATTTTGTTGACCACCTTTGAGAAGTAGCAAGATGTGAAGGTTTGGAGCATCCTGAACTAGATACTGAACAAGCATAGTAGAGACAGTCTTTGCCATGAAGTCTCAAAGCCACTGTTAAGAAAGACTGCTTAGCATATGAGAATGTTAAATGAGAGTTAGGAGTCAGCACTAATTATAATGCTTAATTACCTGTGTTGTGCTATCAGATCCAAATCATTTGTGCTGGTATAATAATTTCCTTTTAAGCTAGCTCAGCTGAGCCAGTATCGCCAACTTTTGCCCATCCAGAAATTTCTGTTGTACAGAACTTACTTTTTTCCTTGTTTTTGGCCCTCTTTTCAGGAGCATTTCACACTGTCAGACTGCACTGGTTATGCAGCACAGGGCCAACACTGCAGCCTGCAAGTCTGGCCATTGCTGCCATAATTTGTTAAGACTGAATATAAATGTGAGACATTCTTGGGTCAGCAAGCACCAAGAGAGAGCCTGTACAAGAAGTACAAAACCAAAATATTTTAGCACTATGAACATACCACTCTCCAGAACAAAAGTAGCCTTACACCAATTTTTTGAATAACTTTCTTCTCTTTTCTTCTCTTTTCTTCTCTTTTCTTCTCTTTTCTTTTCTTCCCTTCCCTTCCCTTCCCTTCCCTTCCCTTCCCTTCCCTTCCCTTCCCTTCCCTTCCCTTCCCTTCCCTTCCCTTCCCTTCCCTTCCCTTCCCTTCCCTTCCCTTCCCTTCCCTTCCCTTCCCTTCCCTTCCCTTCCCTTCCCTTCCCTTCCCTTCCCTTCCCTTCCCTTCCCTTCCCTTCCCTTCCCTTCCCTTCCCTTCCCTTCCCTTCCCTTCCCTTCCCTTCCCTTCCCTTCCCTTCCTTTCCCCTCCCCACCCCTCCCCACCCCTCCCCACCCCTCCCCTCCTGTCCTCTCTTTTTTATTTTCTTTTTCTTTTAAGAATATAGAGCCTTTTTATTATTATTTTAAAAAGCTAAGGAATGCAGCAATCTGTTGCACAAGTACTCCTACTTTTACACAGCTTACAATGTAAAAATAATCTGCACTTCCAAATGTCTTTCATTTTTCTTCAATTAAGGGTTTAAGTTTAAAGTAAGCAGTTTTGATAAATTAATGGTACGTTTGGCTTAGTTGTTCAATTCTTATTACTGCTGTAATTTCTTCGAAGTAGTATAAATGTTCCAAAAGTATCACCAGCATAAATGATGTGGCCAAGATGATATTTATTTCTTTCATATCCTGAAAGTCAGTTAATAGGATCAGTTCACTGCAAACAAACCAGACCTTGCTATTTGTCACAGAGGAACAAGTTCAAATGCACACTGTGTTGCATTCAGAGACTCCAAAAGTCATAGATACATGTATTTATAAATATGGATAAGGAAAATGTCCAAATAAAATATTGTGCAATTATTCAGCTTTTATTCAAGCCAGTTATTCTAGCTTGCTCGTTCTTTGCTGGTAAAGAGTATAAATACACTACTGCTAAGGAAGAAAGTATTGTAATAGTACTACCCACTGGGCTGCTGCTGAATTAGCTTGGCTGGGAGAAAAGGGAGGAAGGAGCATAATGATTTTTTTTATTATTATTATTTTAAACACAACTGTTTATATATTATTCTAGAACCAGGTGTGTCGTGAATTTAAAGCATCATAATTATCCTGGAATAACTCCCCATATGGACATTGCTATTTCAGCATGGGATTCTTTATTAGCAGATAGTTTATTTTACTTACAAAGTTGATCCTATTCAGAATAAGTGTTTCCCAGAAGCAGAGTTTTTTCACAGAACATATTTCGCTAAGTTCCACCACATAGACAGAAATTGATTTACATGACTATATAAAAAATTAATTATGTTCAATAGATTTCATACAAAAAGAAAAAATAGTCTAACTCCAACTACCATGTACTTACACAGTACTAGTATGGCTTGGAGCATGTATACCTGGTGCCAGAATACTGTACTTGCCTCAACAGGCAATTCCTGTAGCCAAGCTTTAAGCCTTTAAAGCACAGCTAAACTTCAAAGGTGAAATACAAAGCAAAGAAAAATTGTTTTTACACTTCATCACTTCTATATGTTCTGAAATGACTGTATCATTACTAGATAAAAAGTCTATTTTATTCTTTGATTATTCCATGATTCCACAGATTTCGTGATTATCAGAAATATATATTGAATTCTTTATTACTTATTCAGTTTGCTGTTAAGATATTTAATTTCTCTGTGCCTGAGAATATTTTTTTAAATAAAAAAACAACCTGAAAACTTTGAATGCTGCCAGTAGGCTTCACTGTGATCTACCTTTGACGCCACAACCAACTGGGCACTCAGGACATTGTGAAGACAACCAATCTAGTGCATTTTTGCTTGGGAATAACAACCAGGTATATCTGCGCAGGGCATCTCATCAAAGACTGAAGTGTGGCCTGTGCCCATCCTTTCTCACACTTCACATGGTTTACTGCCAGCAATAAACAGAACACAAGCACCAGGAGTGAGAAAAGGACCTTGAACTCTGCCCCATCCCTGTGTCAGGGCAGGCTGAATTGACTCCAGATGGTAGATACCAACATATCATCAGCATTTGCTTAGAACATATCCAAAGTTGCATTATTTTTAGATGCCACTGTGAGTTTTATAACTTTAAAACAGTTTTTTGTTTGTCATTCAGGTTTGTGTCCCCGCAGTATGAAGATACACCCTTCCTGTTTTGTGAAATTGACATTTTCATGTATTGTTGCTTGCCTTATGCATGTGTTAACAACTGCCACTTGGATGGGGTGACTAGACAATAACAGGGGAAGATACTTTAGTTTAAAACTCCTACTCAATATATATTCCTGAGATTTCTTCTCCTGTCAGTTAAAACTAAGCCATTAAGTTAATCGTATTGAATTCAGAAAAAGGTGCTACCCGAAACCTGTCAAGGTAATTATTCTTCTTTATCCTCTGAGGTAGGAGTGCTCTGTGTCAGATAAATATTTTTTAAGTGTTCCACCATAACTTTCTCCTCATCTTCAAGATCTGCTCCTTCTTTCATTTCCCACCTGTAAGAAATAAAAAACGAAATATAAATGTTTTAAACCAGCTTTTAGAACAGGAAACCCATACTAAGCTTGTTACCATCAATTAATTCCCCTGAAGTGCATCAGTTGACACTGCTGAATCATAGAAAACAATTAATTGCTGTTATGGCTCTCTGCTTTATTCTCTTGGTTATTATATGTGTATACCATCTGTCTGTGAGGTCTCCCCACCCAGGAACTTGTGCAGGCATTCCAGATGAATGCTACTGCCAAGGCAGGTGAACATTTTCCTCTTTTCCTTTTGCCATTGCAAAGAGGACCCTCTCTGAACCCGGGCAAAAATAGTGCAACCTGTAATTTGAAATTATGACTTCTCAGAGTCATTCTGAAAGACCACTTTAACGGTCAAATAGACTTATTTTAATTAATGTGATTTGTTGTGTATTTTTAGGTAGAGAAGTTGTTTGCTTAGAAGAAAGACAACTGAAAACATTAAATGGAATAAATTCAGTACAGTTATTGCTGGAGGAATAATGCACAGAAATCTAGCAGTCTTTGCTAATGGAAGCTTAACAATAAATCAGCAGATTCCTTTTAAAGCTAGTGACTTCATACTTGTCAGCACATTTCATTGAAGCTTAAATGATAGTTTTGGTAAAAATCTTCAGTGTCATCTAGTTTGGACATTCTTTAGTGTTCACTTTATCACAAGTCATTACTAATACATTACATTATCATTTTATCAAAAAGTAGTCTATTTTAAAAGCATTTAAGCAGGTCCAATGAGGATAAGAATGTCTTCTATGCATTTGCTTAGCAGTATCCATGAATGAAAGATCTGTGAAATGAGCTTGACAAACACCTGGCCTCTCATGGAATTCTGAAATTGTTCCGCTCATGCACTTTTTAAAGTCTGGGGAGAATGATGGCGCTACTGGAGAGTAGGCAGTAGGACCACAACGTATCTTTGCAGTTGTAAGTGGGATAGAGAATCAGGTGTCTGTGTTCAAATGGAGAAACAGTCAATATTTACTCTTTGAAAATTTGTCCTAAATGGAACCAGCTTTTATTGGAATAACTGAAATGTGTGACAGTTCTTTTGGCAGTAGCAATTGGTAACAGACCAGTAACCAGTTCAAGGAATGTTAACATGAATCAAATTACCGTCATGCATTACTTCCAAAACACAAGCCTTATCAATCAAACAGCCAACTGCTCTTCTCTTTCAAATTATTAGTTACATAGCTCTTAGAGAAAACCTCCAAATTCAGAGCTGGCACATATATGTATATATTTGTCAGTCTGTATCTTGGATGACATTAAATCGACATTCCAAAAAGCGTACTGAAACTGTGTGAACCACTCCATTGTATTGCCATCTGCATTTTTCATACAGCTCATATAACCACAATGACTCTGACCATGCAGATAGAAAGTAAACCAAACTTCCAGTACATTCTTTATATTCAAAAGTAAGCAAGTATTTAGAATCAAATACCATCTCTTTTGTAAACTTTAGAGTAGAACTGTAAATTTTCATGTCAATGCTCATAGTGTACTCACAGAATTAAACATTTGAAAATTTCATACAAAGATGCCAAAACACCAAATAATGCAGGTGAAATGTTGTATGCATCTGAAGATAACTACCTGAAACTTTCCTCTATATGCTGTTCCTCTCTATACTACATACAGGTAATCAAGGGGAAAAAAAACCAAAACAGTAGGTTATCTTTTAGACAGGTGCAGCAAAACAGTTCAGCACCAATAAATACTGCGAATCACTGAAGTTTTCAGCTGATCTCCTAGACCTCGGATCATGAGGTCAAAGAGGATAACTAGCATTGGGACAGCTTCTGCTTCACCTCATAAATGAAGCAAAAGAGGAAGAAGCCTTGGCTCGTGCACCTTTAAGCTAACAAAGTGCAAAGGGAGAAAAATCCAGTGCCCTAGGAATGTTCAAGAGCTGCAGTTCCGGCTTCCTTTGCAAGGTATAAGCAAGTTTTCCTTGCATCAATGCATCAGTTTATATGAAAGGTATAAAAGACTATGTTGCATTATATGTTTGTTTCTCCACTGAACTGAGTTATAAAAATATTTTTCAATCCAACTTTTAAACACCATGCCGCATATTTTATCAAGACTATTTAATACACTGATACATTAGTGGCGTTGATAGTCTGCTATGATATTGCAAAAATTTTGTAAGTTGTACTTATAATCCCATGAAGGAGCTTTTAAAAACCACAGTAATGACTATATCATACATTAAGCTGGTTGTTACAGGCCAAAGGATTGTTGCAGTTGACAGCAAAGTGGTAGCATTCTAAATGTTAATATGCATGGTCATATCCCTATATGGGTTATCAGAAGTGACACTGATTGCATGTGCTGCAGTTTGCTACTTTATTAGAAATTTCCTTAAGTAGTTTCCTTCTCACTGAGAAGTTTCCTCACTGTTCATTATTTAGAGCAATTATCTAAAGATTAAAGAGAAATCTGCCAAAAAAAGCCCCAAAACAAAACAAGCAAACAAACAAATGAAATAATAATAATAAAAAAAGAATACCAGGAATAAATATTAGTAGAATTAAAATTAAAAACTAGGAATGTTATTCAAATCAGATGAATTTTAAACTTGAAAAATCTCTTGATTGGTTTTATTTGAGTGACAAACCAGGCCCTTTTTAAAGCTTATACAAAGCAAGGTATGAAAAGTGAACAGTTTACAGAAAGGATCACCCTAATATAAATATTTTATAGTGGCATTTTATATGTTCATAACAGTGCTTAGGTAGTATTTTGACATCTATTGCCTTTCTTAATAATTACAAGTTTTGACAAGGACTTGCTAAACATTACATCATGCATAACTTCATGGCAGGAAAAAAAACCCAACCCACAACAGAAAATGCAGCCACTGGAAATAAAATGGATGTTTGCCATACTGACACCATTGCTATTCCTATGGGAAAGCAGGTCCTACTGTAGAGAAGTTGGTAAGTGATGAAACGCTAACTGTACAGCTGTACATCAGAGAGCTGAAAATATGCCCTTCCTCATGAATAATAATAGCAATGTTTAATAATTGCTCTGTAGAAAAAAATAGCAGTATATTTGATGACGGTGACATAATTCATATCCAATCTAAATCAGACACAGACAATGCCATTCAGGTATGCCATCACGGGTAAATATTAAGATTTAAAACACCTTGAGCTGTTAAGTTTATATATTTTTATTTTGCTGATTTACCACTGAAGAGCTTTACACACCATTTTCAAGAGGAATTCTGACAAAAACAGCACAAGAATAAAAAGGCATTTTTTGGCCAAGCACTGCAGAAGAATAAAATGAATCAATAGTGGGAAAAGAACAAAAAAGAGGTGCTTAAGTTTATCTCACATTCATTTTTGTGTTTACGTGTTTTAATGTTGTTTCATGTAATGTACATGAAAATATTTTCCACATATTCATTTTCCTCAGTAAGCTGTTTTGCTGTAATTTTCAAACTCCCGTCTGAATGAACTTATTTATAAATAACACCATAATCTGAATAAGGGAGAAGAAGGCCATAATTTGTGCATAAACAACTAATCAATACAATTTTGTGAAATGGAAACAAAATTCATCCCATTGTTTCATAGGTGCAGATTTCCTGCAGGGGACGTATTGCTCGCACACTGCCAGCTGTGGCACAGTCCCTGCAGCTGTGCAGCCCTCCCAGCTCAGCTGGCCCTGGTGTCCCACTCCACTTATAGAATATTTTTCACGTGCAGGCAGTTCCCACAACCCTTTAAACTTGAGCAGAAGTGAAGTGATTTATTGTGCTTTCTCCAAATGAGGTTTCTGTGTTGTCCCTGTATTTAATCTTTGCATAATATATCACTGACTACTTGATGAAGGCGGGATGATCATTTTCTTGCTGGCCATTCACAAGGAAAGAGGCAAGTGACCAAGTAGGCATGAAGCAGAGGTGGGAGTTTTGGTATTTCATTTTTGCTGTTTGCTGCCTTAGCACTAATTGTAACCCACCATCATACATCCTGTTCTCAGATCTGTGTGGGAGCTTTATGGATTTTGGTGAGACTTCCAACACTTTAGTTAAAACAGCCACTGTCTATCTCCATGCTCTGGATTACACCCACACATCTACACCTGAGATGAAAAAAAAGTGTGAATTCTTGTAGTTCTGGATAGTTCTTGACATTTCTGGTAATAAATTCAAACTGACACGTATTTAAATCTACATTAAAATTTAAGCTTGCATGTAAAAGTTTGTTTCAATTGAAAACACCCAGAAACAAAACAACCTTTACCTTTAAGTAAGTATTGACATTCTGTCAATAATATCACTGGTGTTCCCTACACTAAACTGCAAGGGGTAAAGAAATAACGCACTTAAAGACAATATTATGTCTTGCCATCAGCTCACAGAGCGCTTTAATGAATTATATCTTTGCTTCCTGGTGTCTGTGAAAGACAGTCGTGCAGTGCGGTCCTGCAGGCAGTGAAGGATCGTTTTATCCCTGTCTGTCATGTTGTATTTCACTGTGAGATGAGAAAGCTCAGCAGCCGGTATCTTGTTTGCCACTTTTGAGTATTGGAAGAATATACACCTCTGTAGCTTTCATTTCCTATTTCTGTTGAAAATATACATTTTATAGCACGAGAAATCAAAGCCTATAAAATGCCTTTTGTCTGTATGTCGAGTCATCTCGTCTCTATGTCTATCTCCAATTAAATCCAGTCCCAAAAAATCTTTCTATCTTCTGTGTTGGGCAATGTTTTATTTTTCTAAGGGTGGTTCAATCAAGTTGCATTTGGTTAAAATTTGCTTTTTTTTTTTTTTTTTTTTTTTTTCTTTTTTAAGATTGTAACTAACTTTTTTTACTCCTTAAATTTTAACAGTTCAAAGGGTATCTTCAAGCTTCAGTTGTTTTTGCAGTAATTGAAAACCGATAAACATACGCTCCTCTGAAGGACATAAAAATCAAAGGTGGAAGGAGAGCCATCAGATATACACTGAGCAAGAATCAGAACAACAATGCTCATGCATGTTAAGCTTTTGGTAGTGATATTCACAATGGAATCACACCAGTTGAGATAGGGTCTCTGTGTCTACCTAACACAAACTAGTTCACACATTTTGTTAATATGATATAAGCAATATTCACCCATAGATAAAACACACATTGTTTTCATGAAAATGTCTGTGAAAAAAGTGTCCTTCAGCATGTTCAGAAATAAAACTTAAAATTTCAGTACAGCTTTGCTAAATTCTTCTGTCTTACAGATACACAAACTGCACAAAAAAAGGTCCTCCCAGATTTTTTTCAATCAATAAAATCAATTCATTTATTTCCTACAGGAAGGATGCATAGGAAACACTGAGATGATGATTATTATGTATATTTGTAATTATTTCTATTCTACAAGACTGGGCATCAGTCTTGTAAAAGAAAAGAAAAAAAGAAGAAAAGGAAGACAGCTATGAAGGATCAACAGAGTTGTGCTCCAAAGACCAACCCAAAAGAAGAAAGAGTAGTAGGATGTACTGAAGAAATCGGTACATAGGAAACATTTTAGAAAGTATGTCATGAGAAAAGAATAGAGCTCTGACTCACAGGTTAACCTGTCTCAGCTATGAAGTTAAGACATTAGAAGGATATCTGAGAAGTTCTCAGCTGAAATAGAAACTTCACAAGTGTTAGAATAGAATGATGAAAGACCCTTTTCCAGGGCAAGAACATAGATATGAATGTTGTCAAGGACAGCAGAAGGCACAGAGCAAAAAATGTTATGAGAAGCTTTCTTGCTGCAATTAGAAAGGAGAGGCAGTGTTTAGCCATCCTCCCTGTTACTGCTGGTTGCTATCCCATAGCTTTGAAAGATGGCATCTTAAGCCTCAGTGACACTGAGCTACGAGTCACAGAGAGAGGGAACAGCATTGGAATAGTATTTCTAATTTAACTTTTTTATTTCACAACTGTAACACAGTAGAAAGTACAGTGTCTATAGCACTTAAACAACAGTGTTTAAAACATGTCACACCTAAAATAAAGGGATAAGAAAGAGAGAAATCACACACTTCCAATAGTTCTCTTTCACTCTGCATCAGTCCACTAGTACTCACTAAAGCTAAGGCACCTGAATTCCCATTAGGCTTATTTTGTCCTGGACCTTGGCCAGCTGGATTTCCATCACTTCACTGTGAGTCATGGAGCATGTGCCTTCTTTAATAGGGGCTCACTGTTGTCTTTTGTGCATTTGGGAGTGAGTTAGATCCTATAATGGTGTGAAGAAGAGAAGATGTATAGAAATACAGGTACATCAGCAGGATCCTATAACTATAATGCTACTGAGAGATGAAGTAAATGCTAGAACGTTCCTCATCTTGGCAGGTTTAGGGAATTTGCTTGCCACTCTCTCTCTCTCTCTCTCTTTTTTCCCCCCCCAGTAATAAATTATTCTTGTTCAACCTTTGGCTGAAAGATTTTGAGGAACGGAGCAGATTTGATTTGACCTATTTGTGGTATTTTAATTAAAAGTAATTTAATTAAAGTTTAAATCCAACATGAACACATTTTGTTTCAGGGTTTTATAGGTAGACAATGTTGGTTTTAATTCAAAATTATATCTTGATTTGGAATGTATCTTTGCTTTCACAATTTTTTTTTTTTGGGTAGATATTTCCTGATGTTTTCAGCTTTTCCAGAAACTAAGTATGCATAAAATGTTTTTGCTCAAAGCAAAATTTTGATTATTTTTGTTGCTTTTTAATAAATTTAAAGAGATAAACAACTAAAATACCTATTGACAACTATTTATATAGCTTCAGTTTGTTAGATTTGTGCCTCACCATGGCTTTTTCTTTTATTCCAACTACTTAGAGTCTTAAGCAAAGTTTATTCACAAAGGATAAATTCCTATAACGATAGTCATAGAAATAATAATGGTGCTAAGATCCCATATGCTTATTGCCTGCAGGTTGTACCTTTTCCACATTCCTTTATTTTTTTCTCTAGACTATCCCAAGAATCTCTAGTGCATGCGTGAAGCTGTTTACATGAGTTTCTGAACTAAGTAAGAACATTTGTATGCATGATCATGAAAATTCACACCATATATCAAATACATGCGCACATAAATACATACACTAGTATGATGCATGATCACAGAAGACTAATGATGCTGGGATTCAAGATGGAAGATATTATGGAAATAATGGGATCAACAACACTATGCTTAAGCTATAAGTGCCTGGAAATTACTCTTTAAATGATTTTGCATTTCCTATAATTTTACGTAACTTGTTTATCACTTCTTGAAGAACTGGAGAAACACACAGTCACAAAACAGAACAGAAGTATCACAAAACAGAAGTATCTTATTATCAAAGTGTTGGCATCAGTTCCATTAAGTATATATTCCATTATAATTTTTACCTGCATATTATGACATGGTAGAGCTTGATAGCCAAAAATGCATCTACTAAAAACTTCCAGCTCTTCAAATCATGCACTGCTTGTTCCCTCTCCTCAATTCTCCCCTTTTATTTCAATTTACAAAGGCTTTCCATAATGAATGTTGAAAACCCAACATAAGTCAAGCATTTAGGCTTCCAATGTGGTTCCAAATAAGTGCATTCTGTAAATGCAAACACAAGTTCCACCTGCTAAAAAATTGCATTTGATCATTTGACTGCTTTAGGTGGTCTCAAGTTTGACTGCATTTAGAGTGAAAAGGTATTCTATTCTTACAAAGAACTTCCTGAAACCCTTATGTCCATTGCCTTTAGTCCTCCTGCTATGCACTGCTGAGAAGAGATTGCTGTGAGCTCCCCTCATCACAGAGGTGTACCCACTCACACATTTGAGCCTCCTCCATTCTGAGCAGTCTCAGTTCTCTCAGTCTCTCCTGCTTTCATCATATTTCTTCATACCATGTGGAACTACCCCAGATGGCACACAAACACCATGTCTCCTTCACACCTGTAGAAATCCTAGCAGGCAGCCCTACCAAAGGAAACATTAGACCCATCATTAGTGCCATCCCATATGGCATAGTTGTCCCTCCTCATGCATGCTGCAGCTGCATTGCGCTCTGACTATGATGCACTCATGTAACTAAAGATGGTATTGTAGAATATTTCTACATGGCTTGACAGAGTGTTGTAGATAAATGCCAGAGACAGCGCTGAATGAGTTCCTCACAGTTCTAGAAACAGCACAGCTATGTTTATGTGATACTGGCCGGAGCTCAGAAGCCATACCTGCAGTCAGGAGGGCAAACTAACTTGCTCAGATGGCCTTAATTTTGACATTTTTACACATTCTAAATCTTCAGCTATCAATTTGAATTATCTTTGGATGTAGTACATTTATATGCTATCTTAAAATTATAGAGCACCTTATGGAAAATGCTGACAAAAATCCAATAAAGAATATCACAAGATGGTATATATATATATATACATATATATATAAAGCATTCTACAGGAAATATAATCCCAGTACTACATACAAGTAAAATCACTATCTTTCACTGCTATTAAAAAACAACTATCTGCTCCAGTATAAACCAGTGACCAACAGAATGCACCTATTTTAGTACTGGTAGGTAATTTTATGGAAAGACAGCATGCTTTTGACTAGTTCTGTCCACCTGTTTAAGCTGAACTCCTTGGAACATGTAGTCAGTGAGGAGTGTGTCTCAGGCTTGGTGTCACGGCAGTCAGGGTTCCGTGTGTGTCCTGGCCTGCTCAGCACACAGTTGGCTATGGGACAGTTCCCTTCATCACACAGCACTGTTCTGCTGTTTTTGTGCAGGTGCTGGTCAAGTGCTCCTACTGGTGGACGTAAGTGCCCTTGAATTCCCAAGGGTTTGGATGAACCCACACTAATAGCATCACATCATGGGAGTCACCTGTACCCCAACGAAAGAAAGCCAGATTCCTTTACATTATTTAATCCATGCAAACTTGTCTTCATATAGAAAAATCAAACTGGTTTCAACTTCTGTAACAGCTTTTTGCAATAGCTGAAAAAATGACATACATTTGCCCAAACCAGATATCTGTGCTATACATCACTACTTCATTTCCCTGTCTGAAACTTGCGGAGTAAATGTGGTCTGTCCAGTAAAGAGCAGTATGTGACCGCTGCCTCATTTCTTATCCTAAAGGAAATAGATTTCTAATATATAAAATCCATGATAATTTATTTCAGGTCTGATATACTTTTTAAAAGGCATCAGTATGGAAGCTGTGAATGAAATGACATGACCATTGATGGCAAAATCTGAGCCAGGATGAGTTCTTTAATGGTAGAGACTGAGATAAGACAGCAGAGGGGATGGAAGGGCCAGTAGTGTGCCCAGGCGGCCAAGAGGGCCAATGGCACACTTAAAGGTCACACTTACACTGTTGTTAACTGGAAAAAAATGAATAACTAAAGGGAAGTTTCATGTGGCTTTGCACCGTCACAAAGAACAGCGACTCTCCAGAGCAGCCTGCCAACCTCCCCTGCATAAAACCAGTCTTGAGGAAAGTATTGTAAATAGTTCTTCCTGTATTTCCATACATGCATTTACTTTAGCAGCTGAAAAGAGAGATGATTTAACAGAAGTGCTATATGCTGATGTGCCTTAATATGCTTCACATTACTGGTAGCTTTTTTCCACTCCTCCCTTCTTTGTAAAGTCAAATACTACTGTACAAATATTGTTTTAAAGACTATGGGGCTCTAGTTTTCAAATTCATCCTGTAGAATAATTTAAACTACAATATTGGTTTTATTAATGCGAGAGGTGACTGAGGGACTTTGCTGTACTAAAGGAAGTGATCTATTAAATTACTTTCCAGTACTCTTGTTAGTGTACCATAAACACTGTGATACAAAGAGAAAAAAGAAACCAATGCACAAATTTAGTACAATAAATCTACACTGATCTGAACATAATCTATATCCAGCAAACATTTAATTAGTTTCCTATCAGGCTAGTGAAAAGAACATTTGGCAAATGACTCACTAAACTTTCTGCTGGCATTATTTTCTAGGCTACTTTAGCTAAGGGAGGTATTATTTAACAGATAAAGCAAAAGGCAGTTTTACAGATGGCCATCTAACATACAGATGATGTCAGGAGTGAAAGTCAGAGCAAGGAGGAGATTGATAAAGACATGCAGCAAAGCAATAATACCATGCAGATTTTTGGCTTAGACATGTAGATGTAATAGAACTGCACATGACTGTTGTTACCACCATCTGTATTCCAAGGGCTGCTCTGAAAGAAATAGCTTATCTTTTATGATGTTGGGCCATGATGTCAGAAGTGGATGCTGGTGGTATGGCAGTAGGGGTTTGACCCTCCCACCAACACCCCTTTACATGTTGTTGTTGCTGTTTAAGAGATGCCAGCAGAGGGGCAGTCTGATAGAATGGTGTCTGACACGGAAGTGTGAATGAATCAAAGGTGTGTCACTGAATTCCTCCATGAGGGAAAAGATGGAACCCACTGACATTCACTGACACTTGCAGAACGTTTATGTAGACCAAACAGTGGGTATGAGCACAGAGAGGCACTGGATAGTGCATTTCAGTAGTGACAGCAATAACAGTGGGTCATCTCTGCTGCTGCAAGCTGTTAGGAGCGCAGCATGCAGGCTTTTCTTCTTTGCTGGTGGAAATGTTTTTATGGCTGTGTACCACCTTTTAAGAGGAAAAAGCATTTCAAAACTAGAAATCAAGAAATATCTCTCCTTCCTCTGGGTTGGCCATTGCCACCCAGAGAAAAGCTAAACAGAGCTCACATCCTTATGCTGCTTCCTGTTCCAAGTCACGGAGAACAAGAAAAGATGTGCAGACGGTCAGGACGCAGTACCTTGATTCAATGAGGATTTCATTAATTCCTTAGCATAAAAGAAAGAAACTGCTACTGTGGGACAGTCTGTACCTTTCCAATTCTAATCACATGCATGAGACAAGCAAGGAAGGGTCTCCCATGTTCTGGTCCAATCCCCAGCTGCCAGGCTCCTGGCTTTGTGTGTGTGCGGATGAACTCTGAAAGGTTTGGGTTTCATCTTGATGCAGGATGGGAACTATTTCAAAATCTCTGACTTAAATATCACTTCAATTCCCTCTTTATTTACCAAGTATACTGAAACACAGCCAGTAAAATCTATATGTAATCCAACTATCATACTTCTATATGCAAAGGTCTGGAAGACCTCCAAAAGACAAATGTAGGTGGAGCCTACAGCATCTGGCAAAATGACTATAAAATAATGCCATTTTCAGCATTTGAAGCAGGAATTCAGGCCTATTAACTTTTCTGCAGCTGCTTGCATGTTTCACAGAACAAGACACTAAACAATTTGATCTATCTTGTTTAGGATGGATTTGAGTCAGCAAAGAGTTAAAAAATATAATAATTCTGTACTATATTTGAGCTCCTGGTATTGCACTTCTTATTTCTAAAAATCAGAAATCAGCACGAAGTTCAGTGCTTTCAGAAAAAGAACAATCCCTGCATGAAGAGCTGACAAAGAAATAAAGAAATGATGGATATTACAATAAATGAGACCAGGAAGCCAAAATCAGTGCAGTTTTTCTCTCCTTAAAATTCTAATTCTCCCTATATTTCTGCTTAGGTCAGACAGCATTCTCACTACGTATTTGTGGAGTATCTTGTGAACTTTATTCTAGGATAAAATATTGAAAGAATACATTGCTGAAAACGTATTGAAATGGTTTAAATTATTTAGTATTTTTAATAAGAATGACGGATTTAGAAATTACAAGGAGCTTTAGGATCATAAAACCTAGTGACTGATGCAGGTGGCACTTGGAGTTTTTATTTCATCCTAGCAACAATTTCTGTTTCTGAAGAGTCTGAGGCATCCATGGATATGTCAGAAAACTGTGCTGTAAACATAGGAGTGGGACCAGGTAGAAGTGTGCTGTATCTGTCTAAGTCATGACAAAGACATTGTAAATCATGGCTAAGTCACTTCATAGGCAGAGATGAAGTGCTTGTAGCCTACATAAAAACTTGTTATGAGCATGGGAATCTTTGACAGGTCAAGCACCAAACAACTGCAGTGTTGGCTTGTTATTTTATGCTCATTCAAATCTCAGTCAAATAAACACCAACCTACTCTTTTGCCTTACTAACCACTAAACTTTTAACAACCCTGGTGGTTGGCAGCCTAGCCACTGCAGGCAGTTGGAACCGGGTGGTCTTTAGGGTCCCTTCCAACCCACGCATTTTATGGCTGTGATACCATGATTCTATTCTGCCTCTCAGATGCACATGAACTAGAGAATCAGTGTTTAAGACTCACCTGCAGTATTGCAAAAAATCCCAACAGACAGAAATACTCTCTTGTCTCTGACCTCTCCCTTATAAAAGCCAAATAAAAAAACAAGGGTGTTTGGTTAGTATAACAATTTGCTTTTTACTGTAAAGCTGTAGGCCCTAAAATCCACACAGACAATTTATTAAGAGAGCTAAGAATTGTGGAAGTTGAACTGTTGTGAAGGAGGAGTTTGTACTACCTGCTACTTAATGTTGCAGCATGGAAACCCACACACAGACCTACATAAAACTACGAATTATATGCCCAATTTACTGGATGTGGGTGAATATTTCGAGTAGGTATAATCGCACATGCACATTTACCTTTCTTTTAGTCATTTTTGAGTGAGGCAGTAAAGCTTTGCACTGAGCAGACAAGGCTAACTCAAGACCTGAGATCTACAGGACCAAATCAGAGAATGAAAACTGTTGACGTGTGTCACATTATATTCATGTATTTTTCCCTACAGTACTCCTTTAGTAAGTAAACATAAAGACCTGTTTCTTATGGGGACCAATGCAGCCCTCCTGGAGTGTTCAGTCAGAAAAGATTTGACTGATTTACTGTCTGGTATTGTAGTCCTGAGAAACAACATGAAAAATTCTTGTTCTCTGCTTTCTTTAGACATGTTACTCTAATATTAGCTATCTGTTCCACGTTAAAGACACAGCTTACTGAGAGTCTATTAATTAAAACACACACAAACACACACAAAAAGCAATCGAGCAAGAGTATATTACACATGTGGATCTAATGTGCAGTGTTTCTGAACAGTTGTAAGGCAGCACCTGACAGTGATGGTCTGGTAGGTGGTGTGATGAAGTACACAGTGCATTTAAAAGTCCTTAATTTCCTAAATTTGCTGAGCTTTTTTCTTTCTCTATGTTGTGGCAGTGGAGCAGGTTTCTGATAGCACAGTACCTACTACAACCATGCCTTCTGCAGCAATTTTGCAGGTAATTCCCTCAAACTCAAAAGAAACAGCAGAGATAGGTCAAAGCTAGTCTGCAATTTACTTCTGGATAACAAATTATCAACGTAGTCACTTCTCTAACAAAACGAAAATAACTTTTGTGTCTTAGATTGATTTTTAACTGTGCTATTACAATATTTTCCAATACTACTAGTATCATGCATATTTAATTTTATTTCAGAGATAAAACATTTTGTGGAAGGAAGAGGAGGATAAACTGACATAAAATGAAACAATTCTTCATGTTAAAAATAACCAGCATGAAAACACAGTTGCAAGGAAGGTAAATTATAAAGTATGCATTTATCCAATCATTTTAAATACCATAATTACGCTGACTGCTCATCAAAAGACTTTTAAGACTCATTAAAATTATAAAACATTTCTAATTAAATCCATATTTAAATGAAGTTTCTATAACAAATCTACGTGGTACTTTAAATCAAACAAAAAAGTTGCAGTGAAAAAATCCAATTAATTGAAGTTTTTGTGAGTATTAAATCTTGATAATGGGGCCACAGCAGCTGCCATTTTGAAAAAATTGAAGCATGCTCTGCTATATCCATCTCCAGCCCAAACTGGTCCCAAAATAGCCAGCCTTAAAGAAATTTTACATGGAAATATGAACCTAGACTACAATTTCTATCTTTTTTCTTCTCTTTTTTTATTCTCTCTTTTTTTTTTCTTTCTTTTTTTTTTTTTTTTTCTTTTTCTTTTTGGCAAGTGTAGCTTTTCAATACAACTGATGCAAGAGGCTCTTATGGCTGACATTACCTTATGCATCATTTAAGTGATGCTATTAGAAGGGAAAAGGAAGAGATCCACACACATGCACTCCTAGCCTCTGTGATTTCAGTGAATGTTGGCCAACACAGACCCTGGGGAACTGGGCTCTTGCAAGTGCAATGGCAGTTCATAAGTATTCATGTAGAGATTATCCCTGGATACCCTTCTTCAGAACGCATCTTTGAGGATTTATAACAGGCTCCCACTTTTGATCATGAATGGCTTTACTGCTTTCTATCAACAGCATTAATTTTTTTTGTTTTTTTTCCAACACGACCAATAGCATCACTCCTTTTAATCCTGGATCTTACCTGTAGATGTTTAAGTATGAAGAATACATCCCTATTACAAATACAACCTGTAACATCCTGTAATTTATTGTATAATGTTAGATATTCTGAGGGAACATATTTTATGTATTTCTATTATTTTTGCTTTTTCAGTATCTTAATGACAGTCAACCCTTTCTTAACAATACTAAAGCCTTAAAATGTCTTACTAAGCAAGCATGCTTGATAAACTAATTGGGCTATTCTTTCCAGCTAAACTTCAAAAACTATTAAGCAGGAAGTACTATTGAATGAATAATTTAGGAATGTGAAACTGAGGAGACATATAAAAGATATTAAAAGTAATACCCTTTTTATGACCATACTGGACCTCCCTTCTGTATAAAATCAAATCCTCTGAGAATGGACATTTTTAAGGATTTTTTCTGTCAGTGTCCATCATGTGCAAAGAGACAAAGGTGAAAACTATGGTTCAAGCTGATACAATAGAATTATTTTTACAGTATATAAGAAGCTTGTAAATTTGTTCTAATTTAGATTACATATTTCAGAATAAAAGACTGCATTATTGTCTTGTGGTGATTAAAATTCTTCATCTGAAATCACAGAAAATCTAAACTTTCCCATGTTCTTCTACATGACTAAATTGTACTTCATGATAAATCATCCACCCTTATGGATATTTGTTTATTTATAATGTCTTTCTGTACACAAACCTACTATAGGCACTCTTATAATTATCTTTAGTAAGATACAACTATTTGCGTATGCATTATTAATACACCAGCAAAAAAGTATTATTCTTTCTGAGCTGAAGTTTTCATTTGGAAATCCCTAAATGCACAGTAGTCTAGTTTCTTAAGTTTCTTATTTTAAGTTTCTTAATTCAAGAAACACGGGACTGCAACCAAGGTTAAAAAACTTCACTCAAAACAGGTTAAACTAGATTAGGTCGTTCAGGATCACATCCAGTCAAGTTTTGAACTCTTCCAAGGATAACGAGCATGATTTATTTGGGCAATTTTCCCTCAGTAAATATATACACTTATCTCTATTTACAAACTACACCTAATGATTATTTATCAAAATTACTAATTGCAGAACCAGGCAGCTGTGGGATATTCTTCTGAGTAGAAGAGACGTTTCTATTTCCTGAAGTATTTCCCAGAGATTCAACATGTGGCTTTGCTAAAGAACATGGAAATTCAGTTTGGAGGCCCTCACTGGCAAATACAGGGACACTCTATCATAATCTGATGAAACAAGAAATATCAGCAAACAAAGTGTAAGCAAAGTGTAAACAAAGTGTAACCTCCTCCAAGCTTCCTTGCTGCTTCTCCCTGTGGAGAAATCACCTTTCTGAAGCAAAGTGAAATGAGGACACAGTTTTGCAAGAAGAACAGTCTCATCAAGAGGCTGAAAATCAAAAATCGTAGATGCATAGAAAGAAAACATGTAGGTTAGATGACAAAAGAAGAGTATCATGCTAGCAGAAAAGGAGAAAGAAGACTTGTAGGTGGAGAAGGGAAATGCACTGATTAATATCACTGAATATAGGATAGAACATCCACAGCTTTTCTGAGCAATCATAAGAATCAGTCTGGGTAGTTTTACCCTGTTATGATAACAGTGACCAAAGAGCTGTTTACTCTGTCTTCCCTGCTTTTCCTGGTCCTGGAGGCAGACAACCTTCTCCAACAATTGACAGTATTTCTGCTGTGGGGAAGATGTTTTGGCAGAGATTTCCTTTTGTAAGTTTCCTGACCAATTTCAAAAGATTTTTAATTTTAATTTAATTTTTTATTTTTTAATAAGGAATCTCAGTAAGTGAGTAAATGTTAAATGTCTTTTCTGGCTTTCCTCACATCAGTTCTGTGATTCTGAGTATTCATATTCTAGCGGTAAGAGCTCTTACCATCCCAAATGAAAAGAACATGGTCTATTGCATCTCACCAAACAATAATGTTCAACAGACATTTAAGAATAAACAACCTTGCTAAAATACACAGCAACTGTAATCTTGAATTATTTTTCATCATTTTCATTTTCCATTCCTTGTAAAGTAAGTGAATTTATTTTTTGTGAGAGGTGCCTGCTTCACCATTTTTTTTAGTTCCATCTGTCTGTACGTGCTTAAAATTGCCACCCTCTGTATTCTTCATTTTCCTTTTCATTTCTTAATTTATTTACTTTTTTTTTTATTATTATTTATTTTTTTAGCCTCAGTGCTGAAGGGGCAAAGAGGCAACAAGTGAGATCTGTCTCTACGTTCACCTTATGTGCGTCACTACAAAACAGAATTTAGGAATGATACAGTTTTGCCAAAAAGAGTCTCAGATCTTAGGAAAGGAAAATGAGCTGCAGTTTTAACAACCAACACATGTAATAGACTACATAAATTCTACTGTACATAGAAGTAACAAGACCTTCTTGAACCCTCCCAGTGATTAATTAGAAAGCCTGTCTTACAGATTTTTCTCTCAGGTGTAGTAACCCCATAGACCTTACCATTAAGAACTAATAAATAAGTGCTTGATTAAGCACAAACTGGTTGATAGGCAGTGAAAAAGAGTGATGATCTTGGTTTTTATGCAAGACAGTTATCCTGTCATGCTACCTTACAGGAAAAAAACAACACCAAATAAAAAATGAAAATTTCAAGTGCCTAGTATAATTAATTATTTAGAAAAAGTAATTAGTGTATTTCCAATATTAATGCAACACGCAGGTAGCTTAGAGCTCAAGTTGTAATCAGGGCACACTGATGTTGCACTACTCTACATTAGCTACACAAATCCAAAACAAAAACAGCCAGCAAATCTGCCAAAAAGGTATACTATTAAAAAAGGTATACTATTGAAAGCCCAAGTCTATCTTATGGCCTGGTACACCTGAATAGTGAAAGATAATGCTATATTTTTAACCTTTAAACACTGTATTTTCAATGCTCTTCTAAGAACCACAGTGTGAGGAGATGTCCATTTAAAGAAAGTTCGACATCTTAGAAGAAGCAATGAAAAAATTACCTCTTCCCACAGATTACCACGTACATTGTAAGTTACATATTGACCTCTATATTGTTCATGTTACAGTTATAGCCTCACTTGATATTTTTATACACCTCCTCATGCAAGATACAAACATGAATTTCAAGATTATTGAGAAGCCTTGATTGCTATAGTTCTGCCTTATTTATTTTGAATTTTGCTTAGAAAAGCAATAATTTAAGATATTGGGGCAATAAATACAGTTAATAGATATCTAGACTGGCAAATATATATTTGCCGATTAAATCTTGAGATCGCTTAAACCATCTGATTAGATATGAGTCATATATTCTTATCATATCTTAACAACTAATTGTAATAAATACATGTATTATTACACAACACACACTAATAACTAATATCTTAGTTACTAAAAACATGGTTTTATTAGATGAATTAGAACTCCTTTTAAAAAGTATGACGCAGGAAAATCTTAGCTTTGTCATATACCTATCCAGTCCTTATTTGTATGAACACAAATTGTTTTTTATGTGCTTAGCATAGCTTCAACACTGAATTTTCAGTGCCTGTAACTGTGTGAGCAATAAGTAGCAAATGCCATGGACAGAGGTTGCTGTCCCCTATGGGCAATGTGCCCCCAGCCTAAGATGAAGATGTGCAAGGCAAATGGTTCAGGGATGCAGAATGATGGACACCTCCTTTGATAGTCATCAACGAGCAGGTGACACTGTGCTAACAATGAAACAACTCCTACTCATTCATCAGTTTCAGACACATTTTAGAGGCACTGACAATTTACTCCTCATGTACAAAATCCAGATTCTCCATTTGCCCAATTTAACAGTGGAGGGAGACACAGGAGGCATAAGAGAAGGCAGCAGATTTTGTTCCAGCACATGCGAGACAGAAGAGATGCCTACTTCACAGGTTTTATGAAGATGAAAGGAACTTTGTCCCTATAGTTTCTTCTCCTTTCCTCCCTCCAGGGAGTTGGACAATATGAGAAGAAAATGCAGCCCCCACAACACCTGAAGCAGGTCTGAGCTTCGCAGGTCAGGATGCTTCCACTGAAAGGACTGATAGATCACTGCAAGAGTGGATATCTGACTTTAAATACAGACAGCAGAATCTCTTAGGAAACAAAAACCACATTAAATAAAAATTTAAAAAAAAAAAAAAAAGAAAAAAAATGTATGCAAATCCCTTAGTGTCAGATCTCAATATTCCTTTTTTTTTTTTTCCTTTTTTTTCTTTTTCTATAGAAATAAATTATAAATAGAGTTGATAATGTAAATGCGGCAGGCTTTTCTTATTCTGCAAAATAAAATATCCGTCTGTATTTTGAAACAGCATGAGATGTCAGATGCTAAGCACATCAGTGGGTCTTGGAAAAAAGTAAATTTAAATAAGATATGAACTGTGTTATGCACTGGTAGGAAGCACATAAATTAATTTGACCTGTCAGCTGAAAGTTGAAGGGGGTGTGCCCAAGCTTAAATAAATTCTCATGCAGCGTTTACTAATTAACATCTGTAAAAATCTTCCCTAATGAAAGCACCCTTAATATTTCACTTAACCCATTTAAAGTTCATCATTCTTCTTCTGAGCTCCTTTCCATACCTGGAATTACATGATGGAAATTATATACTTAAATCTCTGATGCTGCATTTTAGTCCTTCTTGTGTTGCTTAATTTTGAAATCTGTGTTTTGACAGCTCAACCCCCTTGATTAATGTCTCAAAGGAACCCCTGTATGGTTTGCCTGTAAGTGATCTCATTTTGTGCGGGAGTGCCTGCGCTGGTACGTTGAACCAATTCACCACCCAGGTGGCTACATTTGGACTAAATGAGCTGTGAAGATCTTCATCTAGGCCCATCGCAGTCTTTCTTCATGTAGCCCCACAGTATGCAGCCACTGCTCCAAACACGATTTGTCACAACCCATCAATAGAAAATAAATTATTGCCGTTCTCTCTTGTCAATGGGCTTGCCTTCACTTCAGCTGGCCTAATGATTGTAAGAGCAAAGGGAACATTTCCAGCCTTTGTGGAGCATGATTATGACTGAGCACACAGCTCCCACATGCATCCTGGCCAGTAAAAACAACCAGGGAAAGAAAATTATTTCAACGTTTTGCACCAATGATTAGACCATTAGCCATGAATGTTACAGAAGCTCATATTTGACAGTCAAGGCTCGTTCAGTTCTGACATTTATATTCTCATTTTAATACTAGTAGTAAGTGCAAGGTAGCAGCATTCACATATCATAATGTTAAAGTGCAGAAATACGAGTGAGAAAAACAATTGTGTCAAGATCACAAATCTTTAAGGTGAAGTGATAAACTATACGTAATAGTAAAAAGAGTTGATTTAAATATTTTCAGAGTAGAAATATTCTCAGTTACACAAGCATCAGAGGAAAACATAAGACTGCAAAAATGTTCAAGTGGCTTATTTACAATTTTTTTCTTCTGACTTTGAGAAGAACTTATAGCTCACCTCTTAGAATTAACAGTGTAGCAACAAATGAACTTTTAAAAATCCATTTTCCTTAGGCCATGGAAAAGGAATGAAAACAACTCAACTCAAACAGATGGTATTTGTTTGCATCTTGAAATTCAAACACTGTGGGTCAGAAGGTAACTGCTATAAACATGTAGGCAAAGGCATGAGTAGGATGTTTTCCATGACAGATACATCTGTATAACAGTGAAAAGAAGCCCCACATTTTCTATTCTAAGGTATATAAATAATATGACTTGAGACTATACTCATTTCTCAATAGAAAATGTTTGAAACATTTTCTCTAACTAATGGACCACTAATAATACCAAGAGGAATAAATCCATCTTAGTAAAAAAGGCACTTGGCTGCATTCAATAAGGATGCATTAGACAAAACGAGAGACGTTATTTTAAAGAATCAGATGAACACTTTCAGCAAAAGTCACCTAAACTGTATTTTAAAAATAGGCGGATGTCCAAAGCCTTAGTTGAAATACCAACTTTTGTTCATTGACTATGTGGAATTCTAAGAGTGAAACTGACATGTAAATGACAGCTTTCTAAGGCAAATGGTCTGATTTTTGTGGTGGTGTGTGGAGCCAGGAGTTGGACGCTATGATCTTTATGGATTTTTCTCAACTTGGGACATTCTATGCTTCTATGATTCTATGATATGCTTAACCAGGTATTTTACAGACTGTATTTTCTTGTTTCTTCTGAAAGTCAGAATATGGATGGATATTATATCATTGCAATATAATTAGAAAATATTTATCACTTCAATCAAAACAGTGGTGTTATTCTATAACCCATTAGCAGACCCTTATGGAACACAATGCTGTTCTCATATTGTTGTAGCACCTTCTCACCTTATATGCCATAGAAGCAGAGCACTGAATGGATACTAGGAATGTGAATGGACTTGATATGAAATAAGATATAAGCGCCTTGCCCTGGGGAAACATGCATGTTTAATGTATAATTGATTAGTGACATGGGTTGGATCCAAAATGAACCACATGAACTGCTGGAGCAGAAAAAGCAAGCTCCTGAAAAATGATCACTCCTTGGTGAGAACTGAACATGAGCAGGCTAAAGGCTTAGCAGTAAGAAGACAACTTAAAATAAACTAAAATGAATTACTTGCTTAAAACACACTGAGCATAACTGTTGCTTGGGACTATTACTTCTTCAGATATAAAACCAATGTATAAAGCTGAAGTCAGGATGTGATTATTTTGCATACCTGTAGGACAGTCAGATACACAGTCTGTTGTAGAACTGGAGACAAAAAAGTAAGTTAGAAATTATAATAAAAAATGAGATGAAGATGATGTAGGCATATTTTGTCACGCACATCTCAGCTCGACTATTATTTTAGCAAACTGAAGATGAAAACTAGGTATGTAAAATAAAGAGAGAAGTAACTAGCCCCAAATGACATTAAAAAGAACACTGCGGTGTAATCTGATGCGTACAGATTCTCTCAAACATACAAAAAAGTTAGAAGATTTAAAGTTCAGCGCTTACAATTTTGAAAATGCTGGAATTAAGGTTACCTATGAATTTTGATGATCAAGTTTCATACACAATCTTTCTATCTACTGCAGTCTTTTGTGGGCACAAAAGACAGAGAGAAAAAAAAGAGAGAGCAATTTCTTGATTCAGTACTGCATTTTATTTTAAGCATTCAGTGTGTGACCTTATATCTTATTTACTATTTACTGTATACTTTATACAACATTTGTATTATCATTCTTATTAATTCTCTCTTGGGCTTTTCCATTGCAGGCATCTGTGTACTTCACAAACACTAAAGAAAATATTTACACAATATTATTTGAGATGAATAGTTGCTACCTTATTTAGTTTATCCACAAACAAAGAGATTAAAACCAAATTTGAGTCAATCTGAGACCCATTAATCCACTCTTGGAGAATACTCAGCATCATACAGTGTTTTCCTTTCTGAAAGAACATCTCCCAGTAGTTTCATCTACGTTGTGGGTTCTCATGTATTCTCCAAAGAGCTCAACATTCTCCACTATAAGTAACCTACTCTGTATCCTGCACCAGCTCTGTCTAGGAGACAAGACTGGAACAATTCAACATGTCATTCAGCTTTTAGGATTCCTTCTCTTTTGGCCTTAGCCTGTCCATTCACACATTTCAGCTACTTTGGTAATAATGAGGCAGAAGTTATTCCCAAAGCCAGAAATGAGCAACAGCACAGTCCATGCTGTTCACTGAAGGAAGATGTTATAGGAAAAGGATGGAAAAGTACTGGGCCCTGTAGTTGAATCTGTCCCATACTGTAGTCAGAAATTGCTCACATATTTGATAACAGCTTTGGAATTCTCCATATAAATATGTGGATCTGAAGACAATAAATTCTTGGAAAGGGGTATATCAGGGATATATTATATGTCTAATTGCATGTTTTGGTGAACATTTAACTTAGGTAGGAATCGGATTAATCTGAATTAGGAACTTATAACTCAATACAGCAGAATTCTGTAAAAATTATCCAATATCAATACTTATTCTATCTTTTGACATAACAAAACACAATGTTAGATATTACTTTTCCTATTATAATTTCTTAATACCCTGCTATTGTCATCAGAAGCATAATAGAGAAAAAGACTTTACTGAGCATACATTATATTCCTTTGATTAAACAGATGCAGTGGAATTTCAATCATCTCAAATCATAATTAGATGTCCCATTTTTTCACTGCCTTTTTCTTTTTTTTAATAATATAAACACATTTTGGCAATTAGATTATGAAAGGAGGTGTTTTTTTTTTTAATTTTTTTTTTAAAGTCATAATTCTAAAGAAGTAGAATAGACAAATTTATTCACTCTGGAAGGGTGGAAGACCTTGCACAGAGTTATCTGACTGTTCTGTTCATAAACGGACTGACACTTTCACATTATCCTTAGTTTTACTTTACATCTTTATGGCATCTTTCCCTTGCTTACAGCTGCTCATGATTTGTAGGCATTTAGATATAATAGGAATTAAAACTATAATATGTTGAGACAATAACACATTAATATCCACATTATTAAAAAAAAAAAAAAAAAAGGTCTGCTAATGACAACAAACTGGGTAAAAGATGATGAAGCATGGCTAAATAAAATTCAGCTAAGAAGTTGCTACAGTGGAATAGAATGTATGAAATTAATAAAATCTGAAAAAAAAAAACCAAACAAAAGCATGAAGAGCCTATGCAGCCAGAAGTAACTACTGAATTTAGATATTATATATGATTTTCTATATGTTCAGTACCACTTTCTTCAAATCAAACAATTTAGAAGAATCTGGAAGGTAATGCAAAAATCTCAACAGAAGAAAAAATGAGCACATTTGAAATGACCACCACGACAGCAATCTAACCATAGTACAGATAGAATAAAAGATGGGACTACTCTTGCATCTGCATTGAAATGTAAGAAGCACTGACTTCAGAATGACTTAATGCAATTAACATTTCATAAGGATGCAGTTTACTCACTTGAACAATCTCTGATTTGGCTTATTTGTAGTGCCCTGAGTTGCATTATATTAAGGTAAGTAAGAAAATACAAAACATTCAGCTACCACTGACAAGGCACTCATGATAGTCTCACTGCAGTTCTATCAAAGAAAAAGAACTAACATTTCTATCACCAAAAAATCATGATCAATCTCCATCAAGACTTCGTTTTTCACCTTGAGCGGTGGAGAGAGAGGCTATTAATTTACAGGCTCTAAAGTCAATAGTTGTGTTTTACTATACCCGTTGCAATTTTCATTCATCTCTCTCTGGGTACAAGCAACTATCATATTCTTCTAAAACATACTGTTTAGAGCAAGGAAGGAAAGGAATCAATAAAGTGAAAAAATTGCTAATGGAAACTGGCATCTGAACACCAGTGTATTTGTGGGAGTAACCTGATAATTGAAATAGGGATAAATATTTAGGACAATTTTTGCTTCCATATCTGGACTTCAGCAACAACTCACTGGCTAATAGTGAGCATGAGCAATATCATATAATGAATATGTAGGAGATATATTAATTGGACAGGATGCATGGAAGTCTGTAAGAGCTTCCCTGTTGCACATATAGAAATTAGTTGGTTAGAAAGATCATCCTGCTTCTTGGGATTTTAAGTACAAGAAAGAGAGCATAGTATAATCTGCAAATACAGCAGATTATTTACAGGCATACAATAATTACATTGAAGTATGATAGTTACAAGGCCACTAAAAATCTTCATTTCACCACAACATTTAAGTGTCATGCTGCAAATGTTTGTTGTTGTTGTTGTTGTTGTTTGTTAAGGAATAAGTGTCTTTACACAATATGATCCTAATCCTGAATAAACAGCTTTAAAAAAAAAACAAACTACAAGGATTTCTTCCTGCAGTACTCAAATGATTTTTGGAGAAACAAAGAATCCTTGAAGAACAGTCAGCAATCT
Source organism: Coturnix japonica (assembly GCF_054131305.1). Lineage (NCBI taxonomy): Eukaryota > Metazoa > Chordata > Aves > Galliformes > Phasianidae > Coturnix > Coturnix japonica. The sequence goes on along the minus strand of NC_140702.1, from coordinate 16,186,530 downwards.
ATGCAGCTCCAGTCTGCGTGTTTTTTCCTACTTATGATTTTTAAATAAATCTGTTAAATTAGTCTCCTCAAGGTGATAAAATTTAATGTTGTGCGATGCCAAATACTCTACACCTGAAAAAGGAAACAACGATGTTGTGTGTATCATCTCTTTAAATGTAATACAAATGTCTTTTAAATAATACTACTTTATAACACTTGTGAAACTGTCATGACTTTAAGAAGAAAGATCATGCCTGTTATGGTATGAAGAGTACCTACAGTATTACCAGTTCTGAGCAAGAGCTCAGATATAAAGACAAGAGTTAATCACGATTCTTTTATAAGATGAAACTCTCTTTAAAGGGTAAAACTACCTTCTTTAATTATTACACTGAGGATTTAGTAATTCAACAATATAGTCCTACTAATAATTCAGTCTAGAAGAAATTTGCATGTTTTAAATTGGAGACATTTTAAAATACCATAGTTAAATCCTAATTCTAAAAGAAAGTTCTTTTTTAGATTTATTTCAGCTTCTATCTAGTGGCATTATTTTTCCAATAGTCACTAACTCCATACATCGCATTTGAAGCTGCTGTGTCCAACCTATAATTATTTTCTTCTAATTAGAGTAATTCATGGTTAATTATTCAAAATGATTCTTCTTCAAAATCAAACTCATTTCTTGCCATGGCACTTCTAAAATGTAAGGTGCAAATAAAATATTCCCCCATGCAAATTTTTGCAATAAAAGAATGTCTACTTTTCTTTCTTAAAATAGCACTACTTTTTTTTTTTTTTTTTTTTTTTTTTTTTTCCCTACAGCAGCAATGACTTCGTTAATATCAGAAGCATGGACAAAATTCTTTGTTGATGCATAGAAGCATGTATCATGCATATGGTCTCTCAAATAGGATCAATTTTTTTAACTCTGGCTACTGACTAAGCTAGGGTGCTTCGCTTTAATTTTAGTAATTAAAGGACTAAGTGAAATTTCTTAACCTCCAGCACACAGTCATCTCCAAAATTTGCAAAGATCTCCACACCTACATCAAGAGGTGAAATGAAGCATTTATATACTAATCTTGCTTTGACAATTAATTGCATGGTACATCTCTGCAAGTTACATCAGAACAGTGTAACTTGAATGACCAAGGATAAATCCATTGAAACAGTTTTCTAAAATAGGACATCTAAAGTAGAAGATATGAACTGTAAAACTGAATCACATTGCATTTGGTAAAATAACTTTTATGACTGATTTTTTGACAGACTGAATATTTTATCATACCAGTTTCATAATCTGGAAGCAGAATGTTCTCAGGCTCTGCTGATACCATGTTTATGCTTGTTTTACATTTCATTTCACCTACATTTCTCAAAGGAGATCAAACTAGTCATGGAGATCCAACTGTTGGTAATATACAGATTAGCATTATTGTATGGGTGAACTTCTAAAGCTTCGTGACTAGACTGCAAGAAAGTCAGGCTCATCTCTATTAGTTTCAACCACTTCTTTCTCATCAAGATGATTTCATAGAGAAACTACTGCTAGTAGCTTGTCAGTGCAGAGCCATGACAGCAGAATTTAAGGAGTTATGCTTTGATTTTCTGAAAGGAGTAGTGGAGTTTATAGTTGCAGTCCTGTTGACCAAACCTAAATGCCACCACATAAAATTCCATGTTCACAAGCACATACAACAAATCAAAGTAGTGCATTAAAAAAAGATATGAAGAATAGCTGCCTATACAATTATCCAGTCAGAAAGCTCCTGCATTGTCAAAGTTTATTTATGGCTGCACAATAAAGCAGAGTGATAAGGCTACACATTTTCAGGACAGATAATACATTACAAAAAACAATCAATCTCTTGTCCCAGAATTCAAGTAAGCCTCTGCCTGGCTTTATTCTGTGTTGCTACACATACCAATGTTATCTAGAATATGAAAATATAAGTAAGCCCTATGAGAACATCTTGCAAGACAGAATTTGCCATATCTTTTTGTTGGAGCAAACAGAAGTTTTAATGCTTCTTTGTGGCAGAAACACAATTCATTTCATTTTGAGAGACCACCCACACTGCAACACAATGGCTTTAAACAAAGCATCTTAGAAGCTATTTCCTGATCCATACAAGAATGTAGCTCACCTGTCACTGGTGGATGACACCATATATATATAGTTTGTTACTTAGCATTACTTATTTTTTTCCATAACTCTATTATTTATCTCATTCTTGCCTTAATGATTAATCTGTCAAACAGAAGGCACATCCTTCTATTTTAGCAATGTCCATTCTTCAGCACTTGCAAGGATTTTAACATTTCTTTTATGCTGATTTGCCCACACGTTCCAGATCCTGATTCCAATTGGTGGGTGTAGGAGAGGAGGGAATCATTTCAAAGGCTAAGACTATCCTCTGAGATAATTTGGCTTGTTCCTTTTAATGGAAGTTACTGCACAACCAGAAATTGTTAACAGCTGCATTCTCTTATTTCAGATTTAACGCCAACAATAATTTGTTGAAGAAAGCTGTTTTCAGTACAGAGCAGTAACTAAAAATGTTTTGCTTTTTCATGTCACGAACCATGTTCACTACTGCTTACTGAAAATAGATAATTTTCGATAATAGCTAATTCTAGAGATAGTTTGCTGAATAGTTTGCTGAATTCATACACTGGAGACCTTTTAAAGTTCTCTGTAAAAATATCTAGGTAGTCAATTCATCTGCTTACCTTTTCTAGCAGAAATAGTGTGTGCCACTGAGGTGTGTGTGATCTCCACTGCAATTTCCATTTTATATTTAAACAAAATTAAAGCATCAACAGGCTGTATAATGAGACTATTTAGAAAGCATGTTTCAGCAACACTTGAAGAAGGCTCTCAAGATTGTAAAGGTGTGCTATTTTAACACACATATTGACCACTATGACCAAAAATGGCCACTAATGTACAAAACACAGTTTTAAAGGCTGCAAAATGTTGACATTTACTGCATTTTTTTGTTTCTTAAACGCTTTGTATAAATTCATTTTATAGTACTTGGCGCTTTTCTTTGGGAAAGACAAATTAGCAAAACCACAATTTTTTATAAAAGGGATACAATAGTTCTATGACTTTTTAAACAGAATCTGTGTATCTATTGTCTTAACAGTATTATAGTTGCTTAAATTGACCTTCATAGTTACAATTAATTGTTACTTTACTTCTCTAAAAATACAGGCTGTTAAAATCATCTTGAAGTTTGACTCAGAGTTCAGAACTAACCTGCAAGTTGAAAAACCTTTAACTATATTCCATTTTAAGCATTTAATAGATGTAAAAGCTCACAAGTGATGATATAAAGGATAATTTACGCTTGCAATGCATTTTTGTCCAATTAATAGATTGCCTGTGTGTTGCATATTTTGCATGACAAAAGAGCAGAATATTAAACTGCCATTCATAATGAAAATGCATTTTGCAAATTAAAAGTGCCGAAACAGAATTTTTTTACCCTGTTTAGGAAATAAACAGTCCTTAACCAATTAAACTGCATTGTAATAATTCTATGATTTATTGCAAGTTGTTTAACTTTCAAAACTTGGCTAACCCATATTAAGGTCACAATCCATCATGTCTTGCTTGGAAAGCCAGCAAATAATGGCTGTTGTATTAGCTGCTTTTGATGATAGTATGAAAGAAGTATTAGCACTTGTCAACAAAACTGCTTACAACATAACATTAGCATGCATGGGCTGCTGTACCTATTTATTATTCTGGCAGCTTCACACATATTGTTACAAGCTTATAAAACATTTTGTCGAGTGGAAACCGAATGTACACTGTTTGGTTTTCTGATAGACTGGCAGCATAAATGTCTGGGCTGACTTAGTTTAGTTTAAGTGTAAATAGAGACACAAATTCTTCAACCTGTTCTCTTATTGATACTGAAAAGTGCTGAATTATTCAGCATCCAACTCTTCTGTTTGTGTCTATCACAGTTATCAATTACCCATCAGTCTTCTTGTCAAAACAGAATGGATTAATCTGGCTGAAAACAAGACAAATAAGTGGATACTATAACAGGGGTGCAGGGTTGCCAAACTGTCAAAGGGAAATCCAGGCAGTGACACTTCCCGTCAAAAGTCGGATATCTGGCTTAAGTGAGCAAATTATTTCCCTTTACGAGCCAAGAATGCACTTAGCTTACCGTAAGTAAATTAATCTGCCTACTTTGCTTACTAATGCATTGTCAACAGCAATAGTCGCTGCGGTTTTGTACTTACTGCTTAGATGCCTTTATGGTCCAATGCTTTGTCTCTTAATTGATTCTTGAATATAAATATTCACACAATAATGTTTTATTTTATAAATAAATAGAGGATTACTTGAATACATAGCTTCTAAGTTTGATTACTAGTACAGTCTATTTTAGACATCAGTGATGTGATATATAAATTTTTAAACAGCTGCTTTGTGGAATATGCCCAATTTGTGTAAAATCTAACTTTTGTTTTACTTATCAATTTTATCAAAATGTTGAGATCTTGCTTGATCCAGGTCCATCTATGGCTCTCAACAAAGCATATGTATGTACTTTAAAAAAAAAAAAACTACAGAAATAAGCTAACCAGTTTGGGACAAATGTTTGGCACCGAGTAATGTCCTGGATTTTTATCAGCAGTTTCTGGTTTGTTTGGACATCCCTTCCCCCCTGCCCTGTGTCAATACTATCAGAATACTCATGAGTCAGAAAATCATGTTTGCAATCATGGCAGCAGAAATTAAGAGCTTACTGTAAGCCAAATTTGTTTATTATTTAGTGAAATAAAAGCTTTTAAATTTTTGTATGCTTTAGAATTATTTTGGAAATTCATCTACTAGACATACATCTTTGTCAAGTTCTGAACGTTAAAATGTAGGTAGAAAGCTACAGACATTTCCCACTACCTAAAAATGATAGTTATTCAAAAGAAGGTTTTTCATGAAATCTTAGACAAAACCTGTGCTGTTTCTTAAACAATTTGACAGCACTCAAAAAGTTATATCCATACATTCCTACATCAATTATTCAAATTACCTGGTAGTCCAAAAATATAGTCAATTTATATTCTTTCTCTTAAGTCTCCCATGGAAAAAAGAGGCAGAAATTAGCAAGAGTATTTTGCACTCATTGTCCCAATATATTTGCCCCAAGGCTCATATCTAGAATAACCACAAAAAACACAGTAAAGCTCTCTCTATATATAATTTCAGTAACATGGAAAAATTTACCTGGTATATATTAATCTCGATTTTTTTTCATTTCTATTAAGTATGAGCAGTACACAGCTGGCTCCGTTAACCACTTGATATTAAGCATCAGGATTTATTGACAGACATTTAACAGTCAAGAAACGATTGCAGTGGATCTGGTAGTTATAAAAGTTATTCAGACTGTATAATTCAGCATTGCTAGACATCTGCTCAGTACTTTGACTTTTAATAACTCTAAGACTGTACTGTCAGAATTGATAAAGAATATATATATTCTAATATTTCTTGTTCTTCTTTCAGAGATATGCTCATTGTGATCTGTGAATTTTTTCTGTAAAATTAGTGTCAGGTCCATGTCTGATTTAGCTCTCTTGATCAGCTCTCAGTGAAACAGCATAGAGAGATCTCAGAAACTGTTCAGAAAGATCTTACCAGTTCCAACTAGGAAACATAATGTAAACCTCCCCATGACTTCATTCCTGACAAAATCATTCTATTCTCTAGCAAATTAAGGAATAATTTTTCCTGTGATTGGTAAGAACAACTATTATTATTATTATAAAAGATACAAAATAATTTAAACAGATGAAATTGGTTGCTTCATGTCAAAGGTTTTAAAAACTAGTGACAGAAATCAATCATTACAATGGTATGAAAATTGCAGCAGAAACACTGCTTCTCCACTTTGGATATGTCAAAGAATAATTGTTGTTCTAGCAAGAGTTTCTCTATCTTGATTCTAAGAGACAAGAGTATTTGTTTGCTTAAGCAGTGATTAATTATGTCTACTAGACCTACCTAAATGCTTGAAATGTACCTACTTTTTTCATTTAATGCTCACTAGACTTCCAGTGAATATATTTTGTTACATTTTATCATGTGGGGCAATTATGACAGAAATAATGCTTAGCATTATCAACTTACTGAAACAACACCCAAAATTTAGCTTTTTTTTAAGGTTAAATTGCATTAGTCCATGTCACTCATTACATCCTAAGATCAATTCCTATGGCAGAAATCTTTTTTAACCTCATTCCTTATTATTATTATTATTATCCCAGAGAAAGGCACACATCTGATTGGGGCTATGGGAGTTATTATTTTTTTTTAATATCTAATCACAGAGAATACGGTTTCTCCTTGAATGTTGAATAGATTCATTAAGCAAGAAAATGGCTACATCTGCTTAGTTCCACAATTTGGAAAAATCTGTTGGGCTGAAGCTAGGGGATGAGTGTAGGTCTGTAACTACTGAGATTTTCATAAGAGGCAAGTAAGGCAGAACAGAGATCCCTAGAGCGGTAGGAGTTCCTAATCTAAGTCTACTGTTGTTCTTTATAGCAGATGAAGTAAGTGTACTTCATCATCCAGGTTAGGAGACCCAGTGATGGAGAAGAGAGCTGTTATCTGACGAAATCCCAACATGCTGATGAAGCCATACAAGAGGTAAATACTTGTCAGAGTGGCTGATGGCAGATGAACAAGAAACAAATCATGATGGTTTCTTACACAGACTGAGAAAATGTATAGAACGCTTGAGAGTAACCAGGAATTAAAAACAGCTATCTAAAAGCTAGCATGCATATTATCAAGTAGCATTTCAGATCATCAAACTATATGCACAGATACTACAAATTCATAGTTTAACATCTCATGTATATGAAAATATATGAAAATAAGAGTATGAGTGTTATTCATCATGAATCTGGAAAAACTGGTTTTCCTAAACTGACATGCAGAACATAAACGCTGGCATTCTTCTAAGCAACACTTCCAAAGTTATTACACAGTGACTATTGTTACCCTTTATTCAAAAACTAAGCAAAATTAAATAGTACTAAATTATGTTATCTTTCCATAGCTTTCATTTTCAGCTAAGGTTTAGCCTCTCTGAGGAATTATATTAATTATGTATAAAGTAAGGGTTTTAATGTTAAAAAAAGTCAAAAATGCTGACAGTTTCCAAACTGAAAGATTTTACAGTTTACTGGCATTATACTATTGCTTAATATAATCAAATAAGTTATTTAAAACCTATCATGTTAATAAAGTGCTGGATTTACTCAACTGTCCAGATTACATTGTCTTTGTTGGTATCAATTTGTGGTTGAAAATATTTGTAGATTCATAAGACTGATAAATGATTAAGTCTTAAGATTTTTATTTATTTATTTTTAAAGGTTATATAATGTTCTGATTTGTTACTGCTGTGGTTTAACTCCAGCAGGCAGCTCAACATCACGCAGACATTCACTCTTGCCAGGTGGGGTTGGGGAGAGGATAGAAAAGTAAAACAATGTTCATGAGTTGAGATAAAGACAGTTTACCAGTTAAAGTTATGTGTGCAAGCAAAGCAAAGCAAGGAATTCATTCACTGCTTCCAGTGGGCTGGCAGATGGTCAGACATTTCCAGGAAAGCAGGGCTCATCATGTGTAATAATTTCTTGGGAAGACAAATGTCATCACTCCAAACATCCTCCCCTTTCTCCTTCTTTTCCCCAGTTCTATTGTTCAGCATGACATCCTGTAGAGGAATATCCCATTCTCCGTGTCAGATGTTCTGTCCATGTCCCCTCCCAGCTCATGGTGCACCCTGAGCTATTCAGCACCAGGGGGACATGAGGAACAAAAATATCCCTGGCTCTGTTCAGCACTGCTCAGCAGAAACTAAAATACCAGTATGTTTATCAACAGTGTTTTCATAGCAGATCCAAACCATGGCATCATACAAGCCTCTATGAAGAAAATTAACTTTATTCCAGCCAAATCCATGACAGTTGCTTTCATGTTAATTTTGTTTCCCAGGAAAAAAAATCAGCAAGATACCTTATCCTTGGTAAATTTGAATGTTTTATCATAATTCAGTCATCTCACTTCTACTAAACCCTTAGATAGACAAGGCTGGGAATTTATTTGGAAAGGAATTTCAAAAAAGGGTCTAAAGGACCCCTTCAAAGACCTTCCATGTGATATAAGAGGAAAAATAAAATATTTACTATGAAACTGACCTTCATAATTGCAATTATGTTGAATAAAGTTGTAAGTTACTTTTTGAAAATCAAGCTGAACAACTAGTTTTATGGCAAGTCAAAATAGGTTTTAGAGAAATTCTGTTAAAAATATAAGAGTCTTTCAGTACAGAAGAAGTTCCAATTGAAAATTAGGAAGACAAAAAATCTCTGTTTAATACTGGAACTTTTTTTCATTAAGAACCAGTATGGCTATTAATATCACAGGTTTCACTGAGTAAGAGTTACAACTCTCTGGAACCACATCTCCGTCAAACTCAGTAGGGAGGTTTTTGACTTAAAATATTTTATTTTGAGATGTTTTCTTGGCCACGAGGGGAAACAAATACCAGCCTTTCTAATTAGCAGTAACTATTTGAGAATGAAGTGTCTGAGATAACATCATCTTTATGAGTAACTTGCTTTCAGAACACACCTACGGGTATTCAGTAGTATAAGATCTGTCTACTTTGATAACACTGTTAGACTTATAATCATGGATACATTCCAAATTTCTCTCAAAATGTCACAAAGAGCTACTTAGAAAAATATCATTGAACTGAACAGCAAGTTGGAAATTACAGTTGATGAAAATGAAAAACACTGATAACATTAACCATCATTAATGAGTAGAACTGACATTGAACTTCATAGTTACTATTGAAATCAGATCTCGACGGAAAATGTTGCTAAAGCAAAAGTTAATGCCTTCAGAAAAAAACTGTGTGGGGTTTTTTTTTTTTTTTGAGTTTTGTTTTGTTTTGTTTTGTTTGTTTTTCACTGAAATTTCTGACTTTTAATGTGAAGAATAGAACAAAAATAAAATCCTGTTTCCACTACTCTGATTAAATCCAAATGTTTTATCTTAGGTCAGTTTAGGTCACAACTTTGTGGGACTGTGGTTTGAATAACAGATAACAAATTATTTGATACACCTATCTAGCACTGATCAATTGGTTTTTTTTTTATTTCAAACTTGTCATTATCAAGGAGGTGCCAGCAAACTAGAGCTAATCTCCAAGAGCAAGAAGTGATGAGAGCACAAAGAGCAGAAAATAGGTAGCAAGGGGTATGGAGAGGATCCTGGACTAGCCAGCCTGAGAAGACTGACAGTGTTGACTCTGAACAGCAGCACATTTTAGAAGATATGAGATAGAATTTTGCAAAAACTTTTTTTATTCTTTAAACGTTAAAAAGGAAAATCTGGAAGGGAAGTATATGAAAATGAGCATATTACCATCTTCCACAAAATATTCATTCCAATCATCACTACTCAGAGGATAGCACAGGGCCACTTTTTATCTGCCTGATTTGTGCCTTGCTTATTTATCACCACCAATTAAAATGAACAGTTCTGAAATAAAAATCTTTCAATTCTTTGCAAGACCTATCTTGCTCACTAAAATCACAGTGTAGCAATTACCTTGAGGCTATTATATTTTGTTTCAGTTATGAATTCTCCTTCCTTCTTTTTCCTTGGTGTCCTGCTCTAACAGCAAGCACAGGAGCTCCAAGTAGACTGATAGAATATCCCAGTTGGAAGGAATTCTCAAGGATCATTCAGTCCAACCCCTGTCTCCTCAAAGGATTTCTCATAATCCAAACGTGTGTCCAAGTGTGGTGCAGAATGTAACCTGCTACCTGCTTTGAACACACCCTGACAGCCAGTTATTTGCACATTAGATTATATATTATTTGTCTAGCTGTAAGCTGGACATTTTATCCAGAAATGTGCTTTGCTGACATCCAAACAGATCGCATCTCCTGGCTTCCTTGGATCAACTAGATGGATAACCTTGACACAAAAGGAGATGATTAAATTTCTTTCAGAAACAGGACTTTGTCCTCATTAACTACTGTTGGCTGTGACTAGTGACTGAACTTTCTGGTGTTTTTCAATAACTCCCAGAATAATCTCCAAAATTTGGTCAGGTACTGAAGTGAGACTGATGGGACTGTAATTACCACAATCTTCTTTCTTGCCCTTACTTGAAAACTGGGACAACATTTGCCATGTTCCAGTTGACTGGGGTCTCTCTGCATTCCCAAGATCATTGAAAAATAACTCACATCAGTATACCCACAGTACATTAGTTATTAGTTCACACCTATTTTAAGTCCGATGATGTACTATTTTCAGGTACAGTTAAGAACTTCCTAACTTTGCACCACTTTTATGAGCTCTCTCTGGTCTGCTACATTCATTGTCAGAGAGGTATCCACCACAGGAAATAAGACTCAAAATCAGAAAAAGCTTCTGTAATAACATTTCTTTATTCCCTATCCTATTCTTTTAACATACCCTAATTTCTTTTTGGCAGCAACCTCAGTTTTAACAGAAATTTTCTTTCTTCTTCTAAATTCATATTGCTAATACACGAAGAACTGAAGAAAATGTATGAATACTCGACATTTTTATGCCTCTTTACTTTGTACTACACCTGACAGCAAACTTACTACCGATTTCACCTGGTCACAATTTTTCTTTGGGCTTAACTGACCTGACAAATATCACCTCGAATGAAACAAGACCAAAGCCAATCTCCACTACATAAAGTGAGCTTAAAACTCATAATTCATGAGCTGAATAGGAAGTTTATTGTTTTGTGATACACTGCATAAAAATGGCTATCATTACCTGATTAGGTGTAGATTGCAGTACTGTATTACTGTAGTGACCACTGCAGTACTACAAAATTAACATACTGACACAATAGAAGGAACCCAATTCATAGGATGTCATCACTAGAAACAGCCATTACTGTAAGTATCCATGAGCAATACTTGGAATAGCTGACCAAAGTTCAAAATATAGTTCAATTAACAATTCATTTGCTTATTTTCTTTGCAGGTCTCTTTCTCAGTGAGTGATATGTTCTATTTAAAATGACATTAATATGACATTCTGTTGAAATTTCAAAAAAGGCCTGCATCAATATTCCTAAAGACAGTACATATCAATAGGTATACTTTTAAAAGCAACAGGATCTAACACCAAGTCTACTTAATCAGCTGGATACTAGCACTAGGTATCTTCAAAACTTAATTAAAAACAATGAAAAAGCATGTGCCTGAATATTTCCTGTCAATATTTCACAAAGTATAGTTCAAATTATAATCGTCCTCTTTGGCCTAGAACGAACAATAACACAGCGTCTGATTCATCAGCCATTTCTTTTTAGGAATTAGGATGTATAATTGCTTAAAAAAAAAAAAAAGCAAGTTTTGTTTGAGAACATACAGCTGTCTTCATACAGTAATAATTTGCTGAAAGAGTACTCTAATACATTATGCATACAAGCTTTAACTAATTAAATAACAGAATTGCAATAAACATATAAAGGCAGAAAATGCAAGAGAACTGATTCCTCATTGCCACTATGAAGATAATTTTGTTTAATTGTGAATTAACTTGTAGAACATTTCAACACACAAAATCCTTCTCAATGTTAAAAATATCAGTTGAAGAAAAAAATCTGAATATTTTCCTTTCAGTTCTTTCAGTCTTTTATATTCTGACCGTTTCAATACTTAATTTATGATAACTGTATGCCTACGACTCCCCATGTCCATTTAATAACTAGAATTAACAGAATAAACATAAACACTAACTGTCTGAATAAATTCAAGATATCAAATGTAATATTCCGTGTGAACTAAATGGGAATGTATTTGCAATTTAAAATATAATTCATCATAATGAAAATGTAAAGTAGTAGTTCTGCTTTATTCGGTATGGCAGGTTAGGGATCCCTGTGAAGCTACACCGAAGCAAAGAGTAGATTAATAATTTAATTTGGTTCAGAACTGTGCAAGTGGGGCACTGTGAGCTTTTATTCTGTAACCAGCTGCTGACCCTAATATGGATCAACCAATTAGACATCTCTATTTAATTGTTGGGTGACCCATCTAAAACTCACTAGGAATTTTCGTTATAAACAAAACTTGGTGGCCTAAAAGAATCCCAGTTATCCCCCTGGTGGAGACAGTTGGTTTGAAAGAAGCACACAAAGGAGCTCAGAAAACGAAAAAATTGCAAGATCATTTTAGGCTGAGTTCTGTGAAAGAACATCTTAATATAATGAGCCTTTTTTTTCGATATCCCTTGGCGAAGCATCAGCCCTCTCAGATAACCCCACACAAAGCAAATACCATTCGTCTGAAGTTACATTTGCTCCTTGTTATCACAACTTATGCCACTTAATTCATTATTCAACGAATTCACTTTCTTGTTTATTAGATGCAAGGTAGCCGCTCATCCCTAAAGGCCATGTATGCAAAAGACTGCTTGTAATCCTGTCACTTCAAACCTCTCTAGGCTTTTACATTGCTTCAGGAATTAGGAAGAAAGAAGCAAACAATTTAGATTTATTCATGCTGATATTAAATCTGTATATGATAAAAGAAATGAGAGAAATGTTACATAGCTAACTTAAAATCTATTGATACAGATCAACAAAATATGTTATTGCCTGCATTTGTGGAAGTGAGCACATTCATTCCCATAGAATAATAATAAAAATAAAAAAATCACCTAGACAGTATCTTATGCCTTTAGAAGATCTGATTAAAAAATAAAAAAAAAGAAGAATTTGTTTCTCACATTCAGTCTTCTACTGAAAAGGTATTTCAATGTTTTTCCTCAAGTGCATTTGATATACTTGCTCTGCTATTGCTACCAGAATTATCTTCTCAAACGCTGAATGCTTATAGTGAACATGTTAATATCAACAATCAAATGCCATAGATATCAAATTCCAAAATGCTTTAGAAATCCTTTCTTATACAATGGACATTAAGATATATTGCAGCTGATTTTGGTAACTCACTGACTATTTGTTCTTCTTTAAATTTGAATTTTGCTAATGATATATTTAATAGATTTAAGAGCAGAAAATAAGAGCTTCAAACACATCACACTACAGTAACAGTCATCGAGATGTTTCAATTTTACTCTGTAACCTTATGCTGTTAGAATCATTAAAATGCAAATGAATTACTGAATTAAACAGACGTTCAGTACACTCTTAGCACAATTAATATTGTATAAAATTATCTGCATAATTATACACACTAACATTTATATAAAGCATTGTAAAAAGTCACAAATCAGAAACAAATCAGAAACTGCTAAGCCCTGTAGAACAGACTTCTACATGTGAAAATGCAATTGGTAGTTTACTGTTAGTAATCTATGTGACTACAAATAGACTTTGTCACATTTTAGTTACTGGAATGTTAAAACCTCTGTTCTTCTTAGTATATCAGTCTCATGAGGTGGTCATAAAAGTTCATAGCAATTATTTTCTTGTTACTAATTTCAGTTTAAAAAAATATAATTATTGACCTAGCATTACCTAAACAGTAGAAGTAACAACAACAAAATATCACTGCAGATATATGCAACACGAAAAGCAACAGAATTGCCTGAACCCCCATCAGCATCTTAGAAACAGACTACATGACTATTCACAGCTAATTTTGCTAAAACAAGAATTGCTTCTTTAATAAACTATTTCATAAGAATGATGTGATATGGATTGTTCCTTTAAAAAACATATGTACGATTCTTAGCAAATCTGCAGTTATTACAGAAAACGTGCACTATGACCATGGGAATTCAGGAACCGATTCATCAGAATAATTAACCTTTTACTCCAGCAATATGGAAGTAGAAGATGAATTGATTATCTCTTATTCAGTTTAAAGAAGGGCAAGTATAGAAATCTTCTTCAGAAAAAGTAATACAAAAATCATTTGTTTTCTGAATGTCGTGCAATAGTGTCACTATCTGCACTGTGTGGGAATCTGTATTCACACGCACCTGACATTCTGAAACAATTCTGAGAAATTAGAAGTGAATAATAATGAAGGAAACTTTTCTGTTAATATACCAAGAGTCCTAACTTTATTCTTTATTGTGCACTGTTTGCATTTTTGCACGTGGGAGATTTTAAAAGTCACCCAGTGATTTTTATAGTGCAACCGTATGCTAGATAAAGATATTTAAGCTGTCAGTATAAACTGCTTCTGTTTTCATTTTGCATTTAATTTCAATGCCAGACTCAAGGCATAAATTTTTCATCACCTGCAATGCTATGAATAAAAGATTAAAAAAAGAACTGAGAAGAAATTCTAACACATGCGGTGCATGCAGCACATTGTGCAGACACACTGTGCATAACTAGATGTTTAATTTCCATCACTTTTTCCTACGTCAGGAACATTATTATTTGGGTTCATACATCATGCAGCTAATTTTCAACACTTCAACTCTGCAGAATTCAAATTTATTTAGCTCTGGACAATAATCCATCCAACACCCTTGAAAGCTACAGTTGATACACATATTGGTAAATTCACATAGTATTTTCTTAACATTAAATAGAATATGTCTCTTGCCATCTAGTGTTGGCAAGTTAAGTACTATTAAAATATTTCAACAGAACATATTCTTGCCTTACTTCTTGAACCAGCAAATGAATTAATCTTTTCCTAAGTTCAAAGGAGAATTACTAAAAATTTCCAAGCTAATTTCAATGTCTCATTAAGGTTCACTTCATATTTCAAGCCGAAGGATGTGATCAGTCCCAAGAGGTGAAGTTACGGGATCACTCTGACAGAATTTTTTATTTAGCACTTAAGAGTGCTTTTAGTATCACTATGCATCTTCAGTTTTACTTTATTAACACTCAGAGGGTCTGGGATGAAATTCTGTTTATCTCTCTGTAACAGCCTCTACTGGATTAAGAAATGTGCTGTGGACTACACCTTTCCTAGCATTAATAGGAGTCTTTTATTTATCAGAAAATATTTAAGATTCAAAGTTTGACTTTTACCTGGCAGCAAAATGACAGGCACGCCATATACATCTTATAGTGATTCCAGACAAAATTTTATAAACGTCAGTTGTGCACCATATCTGAAAATATAAATCTGTATACTAACCACCATACGATAAGATTAGTTTAAGAAGAAAAAACAACACTGTACAGTCCTTAGTTTGAATAGGATCCATTCGTCAAAATGTTTTTTACAAACTTAGCAAAATAACTTCAGGTGATAGAGGTCCTTTAGTACTGAAAGAACTGTTCAAAGCAGTGTGATACAATTCCAGCCCCTGGCCTTTGTGGACTGATATGAGCACTTTCAACTGGAAAAAAAAAAATTAAAAATTCCCATACTAAATGGATGGTAGCTGAATTAATGTTATTAATGGCAAGAGGGGTAAGTTGGGAGGAAACAAACCATTTTACTAGTAGCTCATTTGATTTATAGCAAAGTAGGTGAAAGTCATTATTATTGAAGAACTTTTAGAAGAGCCATACATAATAAGTTTTTGTCAAAAGTCATTTCTAATGCTTCTAGTAAGAGTTCAAGCAGATAAAAAGATAAGATTAATATGAATATTGAACTACTGTCAAATCTATTGAAAAACTATACCTTTACAATGGACTGAGGCATACTAGTGAAGCTGCATGATGCACGGTTGTGACAGTCATTTATGCTCATTCTGAAAGTATTTTTTAGCAAACAGAATTCCCTCCTGCATACCAAGCTGGCAATGCATAAAAGCAAAACAGCATATTTATTTTTAAAGGGATAGCTGCAAGAGCAATGATGTAGTGATCGGTAATTCATTTCTTGGTTTCCAGCATCAGCTTTGCAGGGTGCCAGGTACTTTAGCCTTGATCCGGTACAAATACTTACTTCACCCTCTTAGCTCAACCTTGCAGTGGGTGAGAGGCCACCAGTTTTGGTTTCTGAGCTCTCTTCTAATAAAATTTAATGAATGATAAGTCTAAGTCTGCAGTGCCTTTGCCACATCAGTCAGCTGACAGAGGCTGAATGTGAAAGACACTTTAGACAGTACCAAACATTTTGCTTAAGCATCTTTTTCAGTCTCAATATATTGTGAACACTAGAAGATATGCATTTAAGTTACAATCTCCTTGTATAATTTTTGGAAGCATATAAAAAAACTTGGGCAATGCAACTATGAGCTTATATGGATAAGAATGCAAACACAAAAATACAAATCCAGGAGTGTTGTACATCAGACACACGAGGCAGTGTAAGATTCAGTGAAGTAACAGAGGAAATATGAGGTAATATCCTATAAAGTATAAAAAATAACCTTCTGTTCTTTAAACTAATGTATTAAATCAATAGTGCTTTGAAAATTATCTGGCAGAATACTACACACTTTTTTTCTGTGTTTCATGCAGAGACAAACAACTTCAACATATGCTTCTGGACTCTAGATTTTTACCAGAATTCGCAGAAAAGATTAGAAGTCAGAAATGGGAGGGAGAAGAGAAAGCTATTACAGAACATTTATGAAGGAGTATGTGAATGGTTGAAGGAAACTGATCAGTAGATGCAATGCTGTTTCTGTTTCAAATAATTCTTTCCATCACAAACATATTTTCTTTCCCAAAATTAGAATGTATAATGTTACTTATATAGCTGGATCTAAGAATGACATCACGTAGGCTAGTATCACACGTGAAGCAAAAACCCTTAAACGGAACATGTAGACATTCAAATATATACAGATAACACACTTCGTCCTTCCACTCAGGCACCATTGTCACACTAAGAATATGAAACCCACCCAGTTCAGACTAAAAAGTGATGATCTACTTCTGATTTTCCACTACATACTGTATTGCAGAGTGTCTTCTCTTGAGGGGGATGCAGAGAATCAGATCATGGCACAAGTTCCCATGTTGCCAGTTGTTACACATCCTTCCAAATTTTTGGTGTTGCTAACAACTTGCATAGATGAGCTAATAACAGGCACCCTGCTGCTTTTCTAAGATAGTGTGATGCAAAAGTTTGCCGCACTCTCCTGTTTGCCCAGGAATATTTCAGTCTTGCTTAACTTTCAGCTCTGAATTTCCTAAATGTAAGGGTGGGGAAGCTACCAATTTTATCTGTTTCCGAGTACCACTATTTAAAGGTTCATTTTTGACTGAGATATGACAGACTTATCTGTTTATAACTTCAGAGCATTGTTGAATTTTGATGTGAAAATCATTGCAGATTATCATTTAATTATAGGACAAGCACTTAGTGCTAGAACTGCACAACATAATAAATCTACAAACAGTGTTTCAGTGTATTCATACATTTATTACATCAGCTGGGCTCTTCTCATCTTAAAGCAATTGCAAAGATCTGCTTTTAAATTCCTAGGCTAAGTGGGATGAATTCAGGAGTTAATCTGCTACCTGATTATGAAGCAGGCATGCAGAACTTCATGGCAGAGGTGGAGCTCTGTTATTTTGAAATCAACATTAACAGCACACTCATTTGGTTTACTTCCCTTTTTGCCTCAGCATTAGCTCACTATCAGGCACATTCCGAGCTTTGATTCTGGTAGAATATTTAATCAAAACAACAATTCCAGTTATAAAGCTCCACCCTATTCTGCTTCTTAGTTTTACTGATAAGTACTATAGTGATAGATCACAACACATATTAATACATTATTACTCCTAATTTAAATTAATAATGTAAAAGTGCCACATAAGGTGCAAAGAAGGTGATAAAATTCCTTTTTCAGTATTCTGCATCTGCTTGCCTACCTACAACTCAAAGATTTTCTTTCTTTCATAATACACTATAATATAGTTACAAGTGCATTGAAATTCATCTTGTTAGAATGGTAGTAATATATCCCACCAGGACTACTGTTCCTAGTAGCAATTTAAAATAATTATTGTGAGACTTGATGCTAGACATCAGGTTTGCAATAGAATTACAATGAGGGAAGTGTATTAGAGACAAAACATTGCTGGAAGAAAACTTCATAATGGCGCAATTTGGAACTAAGCCTCAATTTTGCAGTAATAGATTCTCTTTATGATGGCACAAAGGAGTAAATGCACTTAGCAAATTTAAATCTATTATTAATCACACTTTGTGGATTGCAGTGCAGAAAGGAGAAAAGAAATTAGCTTTTTAAGTATGTTTCTTATATAAAACAAGTTCCACTAAGAAGAACATTTTACAAAAATCTCCTTGTTATAGCTCAGAAATACAGCAAGTCTCCATAGCTGCTCAGAGAGGTTCAAAATTTTTCTAAAATAGTTTTGGATGTCTTCAGTTTAGATCAGAAGTTTCTCAAGGCTGTGTACTTTGTATCATCAAAAGAGTTTCACTTCTAGAAGCAACAACAAAAATCCAATGGAATTAGCAAAATAAATTTGATACTCATGTTTGCTACTTTAATCGCTCTCCATAAAAGGAAGGAAGGGTTTGTATTAATCGCTGTTTCACTTATGTCACAATCACAGCAAAGTTTCCACAGTTGAGTACATAGATGAATCCACACTTTTCCATACCAGTGGATATTTTCAAAAAGGTATTTCAGAGAAAATGATAGCAAGTAATCCAACACGTTTTTATTTATTTATTTTTTGAATAAAAGTAATTCCAGCAGAAGTATCATACCAAGATCTACCAAAACACCAGCATAAGAATGTCAGTAATTGTAAATGTTTGTATTAAACAATGGATTTAGAGTGAACTGGGCATTTATTTTAAGGCTAATAGATAAACACAGAAATATGATTTATACTGATTAATAAATCTATAGATCCAAAGGGGAAATTAAATTTATATCTATCTACATTTTATTTTGCCCATTTGAAGTGTTTCTAAAATTACTACTGGGCAGAGTACTTGGTGACTTTTAACTCTTTCAGTTCTGTTCATGCCACATAGCCACATAATAAACATCTGTCCAGATGGCAGCCTGCAAAGAATAGCAAATTTCCAAACCTATTTGCTTAAAGAAATAGGCTGGATACCAGACTCACTCTACTTTGAGGAGCAACAAGCTTCTTGTAGGCTAATTTACACTATTTCAGAAAGGAAAATTAGCCTGTGGGGAAATCCAGACTACTTAAGTTTCTGGTACCTATTGTAACTCATTTAAATTATCCAAATACTAGTTTTTCAGTCTGTACCATAGAGGTGCTTGGAGAAAGATACCTAGGCAGTCCAAAAATCAAGAGGCAAATGTCAAGAAATCATTCTGTGTCAATGTTTTAACATGAACACAGATTACACCATGCTTCCTCCATCAATTTTTTCCATTGGTGTCAGAGGATCACCATAAAGCCTACAGGATGTTACATGTGAAAACTTTATGAACCAGAAATTCAATCAGTTAAAACAGCTTTCTAAAGGAAAAGAGCTGAAGACAAGTCTGTTCTTGTTTCCACCTCAACCTGCAGAAGACATCACTTAAAGTAAATAAGGGACAAAGTAAATCATATGATCTTGACCCAAGCCCTGGTCGAGGTAGTATAACATCATTTAATCTAAGAATTATTTCTCAAGTCTTGAAATAGTTCATCCTACCAAAATGAAGAAATATCATTTTAATTTTCCTTCAAAGAAAGTTTTAAAGTAGCAGGAAAATGTGACTACTGCATATCTGAGAACTATCAGACAAACAAAAGCAGGAAAAAACAACTATAAATTAACATTATCTCTAGACAAATTCATGACTTTGTGGGATCTGACTCAAACTGTCAATACTTGTTATTGTCACAACTGTTTTTCAGAGCTCAACCTTATTTCAAACAGGCTACACAGCCAGAATAATGTGGGTATGCTAGTAATCAAAAAAGTTTTCTTTTTACTGTAAACCTACTGATTGCCTTTGCCCATACCGAGTAATCAGTACAGTTTACAGCACTTCCAGTGATAATGCAGCTGTGTAATTATAAAGCCATGCCTTATGGCTACTAGATGAAGTATAAGGAGGTCTGCAGTTCTGCCACAGTCTTTACATCATTAAAAAGTCCATCCCTAAAGCACCCTTAAAAAAAAATGCAGAGTTGACCACAGCTGGCACATGATGGTTCAAAGTCGG
Source organism: Coturnix japonica (assembly GCF_054131305.1). Lineage (NCBI taxonomy): Eukaryota > Metazoa > Chordata > Aves > Galliformes > Phasianidae > Coturnix > Coturnix japonica. The sequence goes on along the minus strand of NC_140702.1, from coordinate 16,166,409 downwards.
CCTGTAGTCAAGGATTACACCCATGCTGTGTGTCACACTGACTCTATGAAGCATCTCTTCATCAAAGGCATCAAAGAATGGCATTTCTCACAGAGTCTCATTCTCTTCTGCTCTGAAATATTCAGCCTAATGATCAGAGGTCACCAAAATAAAACACTTATTAGAGAGAAAACAAAAGCCTTTCAGTTTCCCAGGATAATTTATGAATTACATAACGTTGTGGTAAAGAACAAGAAAAAACAGAAAATAAAACATAATGTGGTAGCAGATCTTAAGATTGATGAACACAGTTCCGATTAGTACACTACTTTAAAGCCCAACAGCACAATCTGAATTACACTGTGGAAAAATGTTTATAGAGTATTCACCTGACAAAATCTATTGACACGAGTATATCCTTAGCAGCCTATCTAACATAAATTAGAGACTACCAGTACAATGCTATACTTTTAGGAGATTGCTCTGAAATCTGCATTTATTTTTTTTTTTTTTCTTTTTTGTTTGATAATCTATCGTCTTTAAAACAAGCTTATTAGAATTAGTCTGCTTTATACACCAGCTTGCAAAATGGGCATTATTGCTCTGACTGCACTCTCTAGGCTAGGCACACATGGACATCCATGATGTTAAAAAGGAAAGAGTATAAGTTAAATCCTATTTAATAATTTATATAGGCTTAGCATATGTTGGTTCCACTTGAAATCTCCAACAATGTTTCAATGACCGCACAAATTTCTTTTCCATAATTAAATAATCTTGGGGCAAGTCCAAATTATGTGAAGCAGAGAACCCCACAGAGCAATTTCTACAGCAAATGTCAGAGGTATTAGAGTTTCTATCATATAGACAAAGGGGTATAATACATGCAGATTATTAATTTCTAATTGGACGTTTTTTTGTCTCACATTATCATAGTTTCCAGTTCTCACTGCAAAAGTGCATCTGTGCATTTCCCGCAGCACGGTGAACCAGCATAAAGACAGGACAGGGAGGCTCTGCTGCACTGAGTAATGGTACCATATATATTTAAGTTGTAAATATCAAGAGCAGGCAGTAAAATTAATTTGGCTTTGAGGTGAAACATCCAAATAAAAGCTTGTTTAAACATGTTTTGTATTTGCAAATTTTCAGTTAGGGAAGATGAGAGATCAGTTTCGATCCTAAATGAACCCAACCAAAGAATGAAACTGAAGAATTACTGGCTACCTCCTCATTACTAGCAGCTCAATACACTCCTGAAGTTAAAAGGAACATAGAGAGAAATGTAAATCCTTGTAAAACTTCACAGTCCTGTGACAAAGTAACAGTTGTAAATACAACTTATTTTACTATCCTGTACATGTGAATATGAAATCATAAAACTATGCAAATGGCAATCAGTTTAAAGCCTTAAAAGGAAAATCACTGACTAGCTATCATGAAGATCAAGGTCAGCAGATAACTGAGACTTAATAGATGAGAAAATTTTAGAATAGGTACTGCGTGAATAAAACAGCTGCAACTGAAACATGAAGTACACAAAACAAACAAACAAACAAACAAACAAAAACATTCTGCTTCAGGGTTTGAAAGAAACACTCTCTGTATACCCAGAAGAACACATCTCCTAAATTCAGATTGCCCTTCAATGATGTAAGAATTGCCGTGATAGTGACCTTCTGCCATGATGGTCTACTAGCTTATTCCCATCTGACAATTTCCCCCAAAGTCTGAAGAATTCCTTTTATGTATTCTTGCACCTCTTTGGTTGTATAACACACCTAAATACATCCACTGTGTACCTCCTATTCTCATCTTCAGCTCTGTGGTCTGCTTACACTTCTCCACTGCTTTTCTTCCTCTGCTGCCATGACTGTCAATGCTTTTTTGACTGCTAGAATACTTTGCTACTCTATTTTCAGCCTGCGCCTGCTAAATCTTGTCTCTTCATATCTCCTTTCTTTCACAGTTGCATATTTAATTTAAAATTTTATTACCATCAATACCCTTCCTCTCATTCCTCACACTCCTTTTAGACCACTGCCTCCAAAAACACCTGTTTCCTGTCTTCATTTTGCTGTCTCTACTCCAATCCTTTGTGCACTCCTCAGAAATGTCACACTAATATCTTAGAATCTAAGTTTAAAATCTTCCTGTTCTCCATAAGAAATATCACCCTATTTGAAACACACCATCCTGTTACCTCCATGACCACTCAGCTTTTTACTCCAGCATCTTCTAAATAATTCCTGTTATTTATTTTCTTTTATTGAGACTTATCTACTCATGACATAATGTCACTTATATCTGCACTTTATCATTCTTTTCCATGCCTACAATTAAAAGAAAGAATGAATTTTAGTATATGGCTCACAGTAACAGGGCTTTCTCATGCAGTGACATGCCCACTGGTCCTGGTGCCAGTTTTCTCCACAGACACTGAATTTTTCTGACTCAAAGGTACCTTCCAAATTAATGGACTTGTGGTTCTCTTAAACCTGAGGAAATGAGTTTTTATTTCTCCATTCTCATTCAGTTACTTTGTCATTATTCTCCTTCATTCTAACTAACTACCTTCCTAGTTCTTAAATCTTTCTGTATTAAAATGCATGTCAGTAGCATTTTAATAGCAGCAGTAGTGTGTAATATCCTTAGTTAATCACTTTTTCACCACATAGGTAGAAAAACCAGAAGCAAGTCCTTTAAATGCTTTTAGGAATACTTTTAATACTTACATATTTGTAGGATACTTTGATTGTAAGAGCCAAGACCATGGACACACCTTCAGAAACATTGTTTGCTCTTGTCTGCAAATTGCCATGTTCCTCACTATAGGTGAGTGGTAAGTTAGAAATACAAGCAAGAAGTCAAACTGATTACAACTGTGAGGAAGAAAGTGATATTATACATGATAAAGCTCCAAAAGAAATCCACTCTTACAGATGCTGCAGCTACACAGTTTGAGCAGGATGCTGAGAGTCCAGCTTAGCTGGGATACTGGCTCAGACTATTTACAGAAGCCAAACACATCTGATGTCAGCTACAGCTGGATGAAGAAAGATAGATCCTCTAGAGATTGAAATTTGAGACCTAAAATGGGAAATACATAGCACTGGAATGATATTATAGCCTCCCTGACCAGAACTAGTGACACTGCCTGTGATACACTGAGGGAGATCACACAGCAAGGATGCAATACTAATGGAGACTTGGGTAACACTCTCATGCTGTGGATTGAAAAAATATCACTTTGTGACCTGACAATATGACTAAATTTGTAGACTTTGTCAGCATTTGATTGATGGAGCAGTCTGGTTAGTGGTCCATGAGGGAAGAAACAACCTTTGACTTGGTTTTGAGGCTACAACAGACTTGATTTGAAATGTTATTGCCAAAAATTTACTCAGTGATGGCAGCCTTAATGCACTCAGATTCAACATTCAACCCCCAAACACTGTGAAACTGTGCCTCAGTTCAAAAAGTTGTGCTCAGCTTCAGCACCACTATGGGTCTGCTACATGCGAAGATGGAAATTTTTATATACTGGGAGAGACAAAATTGTGTGCCACATCAAACAGCAGTTGAAGGCCTAATGGGATAAACAGAGGAAAAAAAAAATAAAAGTAGGAGGCTGACAGGACCAAGTGGCATTTGTCTTACAGATTTAAAGGAACTCAGGAAAGTAATACTTGAGCCGCTAATTCTACTGGCTTAAAACTACATCGACAACTAAGGAACTGAATGTGGAAAACCCATCCTTTTGCATCTGCAAACAGCAAAACCTCAAGAGTGATCAGGAAAGATAAGCAGACACTAAAACACAGAAGAATGTTTGTGTAGTGACAGATAAATTTCTATAATAGGTACAAGTCAAGCCATCCTTGTAAATGCACAAATGTACTGGCAGTGAGGTTTGTAAAAGTGATCTGTTCAAATAGTCTGCTTGGGCTTCTGAAAGCTCCTGGCAAGGCAAATGAATCATAGAATCACTAAGGTTGGAAAAGACCTCTAGGATCATCTAGTCCAACTGTCTGCATTTCCCCCAAAATCTTGTCCCTCACTACAAAATCTAAACGTTCCGTTGACTCCACCACCACCCTGGACAGCCCGTTCCAGCACCTGACCACTCTCTTGGAGAAGAATTATTTCCTAGCATGCAAACTGAATCTCCCCTGGCATAACTTGAGGCCATTCCTTCTAGTCCTATTGCTAATTACATGGGAGAAGATGCTGAACCACAACTCACCACAACCTCCCTTCAGGAAGTTGTAGAGAGGTATCCCCTGAGCCTCTTCTCCTCCAGACTGAATAGTCCCTTCTCTGGAAACTCTCCAGGGCCTCAGTGTTTTTCTTGAAGTGAGGGGCCTATAACTGAACAAAGTCTTCAAGGTGTGGCCTCACCAGGGCTGAGTCTTTCACAAAAGCCTTTTAAATAAACCAAGAAATAATGGTAGAAAAGAACGGTCATGGCAATCATAAGACATAGGAAACAGATAAGGACAGAAGGCCAATTCACATGGTGCACTCTAGAGAAAGTCAACAAGGATCCATGATGTTCAAACGTACTCATAAATGATGAGAAAATGCTGAAGGACCAATGAGATGACAAAGTTTGCTGATGTCAGAACCCATTTCCAAGTGATAAATCCAAGAACTGATAGTGGAAACAGCAAGAAAGATCACTCCAAACTTGTGAACATTGAGATTGCTGATAAAAATCAACAAAGACAAATGCATAAAGATGTACAAGGAAATCTCAGTCCTAACTAGCAATAAAACAATGGGATTTAAGCTGGTTGTTACCACTTGTGAAAGATAATTAAGTCTTTAGGCTGCCCCAGGAAAATGAAAGTTCAAGGTAGAAATTAAAAAATAATAATAATTAAAAATATTTTAAAAAGCAGCATTGAGAAGTAAGCATTTGGACTTAGCAGGAAAATATAGAGCACTGTACTTTGCAGTGAGCAGAAATCCATGTCTTGCTTCTGTATTGAATACCATACACATTTCTTGTTCCCTGTCTATCTAATCCAACTGAAGAAAAAGTAGAAATGTCTGAATGAAGTATGAAAATAGGCAACATTAATTCTATCTTAAAAAGAAAGGACAGGGCAGGGTATAACCAAAGTCTACAAAACCTCAAGCAGCAAGAATTTAGAGATGAAGAATCCATTGTATACTGCCCCTTCTATCAAATGGGCAGGTAGGCCTCAAATGCAGAGAACAGCAGCTGGTTAAAAACACCAAACAATTTTTCATGCAGTGTGCAGGTAAGTTACACAATACTGTAGGCACAAAAAGCCAGTAAAAAGTTTCCACTGTATGTGAATGGAGAAAGGAGGAGAAATTGTTTACTACCTCTTAAATAAAGATGCTCCCTCTGTGTGAATATCCTGAGAAGCATCACTTTGACTCTCCCATTTTGTCGTTACTCTGTAAGCATTATTTCTTTGTTGTGAGATGACAAATGCAGTAAGATGATCTCTGGCCTGTCCTGGGATGCCATCCCTGTGTTCATAGGAGTGTTGTCAAAGGATATTCCAAAGCAACTAAGGTCTAGTTGCATTGCAGAGGTACTTAGCCAGGTTTGATTAGTCCTGCCCTTTAGACAGTACCTCAGAGAGGAGTACAGCTCTTACTGGCCTTGGGGAATCACATTACACCTAACAAATTTGTTGTAGTACTGACAGACCAAAGTTCAAAAAACACACTGCTTTTTTTTCAGTCTGTTCATTCAGTGAAGTATAAACAAGAGACTTTATGCCCTCAATTTTCACATAGAAATTGTGTCACTACGTTTATTATCTAATATTCAGAATGGCATCTACTAATATCTTTATTTTAATGCTTGAAGAGGTATTCATACCTTCTACTTCAGCTGCTTTAGGTAGCTAATTTAGATTGAGTCAGAATATCTAGAATTAGTAGCTACCTACATACAAAGGAGCAGCACTAAGTGTTTCCAGATGGACCCAAATTAAACGCATAAAGACAGAATCCATAAACATTCCGTCCAGTGTTACTTCTACTTTAAGTAGTATTTGCTACTTATTAATATGGTCTGCGAGAATTAAAAAAAATAAAATTGCATGCTTCACCCATCCATATCTTCTCAAGTATTAAGAAAAAAAATTATTGTCATCAAGTACTGGCATTTCTTAATGCCTTCTGTTGACATTTCCATTGCAGCTCTATCTCAAGGCTAAACTGATTTTGACAGTGGCACTTTATGAAAGAAATCAATTACACCTTTGTAACTGTTTCTCTTTGAATATATTTCCTAATGCTAACTAAATCAGAGAGTAATTAAAAAATTAGTTTAACCAAAATTTATACCTTAAAAAAATACAATCCCCAAAACATCTTTAATATAGTTTTTTCTTTTATATAAACTTCTCAAATCAAATAATTTGCACCCTTTAGGTTGTTCTGAGGCACATCAATAGCATCGCTTACATGACTTGTATCATGCGAAATTATCGAAATGATGCTCCACTTGGCATCTGTCAGGATTTTAGCTTAAAACAAAGTGCAGCTTCTACCACATAGCATCCTGATTAAACAAATTAACTATGGTGCTGACTGCAAATGTACACACTAGAGTGTAAAAAATGAACAGATACAATGGCCAAGTCTGTATTTAATTTTAATTAAATTTCATTTGGTAGCTCAATTAATCCACAACTCCAAATGTCAGCAGGACTTAGGCAAATGGAATGACATCTGCTGCACTGCACACTGACTATAAAACCTTCACTTCATGCTAGAGCTCTGGAAATGTACCAGAAAAATTGAAATATTCTTATTAAACGTGTGTCAATGTATAGAAGTCTAATTTCAATGAAACACAGGAAAGATACTTTAAAGAAATCTTGGGCAAGGTTTCTTTATTTCACATCACTGCTGATGACTGTATATATAGAAATGTATGATGGCTAAAATCGATGTTTAATTACAATGAAATGGTTTTATTTTCAAGTGATTCACTAAAAGATCTCCTATCATACTGTGTAACCTAAAAAAATCATATAAGAAATATTTGACATTAGCATTATTTATTGCAATTATTTATTTGCATGGAAATGCTACACAAAGGTTTCTGCTCAAGCTTGGGAGCTGTAGGAAGACATTATGTCTGTCACATATAACTTGATGCATACTTCTGACAGCGTTAAGGTATTTCAGTGCTGATCTGACATATAAATATGTTTACAATGCCAGCCACGTGGCAGGTGGATTAGCAGAGGAGTTTAGGAGTTCAGGAATTTGAGTAAGGGAAAGAGAAGACACTAATAGTGAAATTTATTTAACAGACTTTCTGAGTCACGTCATCATATCAATATCTGTTATTCCTTTGCTCTTTTTTATCCTTAAAAAATAGCCTCATCTTAGATGTCATTTTTGATTGACTTTTATTACTAATCACAGAGAAAGCAGACATAGATAAGAAAGACAGGGACAAGGCTTGCATATATGAGATTAAAGAGAGCATTCTTTAATAATAGTTGTGAGGTAAACAAGCCAGTTTTAATAAAGCAGTAATGCCCATTTCCATGGAGTGCATTTAAAACACATAACCCAAACAGAAGGCAAAAATGAGCGGAAAAAGCCTGTATGCATTTCATAGTACTTTATGCATAAAAATTGATTAATACTTCTCCATTTTCCAATCAGCCTGTGGTTTCATTCAAAACACAGAAAATAATACTGAGCTGCACGATAATGGCTGCTCATAAGATCGTATTTCTGCAGATAGTTGAGTCAGTTGGATACCATTCACAGGACAGAGACTTTCCTTCTTTATTTAATGATTTTTATAGTTTTTTTCCTCCCCCTATTGATGATCAAGTCACTGAATGTGTTAAAAGTGAAGTAGCATATTCTATGTTTTTCATGAAAAAAATTCATTACTAGTCCTTTCAGCAATATTAAATTCTGTTTTTTATTGTTTGGTTTTTTTGTTTTCTTTTTTTTTTTTTTTTTTTTTTTTTTTTCCTCCAGTTTTTGCATATTTTGAGTAGTTACAAAATTATCAACAGAAACAAGGAAAACACAGTGCCATGTATTGAAAATGGATCTTTATGCTTCAAACACCTGTTTTTAAAAAGGTGGGAAGATTTTAATGAGAATGCTCACATATGACAAGAGTAAAAACAACAATAACAAATTGAAAAAAAAAACAAAAACAAGGAGTTATTTTTCAGGACTAAATCCTTCTCAAAGAATAAAACTGTTTCTATTTCTTTTTTGCCCCATAGATGTTGAACACTTTTTTTTAATGCCAAGCACATTCAAGAGATGCATTTCAATTTTACTCTTTACAACAAACAAATCTAAACATCATTATACTAAGTTATGATTACAACTCAGTAATTACTTAAATCGCTCATTTCCTTAATTCAAGATTTCTTACTTTTAGTTTTTCTTTCTTAAAGTCTGTTTGTTCAAAAAAATTATTTATCTAACGCATGAACTTACATAAGAGGCAGCCATACCTCCTGATATTCAACTTTTCAACATGAAATTTAGGATCTCAATCTAACAGAATGTATCAGAATGGCCTAACATCTTAAAATGATATTTAATGTATCAAAAAGTTTGCATGTTTATGATTACACACCAAGTTTAGAATCTCCAAATACTATACAACAATATTTAGCAAATATTTTTAATGTATATTTGCACATAAACTTAACATATTTTTCAAGTTATGTGTCTATGTACAATATCTTATCTTTAAAGTTACATGAAGTCATACAAATAATTATCAGTTCACAGTTTCTTCTGTGGTGTTCAAAGACACTAATCCTAATGCTATGAAGTCAAGGACAAAACAGCTTATCACATGAATGATGTTAAGATTTGAACTCAGACCCCAAAAATTTAACTTTCTGATTGCAGCACTGTAATTCCACTGGCCCTAAATCTACTCCCTCATTTCCATTGATTATCTGACAGACTATAGGGCTTTAAGTAGTGAAAAAATCACACTGACTTTTTTCCCAATGAAATTACGAAAGACAATTTCACATGACTGTCATACAGCACACCAATATTTGAACCTGAGAAAAGAATATCAGCTTTGAGCATGGCAGAAGAGCCTAAGGAAGGATCTCACCGACACTGATTTGGCAAGTGAAGATAGGCACTTTGTTACATGATTATTTAGTCTGTAATTTTCCTTCTATTTCTTCTTCCCTTTCATACTCTCATCCTTTTTATCTTTAGTATTATTATTATTTTTTTCTACATCCCCTTTTAAATTTTTCAGTATATTTTCCTCCCCTCTTTATCTTTTTAGGGTGTTCTTTTCATCTTTTTACTTCTTGCTTGTAATAATATCTGCAAGCATCTCTTTTCAGAGTTCTAATTCAAAACTGGTTTAGTCGCTGTGGAAGCTTTATGTTAGCACTCTGAAAAGATTATTCCACTGTCAGAAATTCAAGAAAAATTTCACCTGTATATCTAAGTATCTATGATTTTCTAGAAGTCCTGCTCATTACTGAGAATTAGGAAAGCTTACTGAACATGAAAGAAAATAGTTGTAATAAAAATATATATGCACTTTTCTAAAAATAGCTGATGCTAGAAAGTAATATGAAAATATAGTAATGCAAGTGAAGCAACTGATGTTTGTGGCACTGAAACAGCAATCTAAAGTAAAATAAACATATTGAACAGGTGAAAAGATAACATAAATATAGTTTTGTCCAACTCCACCAAAATATTAAAAAGTGTTCAGCTACAGTAACCTGAGATGCTTAAACTAAACATCTCCCAGTTTCATCCCAAGTAAGACTAGGCTCTCACTGTTTTTTTCCCCCCACATATAGCCAGAACATACCCAGATTCAGCCTCTTAGTGTCATGGCAACCAACTGGGATTCAACATCCCCTCTGTTCTCTCCATATTTATATACCTATCTGTAGTCCTACCACACACAAACACTTCCTTCTGTAAAAATGTAATGCTCGGGAATGATGACTTCATGGAACTATGTGTGTACCCAGAAGTGAAAATTAACATGAATGCACAGAAAAAAAGCATTACTGGAACAGCAGCAAAAGCAAACAACATACATTCATTATTATTTTTCATTTGTATCATTACTCTCTACTAAACATAAACATGTTTATATAAACATTCAGCCTCCTCTATGACTGTCAACAAGATTGCTGACTAGTAGTGCATACCAAGAATACACTTCAGATGTGTGTGTCTAGTTGCCTTCCTACCTAGGTATGAAAATTGCAAGCTATCAGACTGACAGAAAAACCTGGATGATATCCATCCACATTGGTCCAGCCATCAGCAGTCATGAAGGAAGAATCTATTAAAGACTACAGGAACTGCAATGTCTATTCAAGTTAATAGTCCCAGAGCTTCTACTCCTGATATCCAAAAAGCTGCTCCACCACATCCCCTGCTGTTGGTGTCACTGTAAAATTTCAGGTAATGAGGTAAGGGGCACACTTGGGTTCTTTATATGCCAAGATGAGGAAAATTAATTTTAATGCTAGAAAGATGGAAGTACTGTTACAGACGGCCACTACACACTTCCAGCTGCTCTATGGTACTTGAATCTGGAAGGAAAATCCTGTTATAAACAAAGCAGAATATTTTCTGACATTGTATTAGTGCAAAAGGGATACAAGCTGCAGGATTAGGGGTGGTATAGCAAAAGGATTATTGGAAAAGTAAAATAGAAATGAAAAGAAGATATTTCTCGATGAGAGCTGCAGCAAATGCAACTGTTGAGAAGAGAAAATGTGGAAAATAAAAACATTTTGGGAGAAAACTGAGATAGAATTTGATAGCTTTTATGATTGGGTCAAACTCCAAAAGAATTTTCTGTTCTAACTGTATATTTCCACTTCCTATATCATAGCTGATTCAGTTTGTTAACAAATACAAATGTTTAATCGGTATTCTGTGTTTATTCATTGGCTGATACGTGTGCACAGTGGAGCTCAGTTAAAGAAATCTGGACATTAAATATGAGAAAAAAATACTACGCTTGTTGTTCTGTAGTTTTCTTTTGCTTTCCTTTGGCAGAAGGGAAAGAAAGAGATTATGGATCTGTATCCTTACTGGTTATTTGAGTATGTTTTTCCTTAATGATTTATATTCTGCTTTTAGTTTTTAAACAGAAAAAAAGAACTGTGTGTTTATTTTGAATGCAACATTTCCAGGAGACTTTCAGCTTGGACTTATTTACACATGTGCCACATTGATATTTTAATTGACAGGGTGGACAATTTTATTTCAATCTTCTAAAATTCTTTCATGATCTTAAAACCATTGTATGAGTTTATGGTATGTTCTACTGAATTCAAGCTTTAAATACTAAAACAAGGAAAACACAAAGATCCTTTCACAGCTTTGCTGCAATCAATTTTTTTAATGCTTCAAGGTAAATGTCAAACATGTTTTCTTTTAAAATAGCTAAATTTTCTAAGATTTTTATGCAAAGGGATCTGTTAAAAAAAAAAAAAAAAAAGTAAAAAATATATATGAGCTCTAAAATTAGGAGCTAAATATAACCCAGACCTAGAATCTACAGAATACACACTTACTTAAATGCTTTAATTTGCTTCTTGTCTGATTTCATTACTCCCTCTACGGATGCTCTGAAAGTAATGCCTCCTATTTTGTGACGTCGGCCCAAAACATCAGAGGCAGATGTTGGAGGAATGGCAGCAGAGGTTGGACCTCCTTACTAATTTCCCATTAGATTTTGTTTCTGTGTGACAGAGCAGCAGAGGGGCATTTTGACAAATGGCATCTGACAGGGAAGTGTGGATGAAGCAAGGCTGAATTCCTGCGTGTAAAAAAAAAAGACACCCACTGATGTCCATTGAGATTTGCTGAACATTGATGGAGACCAGGCAGTGGGTGTGGGTGCAGTGAGGCAGTGTATGGTGCGTTTCAGCAGTGGTGACAGTGACAGTGGGTCACCTCCATTGGTGCAGACTGCTACAAGTGCAGCATGCAGGCTCTTGGTTATCACGTGACAGTGCACAGCTAATGCTGGTGGCTATGTTTCAAAATACTCTTTTGTAGCTGAGTATTTGCTCTATCAATCAGTGTTACTGTGTTCTTCATATCTGTTGCAGTTTTCATGGAAATAATTAGGAGGTATTACTTGTATAGTGATCCATGCAGTTAAAATACTGCAATTGTAATATCTAAAGCTTACTAGGAAGGATTTGAATCCAGTCCAACTGTCCGCCTATCACCTCTATTTCACACTTAAACCATGTTTCTTGGTGACTTCACCATCTCCCTGGGCAGCGTGTTCCAGCTTCTGACCACTCTCTAGGAGAAACAGCATTTCCTAATATCCAACCTGAATCTCTCCTGGCATAACCTGAGACCATTTCCTCTAGTTCCATTATTAGTTACATGGTAGAAGAGGTCGACTCTCACCTGACCCTTCAGGTAGCTCTAGAAAGAGATATAATCTCCCCTGGGCCTTCTCTTCTCCAGCCCGAACAATCCCAGCTTCCTCAGCTGTTCCCAGCTATCCAGGATGTCCAGATCGCTTTGTAGGACCTTGCTACTCCCAGGCAGATCAGTGCTTCCTGCTAGCTAGGTGTCATTTGCAAACTTACTGAGGGTGCACTCAGTGCCTTCATCCAGGCATTCATCAATAAAATTGAAGAGGACAAGCCCCAGTACCAGCCCCTGGGGAAACTACTACTACTAGCTACTCGTGAAATTGTACACAACATCTTAACACAGTAGTAAAAGAAGTGCAAAAGTGTCAAACAAAAGTCAAAAAGATGATCTGTTTATCTCTGTAAGTCAATATGAAGATGTTAAGTGTACTTGTGCCACCATGTTATTTACAAGAAATCATTTAGTCACAACAATCAGAGTGTAACAGTGCCAACAGACATGTCTATAGAAGCTAGGAGAAGTCAGTGCCCAAGACACGAGGAGGAAAATGACAGTAACTTAATAACATATCTTAATAGAAGGAAAACACTGACATTTTGGGGGTCACAGCACCTACTTTTAAAGTAAAATATTTCCTTTACCATGCTAGAACTATATGGACCTCCAGCCCAACTTGAAAAGTTTTTGTTTTGTTTTGTTTTGTTTTTCCAGAAGAAGGAAAGGTATAATAAACTATGCAATAGCATCTGAGGACAATAGAATCACAGAATCACAAAATCACAGAATCACAGAATTATCAAGGTTGGAAAAGACCTAGAAGATCATCTAGTCCAACCATTACCAATACTTCCTGGCTAAATCATATTCCTCAGCACCACATCCAAGTGTTTCTTGAACACTCCCATGGTCGGTGACTCCACCTCCTCCCTGGGCAGTGCATTCCAATGCCTGACTACCCTTTCCGAGAAGTAATACTTCCTAATGTCCAGCCTGAATCTCCCCTGACGCAGCTTAAAACCATTCCCTCTAGTTCTATCACTGATTACACGAGAGAAGAGGCCAACCCCCAGCTCACTACAATCCCCCTTCAGGAAGTTATAGAGGGGGGGTTGAAAATAATTTTTTCCAAACCCCTCTGGCCTGTGTTTCACTATCAAGGCTAAGCAGGCAGACCTGCCCAGTCCCCCATGGAATTTGTTGGGTGATTAAGGTGCTCTACATGCAGGCACAGCCAGATTACATCTCCCTTCAGTATAAAGGCTTACACCTTAGATTATTATTGCCTTTTTCCTGATTTTTTTTTTTTTTCCTGAATAACTGTTTTTTAGTACAAGTGAGTGTTTATAACATTTATTCTGAGATTGAAACTGCTGTGCAGGAAGTACAAAGAGATTGTAAAATACTCATTACACTTCTGTGTACCTACAGTGACCTAATAAGAAAATGTTTTCTGTAGGACAATTAGCTTGCATATAGAAGCTATCACTTGTCCTTACCCATAGCAGGAACAATAAAAAATTATTCTGTCTCCAGAGACAGAATATCTGAAGAACCATTCTGATGAAAACAGATCCAAACAAAAGGTTGGATACAATTAAATTCAAATGAATAGAAATAAGCAATACGCTGTTTGAGTTGTGCCAGGCATTCTATGTGCCATTCATGTTATTTTACATAAAAAGCTAGACCTGCTGGAAGCCATCTTAATGTCTAACTAGAATCACTAAAAATTCTTCCGAAGTAATCACTGTTTATCACTGTATGTATCACAACTGTCAATATGCCAACTTCTTGAGCAATAACAAAAAATGTAAGAAACACAACTTTCTTAAAATTAAATACTTTTACAATGATTTTAGAGCACTTCAAGAAAAAAACAGATTTGCATTTGTGTATACATTTAAATATATATATACAATAAAGGAAAAATATACAGAAATGTTCTTCCTAAAGGCTCGTTTGGAGATATGGCCATTATTGGCACTATAGATAAAGACATCATCAAATCAATTTCCATTCAAAATAACCAAATAACAGCACAACTATAATACTAGTCTGTAAAGATTAACCTTGAATTCAAGAAGAAAAATACACCAAGATCATATATATGATGTCAGGAGACACTGGTTCCAATATAATTGTATGTTCTATGTGAAAAAGAATGTCAGTTGTAAATTTGTAGGTTTCATTAAAATTTGGAAAAAAAAACCACACACACACAGAAAAAAGAAACACACACACAAAAAAAACCCCACCATTAAATTAAATAATCTTAAAGCATCTTAAAACTTTGTTTGTATTATTAATTGTACCATGAAATTAATGCTATTAAACATTTATATCACAAAACATTTAAATGTCTGAGGTATAAAGGTTATTACTCATTTATACCTTATTAGATGCTTCTCTTTCTTCCATAACACTGTTCATCTGACTTACGCTTCATGCTCAAGTCATGCAGATTGGAGCTGACTCTCAATTACACAAAGTCTTTCTCCAAAGATGACAGTCCAAATACAGTAGAGATAAAATACATCAAGGTTTAAAATAGGTCCGTTCAGCCCCACTGCCGCCTCATCATGAAATGATATAATTCACTGATGCTTCTGCCTAGCCTAACATATGTTCTATTCACAGCCTGAGTCACTCTTCATTTGTAATTATTTCCCTTTTTTTCCCCCCATCTTGTAATACTTTGCTTGGTTGAAGACAAATACTGAAAGGAAAAAAGAGTATTATCATATGATGACCTGTTCCAGGGTGTTAAGTCCCTGTCAAGGTTTGATTTTAACATGGGGTATTGATGACAGTACATCAATTCAGGCATCATGTCCGGAATTAGACTATATTAATTATCACTTGAGTGCAGTATGCATGAAAGTGCTGTTTCATTGACTAAAAGGATTTGACTGAAAGAAAATCCATTTCTCATCTGGTTGCTTATGGATAAAGACATTTTTTCTCTTTGCTGTGGATTGTTCTTTATTAAATATGATATATATAAGATTGAATAGACTGTCTTGTTCAACAACAGATATGAATATTTTTAAACAAAGAATATTAAATTCATTGTTTTGTTGGCAACTGCTTAACAAAGTATCAAAGTTTACAGTTTAAACATTGCGTGGCAAAAATAAGTATAAAAAGTATATCTATACATACATGAAACAAGAAGTATTTTAAAACAAAAAGAATTATGAAAAACTTAAATTGTATAATTTTGCCTAGGTGAAGAAAATGCATGTTAATGTTTAGAAATGTTACTGATCTTTCTTTAAACAAAAAAGTGAGGCTCAAGATTACTGAAAAAATTGACAGCATTTCTTCAAGACCCAGAAAATTTCTACCTTATAGCCCTTAATATGTACAGATCCTCCCATTAGCAGTATAATTAAGAAAAAAACACTCAACATTTTCAGTCTTACTTAATCACAGTACTCAAATGGAAACAGTTATCAGCTGTAACTAGTTTTACAGAATTACAAGTATTAAAAAACATAACCAATCAGGGAGGTGAATGGGAAATTATACCTTATCTTATGTTTCAGTAAGCAGTGAGTTTCTATAATGATAAGTTTCAATAAAGGGATAAGCAAGAAGGTGACACTGATCATTAAGAAGGCATCAGGAAAGGTATTATCAAATCCCAGAGATTTTCCTATCAACTAGCAGATAATACCTTATATAGACATAGCAGATGATGTAGAAATCTTTTGCTCATAAGCCAGGTAAATTTTAGGGAAAATATTAAACTTCAAACAATGAAGCCTATGGGAACAACAGTCAGGGATCCTCTGTCTTCAGTAGGGCTATTTACACTATTATTTCCTTTGTACCACCCTATTCCCTTTTCCTGACTGCAAAGGGGAGTATGACAACACAGGACCTCCTTCCATTCAGGATCTCCTCCCTGCTCCTCCCTTCAGGCTGTGACCAGTTCTTGCCTTCCCACAGCCTTTTCCTCACACAGCCCACAGGTGTAATATCTCTCATCTCCCTCAAACTGACTTCCTTTGCCTGAGGATTTCATCCCACATGTCTCTGGAGGACATCAAAATTGTGACTCAATCCAAACATTGCTGAGCATGGTGATGTGTGATAGCAGCTGTAGCAAAAATAACAGTATCAAAGAAAGTTACCCGAGGTGAAGATTTAAATCTTGGTTTCTTCCAGAAGAAAGCAAAAAACAAAACACATATATTTGTAGGGCACTGTTTTCTTAACTTTTAAATATTTGAAAGACAAAAACGTCAAGATTGCTTTCCCTTACAGACGAGCACAACATGATAAAATAGCAGGTAAATAAAATTACGTTTTGCTTTCTCTGACTTGTGCTCCTGGGTTAACAACCTGCACCCTGCAAAAGCATAGGTAAAATCAGCTAGTCTCCTATCTCCTCCACTCCCCTTTTGATTTCTATGCATTACGAATTCTTTGAGTCTTTAAAATTCTTACTTTTGCACAGTAAAAGCCAACTGCTTGCTCCTTGTTTTTGAATGGTGCCGTGGAAAAGTATGATGTGAATGAATGGCGCCATTCATTAAAATCAAAGGAGAGCCAGAGAGTTTACTGTACAAAAATGAGAATGATTGACAAAAGAACACTGCATAGGTTATGCAAAATTAGGGAGGCTACAAAGCGATAATGAATGAAAGGGAACTGTGTGAGCTGAATGGGTGACTCACCACACCTACACCCTTCAGCGAGGTGCTTGCACATATCTTAGGAACAAGACTCAGTAAAACATCATTATGCCAATGGTTAAACTCCATCAAAACCAAGGAAACTATAGAGATTATTTTAATACTTTAAAATGTTATTAAGGGCATTATTTTAAAATGCTTTTCCTGATTAAATACCAACTGCAATCTGCTACCTCAGAAAAACTGCCAATAGAGCTCCATGCTTAGTTGGATGACTCAGTGATCAAATTAAATCACATTATCTTTGATCTTTTGGTTACGGTGATGTAATCAAGAAACTTTTGATCTGAGAGTAACATCTTTTAGCTCGCAGCTGTCTTCTGTGATTATTTGCTACATCCCCATCTTTCTATGCATAACATAGTCATGGTTTCCTGTTGGGAAGTAACACATTCTCCAATCTTTCACAAAGTGAAAGGGACGTGATATTAAACCAATAATTCTACAGAGGCTTAAGGAAAAAGATAATAAGCTTTAGGGTAAGAAACAAAAGTAAACACTCATCAGAACAGGCGGAGAGAAAACATCTGACTGCTTCAAAACATCTGAGCCTTGCACCACTATAATCATACAAACACTAGGAAAAAGGGATCAGATAAAGCAAATCAGATCAGGAGTATACAAAACAGTTCAGAAGTTTTTCTTTCTGATTAGAAACGAATCTAAACCCAAGTTCTAAACATACAAGTACTCTAGGAGCACAAAATGATCAAACATTTGATCAGGTTAATATAGATTATATTAAACGTGTTAATGCTTTTAATAGTATTGCTATTAATAAAAACAAAGTCCTGAGCATGGACACATAAAGGAAAGGAAAATATATGGCAAAAATCATAGACCAATGTTATTAGCTAAGAAAAAGTGAAGCTGAGACAGCCCACATTATTATTATTTTTTTTTTTTCTGATTTGTTCTCCTTGATTCCAAAGATATTGCTGGTTACCCAGCAACATTCTGCACTGTAGAAGAACATTTGAAACCAGTGAATCTGTAACAATGTAGGAGAATTGGTGGGAGAGTCAACACAGAAAAACTTAATTACCCCAATCAAAACAAAACTTGCTGGCAGAGATATGGGCCCTTCATGCACAGTAACATACGTAGATTGCACTCAATAATGCCTGCTATTATTTCCACAGAAAATACAAGAGATACAAAGAGTACAATAACACTGTTTGATAAAGAAAAATTCTCAGCTGCAAAGTACTTATTTTTCAACATATTCACCACCATTAGCCATGCATTTTCACCAGTGATGAACGGAGCTTGTATACCATGCTTGTAACAATATGCACCACTGGAGATGACCCACTGCCTCTGCTGCCGCTGTGAAAAGCATCACCTGCAGCCTCATAGTGCTCTTACACATTGTTTGATCTCCAGAAACATTCAGCAAACCTCTAAGAATGTCAGTGGGTGCCATTTTTTTCCATGTGGAGGAAATTCAGTGATGCCATTTTGTCAGACTGCCCCTCTGCTGCCACCTGTCACACGGCAACAAAATGTAGGGGGATACTGGTGGGAAGGTTCAGCCCCTGCTGCCGTACCACCAACATACAACAACTTCTGTTAAAATTACACACATTTAAAGTTACCAGTTTGTGTGGAGGCTTTTTATCATTAATCAAGACAGTATTATCCATCCCACAGTGTTTCCACACACCACAGCAGGTTAATAACAACAGTTTTCAGGCACCTGTTTCTTTGATGTTTGTGGCTTGAAGAGTATACTTTAGCAAGATGAAACATGAAAAACAATTACATTCTCTGAAACTGACTCAGTAAGGCACTATATCACCATTCATTTCTTTGCTGGTTACTGATAAGGAGATGGTGAATGTTCTTATAACTGGAAGAAGAATTGGTAGGGTATTTAAAATAAATAAATAAGAAATCTGGACCTGATATACTTAAACCTGTAATGAACAGAGAATAACCCAATGCGTTATTACGAATATGAATAAGTATGAAGGTTATGTTATGAATGCTTCAAATTGCAAAGCATACTAAATCTGATGTGTTATGAAGAATTGGTTAAATGTTTGACAAATGAAAGCAAAATATTTGGCACATTTAACATTTTTGTCCTGAAAGCATTTGTAAGCTGGTACTGATTTTTCCTCAATTTGTTCTAACAGAACTGTATAATTTTATTTCACCAAATCAATTTTCATCAAATTTTCTTCACTATTAGCTCAAAATATCGTTCCCTCTGTGCATATAAATGCACTGATTACATAGCATGGTTCCAGAGAAATGTTCAGTTTATATTAACTATGATAGAGTATATTTGGACAACAACAACAAAAACAAAAAGCTACAGGAAAACTAGTACAGGTATGAATCTTCATTGTTTTGAATCCAAGAAAATTCTTCAACAGTAAAGAAAACAAGTGCCATCATATCAGAAAAACAAGAATAGAAATGGGGCTGTTGACAAACTTTCAGTACCCCTTCCTATTGTTTGGAGAGACTTAGAAAACTGGGAAATAACTGTTCCCACACTGAGATAATTCAGGTAAGAATGCCGCAGTGAGACTGCTTTGAGACATTTACCTAAACTATTTCAGGGGGGGAGGAAATAGAAGCATTTTGAACAATTTATTCAACATCCAAATATTTATGCATTATATTCATATATTAAAGCACCAACCAAATACATGTATCTTTAACCACGTGAGGTCACTGCTATTCAGAACACCAGTGCAAAGGAGCTGTCTAGTTTTGCTGATAAACAATATTTCTCAAGAACTGAATCTGTACTTGCATTCTTATTGCCTTCTTGGCGGGCATCTCATGACTTTCTATAATAACTTCTGACTCAAATGAAGTAGACAATTGTACTCCAGGTCAAACGCTTATTGTAGAGCAATAAGTGTTTCAGCATCTTACAATCAAGCCACTCCTTCAAACTGTTGATTCTCATACTAAAATGTGGGTTAAAGATTATAACCCTCCATGACGAGAAAATCAATTAATGATTCTGACTTGATCAGAAATCCTGGATTCCAACAGATTCTTCTGCTTGCTAGAGAAAAATAGCATCATGCCATAACTGAAGAGCAAGAACCTACTGAATAAGTTATTCTTGTAGTCTGCCCTCAACTGTCACTGTTAGCCACATTAAACATGCTGGGAAGCATTTGTATTTTTGATTTACTGATAATCTGCACTGAAGGGAAAATATGGTAAATTTGTGCACAAATAACAGAATACAAAAGATAGCATGCAGTCATTTTCTCAAAGGTTACGTTGAAGCTTCGTTATAGGTCAAGATTATTTTTTATCTGCCTCCATTGCATCTGGCAAGGTCTATCTCCAGTCGTTATTCAGAATACATTCTTTATCAACAGTGGGAAGCTTCAGCTTGCACTAAAGCCAAATATTAACCGTTACATGAAGCCATTGTTCTGCTCTAAGTAAGAGTAATACAAGTGTATTGAGGAAGACTTCTCAATTTTGTTTTTTTTGTTTCCTTTTTTCCTTTACTATCTAACTTTTCCACAGTTCATTACATTCAGTCTTCAGGTAGAACTGTGCAACAAAAGGGTTTTGGTCCAATATTTTCGAATAGCATTGCCTTTATGCTTTGCATCTGAGCAATAAATATTAATTGTCAGTTCATACTGGAACAATGAACATATTGTTTCAGGAAACAGCTTCCCTTTTTCTTTCAAAAATGAAGGCATGCCAGAATGAAGGGTTGGCAAAAATGCTCTGAGATTACACTAATTCCTGTTAACTGTTGCTCATTATTAACTTTGCCTTTCTCAAATAAACTTTGTAAATCTTACTGGAAGAAAAGTGTATCTATTAAAAATATTAAAGATTTGCTATTAATTGGGCAAGGTATGGAACCAAAAGCGACACTGCTGTGTGATTTTCTCTATCAGTGTATAGTAGTTGACATTCATTTTAATCTTTAGATGTCTCTACAGCATTAATGCTAGTTCCACATTTCATAGTACTATTAACTATAAGGTTAACCCTTATAAGAATGTTAACTTTCCTAAGTAGCAGGAGTAATTCCTCAGTGTGTCCTACCCTATCTTTAGAAATTATAGTAAGTTCCACAACTTACTTTCCATTTCTTTTTCTTTCTTCATGCATCCATTGAATGGTTGGGAAGAAATATCACATATGGAAAGACCATCGGTATACCGATGACGCTACAGTGCTATGTAGCACCGAGAGCTATACCAGTTTCACCTAACAGTCAATCAGTGAATGAAATCAGATCAGAAGTAGAGAGACTGTTGTGTGAAGGAGAATGAAGAGTATGACAGATAGCAGAGAAAAAACATTTCAAAGTATTCACAATAAATATACTTTTGCTTTAAGGGAGACATACACATTATTGGTCAACTCAATTCGTAGATTAGAAATACTCTTGGATTTTTCCCGACACTAAGTTTCACCCATCACTAATGCCTTAAATTTCTTGTTGCTAGGAAACTTCTTCCAAACCTGGTGGATGATTGTAAGATCATAGGAAAATTCATGTTGGAAGGGACTTCAGGAGGTCTTTAGTCCAACCTCCTACTCAAAGCAGGGTCAGCCATGAGGTCAGGACACGGTTATACAAAAATGGCTGAATGAGTGATGTCCTAGCCTCATTACATGCACTTCTTAGCTGGGCTATCTATAATAATTGGACACAACATTTTCATTCTAAAAACTGGCTAGTACAGTGCATTTTTCTTTAACAAGATGTGCATTCTTAGCATTAGGATTCTTAGCTTGGGTATTCTTAACTCTGAACAGCTCCACTTTCCACTGTTGCTTCCCCTAGAGTTTAAATGATGTTCAAAGTCTGTTCAAATATTAAAAAGATGTCAGCCATTCACCTAAAAGACTGACTAAAGCTAGACAGTAGTCCTCTGACCTAAAGAAACTCTCACAAAAGGGAAAAACGCTTTCTTGAGGATAGTCTGAGACTGCAAAATGCCTTCCCACAGCAGTAACAATATATCAGAAATACTCTCACTCCAAGCATAAAATTTGCTTCTGTGATACCATATTTATATAATTAATCTGTATACTTACACACATTTTCCTATGCATGAAACTTTGTATTTACTTGTTCGTATCTCTTGGTTTTGCTAAAGGTACAGAGTTCCTAGTTTTGCTAAAGGTATGTGTTTTTAAACAAAAAATCAACATTAAAATTATTTAGGTATTCCACTACGCACACATGTATAAGAGAATGAGAGAAGAAACAGAGCTACTATCTTTGTAAACTGATAGTATACTAAAACATTCTGCTTTGGGCTTAAAATTCATATGTTTAAACTTATATAAACAGAACTTCAGACAAAACTCTGTCCTTACTAAGAAATAAAGATTCTACAACTGAAATTTAGAGAAAAGAGAGGTGTAAGGCATGTTTCCAAAGAGAGGAATTAGATAATCAGGACAGTTAAATATCAGACACTGAGAAGAGAAAGGCATGCTAAATTATGATTTTTACTTTACACTGATGTCACTCACAGAAGGAAAAAAATAATGCATCTTTAAGATCCAAAACATATGACTTCATGTCTTCAAATGCTCTGCCTTACCTTTGCCTTCATTTCACATACATACAGTTCCCAGTCAGTCTCAATGTTATGGATAAAGACTAGAATATTGTGAGAAATGAAGGAAACCCTCAAATTATCATAATGCATGTACTGTGAAATTTAGAGGCAGATTAACCTGAACGTTAATTCACATACTGACTAAAATGAGCAGTATAATCTTTAGCATTTTTGATTCATTTGATGTAGTTAGTTGGCATGAATGGCAACGGATTTCCATTCATGCTTAAGTTCTCCATATTTTTATGTGTCTATAATAGTGATATACTCTCTTGTCAAATAGCATACAGGTCATCACACAGCCTGGGTAGTAATTAGGTCTGCTTCCTTTATTATTAACCATTTCTGTTACAAGAATCAACTAAACTATCAGATTATGATTTTTTTTTATTTATTTTTTTTTTTTTTCTTTTTCGCTGTGATACAGTGAAGTACCACTTGTAAGGACCATGATAAGCATGTCAGAAGCTTACTCAACATGAGAGGTCACACTATATATCAAGGAATATTAACATTCTGTATGCTGTCTCTTCACTTTCCTGGAAATCTAAACCAACTTAATTTATTTTCCAGCACTATGTGTACATGATAGTTTCTTACACTTCTCTGATTATTTTAATAATGATGTTTATCTATTAACTCTTGTGAGAATACAAAGACAATTGTGTGTCTTAGAATACAATGTAATTAGCTGCATTCTTTTTCATACATCATTGTGGTTTTAGTATGACTCAGTGAACTTAGCACATATGCAGTTTTAAAGAAATTACAGATTATATTATTTTCCAATGGTTTATTTAAATTAATCCTTTGAGATATCACACTGGTACAAATACTATGTAATCTCACTTCAAGAACTCTTGCTTTATTTATTTTTTTTCACTGGTTTAAGAAACAAAGTCATTCTCAATACCTTATCGCTCCTCTGAAGCAACAGTTTGAATACTTTTACTAGGCCACTACTTCATTTTGGCAAGGAAACAGACCGGACTGCTCTAATTGGCAGCTGGAAAGCCTGACTCGTGCATATTGGCTTGCTGCCAGAGCATAAAAAAAGTTCTTGTTTGGGGAACTGCTGGGAAGGAGTGCTTTTCTGCTTCTCAGTCAATGACAAATTCTCCTCCCACCTTCCACCTCTTCATTATCTGCTCAGCTGAAGCTACTGGAAAGGCATCTTTTACTAATTGATGATGATAATATTACATAACTTTCACAGGCCTCTTTCAGAATTGTGACTTTATTGTTCCATCTCGGCAGAATAATTTCATAGTAAAATTTTACCTTGTTACTATAACCATGTTACAACGTTTTACAGTAGCATTTCAGCTACAAATCAGAACAAATTGTGTCCTACAAAAGAAATTCATATTTCAGTGAAGAGGAACTGTGATTTATGGTAGTCTAGTGGAACGCTGAAAAACAATAAAAAAACCCACAACCATCTTCCTTATCCTGCTTGCATGCAGAGGCTATAGTAATAAAAGTCTTCAATAAAGTCATTTTACTTTTTTTTACATGTTTTACTTTGGCATTTTTCAGACTGTTCTGTCACTGTCCTGTACAGCAGGAGAGGTTTTCCCACTAGATACTGGTGGCTGTATGGTTCCAGGTATGCAGGTGTGACTAGAAACTCAGTCCTCAGTGAGGGCTCAGATTTGTTACTTTCGCACAACTCAAATGCTTCAGTGTCCAGCACTGTTGTCCCTAAGGCAACAACTAATCAGTAGAACACTGTTTTAACTTGGTAGAGGAAAGCCCCTTGATGAGAAAACAGAATTCAAACTTTCAATTGATCATTACAGAAACTATAAAAAATGGCATGTGATGTAAAATATTCAATTTGAAAGACACAGCAGCACTGCCAATCAGATTTTTACTGCTACACCAATTACCCAATATACAACACTTCAGGTTCTGCATCCCTCTGTATAATTTTAATTATAACTTCCACTATTTCAACTAAAGAGCATTATGTGTACCGGTGAATTTGGCTTCATTTTCGGTATATGGCCCATCCTGGGAAGGTGAAGAGTAAGACCCCATGTAGGATTTCCCCAGCACCAAGGGAGAGTGCAGAACTGTGATATTCAGCTCTTACGTATCCGTTCACACAGATTCCATTGAAAACTGAAAGCATCATGGAGAGCAGCATGAAAAGTCTGGCTGACAGGTGTTCAGTGATTAAATATCTCCAGCTGGAAAGTCCACAGGATCCTGAGCTAACATGTGCTAGGAGAGACAAATGACTGTCTTTATTGTAGATTAATTTATAAAGCATGTTTTGTTTACACTAGAAGTTCTTTGTGGGCAAGCACTTTTTCAAATTTGGATTGCAGTCTAGAGAATATTTATGGGTGGCACTAGAAAGAGCATTCTGCTCTTTCTAACAGCAAGAGAAATGACCTTTCATGTGCCTGGGCATGAGAAGGTAGAAGAGAATATTTTGTTCTTGCCTGGCCCTCCCAGAGAATAAGAAAAAGTCTGTAAAAACCATAATCTGCTTGCTTTGGCTCTTCAAAACCTCACAGTGGAACGGTGCTACTTGCTACTCATAGCTGCTATCACTAAAAGGATCTGGGGCAGCAAGGTAGCAGCTACCTCTTTGAGAGCTTCCAGCCAAGGCTGAGTGAGTGATAAAGAAACCAAAGCAAACTCAGATGTTCGGTTAAACAATCAAGTATACTTTATACATCAGCATGTATATATTACTTTTTATTATCACAAAGATTTTTCCCTCAGAACGAACAGAATGAAGTTAAAACACACTTGGAGAGCTACAGATGGCTCCCAGAATAAAGTCAGTTAAAGTCAGGACAAGCCAGCATGCTTCAGAACCTGTGTCATAATGCTGAACCTCACAGGGGTTAGGCAGCAGTTAGTTTGTCAGAAAATCTAACACAGCTTCCAATCACTGGAAAGAGATAACGTCAGAGACAAGGTATTGTAGGATGCACATCAGATCTTGTCTAGCAAAGCAACCCCTGCATCTGCAGGGCCAGGCAGGTGTTTCTATGTTTTACCATGCACCCTCAGCCTGGTTGCACAGCTGGACTGTGGAGAAACCTGAGTTCATCTTTGCCTGAAAGTGTGTGACTCACTCTCTAAACTCCAGAGCTTGAAAGCATTTCACAGTATTTTATTGGGCTTTCTCAATTAGCGTACATCATCTCTTGTATCTCCTCTAACGGATGCTTCTAGACAATATTATAATGGCAAGTATTTACATTGAATTTGTTAGAAATAAGTAAGCTGTACACTCCATGAATTTAGAATTTTCACTGATTGATAAACCCGCCTCTCATATAAGTGATGAAAAGAATATTTTGCTTTAATTTTTTTCCAGCTCATGTGGAATGCAGCTCCTCTCCTGAAACCTTGCATGGCCGCAACCTGAAGAACATATCATTTGCATTCTGATATATCAGAAGGATTTCTGACATGGAAAAGACAGAAAACGTAAGGATATTGATATGATTTTAAACTTATCCTTTGAGATTCCTATGGTTACAGTGGATGGATTTCAGCAAAACTTTCAGCTGTGTTCATCAGATGTAAACCTTGCTTTTTGTTCATCAACTGAACAAAACATTTAATTATACCTATCTGAGGATATAACAGTTAATTTGAGGGTAATTTATTACTTCTATACAGCTATGGATGAGTCTTCATGGTAATCTAGCCAAGTAATGGCAATCTAGCTAGATGTACCAGTACAAGTTTTAAACTAGCTTACTTACAGAGTGATAGAAGCAATTGCCAGTAGCAGAAGTTTCAGTGCAGCAGAGTCCTTGTAGGATTTAAGGTAAAAGCACACAGAGAAAACTTTTCCCAAAGGTCTATACTTATAAAGGTACTGCTTAGCCAGTTAAGGAGTTAACACAATCCCAAAAACAGACTTGCTTTATTGTTTAAGGTATTTTAAAATGCTCTGTGTGCCTAGGAAAAGATACATAGCTTGCACATATATGTATGTATTTTTTACAAAAACAAAAAATATTGGAGTAGCAAGGGTGACCTCCAGTGTGCAATAAGTTTATACCATTGCATTTATATGTAACAAAATACATTCTTATTATTAATTTAGATAATTCTATAAAACCGAACATTTTCTCTTCAGCACAACACTGAAATTCAACACGTTGTGTTCTGTTTCGAACTGCTGTTTTCCATCGCTATTTAGAACTTCTCTTTATTACCACAAACCCTACACGATGACTGCATAAACAGAAAAATTAGACAATTTACTTCTTCCTGTCTAACTGCAGATGATCATAGTCTGAATTTTTCATCTGGAATACGAGCAATTATAATTAAAGTACCTATTATATAAGCTCTCTTTTTTCCTTTTTTCTTTTATTTCTTATTTTTTAACTTAAGAATTACAGGGGCATTGTAGGTTCATTATGTAAATGCTACGTACAGAATATCTTATGTCATAATTTCACTTAATGTACGTTTCACTGCAAACTTTTGAAAACTCAAAATATCCAGGAATTCAAAGAAGCCAAGAAGCCAAAACTATCATAACTCCTTATACAAAAGGTACACACATGTATTTTAATAAGCTACCCATTTGATATAGTACATAATAAACTCCGAAACAACCTATAATGAATATCAAATATTCATGAAGAAAGTAAAGCTTATGTTCCACAATATAAATTCATTATATAGATGAGTTTTGTCGGATATTTTTTAATGTAATCTTTATCAGTTGGGTGTCTTTAAATGAAATCATAAAAGATGTCATCATAATGAATTCAAAAGTAAGAACAATTTTTACATTCTGTTTTATTTCCCTCATCAGGACACAGCTTACCTTTTGATGATTAATTTTGAAATAGATTTTCTGATAAACTAGGGAGCATTTTTTAGCTAACTGCAAGCACACAAAAGATCTAATTATGGGTGCCTAGTGGTGCTACTGTCTGTCAACCTAAGTGTCATTCAGGGTCTGTCAGTGTTCCCATTATACATCCCTACTTTCAGAGGGTTATAATGTGAATGTTAAAATTTGCTTCAGGCTGATTCCAGGCATATTGTGCAGGGTATCAGACTAGAACTGATTTTTTTAAAAATTATTTTTATTTTTTTCCCCTTTAAAAAAAAATAAATAAAAAATTATAATAATGAATTTTAGAGATTTTAACCCACACCTATATAAAATGCAACGAGTGCAACGAGCTCATAGGAGCACATACCTTTTCAAATGACAGTAATATAAAAGCAGCTTATTGTTTTAGAAACTTGCATGCTGCATACTGATTATCCAAATGTATAAGAAAGACCACCATTGCAGCATTTAAGTCAAATGATTTCATTTGCCTTCCTTATTCAACTAATCACACTCTAGACAAAGAACCCAATTTCATGATTGAGAACAGAAGAAGTCGGCCTTATGGTTTCACTGACCAGCAGATTATGTATTTGTAGGTAGACTTGGAAATACTCTCTATTCTAATTCTTCCCTTGGACTGTTTGCACACTCCCATATAAAGTACCTTTACCTGTCGCTGGCAGTATGTAAACACTATGTATCATTATACTGCTAGAACTATGCTTTATAATACTTGTCATAAGAAATACCATGAGACAGTCACAAACACTGACGTTCTCTATACTAGAAGTTTGTCATGATATCAGCATGCCAGTACCAAGACACAAACTGTCCTGCACAAACAGTGGATATGCACATTTATTTCCAGTGCATACTAAGGCAAGGTTGCTAGCTGGAACTGCACACACAAGAAGTTATTGTAGATTGGCAAGTACTCTGGGAATCCATCCCTGAGTTTATTGCATGCAAACATGTAGAAGGATGTTAGATCTTAATAAAAGCAGAAGGGCCATTGATTCAGTACTGAATCAAGATCATGGTGGATTTCAGCAACAGCACATGACCAAAGTCTTTTTCTGTCAGAAAAACATTTATTAGCATTATCATTAAGAAATTACAAACTCATCTATGTTTACTTTTGTTAAAAGAGATGCTTTTTTAAGCTCAGCTAGAGTAAAAATGTTTAAGCTAACCGAATACATCTGTATAGAATATAGATTATTTTACAGGTTCAGAATACCTAATTATAACTATAATTATAAATAAGCTCTTTGTTGCAAAGAACCCTTTTTATACCTTTCACAAATATGGGATTTGAACTTTCTGGAGTGCTAGCACATGATTTTAAACAGTAAAATAATCAGAATTTGCATTTATTTACTTATGTGGCACTAAAGTGTTATTTACCTGGTAAGGAGTGCCAAGAATGCAAGAAAGCAGACTTTTTCCAATTTCCCAAGAAGATAGATACTGCTATTTGACATACAGCTTCTTGCAGCATTTGACACAACAAAATTGCTACATGCCAAAGGAATGGAAACAGGATTTTCCATTATGAGTTTAGATTTTAGTTGCTTTATCTGCATTCTACTGGCTTAGTTTAACAGTGGACACACATCTGCTTACAGTATGAAATAAAAAGCGCTGAACTCAGAACGTCACAGACCCTCGCTAAAATCAAGGCCTACTTCAAGTCCTGAATTGTCTAGAATTAGGATGAGGATATTTCTATTTAATTATATTGAAAAAAGCCACTTCCTTATTGCTTTTAAGTTAAGACACGTAAAAATAAATTTTAATCAAAAAGTTCCTAAAAAGCTTAGCTGCAAGAAAAATACATGACAAACCAGTTTAAACTAACTCATTAAATTTGGCCATGTAATGAACCTATGTATATCAGCAATAATTGCAGAAATTTTTGTTTATCCATTTTTCACAGAAGGAACATTTCATGATCCTTTTTACTTTTTTTTTTTTCCCCCTTTTTAATTTTCACCAAATGTGAAAATTAAACACTAAATGTGTTTACATCTGTGCATAGATTTCAATGCAGGGCTTGAACAATCTGTAGGTTTTTTAAGTGAAGGCCTTCCCCCACTTGCCTTCAGTGTATCAGGAGACCATTTTAATTCACTTACCAAGAAATTCTCATAGAGACTGGTATGTGTGGTAACATAGGAGCCAATATCGTAGCTATCAGTTTTCATACAGCTTGGCTGGACCTTTACATTACTGCTGCCCCACATTTATTGTTCTTTCATTGGAGCTGTCAGCATTCCCTGACAGCATATTATGGAGTACATGGCTACAGAGTCAGGATCAATCAGACCACGATCATGCAGATAAAAGTAGCAGACTATTGATAATAGGCCTTAAATCAGATCATCGTGGCTTAAGTGTAAGATTCTTAAAAGCTAGCAACCTGGTGGGACTTCCCTCTCGCTTCTACCTGCTACAAAACACAGCAACTTATATAACACCTACAAACTTGCTGTGACTGTGTGAAAAATAACAATAAACATAAGTAATAAGCCCCTACCACATTCTGAAAGTCAAGGCAAGAATCAACAGAAATTTTCACTGTATTTAAGTAAAGTGCAGCAGAACTAACACACAACCCCAGCCACTGCACTAATGTTCCATTCCCCCCCACTGGTAACAGCACTTTTGTTGTGCTTTGAAACTCTCTTACTTCAAAAGCACTTCAACTTGATATGGCCATTTAGCAAGAAACACAAGAGAATGTGTGTAGTTTAGCAGCGTTCTTCACCAAACTGAAAGCACCATGTTAAAAACAAAAGGATCTAATTTGTCCTAGACATAAATAATAAAACAAAACAAGAGTCGCATGCAAATTTAGCAACATAAAATTTTAGGTGATAAACAGAATGGAGCCTGGCTTCTTGTTTAGTATTCCTTAGTTATCACCATAATTGCTGCATGTCTGTCATCACTAGGAAAAGAAAAAAGTGTCTCTCTCAGCTGCTCCCCTGCTTGTTTTGTTCACTGTATTCTTGTAAAGTGGGAGAAAATAAGTGTCATTTAATGAATAGTGCTATTCTTTGTCTGACAGCTTCATATCTGTTAGGTGTAGGAGGCCTAGTACTTTCCTTTTCTGATAATGTTTTTGACAGTGTGCTAAATTCCTCCCCCAAAAGGCCGGCATATATATTCTGCTAAAAGGGGCTTCATCTATCCTGAATGGATGCCCTCTTTTAACCCCCTTCAGCTTCTGTTCTTACATTAATTGAGCTGATCAGATTGAGCATATGAATTTGTCTTTGATGTATTCGTATGTTTAGTTGACGCTGCTCGCGCTCTCATTGGCAGCGGGCAGAGCTCTCAGACAAATAGGGCTGTTGCCATAGTAACAAGCAATAGCTAGGGATCTCTTGAAAAATATTTTTATTTCAAAATTCAAACTGGAAAATTCTCACTGGATATGGTTCTCAGTTCTAAACGTGTCATATCTAATGATGAATGCAATTAGGAATCCCACCAGTGTTTTAAATAATAAATTAGGCTAATTTTCTAGGCCTGGCATGATGACATACAAATACTAAAAAGGAATCTCTCTTTTTTTATCCATGACAAAAGACTTATTAATGACTTTTGTTCTTAGGATTTCAGAATTAATTGAATGGTAAAATAGTGATATAGCCTTCGTTGTGCTGAAGATGAGAAGCCTAGAGGTAAACTTTTTTTTTTTTTTTTTTAAGTCCTTCAAGATGCACCGATTTTTGGCTATTTCATATAAAAGCAGGTGAAGAAATCATTCTAAAAATGCTATAGCAGTTGGCAAATCTCAAAGGATAAAAAATGCCCATAGCCATTTTTAATTACTGAGAATGAAAAAAAAAGCAAGATTTTGAACATAAGTTTAGTAGGCCCTTATGATCTGAGAATGGCGGGGTTTTGGTTAATACTAAAGCCTCCTTTGAAATAGAAGGAAACAATAAAAATACCTAGCTGTGAAGAAAGGAAAAGAAAGAGAGAGGAAGAGAGGAAGAGAGGAAGGAAGGCAGGCAGGCAGGAAGGAAGGAAAAGAAAATGCTGATGAGCAGGCTATGAAGGTTTGAAATTAAAACACACATTTTGTATTAGTCTGTCTACTACTATTTTCCCTGGAAATTAGCTTCCTGACTTTGGCTTTTAAGATACTGCCTGTCAATGTGCAGTAATAGAGTTTCAGGGTACTGCTTCAACATATAATTATACTACATTGAAATCCACTGATATTATCATCTTTTATGCTACTTCCAATTAGAATTGTTCCATCTTGAAGGGTCAATCCCTTATATCTCAGTATTCAGGAAAAAATCTGTTGAATGTTAAAATCTGACAATTCCCTAAGAAAGGAGGTTATGTTTTAAGCACTTCACTTGTAATCTACAGCATATCTGCAGTCCCTTTTAAAGGGAAGATGGTTTTAAGAAGTTTCAGGATCATAAACACACAGAATCACAATGTGCAGAAGAAAAACTTGAGAAATATTTTCCATTATATTAAATCTATTAGCATTAGGTATGAATTTACATGCAAGGGATTTTACACTCTTTAAATGTGTACTGAAGTGTTAAAATTTCGGCCATCATTCAAGTGTAAAAATAAAATAAAATTAAAATTAAAATTCAATAACACTTTGTCATCCAAGAGGAAAACGTTGCCTTATTGAAAATTTGTCATTGCCTTTATTACATGCATGCTTTCTGGGAATGTCTCCCACAAATCAAGGGAAAAAATGTCCCAGGCTACTGTGAAAGTCCATGGAATAGAAGAATACTTTGCTTTGCCAGTTTGTTGTCTTCCAGAGGGGTAATTACAAAACTGAGGTCAGGATTTGTTTCACACAATGCGTGTTCAGTTCTTAAAAACAGACTCCTAATACAGTTTATGTTTGTTTGTTTGTTTGTTTGTTTAATGGTCTCAAAAATGACAAATGATGCTGTAAATCATTTTGTTTTAAAATTAATACAATGGTGCTTGGATGAGAAGTTTCCAGCATTGTATTTTTTATAATGCTGAAATTTATCTTTTTTATTTCTAAACATTTAAACATATTGTTTGATATTCTGAGTATAGGTTCTGCATCTTTAATAAAAAAGAAGCTTCTTCATGTCAGAAAAAAATATTTTCTTTAACATCAAGCAGCATGAGACAATAGCTAGCACAGCTACCCTTCCATGCATCACTTATGAGAGAGATTCCAATACGACAACTAATTTCTAGTCACTATAAACATTAATAATAGTTAACAATGAGCAAGAGAAAATCTAATCAATTTTATTTTCATTAGAAAGTTTTATCAAATTGCAGGCAATAGCCATCTGATTGGATAATGATCAGAGCTATCACTGGGGCTAGAGACAGTCTTGATGATGATCAGAGAGATGTGTGGACAAGTTAGACCTTCCTGTAAGAAGGACAGGTGAACACATCCTGTCTGGTAATGCAAATGGGTTCACATCCCCAAAGACCTTGTTACAGCATCAGAGTCCTCAGCAATCTAATTTTCAAATCAGTTAAAACTTCTCATGCTACAGAAATTAGCAGTAATATTATTAACACATCTGAATAGGAAAAAGGAAATATTTTATTATACGAATATGTGGGCTGTATATGTATTTTGTAAGTCTGAATCACATACTCATCCTTTCCAAGAAAATGCATCTCTCAATAGGAGGAAGAAATACCTTAGAGCAGTCAAAAGACCTGTTCAAAAATATACTGTGATAACTTTTAACAGCAGTAGTTCATTATACTTGAAAGGGATTTCAAACAGAATGGAATGACAGAGACTTTAGCAACAGAAGTCTATGTGTAGACTATCTGTGTGTATAATAAATACATAAGTGCTTAATTAAGACCAAACATATTTATGTTCTAGTTTAGCAGACATAAAAATATTAAAATAATTAAAATAAAAGTAAAAATAACGACAGCATTTATGAAACACAGGATGGGATGCTTTGTAAAATGTTTTCATGCAGTGGATAGATGGAGAAATTCAGATCTTCAGTTAGTATAACATAATAGGACCTGTGGTGACAATTCCGTTTTCTGGACTCGATTTCTATAATTTCATCTTGGTGATTTGTTTTAAATCAGTTCCATCTTGAAATGTCAAACTGAAGAAATTCTATGACTATTAAAAATAGTAGAAGATTATTACTGTTGTAATAACTGTGAACTATTCATTGTGAAATACAACTCTGTAATAAACATAAAAGCATGGCAATTTACTTCTTTCCAAAATGATTTTGTGAAGACTAGAATGTGTTTTAAAAATTGTTATAACTTTTGCCTTACACAGTATCTTATAGTAACACTACAGCCTATCCAGTTTTCAGAAAAATCATCTAATCCAAAAATTATTGGATTTAGTCAGGTAGTACTGGGACTAGAGCTGGGGCTATGATCTGGTTACAATGAAATAAACATCCATTCATTATTAACATGATTCCCAACCCATATTCACAAGTGTTATCAAAACAAATGGAAAGAATCTCCCTTTACAAAACATGATAGCTGGAAAACTTATATTCAAACTTGAATTAATTTCACCTAAAATACTTAGAATTCAGCCTGGTAGAGAAGAAATTAAATGACATTGAGTGCCATTTGCTGACAACGCAGTCCTATTTAAGGCCCTACTGAGCATAGCAGATTTTAGAAAGGAAAAAAAAGACTTCAGTGAGTTAGACGAAATATTATACATAGATGAAGTTATTTCACTGAGTCAGTGGTTTCTACCAATGCATTTTGAAGATAAATAAATTAACAAATTATTAGATGTCATATTAAAAAGATTCTGTATTGTAATATTTATTAAAACACTACAGAACTACTGGTGATAAGATCCTTATACGATTAGCCTGTTATATACTAATCTATGTAGAATAGCACTGTTTATTTCTGGACAGATATATATTCAGTAATAATGTTTTGAAGTTGGAAAAAAAATATCAAAGTACATTCCAAACTTGCTTAGTCCACATTTGAAGTAGGACCTTGATGATCATTCTTAGTGTAGTTAAAAGTATGCTGAAACAGTGAAACAGGAGGGACACAAATTACAGAAAAAGATCAGAATGAAAATATATTTTATTGCATGTTGTTATCTGTTCAGTGAAATTATGTCTTCATATAAATTACTTAAAACCAGCCTTTCCTTGTTTTGAGGACCTTTCTCAAATTTTGGGGGTAAAAAAAAAAATAAAAAAAAAAAAATTGCCATAAGCCAGAAAGCTCAAACAATTTTCTTAAACTCTGGGATAAGGTTGAGATCCCCAGTTCAGCAAAGCAATAAAGTGATTAAATGCACAAAAGTTACATGCTCGAACTTTAATCCAGAAAATATATTAACTTAACACAACATAATTTAATACATGCTTTTGGTTAACCATCTGCTTAACAGCTTTCTGTTGTCTTACTGAAATCCTCAGCACAGGGATAACTAAGTTCTTCATTGCTGTTTATTAATTATTTTTATTTTTTAATAATGTGAATTCATAGAAATTGCAATGTAACATTTTAAAATGTTACTCTATAAATAAGTCAAGATCCCGACAATACTTTAAAAACATGCATATATGTATATAACAAATATATAATCTTATCTTTTCATCAAACGTTTACTTTCTTGAAAGCATTTAAAACCAATGGGAATTTTCTTTCTGGTAGGCTTTGCAACCACCTCTATAGTGCATAGCCACACTTTGCACTCCAGCTGTAGCAGTAAAATTACTGAAACTGTAATTCTCTTAATATTTAAATAATATATTAAAATTTAATTTTCAGCACCTGGAAGAATCTGTTTGTGTGCCAGCAAATGAGGTAGTTGGGCCTGGAGCATCTATACATATGGGACTCAAAAACAACCTATCACAAATAATTACTAAGCTAGAGCAGCTGTACTCACCACACTAGTCATTTAAAAATCAGGTCAAAGTTGCCTCAATTCTTTTTCCATTTTAAAAGACTTCTACAAATAATTTCTATAGCCTTTTTGCTTCTTTACACGTTTAAATTATTTTCATTATTAATAATTATGATGGAAACATTGGATGATTTAGCTTTCCAGACGTTTTAGATATTAAACAGATTCATGTTTTTGAGATACTGTAAAAATATGCAATATTTATTTTCCAGTAAATCTTTCAAATTTATAATAAGGCAATGAGCAGTTACTGTAATATGAAAATGTATTTACTCATATATAACACACATGCCATGCATGCATATACATGATACTACAATTCACAACACACACACATATAAACCATACATACATATGGATTATTATTTTTTAAACAAAATATGTCATCTGGCTTGTGAACAAAAGATGGCTTGTAGGCTTTCATTATTTTCATGTTGGCAGTTTTCAGGTGGAAAATAAGTATATATTTTAAAAGCATTTTCCAAATTATGTGCTTTCAGATATACTTTGTTTTCAGCTGCTTTTAAGATGTTTTCTAGCAACTACTACCAACTTTATAGTCATTCATGAAGTAAAGGTCTGTGTGCCATCTTTTTAAAAAAATCTCATATTTTCAGAATTTTTTAAAGAATAATATAATTTGAGATCACATTTTTCACCACTTCCATAGTGTTTGCAATGTTTGCAATGAATATGATTATTCTTGAAAGTTAAAAAAAAAAAAAAAATCAGGTAGAAGTCTTTCTATTCATAATTTTAAAATATTCTAACCTGCATTCCTATACATAGAAATAAAAAGACCCATAATGAAAAACATATATTTTATAATGACACACAGAGAAATAAAACACATTAAACTTCAGGGAGAGAGAACCAACCATTTATACACTATTACCTTCAATCACTTGAATGCAAGTCATTCATACCACCACTATTGCTAACAAGGCATCCAATTTACTAAACAATGAATATTGAAATTACGTTTAAAAGGTACAAATGACTGTCCAAAGAATGACACTGAAAAATATTAAGTAACAGCTCTACCTCAAGATAAGCCTCACAATTAAAGAGTTTTAATGAAGAGAGCCTTCAAAGGCTAAATCAGGAGGCATTGATTAGATTGCCTCTAACTTTGTGTTTTGACACCTTCGTCTTTCATGGCATTATATTGTCTCTGTGCATCTTACAAAGGAAGCATTTTACTAAGCCCACACATGAACAGGAGACAGCAGTGCTTATAAAAGAGACTGTCAAGGGTGTGAGCCAAAATGGGTCTCATTTGGATTTCAAGTGAAGAAAACTCCTAATGCATTTCATTACAATGTATGTGAGCCTCTGAAAAGAACGATGGATTGGGATTCTCATCCCTATTAATTTATTGAAATGGATTCAGATTTTTTCTTGTATATCAAGAGAGACCATGTGTTTCAAGCAAGGTAACAATATTATAGCACCAAATAACCAAATATGCTATGATGCAGTATGTCCTTCTGTGAGATAAAGAGGATGCAATTTTCTTTATAATTGGGATATGAGTTCAGAAATAAATCTTACAATAGCTTGGCAACAAATAAATATTCTTTGTTACTGTCAGGTTTAAAGATATGATCAGGAAACTATGAAACACAGGGACAGATTCAGTCTTTGTTACAACAGCAGGTTTTTACCATTAGAAATCCCATGCATCACACCATGCTGTCATTCAAATGCTGACTTTTTATTTCATTCAAGAGTTGCATGTATGATGTAGTTAGGATAATACCTATATATAAGTCAAATTTTATTAAAAGATAGCAGAATGGGACCAAAAAAAGTAAAAACATTAAAAAATATATTATAATGCATTCCAGTGTAATTCAGCTTTACAGAGATGCCACAGCTACCATATCATCAGTTATCTTATTCATAGTAAGGAAGTTTTATATAAACACTTATTTGTCTTTATCCCCACTCAACTTTGATAATAAAACCTATAACCTACTGTTTAAAAACTGTAAATTCATATTTAACAGAAAGGATAGGATACTAATTCTTTATGCTAAATAATTTTACTAATATAATAGTATTAAAAATAAGACATATGTTCTCATTGTTTTTAACACCATTAACCTTTAGAAATGATTGATTGTGCTACACCAATAACATTCGGTGAGTTCAAAGCTCATCTATTTTTTATGGAAATCTTACAACCTGCTAGTTAAATTAAAGGTTAAATATACATAAAGTCTTAGAACAAAACACAAAGTCTTCCATATGTGGGTAACTCATAAGCGTAGTACACAAACAGATACATATAAAAATCTACATCACCAAAAAACCCTCTGTTATCACGCAAAGATTTCGAAGAGTTAAAGAATTTAATGTTTGTGGAATGTTTTGCAAGTATGTCCTTCTTTATAAGAACTCTAAGAACTCTACTGATCTCACAATTATAGAAACAAAGGTTGAGAAAATCATAATTAGTCACAAAGGTGCTTGTTTCCACACATTAAGTCTCAACAAGCTGGAATAAAGTCCAGGGCCTACTTAACCTATTTAATGACAATTAGGCACATATGTGTATGCCTAACTGTATTACTATTTGTTTTGATATGTAAAACACAGAGAAGGACAAATGTAGGTAGGTATATAAACATCCACGCAGAGTAAATTCAATTAGCATTTTGAACTCCTCCAACATTTGAAAAAATAAAATTTTTATATTTATACATTGTGTATGTGGCATAGATATACACGTACCTGAGCAACAGAGAAATTATGAAGAATCATACAAATAAAATAAAATAAAATCCAATCCAATCACAGTAATAAAGATTGCCCATTTCTACACACAACACAAACCCACACAGACATGCATTTTTTTTTTATTTTTTAAGAAGAATCATAATTGAATTAGAATGATGCATGTTCCATATTTTATCTTGACAGCTTCTGTATACTCAGGCAGAGCCCATTAAACGCAAACATACAGCAGGTTACTTGTTGAATAATGTATTTCAAGTACTTAAAATTACTAGGGATTTGACTAAGATCTGCACATGAATACATATTTTGGACTTAATTTTCTGCACTGGCATTTCTTCAGCTGAACATACTTTAAATTCTACAATGAACTCAGTTAATATTAGGCTTTTCCAGGACATAACAAAGGTAATAATACTACCTTTAGAATATAAACTTTATGACATTATGAATAAAACTGACAAGTGTAAAATTTGATCCATAAACTAAGTGATATACTTATGTTAATTTACCTTTTAAAAGATATTATGTGTTGCTCAGTTTT
The DNA here is from genome assembly GCF_054131305.1 of Coturnix japonica. NCBI lineage: Eukaryota > Metazoa > Chordata > Aves > Galliformes > Phasianidae > Coturnix > Coturnix japonica. The sequence goes on along the minus strand of NC_140702.1, from coordinate 16,127,681 downwards.
TTTGACAGGGCTTCCATTCATACTGACGACGTGTTGAAAAACACTATATTTTCCCTCAATAAGGAAAATCACTTTATCCACTATCATTCTCATTCTGTCTCAATAAAAAATCAATCATCAAATGCTTGTTTCCAAGTTCTACTTGTTAAACTGCCATTTTATGCGTACTGTTCAACTCAGCTCAAATTCTTTCAAGACTACTTGCTATTCTTTTTAATGTTTTCTGTAGTACTCAACTTTTAAAAGAATAAGGAGAAAATAAAATGTTATACACATAATAATTTTACATTTAGAAGCTTGCGATCTGATAAGGTTGAGAACTCTCATTTTTAAAGAAAAAAAAAGCTAAATCTTTTTTGTGGTTTTCAGAGTAATAAAGGTCTGATTGATCTCACTCACTAAGGCAATTGCGCCGGTTGTCTAAATGGTAGTAACGTCAATGTCAGATATGTAGTTATCTTTTCATCTTGGCCTATTCTCAAATGTAAAAATCAAATGTTTGAAGGACATTTCACTGACCTGTTATGGCCCCTGCAACTCTCAAACACAATACTACTATTCCTCATATAAGTGCCACATTTTGGATAAAAAACCAGTTCATCAATGATGCCTTTGCGACATCTGGCGGTCCTTACAATACATAAACTTTAGGTTTGTTTCATAGTTGAGTGCTTTCACCTGTTGTTGGGTTATTTTAGTATATTATTTTTATTTCATGCATTTATTTATTTGCAAACTTACTAGTATGCAAAACTTTAGTCCAAAAGGCTTTGATACCCCCTAGCGGGGGGACAAAAGCAATCTAGTCTGCAAAAACACAACGTGGTCCTCCATGAGTCCATATGGAGCAAAAGGTCACAAATCTTGAGATGCAATGACATCATGACAATAAGACACTTTTGAGACAGAAGCTGCCTCATTTTGAATATAAAAAGGACACTGATCAAATGCTCCCACACATTTAAAACTACAGAGAAAAAGAAGCATGCAAGGAAGTTGATATAAATGCTTAACATAGGAAAGTTGACGCAGACCTTTGGTTTTCACAATTAAAAGATGCCACTGAGAACTTGACATGTTTACTGAAGAAGATAAAAAAGCTTTATTTTCACATTATTATTAGATGCTAAGAAAGTGTCATTAGGGAAAAAGATATTCAGTTCACAGGGTGCACATTCCTTATAATTCCCCAGCTCTTTTAAAATTAATTCAGTTATAGCAAAGCTTGTTCTACATGTTTCAGTCTCATTATTTATCATTTCAATAAAGTATGAGAACTGTATTTTAAGCAACAAAAGAATGATATTCAATTCTTCATCCCTATTCCTAAGCAATTTCATTGCAGTAGGAAAAAAATAAAATAAAATTCTAATTCCTTTTTTTGCAATAACCATAGGAATTTTTGACATCAATATTATGAGACCACTCATAATATTCACAAATTCTTAGACCAGTGGGAAGAACTTATGTGCGGTTTAAAATCAAATTTTCACTTGTTCTAATTATTAGTATTCCAAAACAACAGAAGATCCAAAGATTAAATGTGAACTCTTAAATATTTTGTACTGTGTTTTCATTGTGGATGTTTTGCAAGCTGTAGAACTAGTAACGGTATTTTGTATGGGTATGTTTGTCCTAACATGAACAGATACGCAGTTTGTGTTGGTGACATTGAAGAATAATATCTAATAAATTATAGCTGAATCCATTTGAAGAAAGCATATTTCAAAACTGTGCTTGGAAACGACTAGATTAACAGATAGGCTAATGGTATCATTCACTACAGAACTCACTTATTTTACAAAGCAAAAGAGTACTACATTTTCAAAATTTCTAGTAGTCCATCATAGAAGATATTCAGTTTTTAATTAAAATGACTGTAGCCTGTATTTTCAGCATACTTACATGGAAAAGATTCAGAATAAAACTGTGGGGCAGGCAAACAGCTGTTTGCAGTTGATAGATGGGCAACCACAAGACTTGCTAGTTAAGAAACTTTCTGATTAGACTCCTGAAACCTAAGAACTGCAAACATACAATCTAGACTAACATGCTGAATTCAAATTATTGTATTGAATTCACATAAACAACAGATTAAGGATATGAATAAGCTGTTAAGGATTATGTTTTGGTATGGAATACAAAGATCAAGCATTCTTTATTTGCTGTGTGGGAAAATTTTGTCTACAATATCAAGAACAGAAAAAAGTGAAAAAAAAAGATATTTGGCAAAGTTAAAATGATAGTAGAAAATGTCATTAAAAGGCCATTACAAATGAAAAGAGTTCACTCTTAATCACTGCAAATTACGCTATTAAAAAGAAGAAACATACATGTAAGTTTGGTAGGGACTGTACAGTCAGCAGTGTCAAATTCAAGAGGAATATAAAAACCAAACTGAAAAACAAAGCAGACATTTCTTCATATTCAATAAACACCTATACATATCCAGCACAGAAAAAACAAAAACAAAAACAAAAAACCTCTTCTGATATAAAGATATAGTGTGATATCTTTATATGTCTGATATAAAGAATACTGGGGAATCATAATGGAATGACTCACTCTGGTGAGAAGAGTACTTGCATATACACTACATAAAACAAACTGATTACATTTTAAAGATGAACGTATAGTGATAAATTTAATAAATTTCACAAAACCATTCTTGTTAAAACTATACCATCAGACATCATAGACTTCTAGAACGCATGCTACATTCCTAGAGCTTTCATGACAAATCCAGATTTACCAAGAGGGATACTTTATACACAAAACAGTAAGACCAGGTAGAAAATAAAGTCTTTGAGGATACTATTTAGAATGATTGCAGATATTTTCATATTAAAAAGTCCAACAACTTAGTGATAAAAGTTTGTGCATTAAATTTCAAGTGGTTATTTTCTGGAAAAATAGGTTGAACAGCAAATGAAATTTGCTGATAATCTAGTTGAATTATAAACAACATGCTTAAATAAAAATACAAACATGAAAGAACTAAGCAATGGTGATCGTACTACTATGCATTCATGCACACTGCAAGATGAAAAAATACATCACTTTCACTTCAGTAGATGAAACATGGTAGAAACCATCAAAAGTCTACAGTGTTAGAAGACATTAGGATGTGTGTAGCTAGGAAGCAGCCTTGCTCAAAGGATCTGGAGATCTTGGAGGATAACAAGCTGAATGTGGATCAGCTGTATGCTGCTTAAAGAAGAAAGGCAAATCAGACCCTGGCCTGCATCTACAGGGGCATTACTAATAGACATACATGATACAACCACTCCTTTACTTGGTGTTTGTCAGGTCATTCCTGTAGTACTATTTCTAGTTTAGTTCTCCAGAATTTAAAAAAATAAAAAGAAAGAAAAAAGTGGACAGGATGGACAGGCTGCAAAGTGTTGACAAAGATGATCAAGGACCTAAAGAATTGGCCTGATGAAGAAGGATCAAAGGAGTTAGATTTTAGACCTTTCACCTTGGAGAAGAGAAGGCTCAAAGGAGCCTCACCTTATCACAGTATTCCTGTACTTACAGCACACCTGCAAAGAGGATGAAGGCTCTCTATTAGCAGCTAGCTACATGGAGAAGACAACAGGCAACCAATAGGAGTTACATGAGAAGAGGTTTTGTTTTCATGTAAGGAAGAAATTTCTAACAGTGAAAATAATCAGCTACTTGAACACCTTTACAAGGGACTTGGTCAAATCCTCATCACTGAAGGTTCTCAAAAGGCAATTAGACACTGTGATAGACCTAGGCTCTCTTTAAGGTGCCTTTCGCTCTGGATTGTTCTGTTATTCTAAGATCTTGGACTAATAATCTAAAAAAGGGAATATTCATGAGTTTCTGAGAAGTTAAATTCCAAGATTTTAAGACAACAATGTCTGATAAATCATGAAGAAGATGACCCCTATGGGTCACTTCCAATTTGTGATACTACATGGTTCTATGAGATTAAAATAATTGATAAGGCAATACAGACTAAGATGTTTCGTATCTTTTTAACTAAGAAATTATTTTTTTAAATAGGGCCTGAAAACCACTTGCAAAAAGAATTAAATTGATGAAATTTATGAATTTTATGAATTTATGAAATTTGCCCTGGTCAGGTCTCACTTGGAGTATGGTGTCCAGTTCTGGGCACCCCAGTACAAAAATGACAGGGATCTCCTGGAAAGAGTCCAGTGGAAGGCCATGAAGATGATAAAGGGCGTGGAGCACCTCTCTTATAAGAAAAGGGTGTGTGACCCGGGTCTGTTCAGACTTGAGAGAAGAAGACTCAGATAAGAAACAGGAATAGGTACTGTTAGCCAGGAGATTGTTTCTTGCTTAGAACATTATGGCCTGAAGCTGATTAACTGGGGTTGGTTAGCATCAAGTCACTCTGTTTTGGGCATAATATTGGAAAATGATATTTGAGCCAAATTTCAAAATATCTGAAAATTATACGGTTGGAAAAGTAAATAGAAGAATCTCTTTGTGACACACAGAATACAAGCAAGTGTCCAGGAAATTAATGCTCCCTCACCTCTATTCAGTAACTGAGACACTGTTAAGATGTTTGCAAATATTGGCAGAAGTGAATAGAACTTTTCTTTATAAGTCTAATGTTTTAACTTTCAAGAATGAATTTAGTTTTACAGCCTCAGACAGCAGTTATAATTACTCTTGTTTCCTGTCATGGTCTCATGTTTGAGATCCCATAGAATGCAGTTCTGCTATTGCCAGTCTTCAGTGCTTGCATGGAAATTTTAAAAGATGGTCAGCAAGATGAAAGATAGATATATGCTGTTGGCACTGGCTATTTTTCTTCAAAAGATGTGTGATCTTGCATTTTTCACTTGTCTTCGCTTAATGTAGATCGATGCTTCAATTAATATTGAGTAAGATGGGGCTAGATCTAAAAAAAAAAACAACAAAAAAAACGAGCCCGACCTTAGGCTGAGTATGACTTATTCTGAATAGGGAGCTTGCGTCTCTGTCACCACATTCAGGTGTTGTGTAAAAAGCAAAATGTCGAATTTCAGCTCGTGGCTACAATCTAAAACACATAGAAAACTGACAATTTAGCAAGCATCATTTCACCTAATTAACTGAGTATATGCTTATCAGACATTCTGTGATTACCACGAAATCCCCCTGGCCTCTGGATAAGCTTAGGATGCTGACTGTGCCTAATAAAAGAAATAAAAAAACTGGGTCTGGACTACTGGAGAACTATTTCCCCTCTGCAAATTGCAGCATCTTCAGTGCAGCAGAAACATACCAGAGAAGAATTGCCACAAAACAGGAACTAAAGAATATCTACCACATCAGACTGACCTCCTCATGTGGGGCAGTCACAGCATCTGAGAGCCAGTATGCAGAAAGGCATTAAGTAAGATCTTTAAAACTGTTTTTCTATATTAATGAAATACCATCTTGCATTTGAAATTATGGCTTCTTTCTTTTCAAACAAAATATTGACAGATATTTATTTCCAAAGTCATGTATTTAGCATCCAAATTCAGTTCTTGTTTATTCCGAAATTCTGAAAATCCTGCATCCAGTTTTTTTCACGCAACAACAGTTTACCAACTGCGAGCTATGCAACAGAGCAGCCAATTATCTTTATGCATTTTTACTCTAAGGCTAAGTATATTAAATGATATTTCTATAGAATTATCTGACAGTTCCTCCATGTGAAACAATAAATAATGTGATACCAAAAATATGAGAGAAAATAAAGAAAAAGACCTACTTTTTAAGAGGTGCTACTACTTAACATTTTAAAATAATTCTTTTGTACATGAAAGACAATAAGATAATCCTTTCTATATACAATTTACTGAGGTTTAGCAATATATCATGCAGATGCTTTCAGTTTTTATCCAAACGTGATGTTAAATTGCCCATGTAATTATCTCAAGAGAAATCATTATACTTTTTATTGCTAACTTCATTAACACTTTAGTGGGAAGAGTTTGGTTGCATTTAAATTCAGCTGTCAGAGTCCTTATTAGCACAGTTGAAGGGATTGTTTCTGTATTATTCAAAAGGGTAGCTTTTTTGGGAGGAATGATTAATTATTGTGTTTAAGTAACAACAGAAAGTTAATGTGAAAAAATATAGACAATGATTTGTGGTCAAACTTAGAAAAAAATAAAATTCTCCTTGTTCTTAACACAAACTTCTGTTTTAAAGCATACTGTCATTAAACAGAAATTACAGTTGTTTCTAAAATGTTTAACATGACAGCAGCGTATAATAAGTCCCGCAGTAACACGGAGTAGCACTGTGTTGAGTAATCAAATAAAAATGTAACTTACTTAATAAAATCAAGTATATTGACTGAATGCATATCTTACTGTTCTAGAGTATGCCTGGATCAGTAATGGTTAAGAACTGTGACTGTGCTGGATAAAGCACTAGCACATCCTCAGCTAAGAGCTTTTCTTAGCACTTGGGCAAAAACTCCTCTCTCCTTTCAAAGTCCACCATGTCAAGGAGAAGGAGCGCCAAGCCCTGACAGACCACTGGTGCTGACCAGCAATTTGAGGACAGGTACCACTGATGTGTTTTCTTCAGGCCCAACAGCCCTCTTTGGGAGCATAGTTTCATCTAACTTTCAGCTATAGCTTCTGCTTCACATAGGGAAGATTATTCAGATCAGTGACTTTGTTATGTCTCAAAACAATGTCAAGGCTCTACGTAAAAAAGCAATCACATAGAATAGAAATGGCCTCATGGGTGGAGACCTGACCTGGAATTCTTCTGAATTTGTTTGTTGAGTACTAACAAGACCTTATGATCACTAGCATCAGAATAGAAGCCTCAAAAGAAGGCTTGCTTTGGATGTAAACAGATTGGCTTCAAATGTCTAGTATAGGAAAACCTGGCATCTCACACCTGGAGCTCTGGCCAACCGTGGAACAGACGCGTGGCTCAGGACAGACCTACTTCACCTGCTACCACACCTTGTTCACAAGAACACAGAAGTTATTTCTCCAAACACAAATGCCAGACCTAGAGGTCAAAACTCCCTGGAGATGTTCAGGAGCTGTGTGGATGTGGCACTGAGGGACATGGTTAGTGGACATGGTAGGGATTATCTTAGTGTTCTTTTCCAACCTTATTGACTCTATGATTATAAGATATTCAAATGCCTGCTTACAGAGCTTTGTATAAGCAAGAATATCATTTTTGGTACGCCAATACTCTAAATCCTTAATTCTACATCAGTAAATGCAACACCATTGTTTTCTTGTCTTTCATGTACATTATGTTTTTTTTGAGCTAGCAAGCATTCCACTTTATCCAGTTCCATTGATTTAAATTAAATTAGATCAAAATAACTTTGCAACTTGTGATCCAGACAAAAAAGTGGAAAATATGGACTGTAGATTAAAAATAAATGTATATATGAAGTTCAAAAATAAGATAGATGTGCTAAGGAGGGAAACAGAAGATGGGACTGCTTATATACATAAATTTTTCATCCCAGACAAAGAAGGAAGACTTTCACATCCACTTCTAATTGTAAAGAAAGACTTTTATTATCCTGAACATCTGTATTTGGAAAAAGATGAGAATTTGAGAAGGAATTACCAAATACAGTAATCTAAGCAAATTCATACTCATGGCTTTTTGATAGAGTAAAATTAATTTGCATCTTTAGGGAGCATTTCAATTTAAGGATAATCTTGGGGAGAAAATGTAATGGGGAACTGTAAGACCTCTGACTACTCTTCCCTTAATTCCAGGGAATCCACAGAGTTTAAGAACGATGTGGAAAAACTGTAGGGAGATTTCATTCTTTGGATTCTTATGATGGGTTTTTCCCATTAGTGCAGGTAAAAAATCCACTACTAGCTGATAAAAAAAATAGCTTCTAATTTCTTTCTCTTTAAACACTTGAGGACTTCCTTTTTGCTTTGCAGCACTACAGCATAACTTAATATTTGTTCCAGGTATATTTTTGTACTAGAGCAAAGACTTAGAAAGCCATGAAGAAAATGGCCTAGCATTTATCTGCAGAAAATTTATGAAATAATTTTGACAGTTTTGCAAACATTCAGCATGCACAACAATGATATAAATTTAAATCTGCAACCAAAGCTATGTGTTTAATTGAGCTTGTTATACAGAGCAATGATGAAAACAATATAATAATTTTGTTTTAAAAAACAACCGGTACTTCTCAGAAAACAACAATGAAACAAAACTTTAAAAGTCAACAATTAAAATGTTACAGAGTTGTGTTCTTCAACTAAAAGGGGAAGAAAAAAGTTTAAGAATGTTTATAGATGTGTCTAGTTTAACAGTTTCATGTGTTGGATGTGACTTTCACAGTCTGTTGGCAGTCTGCAGGAAAGCCATCACACCTGTGACTTGGTTGTTGATTAATGAGTCTTTCAACTCATCACTACCATCTGAAGAAGGGCCGTGGCCTTTCTAAGCTTCACTGGTTTATTCGCCTTCAGCTGTCGTCCTACCAAGGTATCTTCCATAAAGAAAATCACACCTGGTTAAGGCTAATGAAAACCTCAATATGTCATTTTCTAGACAAGTCAAAAAGCATGTAAAACTAGACAAAAGATGTATTCAAGCAACATGAATGCAGTTTTGTCATAACCTGTCAATCGAAAGACTAACAAAAAAAGATTTCTTCAATGACATTTTCCAGTTTCAACTATTAGAATGATAATTCTGAATTCCCTCTTTGCTACATGATTCAAGATTCACAATGGCTTCCCACACTTTGCTTATTTTTGTTGGTAGATCCCATCAAGAAGTTTACAGGGAAAAACGTAAAAAAAAAAAAAAAAAAAAAAAAAAAAAAAGCATTGTCAACAATGAACAATTTTTTTGGGCCACATTATCAGGAAACATGTTACTTCAAAAGTCTCAGATCAGATTGCTTATGAATGCTTTAAGCTGCCTACACAAGTCACTGTGCTTATTAATAAAAGGACTTGTGAAACTACCCGAGTTTTTTCACGTCTTCAAAAGTGTGTCATGAACATAAAGCTTTCAGAGGTAATTTTGGAGGCCAAAGGAAATTAGGCCTTATCATCCTTTCTTAAGGAGTTAACTGCTTAATTGGGGTGAGCCAGACAGAACAGAGGAGTTACTTCTATCAAGGGCAAGTGAGAAAGCCAATATAACATTCTTGGAAAGAAAGTCAAAGATAGAAAGGGAAGAGTTATAGTAGGAAGATCTGTTGTCTGCACGGTGGCACCTACCAGTCCTTGCTACTTGCTTTGTTGTATGGACAGCAAATGTCTCAAGATCAAGACAAGTTGTTCCTCATCTCTTTCAGAGAACAGCCAATCAATTCCTAATAAGACTATAGGCAATTCAAATCAGCCAAATGACTTCTTATAAGTAAAGTTGAAACACATAACCTTTGTTGCCTATGCACTTCTACACTACCAATGGATCAGTTACTGTATGACAGCTTTTGTATCATAAAATTTATTCACAAGAGCTAGGTTTGACTCTTGGCATTGCTACAGATTAATTATGTGATGCTGAAGAAAGCTGAAAGAACTGGCTGAAGGATCAGATCTTCAATTTGTTCAACCTTAATATTAGCACTTCCCCCCTCTACCTTTTGGAAGATTACTTTGTCTCAACCCATTAAAGACTGGAAAATAATGAATTATTCTCTATTACCAGCACTTTTCTGAAAATCCCTGATGTAAAAGAAACACAATGAAGAAATAACAGGTTGGTGGGCAAAACAGGCTTTTGGACTGCTGGCTTTTGTTTTGTAACCTCTTCCTTTGTGTGTGCAGTGACAAAGTCTATTGATGAGTAGCTTAGTAACGTGTACTGTTTGTGCGACTCTGCATTTATTAATATGCATTTAGAGCATTTGTAGATATTTATCATAACTATATACCTATTAAGAATGAAAAGTGGGATCAGAAAGGCTCAGAAAGAACAAATAAAAAAAGTAAATATAATTATTTCTACTTAATATTCCTTAGCAACAGGACATGAGACAGAGTTGAAAGGAAGGCAAATTATTTGCAGATGGAAGAATGTAACTGTTTTTAAGAAAAGTCAACCAGGTCACAGGATGTCAATCACCAGATTAATTAGGGAGTTGCATTAAATGTCATTCTTACAAGTAATCGTATATTATATAGAATTATGAGTGCTGCTCATAATGAAAGTAATGCCTTCTATTTTATTATGTTGGTCCAGAACATCAAAGACAGATGGTGGTAGTATGGCAGTAGAGGTTGAATCTTCCCACAGATAATCAGATTTTATTGCTGTGTGATAATGGCAGGTGTGTCAATGAATTCCTCAATGCAGAAAAAATGGCACCCACTGCCTTTCACTGGTGCTGGCTAAACATATACAGACACCAAACAGTGTATGTGAGAAATGTGAGGCAGTGCATTTCAGCAGTGGCCACAGCAGCATGAAAAACAAGCCATGCGCTGGATGCCCATGCATATATGTCACAGCACAACATAGTGTTTTGTAGATGAGAAATTGCTCTATCAAATAGTGTTGTTCTCTTTGTATCTGTTGTAGTTTCCATGGAAATAAGTAGGAAGCACTATTTCAGAGTGAGCTATGTAGTAATGAAGTTATAAGCTTTTTAAGAAATTGATTAAATGTAAATCTTAACAATAAATGCATATTAAAAAAATGTAGTAAACGCAAATGTGTATATGCAAACACACATAGTTCTTTTTAGAATTTTCTTTTAGACACAAGTTTTGAGCAATCGAAAGTACCAAGTTAGACTGAAACTTTACTGAAGCATTTTTTATAAGTGTTCCTTCAAAAAGAGCTGTTAATTGTTAAGTACACACTTCTGTGGCCGAGGTATGCAAAGGCATAATGATAAACTATTTCCACATATTAAAAAGGAGTTATGGGGGGGTGGGGGGGGTAAGCGGGAGAGGGAAGAGGGAATGTTGTTTAAGAATATTCCTTTTTTACACAAGATTCATCACCATGTCAACAGGAGGGACAGACTGCTACCAACTAGAAACATTTACGGCATACTACATATGGGAAGTCTCAACTTCAGGTTCCCTTTCCTGCAAAATTTGTGCTACAAATGTATACATAATACTGACTGGAATTGCATTCAAACAGTATTTACAAAGTATACTCTTTCCTTTTGCTCAGCAATGTGCATTCTCTCACCAATGCTTTATAGCTGCCATGCAGAGCATTAAACTATTTCTGACAGATTATTTGAAGTCAGGGTATAGTTTCATTAGTCATATAAGAAGGAGATAAGCAGATGGAGGATAATTCTCATGTTGATGGATATGACACGTGTCTTCTTATTGACCAGCTCACTTGTGGAAAAAAATACTTGCCTATCCCAAAATCCCAGTGACTCCCCCCCCCCCCCCCCCCCCCCCCCCCCCTTCCCCTCTTTTTTTAATTTAGCACTAGATTCTAACCCTCACTGCGTCTGTGATCAACCAGAAGTCCAATGATTTGGTAACAATGAGATACTGTCTTTCATAGCCTTCCTTGCATTTTAGAAAGCTGGTACACATATAAGGACATCCATTATAATCTCACTGAGCAGGTGGTAATTGCTTCAGTATTAACGGCATCACAGTTCTTCACCAACACATCATTAATAAAAAACTTGTAGAAATAGAACCAACACTGATTTCCAGTATCTAGCAATGCACATACATAAAGGAGCATCTCTTATTTAAAAGAAGGCTGAACTAACACATCCAGAAGTACACCAGACATAAGACTGGCATCCCCTGCCATGCAGATAGGGCCTCTATCCTGGCATCCTGCCAGTAACTCCTATTCCACCATTTGTTTCTACTACAAAGAATATTGTCAGAGAACTTGCTACCTTTTCATACCCTTGGTATCTTCATTCATTCCTCTGACTTGGGCTTGTGACAGTTGCATAAAAATCTTTCACAACTAGCAAAGTGCATGCAAGTTTGCTGACATTCTCTTCAATTTCAAAACTACATAATACATTTTTCCATGTGTTGATAAACTGGATTTTAAAAGAGCATTTTCTGGATATCAAGATAATCAACAACACAATGAATATAAACATTTTCTATAAATAGTTCACCATATGGCTACCACTCTCAACAGATGGTGTCTGTGTATCCACTAGAATATACAAGAGCTATGCAGATTTGCCCTACAATCATATGATATTCTAAACAAGAGTTCAGTCATACGATATTCTAAACAAGAGCCCAGTTCAGTTTTATTATGTTTAATCAGTGATTTTATATATATATATATATATATATATATATATATATGTATGTATATGATATATATATGATTTTATCACCTCACGCTACTGCATGAAAAATAAGTGCCACAATGATGTTGACAAAGTTGTTCATAAAAGGCAAGTAATGGTTCTCTTTAAGTGCAGTCAGAGTATTTTAAAAAGAAAAAAGGGGAAAAAAAAGATTTTCTTTATATCAGGATAGCAACCCAATAGCAAGGAAACTTTACCTTGGTAAAAAAACAAACAAACAACAGTGTCACATGTAAACAGAACTAAACTTGTAATTTGCCAGACAAAATGCAGTCTGGACTATGTTAAGAAGAACTGTAAATTTAAAAGAACATGAGAATTTGTGCACATTTGGCAGCAAACATTACTACAAAGCATACACATTTTACCTAAATTTAGTAGAAAACACATTAGGTTTTGATAGTTTACCTCAAGCCAATATGTAAACAATTCCAGGTTTTCCACTCTGAAAAGTTCCTAGGTCATTGAGAATATTTAAACAAAAGAACACATGGCTAGACATAAACCAACGAGTCTACCCTGTTTCTACTTAAAACTATTTATATTCCTATTACTGTTCCAATGCTTTCTTGAGGACTGTTCTTGAGCTACACTGGTTAACTGTAAATCTTTTAATCGGCAGTCTACGCCATTTATATTTCACAGCAGTTCTTATCCACTTGAACAAATACTGCCTTTAACTTGAATAAATCTTTTTACTCCACTGGTTTCACCTGGTTTCAGGGAGATAATTTATTTTCTTCATAGTGCCTGGCATTGTTTTTTATCTGATGCATTTACAGTAAAACAATATATTCAAATTTTTAAGTTCCTAGGCTTCTAATTCTTAGTGTCTTATGCCTGACTTCTGTTGGCTTTGCCACAGTCATGAGTTCTCTATTCCTGGAGCTCCCTGAATGCTCCTGCTCACACATTCACACTCAGAAAAGCACATCACTACAATTAAATCAACATTCATAGGACCTGTATTGGTACCTACTGCTACATGGATTTTTCCTAAATGCAAAGGAGGGAATCACCCCAGTTCACGAACAGCAACTTACTGCAATACTGGGCAATGGCTATCTGTGATTCAAAAAGTCCTAGGCTGTTACTTGTATTTATAATGAGTAAAACATAGCTATTTGCTACAGCAACATATCCAGTGAAGCTGAAAGTTCTGTAGAACAGCAGCAGAAGGTCACATCACAAAAGCCAACCAAATATTGTACTGTGCATATGTATTCTAACAGCATACATGATGGCTGAAATAATCCTCTGAAAACAGAGGTTAAGTAACACACATCAGTATAAAGGAGAGTGCACGAACAAGAAGGTGAATTTACTTTCGTGCATGAGTTGCTGTACTTGGTTCAGTTGTGATGGAGATCATTTTCTTCATAGGATGAAAATGAATATGTCTTATATGATGCCGTGCTATCTATTTGTGTCTGAAATAGAACTAATAATACACTAGCATTTTGACAATCACTCAACACAGTGCCAAGGCTATCTTATTTTCCCTCTCTGCCTCCTCAGCAAGTAGGCACACAAGAGGCTGTGAGAGGATGCAGTCAAGACCCTTGATCCCAAGAGGGTAGGCCACACCCTATAACACTAGGCTCAGCAAGGAAAGCTGGGGGAATAGATGAGAAAAGGGTGTGATGCTCAGATCATGGTGTTTGTCTGCTCAAGTACCCATTAAGTGTGAAGAGTCCTGCTTGCCTAGGAATGTTTAAACATCTGCCTGCTGGGCAGGAGTGCAGGAGCTCTCTGTTTTGCTTTGCTTGTGTGCACAACTTTCAATTCACCTATTAAACTACCCTGATCTAAACCCATCAGTTTTCTCACTTGGACCCCTCCAATTCTCTTGGTTAAACCAAATACTATAAATTAGCTGAATGTTAATATGCTATCATTTTTAGTATAATAAAAAGTGTGTCTTAACTCTCATTCTCACAGCTAGAACTATATATAGAAATAATCAGAAATAAAATGAAAAAGTGAATGAAGTTTTCTTTCTTTAATTTTTTCCCCCCACAGTTTTAAAAGGTATAAACTGTTTTTTCTGCTTGCACCTAACAATCAGTTCTAACGAGCCATTTCTGATAATCTTCTACATTTGATAAGATTGAAATCACATGATAACATTAACAACACAGATCTTTCACTTGAAGTCTTCTGAACACTTGCTTTGAAGCAAGTGTTGGATTTGATGGAATAGATTCATGCCTTTATGTGGAGCCAATAATAAGCAGTATACAACCATTCATTCTGTTTTTAACCAGTCCTAAAAGCCTCTTACTTTCCCCTAACCACCAACCAATTAATTTGCCTACCACTCACTGGCTCTGGGACAATGCTCCCATGACCCCGTTCCACCTAACTCAGTCATTAACTAGGTTAGGGGAACATTTCCCTTGTAAATGAATCCCCTAAGCATTTTCAAACTTAACTTTTTTTTTTCTTTCTTTATTCTTTTCCTTCCCACCCATAAAAAAAAAGAGCAGAACATACTTATTTTTCTTCATGTACATTAGATGATATTTATCTCTAAATATAAAAAGAAACAAACCTCATGACCACTCTGAAGTGAAGATATTCTGGTGTACACAAGACTAACTACTAAGGGAAAGCTTTGGCATATGTTACAGAAATGAGTAATTATAGCAGTATGGTGATTTTGACTCTTTTAAAGTACCGTCTTTCATTTTGTTACCATCACCAGTGGAAGGAAATAGTAAAAACAGGATGGGTCCACAAATCAAGGTCAAAATAATCACACACACACACAGCCTGATCCTTAAGCCATGAGAGTGAGTAAGACCTTAAATCCGTGTAATTTTAAGGAGTATGAAACATCACCAAAAGATATGGCATATATGAGTCACTGCAAAGCTTGTTTGAATAACTACAAGACTAGCTAGAGTTGGCCTATCTACATAGAAAATATGGGCAGACAAACATCAGCTATACTAACAATTGTGCCATATAAAGACAAGCTGTGTTGGAGATGATGGTCATTACGGTGGATATTGGGACTAGCAGTTCTGCTTAAGGCTCATAATAGATTTAGATGACCTGTTGGTCTTTAAAACAGAGAGAAGTTTGAATAATAAATCCATGAACTAATCATTAATGTCTTGCATAATGTCACTTCTAGATGACAATTTCCATATCACGTAGAAGGGCAATGAGTGGAGACATTTTCAAATTAGGAAGAATGACAACAATTAGGGCAGTTATTAGAGGAAAAACAAAAAATAAAAAAAGGTGCAACAATAGAAGATACAATAAAAGTGTGAAATACAGAGAAGATGTGTATACATGACTTCTTTCCTAAATTTATACAAAGATCAAAAGAAAAGTGGAACGTTTTCAAGACATCAGAGAAGATGAATTGACCACAGAAAATGTTTCCACTTCAATCACCGCAGTTCTCTCTACTTTGTTTGATTATCATCAAATTAAAAGGGAAATATAAAGACTGCTTTAAGACGAAGAATTTCTATGAGGCTCTCTTTTAAAAGGGCAAGCTAACTTATTTTTAAATGAAGAATAAATGTTAGTGATCAGCTAACTATCACATGAAGAAATATTACGAAATTGTCTCTGCCATTTAACATAAAAGTGGCACTACTGGTAAAAACCAAAAAGTTCATGTAGCCACATATTCTACCTAGAAGTGGATAACATAGGAGAACTGAATGGCAAAAGGGAAAGCATGTTTCTGCCAGTGTTACTTCCTGTGCCACTGTACAAAAATTTTAGAAAATAATGATTTGGGTCAGGGAAGAATTCGTTTTAGTTGAATTAAGAAGAATGTAAACTGAACAAATATTTTATATGTAAAATTGAGGTACAATTAGGTAGTTAGAGCATTAAGATCTAGTAATGTATTGAAAATGTGGCAAAGGAAAACATAAGAACATTTCTGACCTGTAAATAGCAAACTAGTCACTGTAGTTTCTAAACAGACAAACAATTAACTTTATGAGGCAAGTAATATAACAGTACACAGAATCAGCACTACAAAGAGATCACTACACTTTTTAGTTCACGATAAATGTTTTCCAGTCCTCGCAAGTATTTGCTATACAGCACATATTTTAGAAAATATACCTATTTTGTTCTACCTGCCATTTTGTGCATTTAACAAATTGGTACTTATTTGATATTCAATGAATATGAATTCTGAACATAAGAAATGCTTAATTTATGTACAGGTATAGATTTTACAAGTAAAAAAACCCACCTGTCCAGTAATTCCCATTAGTTAAAAATTGCTAATGAAATACTTCATATTTCTAACTATGCTTTCCATACCCTGAGCTGAATTTAACTGCAATTTGAGCAAAAATCCCCAAAGTTCTGTGCTGAAATCTCCATAGGCAGTATGTTCCTAAAAACTTAAATATACTATTTTCTTTTCAAAGGACTGTTTGTGATCAATACTAACAGAAATTCAAGAGTCAGCAAGAAATAAATAATCAGGTCCTCAAAATAGGAATTACAAACTATCTTTGTAAGGAACAAACAGGCACAAATATATGAAGTATTTCCATTTTAAAACTGCACGTTCAGTTCAGTTCAACATATAATTTACTTCATAAATTCTACTGCTCAAATCTATATGCATTGACCACTACTAAGTAAAGCAGATAAGTGGAAAGTGTAGTTAATTGCCAGAATCCCATTACCTGTGCGCCAACAGCACCCTGAAGGTCATCTGATTCAGTCCCAAACAACTTGGCAGCAAGTCTGACCAATCCCAGTTCCATTCAGTAATGGTTGACTGTTGATACATGGCAAGAAGCTTTTGTTAGTTATTAATCAGTGTTAATATCATCAGTAAATTAAAGCTCCAGCTGTGATATGCTAACCATGAAGGAGGGGGGTCTAGAACAAGGACTTAGACAGATGATATCAATCATGTCCACAGTAGAAGGTTTTTTATTCCAATAAGACAGCAATTAATTTACAAATCCATTTGGGAATGTAACCATTATTTAGAAAAAGATACATCAATTTTTTGAACCGTTATTATTCCAACTGTTAATGGCATTCTGCCCAACCGCTTTGTCTGAAAGCTGACTGTTTGTTTGAAAAGCAAAGTAATTGGCAACTTTTTATGTAATAGCAATTTATATTTTCTGCTGTCAGCAAAAAGTTTGTAATGAAAAACATAGTGCAGATAGTTACTAAGTGTAACCTGTATCTTAATTAGAGAGGGATGGGTTTACCTGCTTATTTTTCTGGAAGGCACTCTGTTCAACAGATTTTTATTATAAACATACCAGTAACTCTACACAACATGAAGCCATACAGTTACATACTCCTTGTTCAATAAATAAAAGTGGTACATAATGATAGTGGGTAGACAAAAGACCACATACAACATTCTTATGTTTTTAAAACAGTGACTCCTGTTGCATAATATTAATTTTAGTTGTCAGCACTGATCAGCAAAGGAATCATTCAAAAATCATTACTGTTGTACCAAAATAGCACCGAGCAGTTTGAAAAAGAAAAAAAGATGAAGCTAGTCATAACAATGAAAATAGAACTAAATAAAAAGACAGAAGTGTGACATGTAGTATATCTTTTTCTTCTTACAGAAGAACTTGGTTCTTCTGGGAGAGCAATTCCTCCAGGTAGTCCCTCTCTCCTTACTTCCATCTTTATTTTATTCCCTCCCTTCTCATTTAAATTTCTTACTAAAGCTCATCGCTGGCATGCACTTAAAAGTAACATTTGAAAGGAGGGTAAAGTACAGAGTCAGAGAGGAGACAAGGGTAGCAAAAGAATAATAAAGTGGAAGAGGAAAGTAAAAGAAGTAACAGAACATCTGATGAACAACAAATAGCAGAATGACTCAGTGGAGAAAACAGTGGGAGAATACAGGGGGCAAAACATGCAATTGTTCAATACTCTTCACTAAATTATAAATATAAAAAATATGGAGGGAATGCTTGTAAAATCAAGAACAGTAAAAGGGAGAAGCTGAACTGACGGTATTAACAGTCATAAAGACATTTAGGAAAGCTTGTAAGCACATAGCAAATTAAAACTCACTTTAATAGACAGATGAATCCTGTGAAAAAGATACAGAATTTAAAATAAAAACCAAACCAAACCAAACCAAAACAAAAAAACGGAACAATCAAACATAAAACTACATGCAGATACACTGCACACTTTAGGAAAGAATAATAATTTCTTTAAAATATTTTCCTTTTTTGCTACTGTTGAAGAGTTGTACAGGCTGGACTTAATCTTATTAGACAATAGAGCAGCAGCACTGGCAGAGACTGAGGTGTCAGGACAAATTGATAAAATCAAGAGCAACAAGTTACTAGGACCAGATGGCGATTATTCAAAATTTTTGCAGGAATGTAAGAATGAAATAGCTGAATTGTTAACAGAAATGACACACTTCATAGAATCAGCTACTGAAATGAGGGAAGATAGGAAATTTACATATCCTTAATAAAAATTGCAGTTGATCTCAAAATAGCAGTTCAGTGGCCTTTGTTTCAGGAGCAGCGTAACTTGCAGAAATTATGTTTAGGAAGCTTGCCAAATATGGCATGTTGGGGATAAATTAGCAAAACTTCAGGACAAAAAAGTCAACCACCCTAAATAATGTACTGCCATTTTTACAGAGACTGAAAAGTAGCACATTAAATATTTGCTATAAACTTAAGAAAGGTTCAGAAATTATTTTCTTTAAAAAAAAATCCTCTGCTGAGAGAGTGAAGAGTATTTACACTGTACAGTATATCACAGTGTAATAGAAGCATTCCTGATTTGGACACAGGTCTCACAGGAAGCCCTGAATATTCAAATTGGCCCTTCTGCAAGAAAAAAATTAAATGCAATATAACTCACTGGCAAAAACATGCTGTGAAATCAGGATTGTACCAAGACTTAGAATTTACCGAGGAACAAACATTACTTCCTCAATTGAAAATACACCGATTCACATTAGACTTAAAGAAGATTTGTCAATTTTAAAGAAACTTGTCAGTTTCATGGCAATTGCCAACCACTAAGAATGAACGTAAGAAAATATATATTCTGTGAGAAAAACAATTGTTCCTTGCTTAGGAAGGTGGTGGATGCTCATTTGAGGTTTTTGAGGTCAGGCTGGACAGGGCTCTAGGCAACTTGATTGAACTGTAGATTCCCCCTGTTCATTGCAAAGGAATTGGACAAGGTGGCCTTAAGGTTCCTTCCAAATAAAATGATCCTACGATTCTATAAAAGTACTATGGTATATTCTACAGACCCTGGGAATAGTCTTGACAAGGAATCAGACACTAAACTACACTGTCCTCTATTTAATAAATGAAATCCCACACCACTAAAAAATGTACAATTTCATAGTAAAGGGAACTAAAGTATTTAATGATATTGTTGAAATCACAAAATATGCTCACTATTGTGAACAACAGGGTAGGCACGTGGTACTTCATAAAAGCTCTGTGATATACTGTATTTTTCTTAATTCTGAAAAACTTTCCTGTATTCTTATAATAGATTTTATGCCAAAAGTTTATAAAAATGCAAAGCAATTTAATACAAACTATCCATTGTCACATGCTGATTAATAGAGCACTGCAAACCTGTCATGTAGCAGAAAAATTCTACGTTGAGTTGCCACTACTTCAAGGTCTTATTCTAGCACATTATTAATGAATTGAGAATTGAGGCATGGTAAACTATTTCCTAAACTTCAGATTGGAGTGATTTTACACCCTCTTAGATTCTGCCAAGGAAGTACTTGTAAGGAAAAGACACTTTCAAACTTGTTCCTCTGGTGTGAGAAACCTTGTGAAATCAGTATTAATCTCCTTTTTCAGGACATTACCACTTTGATTGCAAAATGACAGTGATTAAGCACTGATTAAACAAGTAGCAAAGGAAAAAAAAAAAGAAAAACAAGAAAACCAACCAAACATACATACATATTTTACAGCAATACAGCTGGTGAAACAGTTCAAAATAGATACAATGCAAAAGGCAAATGATGCAACTTGAAAACAAAGTTATTCTGGAAAATGGCATCCTTCAACCAAAAGTATGTAAAGTAAATGAAATTAATGCAGCTCTAATACCATTTATTCTTAAATGTTCAAAATTGTAGAGGAAGATTCAAACTTTTAGTTGTCCAAATGCTACCTGAAACTACAATCCATTTTGTGAAACTAGTTATGTGTATCTCTGGCAGAGCTTTTGGCAGCCAGATATATAAAACTCTTATAAAATCAGGAGAGGGATTTCTATAAGAAATTTATAATCCTTTGCTTATCACTAGCAATAGCTTATGCAAAACACAGAAATGCCTCCTTTAGTTCTCCCTCCCCTCTCCCACTGGCTCTGAGTTTTCAAAGTTTACATTAACAAACAGTAATTCACATTACTGTCCAACATTTCTGCGAATGACTCATCAGGTAAGACTCTAAATATGCATTTGGCATTTTGCCATGACTTCTCAAAAGACTAAGACTAGCCTCATGTACCATTACATAGATATAACGCATGTCATTGCTACTAATAGGTTTTCCTTCACTATCCGGAACCAACACAAATTTAAGTTTTAAATTGCTCTTATATGCAATAATTCTGATAAAAGAAAAAGACAATAACGGCTTTTTGGACACCATGATATTGTAGAGGGTGCCCTCATTAAATTCCTGAGTAATAATATCCCTTTGCACTTCATCAAATTTGAACTCATGTAATTAATTCCTTTTTCATAACTTTGATCTCTGTCATTATCGTGATCATAATAAGACTGACAAGTAAAAATTATACTATAACCACAGTTTCAGATTTTCACAAACCTGATTGAACACTTTCGCACAAGACTGGTTGTGCACCTGGAAAGGGTTGAAGACAGCTTGCTCCTCTCTGCCCTTCAGTGTTAAAAGCAAGGTTTGATTGGAAGTAGCATTCTCTTCAGGTGAATTCTCACAAGACAGTTGCTCATTCAAATATTTCTTATAAGGAAAAACAAAACAAACAAAATAAAACACATGAAACAATACATGCCACCTAGTCTTATAAATGAAATTTGCCCAGATTTCAAGCATCACTTTACTATTACTACTACTTGATAGAAATTCCTTATATTAAAGGAAGGAATAACAAATCTCTCTCAAAGTGCAAATCTTTTCAAGATTAACAAACAACAAATAACCGCCCCCCCCAACTCTGCCCCCATAAATACTGAACTGAAGCAAATCAGAGTAATCTAAGCTATTGTTTAGAAATTATCGTCAACTTATTTTCATTAACTCTGAATATATTTGCTAGGTCTATGTAGAAGTGAAAACCAAATGTTTCCTATATGGTATTGTAATGTACTACAGCTATTATGTGATTTCTTCTGTATAATAAAGTACACAGGAATATTTGTTATCAGACAGCATTACATTACATAGTTGCTACGTGAATATAAATGAATTGTTCAATGAAAGTGTCTGAATTGTTCAAACACAGGAGATAAACATTCTACCACTCTACAAAGCTATTTTTAATTATTTAAAAGTTTGAAGACTGGAAGTCATCTGTGATTTACATGGCAAATTTTATAAACTACAGTTTATAAAGCAGAAATATTATTATTATTTTGGCCAGTCTCTTCTGTTTTCACTTCTTAAACTACCATGTAAATTAAATCACCACTGCAGGCCAATAAAGTATTTTGATCAAATAGTACTATGTTACCAAGAGCTAGATAAAGAAACACTGGTCTACTTGCTGGAAGGACTATTGTGATTAAACAGTTTATCACTATTAAAAATAAGTCCCTAATGATAGGATAGCTATAACACTGAGCAAGTACTCAAGGTGAGTCTTCACTAGGATGGATGGATGCAAATATTATTTTGCAGAAATACTGAGCTAGTAAAACAATTTCAGACTCAGATGAGGGAGTGTGTAAACTACCTGCCAAGCCTGTGCTCCTCAATTGATAATTTCATCATGAACTTAAACTGATCGAACTGTGGTTTGGCTTGAAAAGCACAAATTCCAGCCTGATCCACACAGACTGTAGTTTTTTCTCCCTTGTGTTGGCAGTAGCATATGTTGTGAAATTATCCAGAAAAAATAAAGGATTCAGACAGATAAGCAAGCCACATGATTTCTAGTACTAGTACAGAGGATGCCCTAGGACTGGTAAATATGAGTCAAGAAATAGAGCAGGTCTGTCTGTTGGTTGCAGCTAATTGTCAGAACTGCTTAAGCAACCATGAAATCATCTAAGTGCATTTAAAAAAAATAGATCTCAGTGCTTTTTTAGCTTAAAACAACACTGTAATCCAGCTGTGAAAACACAAATCTTTTAGTTATTTCTCAGCTTCCAAAAATGAATTATTTTTTTTTCTATTTTTTTTCCCTCTTTTTCTCCATTCATTACTTTGTGCCACAGCAAAGATTTCATAGTCATAGAAAGGTGGGGTGACATAAATAATATTCCTACATGCATATCAGCTTGACTTAAAGTACTGCCTCATGTGAATGCATTTTCTCAACTATAAAGCAACTCAGCCACCTACTCATCACAGCTCCAGCAGAAGAATCTGTTCTTTTCAGAAGGAAGCTGGAACTTGCTTAAGTCATACTTGCTACAGATTTGAACATTTCAAATGCTATACAACTTAATTCCCAACACGTGGATTTTCACGTCTTTGGGCTACAATCATAGTACCACAGAATGGTTTGGACTGGAAGGGACCTTTAAGGTCATGTATTTCAACCCCCCCTGCTACAGACAGGGACACATCCCACTTGACCAGGTTGCTCAAAGCCCATCCAGATGGGCCTTGAATGCTTCCAGGAAGGAGACATTCACAGACTCACCGGGAAAACTGTTCCCAGTAAGTACTATAGAATTATATATTTTTTTTCCTGATGAAGAGACTTGATTAACAATGGTAAATACATTAGTTTAGGACTCCTATAGTACAGCACACACTGTAGACACAGAAAGGCTTGTGTTTCAAAAAAGTGAGAACAAAAAAGAAATCATGATTGTAATCATGTAAGCTGTATCCTTACTACTGATGACTGTACATGAAACAAACCAGACAGTGTTTGTAAGCTAGACAGCTCAGGAGAGTTGGTTTTCCTTTGGTGGACATTAGTGAAAATTGGCTTAAAAAACATTATTCTTCTTGATAAATAAATACCTTCACCTGTAGGCCATTTTGAGCTCTACGGTATCCATACAGATATTTTTTACATTTATTTACATACACAGCTTCTACGAATTTATCCATCCTCTCCCCTGCCTTTCTAAGGAAAATTATTGAGGCACAATTTTCTGTCTCATCATTTTGTTCTCTATTCACATGCAATTATTAATCACTGCAGCAGAAAGATCTTCAGATTCAGTTTAAGAACATGACCTTTTGGCAGTCCAAGGAGTCTAAGAAGGAAAGCACAGACCTTCTAACAGGCAATTCAGTCTGTTTTTTGTTGTTGTTGTCAGCTGCATTTAACAATCTAAAACATGAAAGATAATACTCAAAAATGCATTACCATAATGCTATACTGAGTATTAGAATATGTTTTAATTGTTTCAAAAGATGTGTGGAAGTAACATTCTTATATCCTGTGCTGATCAGGGGTTTTTTATTATTATTATTTTTTTTTTTTAAAGTCAAGACAGGTTTTTTCCACTGAGAAATGTTCTATTTTTAATGAAGCTCTTACTAACAGCACAAAATCAAGGAGAGTCACCTGGGATGTGGAAAGATAGGCTAAGGTCCCTCTTCCAACTAATTCTCTCAGCCTTTCACCTCCTATTGGAGCTGCTCCACTTTGTATAAATAACTGAATACTCAAAGGACTCAGATTTTGATTCAGGGTCTCCAGAACCTGATACGGGCATTCTACCTGTTCAATTAGAATATGATCCTGTTTTTGACCCCAGAAGTTGTGGAATGGATTTTTATAGCAATTTCTACAAAATGAAACAATTCCTTTAGGGGAAAATGACGAAGTTCCACACTGTTAGCTAAAGCTCCAGCAGTTTGGGCATTTAGTTTGGATGCAGATAAAGGACTGAGCCTGCATATCTAGTCCCTTTGGTGACTGCTCTACCTACTGCATTATGTGCTATTTTAAGAGGTCTTGCTCACAATCTTTTCTTCACTTTATTATACTAGGAGTAATCCTGAATGTTCTCCAGGTGAAAAGGTTTTGTTTGAACTGTACTACAGTAATAATTTTCACTTCACTTCCTGAACCATTTAATTGTTTGAGATGAAACTTGAAAAGACTCTGTATTTTATTAATATTAGGTTGCCATCTCTACATACATGCTTATATTGCTTGTAAAAGTTCAAAATGCAGATGTGTAAAGTTTGCTTTTAAGCCTGTTCTTAAGAATTAAACTGTTGATCTGATTTTCAGAAGCTGAGCTGCTTTACTGTTTTATACATACCTACCTAATTGAGTTTTTTTGCTATCAAATTTTTCTAAGTCTTGGACTGTGCCTATATTTGCATTATTTTGCATTTTATTATAAACATTTCTGTACACTTGAAATGATCATAACAGCCCCTGCTTATACATTCAAGGAATAGTAATTTAGTAATTAAAGATAATAAACAGAACTTTCTTGATTAAGCTTATGTAGATCTGTGTTATCATGCAATTTAAGCAAACCTGTGTTTACTTCAGCATATATAATAAGAATGCTTCAGGTAACTTGTGACAATTTAGCACAGCCCCAGAAACAACAAGATAATTCTTTAATCTTGCTCAAATTCCACGTGTAGCAAACAAATCTGAATTTGTTCACTGTAATTTTGAAAGTACTTCAACGAAGTAGAGTTCTCTAGCTGAAGCAAGGTTTTCGTTTGGATGCATTTACTCTCTCAGTAAAGCCATGGGGTTTGTTTGTTTGTTAAATCGGAAAATTGATTTACCACATTTAATTATACTTCCTGTAACAGCCGATTTTTCAATAGCTTTGCTGCTTTTTAAAATTTTTATTATTTTTGAACTGTGCTTAAACTTTTAAAATGCATCTTCTGTTTACAGTACAAATCTAAAGGAAGTTTATGTGCCATAATACTGATTTTAAGTATGTAAATAAAATCTACTCTGTTTCCTCATAATCTTTCACTCACAACGTAGAAAAGCCTGAACTGAATGGATGCTGTTGCAGTACAATAAAGGATTTCGTATTGACTTTAAGAAGCATTATCACCTCCTTGACTAACCCTTAGCTGCCAGCAGAAGCTGCCTCAGGCCAGTACACACCTAATTGCTCGGTAAAAAGGCCGTTTCCCTACCTCATTGAGCCGGATGATGTGATAAATTTGCCTCAGGTACTCGCTGCCACCTGGTTTGTGGCAGATATCCAGGACCATCATGTTTATTTTCTGCTCAGTGAATCCAAATGCAATGCCTTCTTGCTCTAACACTGCACCTTCAATTGCATCCGAGCCACTAGAATACGGAAAATATAAAATGATCCTTGAATTTCTAAAAAATCATATTAATACAAATACAAGTAGAATACAAATAAACATTTCCGGCATAAGCAAATGTTGCTACGTGCATTTCTGAATCCTTTACACTAATAAATGCTAAACAATTAAATGCTGATTTAAATATAGTATTTTTTAATTACATGAATTTTAATAATTTTTTTCTCAGAAAGATTGAAAACATAAAACATTCTTTGCTCTAAGGGCATACAAAGAGCAAATATTTTTTTATTTTCTTTTCCACTAGAGAAGTATCTTTGCTACCAGGAATGGCATTTGCATTCGATCTTTTGTACATTTTTCTTTGCCTGTCACCGCTGGTATTAAAGCCTACTTAACATGTCAGAAAGGTAGCCATTACTTTAAGTATAGGTTAGAAATTTTAAAATGAAGTCTTTTTCTTTCCACTGGTATAAATGGTAACAGTTTCAAAGGTTTATTTTACCACTTGTTGCACGTTTTGTACCGTATTTTTCCTTGTTTTCCTTTTTAACAGGATTTCTGTCTAACTGCAAAAACAAACAAACAAAAGCAACAACCTGATGGTGACAGGCCCTGAAAAATGTTCATTTGACACTCTAGCCATTATAGACTGCTGTCTGCTCAAAAACATAAGCTTACAGCTCTGTAGTTGCTTAGCATTACCGATTGGTAAAGTATAAGAAAATAATACGAAGACTAATTATTCTCCTCAAATATTTGAGCTGCAACCATCAGGTATATGCTGGTATCCAGATGTCAAGAACTTAACAGACCAACAGAATATATTATGCTTTCTACAATCATTATATGATTAACTTAAAATCCACAATAGATGCTCTCAGACAGAGAAAAACCCCACAACATTTCAATTTGAAATTGTCAGTTTGCAGTGCACGGCTGAAAATGTGCCATGATTACAAAGTTAGTTCTGCTCAAAGTTGTTGTTTGACCTGAAGGCTCACTTAAATTCTACACAGCTGACACTGCTTCCACATGCTGCTTCAGAACTTCCTACAGACCAAATAACTTCAAAATATAAACTATAATTTTGTTCTTTGCTGAATGGAAGTAAATGATACTCTGTTATTATGGTGCATTTTACAGAAAAGCTTCGAAGAAATTGATCATCAAAATTAAAGCACATTTAAGGCTTATCTTCCAATGCCACATATAGATATAACCTGAATCTTGTCACACTTCTCAGAGATTGACATTGAAAAAGTTGAGGACCTCTGACAAAGGAGTGTATCAGTGTCAGCACCCAAATTGTATCCTTTCCTGTCCGTCAGTGTGCAGGTGAAGCAGATGATTGGATTCAGTCACTGCTGTGATTAATGAGTTCCTCTCTGGATTTGGGACTGCCTATCAATCATGTCATTAGGAAGAATGTGCCCTGAAAGAGGCAGACCTCAGACAAGGAATAACTGCATTCATCTTAATCTGTGTATGCACCCAGCCAGCCAAGTCAGGGTCACCATGATGAAAAACAATAATCTTCAACTCGACAAATTACTTTCCAAAGACAGACATTTCTCTTCTTTTTGAGCAGTGTGCTCTTCAGAATCTAACACGACTGTTTTCTGCTATGGAACTACTATGAAGTGAAGGTTATTTTAATGAATAGTAATGTTTTCAGGCAGTACACAGGACAGCCAGTGCATACAACTGCCACTTTCTGAACCTTTCACTGCATATTTTTTCTTCTTCTAAAAGGTAAG
This sequence comes from Coturnix japonica, assembly GCF_054131305.1. Classification (NCBI taxonomy): domain Eukaryota; kingdom Metazoa; phylum Chordata; class Aves; order Galliformes; family Phasianidae; genus Coturnix; species Coturnix japonica. Next base: position 16,100,202 of record NC_140702.1, on the reverse strand, counting down.
TTGAATATTTATGACAAAAGGGATGAACCTGTATCACATTCACAATTTTATGCAGCCAAGTCCTGATAACAATAAGAGAACATCACGTGAGACTTTTTCTTATAAAAGTCTAGTGTCCTTCTCCACAACTGGGTCTGTGAATCACACATGAATGTTTTGACTGTATTCTTTTTATTTTATTCCACATACTGTATGTACTTGTTCCGCACACTGTATGTATTAAAAGTCTGTAAACATCTATGAACAGATGCACATCTATGCATAGATGCATGTACATACACACAAAATCATTTACTTGTGAAAGAGTTATATATAACATAATTTTACTCTGTTGTAGACTTTTAGATATAACCATATCTACTTCAAATTAACCACGTAAACAGCACAGGGGTCATTGTGAAAGATCTTTTAGTCTAGTGACTATGTGACTATTACCTAGTGTAAATATTTCAAGTTCAGCTTTAATCAATTGGTATTACAATTTGCATGCATAACAATATTTTATTTCTACACTGTGTATCTCACTTCTATTAAATACATTTTTTTTTTTAATTTTTAATTTTTTTTTAGTAACTGAGTCATACTACTGGGCTATAAAATAGAAAAATAACATTTATACAGGACTTCTGTTTCAGAAATACCTCTGAAATCAGAAAACAGTTTCCTAACTGCATGAGGTATCTACTCCCTTGGAGAGTGAGTAATATGTTCTCCCATTCTGTATGCTTAAAATTAGGAGCCCTAACCATAAGCTGGTTCTCACTTTGAGAGACACTGTATGAATATAAAGGAAATATCTTTCCACTGTCTCATACCTGATAAGAATTAAAAATCATTGCATTTTTTGTGATATTTTAAAATATAAAATTAACTACTATATTAGAATTCTCAGCTTCAAATCTTAAAGCTTCAGTTATTAGGAGTCATTCCAATCTCTGTTTTACCCTACATTTGTATTATTTACAAAAGATCTACTCTCAGTAAATTTAGAAATTACATTGCAAAACAATCCTGTTAAGTATTTCCACATTTTATACATTATAATATATTTATTTTATTCTATGACTGTTTCAGTGGCTGGCATCTGGCTTCAATCAGTTAGCCAATTGATTAGTGCTTGTGAATTTGAGTTAAATGGAAATGTAAAAGATCACACGCTAACCTTACTTTCAGTTGTCAATCGTTTAATTCACTAAGACAGGTAACTCCTATAAATCTGCTACTGGGAAGTTGATGAATAGTGTTTTTACAGAATGGTACACCACTACAACATTAAAACAGGAGTACAGATACATTGATATGCACAGAACTCCTTGAAAAATCATTATAAGGATTTACAAACACGGGCCTAAATGTCAAATCTACAGGGAAAGTTGGTATTTCCTCAGAAAAGCATAGCAGGGTACTTTCCTTGTCCTGTTTTGATATATCCTGCTCGCCCCTAGGGTTAGGTATGTTTTAAAAGGAAGTATGCTAATCTCAGATGAACACGGAAAGCCTGCTATAGTCTGTCCTAGTTTAATCGCTATAACAAAACTCATTTATGAATGCACTGTGGTGCCCTCTAGTCAGCATACCTGTTAGCATTCTGAAAGATACACAAACTAAATTGTCCATATTTTTGGATCATCATGAACACATAAGAAAATATGAAACATAATAACAAGAAACAAAATTTGTAATATATGAAACATTTTAAATACTATGAAAAGACTGTTAAGATGAAATAACTGCAGCTGTTTCAGCCATGCAATTAACTTGCAAAAGTATACCATAAAGCCGTCAACATTAAGATGTAATTGATTTCATGTAACATAAGATCACTCTAAATATTTTTTAAATTGAACGAGAGCCATAAACACATCATTAATTCAGTAAAATAAAAAACAGCACTTGAAAAATACTACATTCTTACCAGTCTGTGCTCAGTTTTCTAGCCTTCAGCAACTGGCTTTCAATCCAGTTTGGTCTTTGCTGTTCTATGCTCAGTATAACCTTCTGGGTCACTTGCTTAGGACCACTTTTCTGTTTTCCCATAATACTTTCTAAGCATACACGAACTAAACTGAGTTTTTCTTTGCTCCATCTGTCAAGTGTTGCACCTGTTAAAAGTTCTGCAGTATTTCCATCCTCAAATATCCGACATATAATTACAATCAAGTTCCAGACAAGCAGACCAGCTTTCTTTAATTCAGCAAAGTTTCTTGACATTTTTCTCTCAGCCAGAAAAAAGAAGTACTTAATTGGGGGAGGCAAACATGCAATCACTGTAGGTAACTTGCTGATTACAATAGATACTGCCTGAGCTGCAAGCCTTGTGAAGCCTTAAAAAAAGACATAAAAGAAGATATGATTAACATTAACATTCTAGTTCTATCACAGCATATTTCTGAATATTGTCTAATAATTTCTAACTTTCTTTTGTACTGAAATGGGTAAAAAGCTTCAGTACTCAACACTGTGGCTTGACTTGTGCTATACCTCCCATACATATCTCCCCCCAAATCTAAACAATAATACAAATTAAAATTGAGAAACTAGAAAATATGGAATTCACCCTATCACCGTGTTAACAATTATTCTTGCTGAGCACAGTTAATGTAGAATAAATGAAGTAGAAGACACCGAGGGATTCAGAACAGTAAAAACAAGTTGTCTCCAGAACTATAGTGCAATATTGTTCCAAGAGCGGAGCATAGCAGTAAATGTCCTGGGACACTGCATATATTCATATTGTTTTCTATCAGTCCTTTTTTATGTTCAAACCTACAAATTTTTAGTTTATTGTCTTTCATAAGAGAAGCACACGCACTACGTAGCACTCTATTTTAAACATTGCAGATGTTATCAGTAGCTATAAAAGCAACTACAGCAAACATGCTGTTAAAAAGTTAATAGTATATATAAAACGAAAAACAGTGAACCCAAAGGTAATCCACAATATAGATTCAGGTGTGGATTAAACAGAAAAACAACATGAAAAAAGTAGCCAACCAAAGAAACAAAGAATACCATAACCCCATTCCACTTCCAGTCTCAACTAGTTAAAAAAAAACAACAAAAAAAACATAACTGAAAAAAAAGTCAGAATTTTTCTGTGTGTCACATAGACAGTTTAACTTGTCATCATGTCTAAGCTCTGCCTCTCAGCTAGTCACATGAAAACAGTGATATCCTGATAAAAAATAAACAAACAAAAAGCCTACTACCAAGACGATGTTTGGAGCTTGTTATTCTTAGTGTTAAACTTCAGTTTTTTTAAGAGCATAAATCTCACCCACATTTCCCAGATTCCTTCCTCTTCATTTCCCGAGGCGTATAATTCCATTCCTTTGGAACTGTTTTCAGTAAACTTTCAGGAACAATTTGTTTGTGCTGATATGTTCCATAGTTTTCTGTTGCCTCCCACGAATGCATCAAAGAAATGATCTGCTTCACTATACCCTTGACTGAATTAATCAGAGTCAGCTTCAAGCATCTGATAACCTCTGGCTCTGACTCGCCACAACTGGAAACTTCAGAAGAAAGCATTATTAAATATTCAGTATGTGTGCAGTCATTTGTGCAAATCTGTTTCAGAAAGAAGTGTTTCAGAATTCTTATGGAAAGAAAACAATATTATGATTCAAAATAATTTACAGCTGTTGGCTTGTTATAAAGAAATAGCATAAAGTAAGACAACGTAGTATTTTACCCTCTGAATGTAATACTAACAAAAAATAGAATTTCATTTCTTTCTCTTTCTTTTTCTTTTTCTTTTTCTTTTTTTTTTTTTTTAAACATCACTTCCCCATCAAGATAATTTCTCAAAATTTAATATGAATAGTAAACTTAATCACTGGGTAGACATTAATGAATGAAGTTTAATATTTACAGTGTTAACACAGAGGCAATTGTTAGGTAACTATACTTTTCTTAGAGAAGAGCAAAAGATAAGTGATACTTTGGTAACAAAAATGCATAAAAATAATAGTCATCAACAGAGACCTAGTATGGTATCAGAAATTGTATGTTGAAAATAGAACATCTTAAATACAGTTATTGACATTACAAGTATCAATCTTCTCCGCATTCTTAACACCACAGAGAATTGTAGTTTCTCCATGGTAAAAGAGCAGCAGTTGTCAGGCAGGATATACCATCAATGTTCTTAGACATTTCCTGCTAAGGTCCTTTGCCCTAACTTTTGCTTATCTGTGCTTTCTGATGATCTTTTATTTTTCTCTATGCAGTCTTTCTGAAAGTTTCCATCTTCTGTATTTTTCTTCCTCTTTTAAGTGTTAGCTTTCTACTTTTTGAAATCTCATTTTTCTCTAAGTCTGTCAACTTTTGTGATGGTTGTTTTCTATTCTGCGATGTTTGTATTTTTATTATCATTTGTACCTTCTCTCATTTTCTTCCTTTCTTTTTTTGTGAACCCTCCTGAATTTTTTGCATAATTCATAAAACCATTATTCTTAATGCCTCTGTTTCGTGGCTAAACACTGCTTTTCCTTGTGAGCACCACTCATTGCCATAAACATGTGGGGTATTCTCCACCTCCATCAAAAATCAGGAGTCTGTGTTTGGGCAGCAGAGTCTATACGCCCACCATACTAGGCCTCCCTCAACAGCAGACTTTCCTTTTCTTTTTCCACTCCAATTATTCCTTGCTTTTAAACCAAAGTACAATTTTGAAGTTATTAAACAACAGAGATAAAGAACCTGTGTCAATAAAGACCTACATAAACTGATGCCAACCTACTGGTAAAACAGATGTGAAAACGACCAGAATTTTAGTCTACAGTACCATAACCTCTGCTTCCTTCAGAATAACCACCATTCCTACAGCAACCTGACTGCTGAAAACAATTGAACTATAATATAATTTTGAAGGAACCTACAATCATGTCAACAGATTTATTAAAGTAAAAATAATATGCATGACATATCTGAAAACTGACAAGGTTTAACACCAGACTTAAAGTACTTACTAATAAACAAAGTACCTGTCATATTGTATAAGCAATCCCACAACTGTTCTTTTTCCATGTAGGCCTCAAAAGCAATGCCAAGTGATTTGGGTGATAAAATACAGTCAGACAATATAGTGAAGATAGTTTCAATCAGAGTAGGCTCTTTGTTATTTGTCTCATCTGAGAGAGAACTTTGTTCATCACCAGTCAATACTTCACATCCTCCAAAATAAAAAAAAATCGTGGTTATAAAAATGTCCATGTAATTCAAGTCATATAAATATTATCAATCAAAACAAACTGAAAACCATATTTGAATACTTTATTAATACTTACAGATACTGAAATCTGATGTCCTTAGCATAATGGCACTTGACCATCTTCCTGGACTGTATGTAGTCATTAAAAAAAAGGTACAGGCATATCTACAAACTGTGGAATATGTGTGTTTAATTCTAAATACCCTTTGCAAATCATACGAATTTGCTTATTTAATAAATAATAATTGTAAGGAAATTGGACTACTTTGACAAAATCACAGTCAGAAAGTTACTTACGCATAACTTAGCAATATATAGTTGTGAAGTTATAAATTGATTTTCTTATATAAAATAAAATAAAATGGCAGCTGCATACTCACCAAAAAGGTTTGGACTTGTTTTTTCAGTTAAAGATGAATTGAGAAGAAATCAGTTCCCCAAAACAAAATCTCAGCCATGCTAAGATATAGGCTGCTATATTTCTGGCTGGATATTAGGGAAGATTTGCTTTTAAAATATGCTTTTAAAAATCATCATAAAACATTCTTCCACCTAGAGAAGAATCATATGTTTAAAACTCTCTTTTAACTAATGCAACTCATTGGCTTTAAGTTGTGTTAGTGTCAAAAAGTACATACATTTTTGATGTTAATTATCGCAACTGACCAGAGCCAGCACCAACTAAATAATTTTAGTCCACTGTCTAGTCTGCTAATGAGAGTTTAGTTTTCAAAAGACTGATTTATATTGAAAATATGCCTGAAAAAGTCATTGGTTTATTCCAGTTTTGCAGCCTGTGCAAGCGAAAGATAGGAGAGTCTCAGTATCTTTCTTGTGGTTCAGACATCTTTCAAAATTTACTGCAGTGGTAAGTGACTGCTTTCCACCCAGCTTTGTGAATGAATTGATAATGTTGTAAAATTCAATAATCTCATTTTAATCTGCTCTGAAACCCTACGAGTTAATTCACACATTAGTGTAAACTGTACAGTCTTGGTAGTGCACTCGAACAGAAATAGCCCATTGAGTGCAGTAAGTTGAAAAATAAGACCAATCCTTTCACAATCAGAAAGCTGTCTTTCTCCCCTCTTTCTTCCAAGGCAGAAAAGATTAGCTATAAGATTTTTTGTTTAGTCAGCTTTTCTCCTCTTATGCTGAGCAAGCCGGCATGCTTTGCTGAGCCATATTTCAATGCCAGCTGCTCCTGAGTGAAGAGTCAAATGGACCCCACTAATTTACTCAATGTAGGCAATCAGGAAAGCAGAAAAAGCAGTTAAAAAAACAAAACAAAACAAAACAAAAACAAAACAAAAAAAGAAGGAAAACGATTCAAATTCATATAGTGAGGTGAAAATTTGAATCAAATTAGTTAAATTTTCATTGTAATAGTAAACATAGTATTTTAATTAATTTAATCAAACTCCAGGAAGGAAAGTTTGGTGAGATTTTAGACACTATGAAAACTGTTCTTGGAAAATAAGATGGAAAATTGCTTTGTTTAAAGAGGTTTGTGACTTGATGTTAAAATCAAATTTCTTTAATGGTGGCGGTACATGAAAATTTCAAGGTAGAACCACTTAAGGTTTTCTAATGAACTTGGTGATATCGATGAATTCTGGAAAATAAAAAGAAGTACAACATAATTCTGTGGGATTTTTATGCATGTACCTTCTTATAATGAGTGTATAACTTGTTCTTTTAAGAAAAGACTGTGAAACCATTCTGAGGCTAAACATTAAGCGACACACGCACTTCAATCAGCATTTCCTTTTTAAAAAATATTACTTCCATATTTTATCATGAGAAGATGTGTGACTTTTGACAAGGGCTCTATTAGCATCCAAAGGGATATTCCTACTTTATACTTCAAAAACTTCCTAAAATCTCTTTATTTTTTCCTTTAAATTTTTTTTCCTGGAAATCAGAAAAATAAATAGAATGTTTGATTAAGATCCTTTTTCCATTGATATTTCAGCTACAACTACTTTATTCCTGAACTTTCTTTTTTTTTACCACATTGTTTATTCAAGTAAAGTATTTACCAAAGTTTACTGCCCAGACAGGTATTTTAAGGAGATGACCCTTTCAAAATAATTTTGTAATCTTCTGATGTTAGGCTGGCATGATATGGTTTGCAATCACGATGAAGATAAGTAAATTTTGAGGTGGATGTAGTCTATTCTTGCCAGGACTGCATTTAACTCATACTGAATAGTCCAGAAATATTTGGAGCACTGGTCTATCTCTGCACAAGTATATCAGTTCCTCTAAGAAACATACTGTGCACTTCTAATGAGGACAGTATTTCATGCTATTCTCAAAGTTTTGCAAAAAACCTGCACAGCTAACTTTCTCCAAAACTATGTGTGGTGGAACCATGACACCATTATTTTATTTCCATCTCTCAGTATATTTTGACTATTTTAAGTATAAAAATAACTATTTTTAAATGCTTGAATCAGAAGTTTCAGATTTAGCCAATGCCAAAGAATTCTTTATGGAAACAACAGTTCATGTAAGAGTGTACACTTATAACCACTTGCTATTTTAATAAAAGTTCTGATTTGTGAGGTCAGTTGATGAATTTATCACCTTTTACTCACCTAGAGCAACTCTGAAAAAAAAACAGTGAACTCCACAGTAAAATGCTGCAACACGTATTGTGGCAGTTGAAGAACTACATCACAAAGGGCATTCAGTAATTGGAGTGGGAAAACTCAAATTCCACACATATATTATCAAGTCTTCTCTCTTCATAGCAACTGGTTCATAAAAACTCAGCCTATGAAAACTCTTCATATTTATTAGTACCTAAGAAGTTGATTGATATTGTGCTGCATAATTTTATTTTCTCAGTGGAAATGCTCCCCCCCTGCCCCATTTGTGTGCATAAGTTAAATTATCTCATTTTGAAGCAACTCACATTTCTTTGTGTCCATTTTCATATTTGCAGCCTTAACTGATTATTGAGTATTTTCAAATGCCACTATCAGTTACTATTTGGGGTCAGAATATCATCTAGTTTTAATTGTAGACTATACAAGAACAACTTCTGTTTGCCTTTTCAGTAATTCATTAAGCAAGCCAAAAACAATAGGTAAAACTACCAGTGGCCTTGCCTTACTGAGAAAGCAGTTTCCCATTGCCATTACTTCTGTACTTGGCCAGTGAAACTTGATACGACTATTGCTTTTTTCGCTTTACTTCCTGAAGAATAACTCCTGGCTCCTGGCAATAAAGACTCTCAAGTGAGAAGTCAAAGACTGTTCTGCTGGCATCACAGAATCACAGGATCACACAATTGTAGGGGTTGGAAGGGTCCTACAGAGATCATGGAGTCCAACCCCCAAATGTCATGCTGTGTCTTTAGGGCAGTCTAGCAGAAATGTTCAGTTTACTTTCACCTTTCCCTTTTTCATATCAGTATCTTCTGGATTCAGTAACTCATATTATGCATGCATTATTTTCTTTATTCCTCTATTATTTATTTCTTGTCAAAATAATCAATTTCTGTTTCATCTCAATGGGTGGTAGAGCAATTCTGGTAAAAAAAATCCCTTAGGAAATTTGCAAAACTGTTTGCTTTGTCAGAAAACCATAACAATACCCTTTATTCATTGTTTCTCCACACAGAGGCATAGCAAAGACCCACAGACCCTTAAGTCAGTCAATAGTACATCTTAATAAATGCCAACTGTTGTATCTATAAAAAACAATTCTGAGTACATATTTTATTGTAATTAACTGAAAAGAAACACAACTAGGTTATTTAGACCTCTAGTTTAAGTAATAGAGGTCCAGTATCCAAGTCCAGTTTTTCAGCTACTTTTGTAAAGGTCCTCTCTCCCTAATGATCATAATCACTGGATGCAAATAAGTGGCTCAATTTTGGGTACCCCGACTTATCACTTTGCCTATGTTTGATGTGGTAATTTTACATTTGAGGAGTATACTGCTTTTAAGACTATTTTAAGTATGTTGCTCTGAAGGTCATGCTTCCTATTTATTCCCACAGAAAATACAACAAAGGGCACAATAACACTATGTGACAGAGCAAATTCTTTGCTGGAAAACACTATTTTTCAACAAAGTCACCACCTCCAGATCTGCATTTTGGACTGTAATGAGCAAGAGCCTGCATGTCAGGCTTGTAAAAATCTGCACCAGATAATCTGAACCACTGTTTCACAGCTGCTATGATGGCAACCATTGTCCACCTCTGGACTGCGGTCCACCAGTCCTTCAGCATGAACAGACAGAAGCCAGAAGGTGCCAAATCTAGCCAATATAGCAGGTGTGGTAGAAGAGTCCAGCCCAGATTGCCATTGTGCTCCATGGTCTTCAAACTGGTATGATGCCCTGGCATTATTGTGTTGCAAGAGAAAGGCTGTCTTCTCTGGCCTGATTCTGGAAGTTCTAGACTTTAGCTTAGTCAGGGTCATGATACAGTGGTCAGAGTTGATGGTTTGACTGGGTTTCAGTAAATCCAGAAGGACCTCCCCATTCCTATGCCAAAAGACAATGTACATCATTTTACTTGCTAAAGGCTGAATCTTGAACATTTTCTTCGATGAGGAACTCACGTCACGACTCTGTGGACTGCAGTTTTGACTTTGACTTGTAGTAGTGACACCACATTCTCAATCCAGGAAACTGTCATCTTCAGCCTTGAATTGGTAGGTCCAGACAAACTTCATAAGGTGTTCTTTCTCCTGTGTGAGCATTGCCTGGTATAAACTGTGATTTCCACTGTTGCCTCCATCATTTCCAGTGCACTGAAGCTGATATTCAGATCTATACAAAGCTCCCTTGTCATAATCCACCAACTTGTGCAGATGAGCGACGGTGACATTATTCATGTTGTAGCATGACAGCTGTGAATGGCCATCCAGACTGTAGCCTGTCTTTCACATAGCTGATACCACTGCTGAACTGCACCACTCAACACCTCACAGTGCTCACTGACACTGTTTGGTCTCCACCAATGTACAGCACATGTGAATGGATGTCATTTTTTTCCAAATAGAGGAATTCAGTGACACACCTTTGCTTCATACACACTTCCATGTCAAACACCATTCTGTCAGACTGTCCCTCTGCTGCCATCTGTCACACGGCAACAACATGTAATCAAACACTGGTGGGAAGGTTCAACCCCTACTGGTATACCATCAACATACACCTCTGATGTTCCTGATGTTCTGGACCAACATAATTAAAGCAGCTTATGTTTGCATACACAGTTTCAGTGGCTTCAACAAATGCAATAATCTACTTATACCATCAACATTAAATGTTGTATGCGTGCATTCCCTAAAACACCACTTCTACTGAGAGAACTTTGTAAATCTCAGTGATACTCCCTTCTATAACAAAGAAAATGTTATTCCTGAGCCTAGGAAAAGAAAGTGAAAATGCCATTCCATTCCAAAAAATAATAAAGATAAAGATCATGGAGTTGGATTACCAGCACAGCAAGACATTCAAAAGCTATTAAATACTGATTTTTTAATGTTTCTGTGCATAATGTTAAGCACTGCAACATTTTACTGTTGATGAGTACATAATTCTGAAAGCCTTTTATCCTATAGAACAAAAGAATCTTATATTGCCATTACAAGTACCTAAGTATAGTTTATTAGACTGGCTTTTCTTGTATTACATAACAGGTCAAAAATTTTAGCTTATCTAGTACCAGTTAAGCTGTTGCATAGGAGAAGGAGTAAAAACTATAATCATTTTAACATTATATAATTAACCTTATTGAAATTAATTTAGATGATATGGATGATTGCAGGTTTCAACTTAATCTAAATTGAAATTTTCATCATATCAATACTGAAATTATGTTAATAAAGACTGTGTAAATGGCACATTTTCTAACTCACAGAAACATAGATTTCCCTGAAGCTCATAAAGTTGGCCAGTCAGTAGATGAAAACCCATTCTGTCACTTGAACATTCTAATTTAAGCAGGCAGTGAAATTCAGTACTGTATAACAGTAGGGTAAGAATATGATTCTGATAAAAAAAAAATGTCAGTCTTTGTAAAATATGACAGTTACTTGAATGGGCAAGTGAATGCAGTGTAACTCTTAATAACATGCATTACCTAATTGGAAATGATGTTGTATCCCTGACAAATGTTAGACTGCCTTAAAACAAAATAATTAAATTGTTACCTATTATTATGTGACCTGAGAGTTTAATATGTAAGGAGAATTATTTTGCTAAAGAAAGAGTGAAAGTGATACAGACTAATTCATTACTGATGCAGAATTTTGTCCACTAACTTCAATGATCTGATCATTTGATGTAAAAGCTATTAAGAGGAAAGATGTGATAAAGTTTTATGCTTCAAACAATATTAGTAGAAATAAAAAGAAACTCTTACAGAACAATTATTTTCTTTGTCCTACTTTATAACAACATTAATGATAGTGTTAACATTAGGAAGGTCAGAAATGTACTGCTATAATGCCTAAAGCAACAAACATATAGCACAAACAAAACCTCTAGGCTTTTCTCTGTAGAAAAATAATTTTGAAGGTGATTTTTCAGAATATTAATCCTTAACTTTAAAAATCTCCATAAAACAGTTGTGGTACCAATGCTTTGTTAAGTTCAAATTCATTTAGACTCCCTGGTATTCATGATATCAGTTTATCAAATTGCAGTCTGCTTTGAAGCTATGAGTACTCAAATTGACCGAAACAAAATTTCATTAAAAAAGCAATGCAAAAGCAATCTTTATTTCCTCAAGAACTGTCCAACTGATAACTAGTATCCCAAAATATTTAAGTAGTTAAAAATGAATTTGTGTTTCTCAGTGATATTCTTGTAAAGATCAACAGCATAAGTACTTACTTGAACTTTTCAGTAAAATTCTCACCAAGAGACAATCGTGATATAGCAAGGTTTCCAAGAGCAAGTTCAAATTACAGTATGGCTGGGATAAGAGCAGTTTCAGCTGACCCTGGGCTGCCATTTCTCTGGCTGATGGACTCCTTTCAAAATGCAAGATAAAAACAGCATAATGTAGTTAATTTATCTATGAAATTAATATCCTTAAAGTGCAGATGTAATGCTAACTCCCTTAAATGTCAATTCCTCCCAGATTAGTCTGAAAATGCTTTCATGATTGCTTACTTTAAGGCAGCTCAGGGAAGGAATTACATTTAATCTCAACTAGCTAAAAGCAAATTAACATTTGGTAGTCTGCCAAAGCTATAACTGATATAAAGGAACTTCACTTATCTCTTTCATGGAAACATGTATAGCCCCGTTCCACTAGGCAAAAAAGACTTTTTATTTTTTTTATTATTATTTTTTTTTTGTGCTTGAATAAATCCAAGGCTATTTATTTTTTAATTTACTACAAAGTTAATTGTTTATTGCTCCTAAATTAAGGATATGAATCTGTTAATTAAAAAACAGAGAGAATGCTCAAAGGGTCTGCAAGATTCTGCTCTACACTGACCAATTCCTAGACATAATAAAATACACCTGAAATAGTAGATTGGCTGGATTACTTCTTTGCCAGCACAGGGATGTGAGCAAGCATGCATTAGCTTTTTAGGAGACTGTACTTTCCTATTTGCTCTCCAGCATTCTCCAAAAGTTTAGGTATCCAAACAAATATCCCAGGGATTCTTCTGGCCTCAGCTGAAGTCCCGACACCAACCATCAGTCTCAAACCAGAGTAATTAAAATTATCATGGATTTGTCTTTCACTTTCATCCAGTGCTTTCCAAGCTCAGTAAGCAGTTTCCTTGGGACCAGAGTTTCTACTTCCCCCTCCTGGCTGCTCTGCCTCAGAAAGAGCAGTGCATCTGAGACACACACCCTCGCAGAGGATCGTCATCTTCTCAAATGCTCTTTTGCTCATTTGTGTGAGAACCATGGGTTAAGTAACTCAACAGGGAAAATTTGTTGCTGATGACAAAGTGGAGACTGTCAGTCCCTTAGATTATTGCACTTGCTATTCTATGTTGTCAGACATTTTTAAAAAGAATTTTTCAAAATTGTGTTGTGATTAAATTTTCCAAGAAAGCCCCTTCCCCCCCCCCTTATTAGCTGACACATAAATGACTTTTACATTTCTATAAGATTTGTAAGGTTTTAAAAATTTAATTCTGATTGATGTTTAGCTATCCTATTTATTCATTTTGGTTGTAAGTTTATACAACAATAGTTGCTAACTTTGAAAGTTTATGCACTGCATATGTAAGCACTTATGCACATAAATTTTACACACACCAGTGTAAAAACTACATATGCCTCAGTGCATAAACTATGTATGCATAAACATTATCTGCCAGTACATACACAACACCTTCAACACTATGTTTCTTTCTTAGGAGCTACGTCTGTTAGAAAATATTAATATTAATATTTAATATCTATCTGGACATGTACACTATGTACCATTTGAATGCAGCTATTTGGATAAAACTAAAACGGGTTAATGTGGCTATTTTATATTTCACACTTCTGTGACCATCTGATCAGGACAAGTTTGCCATCACACAACTCAGCTTGAAAAAGCATAGATGATCCCGCAAAGCTCCACTGTTCATTCATGGTTACTGTATAGACATATATAGCTAATTCTACAAGACCTGGAAAAGAAAATGCCAGTTAACATATTTAACAGGTTTAGTCTGTCACGTCTATGTTTCTATTGATGGAAATGTGTCTTGTTGATATTCTAAATGCAATATTTCAAGAAAGAAAATCTTACATATACAGTGTAAACTCACAGATCCTGCAAGTAAACCTTGAGGCAATCTAAGAGAACCATAAATCCACAAAAAACTCTTTGCAGCAGGATCTGTATATCACACTGTTATACTAAAACTTCATAGTTAACAATGAAATAATCATTTAAGTAAAGGATGATCTTACACAGATTGGCATTTGGGATTTTAACAGTAAATCTGACCCATATGAGTAGATGAGCAATATACATAGCATAAAACTCATGTACATCTTTTTTACAATGTTCATCTGGTACATTGGATATAATCCTTGATAATGCAGTACTGGTTTGACAATGATATTTTTGCACATAAGCATGTATTGGATTCTAATAATATTTACCAAAATTATGTACACTTACGCATTTAAATCGTGATAGAACTTGCAGCCAAAACATCTTATTCATATTTAAAACACATAATGTATTCGAACTTCAGGGTTTGCATTCTTAGAAGCATTATTGTCTGCATGTTCAAGATTAGTTATATGTATATATACTCTACTGCATTTTAAGAACTACATTGTTGTTTGTAACCACAATTTAAATTCAAACTATTCATATCAATTTTAGTGTTCTACTGAAACTAAACTCAGCCTTTCAGAAATTAAATTAAATCATATGGCCCAGTTTAATTTTGTTTGTTTTCTTCCTTGAATGTAGTGGCGTGAAATATAGTAAGGTCAGTTATTGCCTTCAAAATTTATATTTTGAAAAGGAACAGCTTTGGTCAATTAGATTAATGATAGATAATATTTTAAATGAATTCAGAAATAAATGCCATTTTTAGAATATTTGAGTTGAAATAAAACTCGTCTGTCATTGACCAGATGGGAAGTTATCATGTTGTAATATACACCCATTCTTGGCTCTACAAGCTTTTTGCAAATTGAAATGTACAATGGTGTGACTCACTTGGAGGAAAAATAAAATATAGCAGACATTCTCTACAGTCATGAAGCTAGCACCAATAAATGCACTGAGAAGTTTTGTAACGCGCATATGGAGAGGCATATGTTCTCCCATCTTCGTAGCTCAGTACTAGTGAAAATAAGACTAGCCTCAAAAAAAGTGACAAAAGGTGAAGTACATATAAATATCACATAGAAATGTTCAGTTTTGTACAGTAGAAAAAAACATAGGACTCTCATTTGCAAATGATATGATTATAAGCCCCAAATGAAGCAAAGAATGAATTATAATTACCACTAAATGAACTGTAATATAAATGATAATCAATCAGTAATCATTTAGTTTGATAATCAAGTATATCATCTTAGTATACAAGATGAAAAAAGAATACCTTAAGATCAATATTTCATAAGGCAAACAAAGGTTAACTCAACTTCCCATTAAAGAAAAAAGTCAAATAGATTAAACAAAAGACTGTTTCCATACTAGTACATGTAAACTAATGTAGAAAAAAAATGGTTAAATAGTGAATTTGTAAACAGAATTATTTCAAAAACTAGTAGAACTTTGTCCTGAAATAACAAGCCTAGAAAGGGCAAATAATTTGGTGCAAGGCTGGAGTCTATGGAATTCAATAAAAACTTAGGAGCCCATAGCTACGAGGTACACAGTAGCCTCTGTTTTCAATTTTTTTCTGCACATTGAATACTTCTACTTAAAAGTAGAAAGAACATAAAGCAAACTAAACATAAAGAACCAGAGGGAATGGTTTCAAGCTACAGCAGGGATTCAAGCTGGACATTAGGAAGCATTACTTCTCAAAAAGGGTGATCAGGCACTGGAATGGACTGCTCAGGGAGGTGTGGAGTCACTGACCCTGGGGGTGTTCAAGGAAAGACTGGATGTTGTGTTTAGTGGGAGCTATTGGTAATAGGTGAACAGTTAGACTGGTTGATCTTTTAGGTCTTTTCCAACCTTGGTGATTCTATGTTTCTATGAAAACTATGACGATTCAACATTCACTAGTTAGTAGTTTCCTGCAATATGTAAACATAATGGATTTTGATATTCTAAATGCAATATTTTAAGCAAAAATCTTCCGCATACAGTGTAAATTCAGTAAGAAATAGCACCTCAGGACACATCACTCAAAATTATTTAGCATTCAGATTACTTCATTGTTTTTTTTGTTGTTGTTGTTTTGTTTTTTTTTTGTTTTTCCCCGTAAGCATCTGAAAGGTGCACTGTTAAAAGGTGATGCTAAATATTTCACCAATGTAGTTCACCAAGACTGTTTACATACATGGACTGTCTTCACATTGACACACTAACTATAAATTCTCAGATATGTACTTCTTTTTGGACTCCTCACTTTCCCATATAAAACTGACAGAGAAGACACTTTGGGGGTTAGAAAGAGGTATGTCTTCTCACCTTCCATTCTGAGAAAATACACAAACCCTGGATATGTCTAGAATCCTTTTTTGCTCTGTATTAATGATAAATCTGCCCTAAAAAGCACCTTCAAAATTGTAATCTCATCTCAAAAAAGAGAAATCTCATAGGGTGAAATGGTACCTACATTTTGTTTAGATACTTTTGTGAAGCAGAGGGTAATGTCTTGTAATGTCTTCTTACAAAACTCACGATACAAATACATAGAATACAAATGGAATTTAAATTTTGAGTACTGGCTTTGGATTAGAGGATGAAAAAAAAAAATGACAGTGAGTCTTTAATTCTCAGAAATAGAGTACATATCTTTTTAAGTGATCATGTAAATCTCTCCATTACATCCTCCCTTCTCCTTTCTCTCTACCTATGCAAGAATTACACAATCATTGGCTAATTTCACTGAAATTTGATTAATAGGTATAAATTCCACAAACATTATCTTTCAAGACCTAGAAAAATTTTAACTACTACTTTCAGTGCAGGAAAGGACACAGTTTGAATTCAGTTAATCTCTGTTAATATCAAAGCCTGTCTGGTCTTTGGGTCAGTCAGTCATACAACTTTGACTTAATCACACCAGCTATTGCATCTTGTTCAGTGGGTAACAGAGGCATGAGGAAAGGAGACAGTAGTATCGCTGACATGAAATTAGGGGAGAGGGTTATGGAAAGAAAACAGAATGTGTTGCATAGCATGGGGTAAATACTGCAGTGGGGATGATAGAAGATAAGAAGTATTAAATCGACAGCACATGGGTCTTCAGTAAGTCACCTTTCATTTGATAACGTATTTCTCTATAATATAAAAATACTTCCTGAGAAAACAGAAACACAACTCACAAAAGCAGCTTTTCATGAAAACAGAAAGTGAAAATCTCTCAGGAAATAACTTTTGAAGTGGAGGAGGAGGTGAAGGGGTTAGGAGAGGATCTAAACTGGTGTGGGAGTGCTTTAAGTTCAAAATTAGAAAGGGAATGACAGCACAGCTGGTAGCATATGTCTCATATGTAACTTGTGACACAGAAGAAGAAAGTAAGCGTTTTCCTCTAATCATGCAGTAATCACCCCCAAAATATCGACTACTATCAAGAAGTATACATTTCAATTTGATATTTTATATATCAGACCTTTTTAAATTAGCAGTCACAAATTGACATACATTCTTTATCTCTCCTTTAATTATAATTCTTTGAGAACTGCACCTGTGTTATTATACTGCTATATATTCTTTATGCAAAAAAACCTTAAATATAATCCAAATATCAAACATAATTAACACATGGGCAAAAAACTATACTGTGCTCTGCTTTCAACGAGACCACTCAGATTCTTAATTTCAAAAAACAAGGAAATCTGCAATAAACTAAAAAAAAAATAAAATCTTCTGTGTTGTTTCATTAAAATATCAATTATACATGAATTCAGATATATATATATTTTTGGAAGCATTTTATTAACACAGAATATCTGTTAGTACCTTTACAACCAACTTCTGATACTCACTTCAGTAAGGAAGGACTGGACGATGGTATGCAAAATAACCAGTGTGATGGATGATAAAAGCCTTTAGAAAAAACATGAGGAAGATGTTCTCCAGAATTGTTCATAAGTGTCCTGAAAAAAAACACATGAATTCTTCTGAATTACATGGAAGACTGAAAATCCCTTTGGAACAATAAATGCAAATATTCATCAGTAGAAGACAGAACCCTTTAAGATAACTAGCACTAAATATATGTGCACGTATACATATCTACAAACTTACTGATCTTATGTGAAAAATGTCATTCTCATCTTACTTGCTTTCACTATTTGTCTCAACATCTATCACAGCCAGTACAGTCAAAGCACAATTTTCTTCCCATAATTATTCTTATATAGCAGGTGTTCTAACTATGATTTTAAATGCACTGAATAAGCAAATTGTTCTTCAGTCATTCCCTTCTATTGCCCTTTTCTTTATGCAAAATATGAGTATCATATTATCAATAATTATCTCAAAAACAAAAGTAAAATATCTTTTGACATGACAGTGGTTATCTTTTGTATAGCATTCAAGTTGACATAGACAGAAAAAAAAATCAAGAAGATTTGGATCTCCAACTTCTTGACTCTCTGAAAAGATATGGAATAGTGTTGAAAGATCTGCAGTTTTCAAATTTAATGACTGCTGGAAAACTAGTTAAGCTAGTTTTATGTCAATTCTACTCCATTGCTGCTCTTACATAAAGAGTGTGAGAGGACAAAACCAGATGTGGAACAGACCCAGGGGTGTTGGCCAATGCTTGGCTGAACCAGCATTGTGCCCAGGTGGCCTGGAAGACCAATGACATCCTGACTTGTATCAGAAATAGCGCTGCTAGCAGGAGCACAGAAGTAATTTTAACTTTATACTCAGCTCTGGTGAGGCCACACCTCAAGTACTGTGTCCGGTTTTGGGCCCCTCACTACAAGAAAGACATTGAGACCCTGTAGTGTGTCCAGAGAAGGACAACAAAGCTGGAGTGAGGTCTGGAGCACAAATCTTATGGGGATTGGCTGAGGGAACTGGGATTGTTCAGTCTGGAAGAAGAAGAGGCTCGGGGGAGACCTTATCACTCTCTGTAACTACCTGAAGGGACGTTGTATTGAGCTGGGGGCTGGCCTCTTCTCTCATGTAGCTGGTGATAGGATGAGAGGGAATAGCCTCAAGTTGCTCCAGGTGAGATTCAGGTTGGATGTTAGGAAATACTACTTTGCTGAAAGAGTGGTCAGGCAGTGGAATGGGCTGCCCAGGGAGGTGGTGGATTCACCGACCCTGGAGGTGTTCAAGGGATGTTCAGACATTGTGTTGAAGAACACGGTTTAGTGAGAACTGTTGGTGATGGGCTGTTGGACTGGGTGATCTTGCAGGTCACCTTGATTGATTCTATGATTTAAGTATAAAACAAGACAAGAATAAGGAGTAACAATAGTACAAACAGTATTTGTAGAACTCTGTAGCAACTACTAGGATAAAATAAGTGATATGAATGGATGCTCCTTGGCATCTTCTTTTTTCAACCTTCAGGATTACAGCTAAAATGTAAAAACTTTATTTTCTTATAGGGTGCTATATCATAACAGCTTTGACAGTATATGATTTTCGTTGTTTTATTATTTAAAATTGCTTTTTAACTCTTTTTCACAGTTTCATGTAAGTAGTTAAGAAGTACAGTTACAATGCCTGTGAAGGCTTGCCTACGGGACCCCAGATGAAAGAAGAGATAAAATTACCCTATTCAATAAGAAGGATGTGTATAAAACTATCTGAATTTCTTCACTGACATCTGAATGAATGAAAAATATAGGGTAATTTATTTGGAAACTACTTTTTCTGATCAGTTATAGCAAGTAGAATTTTAAATGATCTCAGGTAAGCAATACCAGAGCAGAAAGGTTAGCATATAGTAAATTTTTGCTGATTGTGAATTCAAGAATAACATTAAAGATTAAAAATAAAAAATAATAAGATTAAAAATAAATCAGAGATCATAATACTGATAAAAGGAATACTTAAACTGAATACTTAAACTGAAATTAAATTAAAAGACTAATTAAAGATAGTAATTTCAACTGTCTAAGAATATTCAAGAAAATAAAGTTATCGTGTCTTATCCTCCAAAATATTTCTTGTACATAGCAAATGACAGAGCTACAAGACATTCCTACAAGAAAAAAAGACAGATACTTGTCTTCTGATACTGCATGAAATGTTTTAGAATCTTCTCAGCTAATACAGTTCATTAAGAATGGCTTCTTAGCTGAGTCCTGAGGACAAGCCCAGGGCAGATTCTGAGGCATAAAGCAATACCTCTGTGAATTTGAGAGTGACACAGAGAAAATACTTTAAACTGTTTAAATTTTAGAGTACCTTCACATATTATTAAAAACATGAAGTGTCTAGTGATAACAAAACAATCCTTGATGCCAGCAATACTTAGTGTCCACTGCTGGCTATGCAGTTCTTGCCAGGAAGGCAGAATCTGCCCTGTGCCAGACAGCTTAATTCAACTACTCTGCTGACAGAAGTATAATAATAGGTACTAGGAAATTTGTTTTGACTACAAGATATGTTAAAGAAGCTGTCTACAATCTCAGAGCAGTGGATAGCAACTGTAAAAGTATTTAATTCCACACCAAGTTTCCAAGTTACAGTTGTTTTATTCTTCTGTAGAGTATGTCAAGGTGATAAATGATATTACAAACCTCAGAGTGGGTGTAAAATAATGAATTGCCAACAAGGTGTATTCTGATGCTATTTTCTCATATACTTTGAAGAATTTAGTTATTTATAAGGGAGAAACAAGACTAAAAAAACAACCTCATGAACTGTAATTCACATATTAAAATCAAGATAAATATTTCAGGTTTTTATACTGAATGACAGATACTTTTACCCAGTAGATAGCAATTTTACCAATAGAACTTCTACATTCCTCTTTCATAATCTGCATCATTGACCTGATTTCTTGTTGAGAAAATAAGATATAATAATTTGTAACACAAAACCACAAAAAGCTGCATCTGCCTTGCTTTATTTGATCTTTACAATCAGAAGGAATGCAATCTCCTAAGACAAATGAATATTAAAAAAGCACAAGAAAGATAAATCTTCTTCAACTTGAGCAACTCAATCTGCTGCAGAAGAAAGCTTGCATTTAATTCCTGCTCCTCACATACCTTGCCCTCCAGATCTTACACTATATTTGTAGCCCTCCCTTGGAGGCTCTCTAATAGCTTGATGCCAACCTGCACACAGTGCTGGAGGTGAGGCTGCACAACACAGAGCAGATGGGGCAGCCCCTCCCCTCGCCCTGTGGCAGCACTGGGTACAGTTGGCCCTTTGGGCTCCAGGGCGCACTGCAGCCTTGTGTCCAACTTGCTGTCATCCAAAACACACAGTAGTTTCCTTTCTGCAGGGCTGCTTTGCCTCTTGTCCCCAAGTCTGTTGATCTGCACCAGGTGCAGAGTCCAGCCCTTGCTCTTCTTAAAACTTTGTGTAATTGGTGATTGCCCAGCCCTTACATTTGCCTGTAACTCTCTGCAAAGCCTCTCTACACTTAAGGGAGTTAATGGTTCCTCCCAGTTGAGATTTTGATCTTCAGATCTTCCTTGAAGGGTTCACTTGTGGGTAGGATGGGGCTTTGATCAGCCTGATTTAGAAGGAGGAATCTGTGTCCATGGTAATGGAGCTGGAAAGAGGTGGTTTTAAAGTTCTCACTCAAGCCATGCCATTCATGATTCTTTGATTATAATTAAGAAGGACCCTTTTTGTGGCAAAAAGTGTGAGTGCTAAAATCTGCTGGCTGAAGATTCATGGGTGAATTTAAGAGCAAGTCTAAGCACTCTTATCACATACAAAAGACATTCTATGCAACGGCAGGATGCAGAAGGTCTAATTTGAGATACAGGAAAGACAAAGCATATGCCAGAATCAGTTCTATTTAAGTTTTTTTTGTTTCTAATCTAAAATACAACCATGACTTAGGCTACCTGAAAAATATTGTCTATAATGAAACGTACAATATAAAAGAATTATTTTTATAAGAACTCTCACAGGGTTTTGAAAACAAAATTGCTGAATACAGAGTACATATAAACTATCCCTTCTAACATAAAGAAAAACAATGCATCATCTCTCTAGTACTTTCAGTTTTAATGTTATTTTCATAAATATGTAATAAAAAGTGACTTTTAAAATATTATTCTTAAGTAAAACATGTCAGGTTTGTTTGAAATTTGCAGAGAACTTTGTAGAAATTAAATAAGGTGCTACATCCTGCACATGTCAAATTTTTGACCAAATTTATTACTGAGTCTTATATGTGTAATTATGAAATCTATATGATAAAGTATCATGGAATCACAGATTGGCCCAAGTTGAAAAGGCCCACAGTGATCATCTTGTTTCAACCCCCCTGCTATGTGCAGAGTCACCAAACACCAGACCAGGCTGCCCAGAGCCACATCCAGCCTGGCCTTGAATGCCTCCAGGGATGGGACATCCACAGCCTCCTTGGGTAACCTGTTCCAGTGTGTCACCACCCTCTGAGTGAAAAACTTTCTCCCACCTAGACCTTCCCTGTCTCAGTTTAATACCATTCTTCTATCACCATCCATCCTCATAAACAGTTGTACCCCTCCTGTTTATATGCCCCCTTCCCCCTTCCAATATTGGAAGACCAATACGAGGTCTCCTTGGAGCCTTCTCTTCCACAAGCTAAACAAGCCAAGTTCTCTCAGCCTTTCCTCATAGGAGAGGACTTTACCACACAGTCATGATTTTTCAAATATGATGGAGAGCAGCTCAGCAACCACATCAGCCATTTCTCTCAGAACTCTAGGATGGATATCATCCAGCCCCATGGACTTACTTAAATACATTCAATTGCATGAGGTGTCAGACATGTTCCACTGCTACACTGGGATGGAATCTACTTCCCACACCCTCACATAGAGGTTCATGGACCTGTCAGACATGGGAAGCCTGACCACCTGTGAAGACTGAGGCAAAGCATTCATTGAGTACCTCAGCTTTTTCTACGTCCGAGGAAACCAGCTCTCCGTTACCTTTTATCAGAGTGGGAACACTCTCCTTGGCCTGCCTCTTCCTGCCTATGTATCTGTAAAACCCCTTCTTGTTATCATTCACATTCCTTGCTAAGTTCAGCTCCATCTATGCCTTGGCTTTCCTAAGCACACTGCACACTTGGACAACAACTTGGCTTTCCTAAAGCACCTCTGCACACTTGGACAACATCTGCAAAAGTGCAAAGTAGTTAATCTGTAGCGTAAATATAGTGCCTTGTTCTCTCTATTGGCACTTTGCACTGGAACTCAATGAATGCTGAGGAGAGCACAAATTTTTTTTTTACCATTCCAGATATGCATTAGCAAAGGAAATTAGAAAGCTATGAAGGACAGATTACACAAATTAGTTACTTTAGGCCATAAATCTAAGTGCTTTCACAAAGGGAAGATGGTATGTTAAAACTACGTGAAAGCAGTTACAACTAACACAATGTCCTGCTGTCTCAATTACTTTTGCAACAGTAGGATTAGTCTGTTCATTGGTTACATTCTCTAATGTAATCTTTACACGAACCTGAGTTAAGACACAGCTCACTTTTGCACATTCCACATTGCTCACATACAACAGTTAAAGAAGCTTAAATGCAGGAGGTCTCCACCCTCCTCCAGTAGTAATACTAAGAATATTTTTATTTGAAATAATAAGATAAAAGCAAGTTGAATTTGGCTTTTGTTATTTTTTAAACGTGTGATCTCTCACTGTATTGTCTCTTGCACAAGAATTTACAGCTGAATATTCAGGACCAAAACAAATGGAAGAATGACATAATTTCAGTGCAAGCCATGTCTCTTTTTGTTTGCATTTGCAACTTCTGAAGACCTCACTTTAAAAAGATGGGAATTTCATACTCTTTTTAATACTCTTTAAATACTCCTTAAAATAAATAGTAAAGATTTGCTGACACTTGCTGGTCATATAGCCAGAGGACAACTTCAGTAAATTATGTTCCTTTAAATTCTAGCACTCACAGAATTATTATGGAGCGAAAGCAGAACACAGCTCACCTTGAAGCTGAAGGTAGGTAAATCTGCACTAGTAATAAGACAAAATATTTCAACTGAATGATGAACAAATTCCTTCAAAATCTTTTCAAAGACTTTAGTACCATGATGGTAAGCGCTTTTAATTTAGTATAAAATTGTTTCTAACAAAACCTACCTGAAAAGCAAGTTGCAAATTTGGGCAAATAACGATCAACAAAATTTTACTGTTTGTGTTACAGAGTAAACACAATCAGAAAATTGGTGTTATCTTCTGTGTTGTCATCATCAGACAAATATGCAGTTTGAAGAATTTGGTCCAAAGCTAACAAAATCCCAGCAGATATAAGAGATCTTTAGACAACGTCATAAAATAAGACCAAATCAAGACCAAATCAGTAGTCAAAGGTTATAAAATTATTCCAATGGTGCTCACTGTATTTTTATTTCAACACAATCACTCATCTTGCCAGTATATCAGCGTAAGTTCAAGAACAAATGTGGTCTGAAATGGAATGTTAAATTCATACTTACTCATACAAATTTTTCAGCGGTGAAGTTAAAATAGCTAGCACAGAGAGCATATTATTGCAGTGGCTATGTATTTTATAGATCTTGAGATCTCTGTCTTCATGTGGATTCAGAAATTCCTGGACTGAGCTGCAAACTGACCACAGCATATTTTCAGTGGACATCAAAATTGCTGCAATATCTATTCTGTAGAAAGAAGAAGGGAAAATAATATTACTTAGATGCATCTGAATCATGGTAGATTTCAGTAAAACAGAGTTCTGTTCTGACATTCAAAAATGCCTGAGTGATAGCAGGGTCTTGAAATTGCATCTTTTATCAGTGCCCACTGCAGAAATTCTGAACTCACTGTACTGAAAATATGCAGGTCTGTTACAGAAAAGATTTTGCTGTCAGTCAATACACTATTATCTGGAAAATTTCTGATTCAAGCATTGACTGCCTCTTGATATTGACTGGCAGAGTATCAAACGACTTGAGCATACAAAATCCACTGAGTTAAAATGATCCTTAAAATATATAAACTATGTCTATCCCCTCCATTGTGTTTATCATCATTTAATTTGAATCACATCAGTGTATAACAGGAAATGGAGATTTATGAACTTTAGCCATTAAAAAGTGTTCATTAAATCATTACCTGATTTGTGGTGTTCGCTTATAACTAGGACAGGCCTGGGAATATCTGGAGGACAGCACAGCCAAAGATTGCTCTAGCACATCTGTAAGAATCTCCTGGGCTAACTTGGGAGGTAGAATAGTCCACAGATCATGATGAAGAGCACAGCAGAAGTAATACCACATCTGGACTGAGAATGAGCATCTTTCACCCTAGCAAAACCACCAAACATTCAATAATAGAAACACACCCTCCAAAATGTCAATTCAGTTTCTGTTAGATTAATTCAATCTGAAAGGAAATAGCTGAAGTGTTACAGGCAGATGATGACCGAATAAAGGCCCTTGACAAGATAATTTACGTCAGTCACAAAACTAGAGTTCTGACACAGAACTAAACTACAACCTACTGTATTCCTATTTGACCTACTCTCATAGCCTACAAAGTTAAAAGCCCAGTCAATCCATAACATATCTAAGAAGTACTATTTTGAATCTATGCATAAATAATTCGACTAATACTAAAAAATAGTACTTGGATGAAGTTGAAACAGATAAATGCCCGGAACTTTCACCCTGTTCATTCCAACAAAGTTGAGAAATGTTTTAAGAACTTAATGATATTTTTGCATTAGCAGATATAGAAAATAATATTTTAAGAGTCTGAACAACATTTTTCTCTGAACAAAATAATCTGGTTTCTTTTTAAACATACTATTTTGCCAGGATACTGGAAGCTGTCATTATTCAGTATTTCACCGCCAGTATATTAGAAATGTAACCTCTATTGAGGGGCGGTAAATTATGACAAAGTACTGATGAACTTCAATTGTGACCAGTGCCTTTGTCATTAAATTTGTGACTGATGTAGGCATCTCAAAAACCTCATTTAGGGGAAAAAAACAAAACAAGACAAAACAACAAGAGAAAGGAAAAAAGAAAAAAAAAGAAAAATCATTAGAACATTCAGTTTAACTGGTTTCACTATGACAGAAAAGAAAAATTTACTGCAGGTAAGTACAAAGGAAAAGTATGTGCCTAGTTTTCTTCACACATAGAGCAATAGGACATCTTAGAACTGTTTTCAAGCATATTCTAACTAGTCTCTCTGATA
Source organism: Coturnix japonica (assembly GCF_054131305.1). NCBI lineage: Eukaryota > Metazoa > Chordata > Aves > Galliformes > Phasianidae > Coturnix > Coturnix japonica. The sequence continues at coordinate 16,074,007 of NC_140702.1, read as the reverse complement.
GTACAATTAAGCATGAGGCACATGTTTCTAAATAAGTGAAATGGGACAGTCCTATAATGACTAGAAGTGCATGAGGACCTAAAGAAGTCATAATACAGAATTTCCCTCTTCTATTTTTCTTATATGAAAAAAGTTTAAATATTTATACAGGTTGTATTCAAGCACCATTATAAGAAAGTATGTGCTTAATTCATAGCTCAGCTGATAACATAACTTAATAATTCTGCATGTATGAGAAGTTAATAATAAATTTATGCAAGTGTGGATTTCTTATATTATTATGATTACTCTCCAGATTAATTCCAGTACAACTTCTTCTCCAGAAAAAAGAAAACAACCATGCCCTAAACCTACCTTACAGATATTTTACTAGCACTTCCAATAGTTTGGAAAAGCTTTTCTGTACTTATAGAATAAACATGGCGGGTATAAGGTAACCAGTCCTAACAGCAATTAATTCATTTACATCACGACTTCAGCTTATAAAAATAATTCCAACAATTTAACCCCCGAAAAAAAGAAGAACGCAGACTTAACAATCAGAAATAAAATTCTAACTGAACTTTCTAACACATGGCACTTATTTTTATGAGTAACTGAACGTTGGCAACTTTCAGTTTCTAACTATAAACACCATTATTTTTTTTTTGCTTTATTTAATTTAAGGTGGTAAATTGAATAACACTGCTTTTCTAACATTGTACCACCACTGCAGAAGCAACAGTTTAACTGAAGATTTAATGGGATTCATTCCCATTTTCTGACCGTTTTTTCTATTTGTTGCCATTTCTAGGCGTTTCTACTGGTAAACATCTGCTAGTTTTGCAAGCTTCACATAATGCAAACAGATGTGAGCTTTTATTTAGCTTATATATCAGGAAAAAAGCAGCTGTACTTTATTACATAAGCCACTCAAATATTATCTTTGAACAGACAATTCTTTATTCTTTGCCTATTAGAAAACATAAGTTCCTAAAGCTACAGCAGATGTCTGCTGCACTAAAAGCTCCATTCCAAAACATAATCTGAAGAGCTGGCGCAGAGGCACAGTGGGTGTTCAGTGCACTCTGTCAGGGAGATACTGAACCCAGAGTTTCACTCCCTGACAGTTTAGATGAAGTGCTGTATGAGAATCGTTCTCATAAAGTTCAGTTCAGACCTCACAGTATCACAAAATCTGTCAAAAACTCGCTGTTGCATCATAGTGATTAGGATCTCTGTATTCAAGTTCTAATTAAAATTCTAATTATAGCAGTTCTTTTGGCTTTGCTTTTTATTCCAGTTACCACTATTAATTTAGGTGTGTGACAGAAGGACATATGGTCAGGTACTGAAATAGATTACAGAATATACATTAAAAACACACATTATTCTTATTTTAGCAACGTAGAAATAAATTAATGCTTTGTTTTATATGCTGTAATAAACATTTGCTACCAGTCTTGTTCTATCTTGTTGCCATTGCAAAAATTAATAAATAACTGGAGATGGAAACACAGACACTTTCATCCTCTTTCTTCTTTGCCTTTCTCTCTGGTTTTCTCTTCTCTCAGGATGACTGCAAATCAGGATAAGTCAAGTAGTTTTACTTGTCACTGTATCATTCATGACTAGCAGGGAACGGAAATGAAGAATATCACATATTCTTTCTAGTACCATTTCACAGAATCACAGAATGTCAGGGATTGGAATGGACCTCAAGAGATCACCTAGTCCAGTCCCCCTGATGGAGCAGGAACACCTAGATTTGAACACCTTGCACTACTGGGAAAAAATGAATAAGTCCACGTGACCCTGAGATGTAGCCCTGTCATTTAGTTTGTTATTCAGCAAGTGATAAAGAATGAGAAAATAAGTGTTGCCTAACATACACAAAACATTTGGCTTAGTTTGTGGAAGAACATGAAAATGTATTTTTTTCCTTTCTAAAATAGCATTTAGAATTTGTGAATGATTACCGATTTTTTTGAAGTTGCATGTAATACTCAAAAACGGGAAGGCAGAGAGGAAGGGGTAGTGATAGCCCTCAACTAAACCATATTCAAGAACTAGGCTACCATAGGGATGAGCAGAAGGAGGGAAGCCGAGTGTAAGCTTTAAGCTTCCCCTTAAAGAAGCAAGGTTATGATGCTGTTTACAACTAGGGATCCCACTAGATAAAGGCCTGAGAGCCACTGATGCATAGAAAGGCATGTGTGTGCCCTCACTTAGAGAGCAGTACCTCATTCCCAGCACCTCCTTGTCCGCCCTTGATGACTGGCAAGTTCTTCTGGCTGTTGTCCAAGCTACTCTTGGGCTGTGGGCTCAGCAGGATTTGCATGAGCCAATAGGAAAAGCCTCATGCTTCCTGCTTGGTATAGAACTTGTAAGGAACCACCTCTCACAGCCAGAAGTTTCAGTAAGATGCTGTCTTTGTAACAAGCAACAGATTTTAAGCCAAACACTTTCATTCAAGATGCCTCCAAGAGTCACACAGAGGCAATAGTTGCTCAACATCATTTCTCTTGAAAGCATTCTGAGCAGATCATAGCCCACTTTACAAGAAAGAGATTGGTGCAATGATGTAAAATTACATATTTCCCAACTCAAGCCCTGCAGGTACACAAAGCTAAAACACCAATATTCTTCATTCCTTTCTGCATATCAGTCTGATTAGGAACATTAAAAATATTTATCTAATTAGTACTCTTTAGTTGTTGCTGTTGTTGAGACAGCTATTGGTGAAAACAAGATTTCACCATGTTGAATAACTGTCACCTGGGATTTACTGGGTTGCCAATAAGCAAACACAGCACCACACAGACTACCATCAGTTAAGACCAGACTTAAATCAATTGCCGAAAGTCACCCAATTTGTTACTTTCTAATCAGCTAAGGACATCAAGTTGATGTTCAAACAGAAGTCACATGTTTATTTAGTAAATAAAAAGCTATATTTTCATTATCTCATTTTTATTAATTACTTTCTTCCTCTCTCAGAATGCAGTTTGCATGCAAAAACAGGTATTTCTAAACAGTTAATCCCAATGATCTTTATGTAAAAATTATGCTGATCTTATGCTTCTAGTTAGACTGCTGACAACCAGAGTAACACATTTTGTAAATAAGCAGGCATAGTAAACTTAACCTCACACCTCATAAAAAGCTTTGCAGTCATCCCAGTGGTGGCTCTCAGCATCCTGCAAAATGCTTGTAGCACAAACTCTGACGCAGTAGTTTGTAACTTGAAACTGAAGAACGCTGATGAATTCCTGGTATTGTTGGACAGGCACTAAGAAAAGAGGTCTGTTCAGAGAAAACGATCAAAGAAACAAAGATTGAAAGTCCATGCAGCAGAAGGTAACAATCCCCAGTGCTGCAAATGCTTTTGATTATTAGGAATCAATCATTGATTTCCTTTTAGTCTTGGAGTCTGAGACCAACATTCACTTCGGAAAAAAAGCTGGTCTTCTTTTCACAAGCTCTTTACGCACATCTACTCTTCTACAAATTCTCATTTAGTGGAGTAACTTGGAAAAACGTTACTTAAGACTTTTCTGAAGTAGAAGTGAAGTTGTCATTCAGTTACTTAGCGATTCTGTGTTGAACTATAATTGCATCATCATTAAGTATTAAAGAAAATATAAACGGAGTCTAGTGGTTATTTTTGGTAGGCTGTAGGCAAACTTTTTCATAATGTATAGGTATAATTTCTGAGCAGCATTTTGGCTCAAACTTCCAATTCACAAGGACAGACTTCATGCATCAGAGGGAGACTATCTTAACAGTTCGTATAACTCCTTACAAATCATACAGTCCTTGTAAATTTTCTCTAGTTCAGGTGTTTCCCCCGAGAGGCCCAGTTTCTACCTTTATATCACATATGGCTAAAACTCATGGGCCAGTAAAAACATTCCTAGGATCTTAAGACAAAAAATCCTCAAAGACCAAATAAGATAATTATATTACAGTCCATGTCAAATAGTGTATTTGACTTCAAACTACTGTTTCCTTTCTTTTCTATATTTTATTTTGCATGCAATGAAAACTAAATTCTAAAAGCAAATTGGTTATATTTTTAAACATTTCTGAAAATGTTGATATAGGGAAAAAATTCAGGAATGTACATTTATAATGTTCTCTCAGATTGCTATGTGCCAAATCTGATATTATGAAAACTCAGCTATTGAAGAGGTAAAAAAAAAAAAAAAAAGGAAACTAAGGCCTCATTCAATTATTTATATGACAGCAGAGAGTACATTCAGTTCACAGAAGTTATTTAAACTTAATAAATAAAAATTATTGATCTAGGAATCAAATGCAGATCTTACACATAAATAATTTGTTTTGCAATGTCTGCTTTAGATTATTGATAGCTTTGATTCAGGTCTTTTCATAAATAGTACATGTCATGCTTGTGCTAAAAAATGTGATGCAATTCAGAAAGCTATCATCATACTGTGTCATCAAAATGGAATTAAGTCCTATATTATTTATATTAAACAGAATTAAACAGTTACATGTAAAACAGACTTACTTTTTGCTGCTTTCTCTCATTAAATTGCTATACATTGTAAAATGTTGACAGACATATATTGCTGTGGAAAGAGCAGCATGCAAGTTTTGCAGGGGAGCCTTGGAGGGAACGTCTTCACTTTTCTCCTCTAGTCTTGCCAGGACAGCTGTTGCTACTTTGCTGCAAGCCTCTACAAAATTTGCTCTGATTTCCTGAAGAGAATCATCTCTGCATGCCAGAGCCAATGGAAGCAATGTGTCAAGTTCTCCCATGATGTCAGAACAAAACTGGGAGAAATAAACGTGGCATCAAGTTATTCGTATTCTGACAGCATTGTTTAATTTATACACACTTGGGTTAGATTCTTGAATAATGAAATTGGCATAAAACATAAATACATCAAATGGGCTTTACAAACATTTCATTCTGTTTTACAGTAGAAAAACACTTATCTACAGTAAATGAATTATTACTACATTCCTTCTTGCTTTAGAGCTACGTAATATTTATTGAGAAAAAAAATTAAAACCATCTTATGTCCGTAATGTCTTCATGTTGCTTATGATTTCCTTAGATGTATATTCAAAACATAAGATTAATTCCTTGTAAACAAAGATAATTTTCTAAACTAATTCTTTTCGGAAAATATACATTTCTGAACACTGGATTTGAAAGCAAACTTATCTGTCAGTAAGTTTATGTACTACTCTCCCTAAAATTATTTTCTCATAGCTTATGTTTTAGGCAAACCATCAACATGATCTAAATTTGCTAAAGCAGTTGAGAAGCTTATTAAGTGCAAAAATGTTCATACACAGGTTCTTTTAGACAAACTAATTCATTACCATAGATGGCCTGTACACCAAATCAAAGATCCCTAATTTGGCCATATTTTTTTAATACTTATTTGTTAAATGGGAATTCTAAAAATCTAAATTCAGGAAATCTCTTCATAGTTACGCTTCAGAGCATTTGGCATTTTTTCATTGAACCACATGGTAACAGTGGTTACCATGTGTCATGGTCAATGTCATAGTCATTGTCATAGTCAACAGCACTAATCAGAATGTTTTAGAACTTTTTGGATGAGAAAAAATAATTCCAGCAAAGCTTGAAAGTTAATTCTTTCAAGTATAGGCTATGGGCTATTTTATAAAGCTATGCTCAGCCTCTGATTATAATGCTTCTCAATTTCTTCTTAATTTCACTTATCTAAGATATAGAATATTAATAGTACTTCAAGTGTAGATGGCAAATAGCCTTGGCATTCCATCTCCCCTCAAACTTCAGATCTTTTGATACCTGCCTTAGCAATTCGTTTTGGTTGCTCCTCCGGTTGGATGGCTCCACAGGACTCCCTTATATGCTGGTTGTTTACAAGACTCATCACACAGCCTGCAGCAGAAGACTGTTCTTGCCGCTCATGTTGAAGAATTTTAGTTGAAAAATCTTGAATTGCTATTGTTATACAGTGAGCCACTGAAGAAGACAGATCTTTAAATGCATTTCTCCAACCAAAATTCAGTGAAATAGGCTGAAATAATATACATTTATTAAATCAATCCAAATTCAATACTGAACATTATGATTCTTACTGTCTGAAACTTGCATGAATATTCACAACTGAATTACTTTGAAGAACACTATAATATTTCAAAATCCATTTGAGTAACTCGAGATATAGCTCACTAGCCTTGAAACTATATTAAAAGCAGCATACACAAAATGAACATGCTTAAAAACATTATATTTGCTATCAAGATTTTAAGAAAATGAACTTATAAAAAGCCTTGATTAAACACAACTGCTTTTTCATAATCCACAAATTTTTACATTATTTATCATCTTTCATACATACTTTAAAAGTCGAACTTATAACCATTTTCAGTAGTTTAACAAGTAATCCAGTTGTGGATATCAAGTGATAATTCTGTATTTTTCTTGCAACAACTGAATTCTTGTAACAACCAGAAGCTACTAACCTTGAATATTAATGATAATGAAGCTAAAGAAGGTGGTTTTAAGCCACACTGGATTTAAGTTTTTTAGAACTGGATGTAGCACAGATTAAAATGTTTAAGCAAAAACAGTATTTTACAATGGTTTGTATCAGTTCCTTGCTCTCTGTAAACAGAGGTGTCTGAAATTATCCAAAGCATAGAGTTGCACAGAAGAAGACATCACAGGGCATATGTAATATATAATCTTCCTCTGTATGGTTTGCATAACATACAAACACCAGAAGTGGCCCACTGAGAACTGCACCACTGCACGAGAAATATTTTAATGGTGTAAGATGGACTATCAAGATTCCTACTATGAAGGCATAATAGGTGAAAAGAAGTATTCCTGACAACAATGAGCTATCATACTTAATTGAAGGTAGATGAAAAAGTCCGTAATATGGAGTCTGTTCAGCTTTACTCCTATTTAGAACCTTCATCCTCCTTCCATGCTCCTTCCCCAGTCCCAGTACTCAGCTCCAGGGAGCAAAGGGACAGCTACCCACACAACTGTTCTGGCAATTACTCTGACTTTTTTTTGCTTTATGAGTTTTGTTTTTGTTTTTCTCATCCTGGGTCAAGAGTAACCCAATCTTCAGAAAGTATTCTTTGTAATCCAGAAGATATGGGGATATCAACCCACATACTTATTCAAAATACATCTCAGAAAATTGTTCCAGAAGTAAAAATGAGCTGTAAGGAAATTAAATTCCACCACTGCACATTATCAGATTTGTTAAAACACTCAGGTCCCATAAAATCATCAGTAAAATTTGTTTAATAGTAAGTGACTACTAAAACTTAAACTTGTACACATATTCTACAAAGCACAGAGCTTACCACACAGTAGTTTGTTGACATCAAAGACGCTGAACATCATGTGAATAGATGTCTCCACAGTCAGCATTATTATAAAATGCTTAAAGCTTAATAGAATTTTAAAACATTTTTCCGTATTTGACAATATATTTAATATTGAATAAAAGCTATCATGTTTTAACATTTTTTTTTTACATGTCAGCTATGAAGTACTTATGGTGTTAAATCCATTCTGTTATCAAACCTAAAGAACACCACACAATTCTTCACAAATACTCCAAGATTTTATTCCACCTTAGCTGAAAGTTTGCACCTAGAATTAATTACAGTATAAGAAACTCTGGCAATAGGTGTTTGTAATGAATATGGAGTCAGACTACATTGGAGACACAGACAAAAGAAAATCCCCTACAAAGTGGAAGGTTCTTTTCATACTCACCTCTTTTACCTGAAGTAACTGTTCAGGAAGCACACTGGCTTCATTTGCTCTAGTTTCTCCTATTAAAAGCTCCCCACTAGCTTTCTTCAGAACTCCTGCACAGTATGATAAAGGGGATCAAAGTTAAGATTAATTCTGTAGAAAAGTCAGCAGCCTACAACACCTTCTGATATATCAATATGAAGCATAAAAAAAACTGCAGAACAAGATGTAGTGGAATACTAATGTTATGATAAAGTCGAATTCAGGTTATACACAGCTCCTTTTATATAACATGGTGAAATCCATATTCGATTCTAGTCATATTTTATAAAAAAGCACATATAATGTGTAAAATATAGTTTCTTTTGTCATTAACTCATTTTTATACCAACTGTACAGTCATCTATTCATAGGGAGAACAGATAATGTTAGAGCACCTGTGCAGAAATTAATTTCTATTATTTGTTCAATAAATAAAATGAATTGCTCACAAATGTGTTGCTATAGTTTTTAGTTATTTGGAAAGCCAATATGGTAAGAATAAAAAGACAGTTAATTAGTAATGTTATTGTAAGTAAAATAATGGCCACAAGAAAAAGAAGAGGTCACGCTCCTTGGGAAAGAGTGGAAAAAAGCTCACTTGTAAGCCGTGAAGTTATACGAATATTGGCTGGTTTGATAGGGATGAGTAGATGTCACTTTCATAACCGAATCAAAATGAATATGAGGATAAACTAAATAATGTTGTGTTTTTAAAGTCCATCTCCTAGCATAAAGCAGATGCAGATATTCTAAGTTTAATATAGCCAATGTTAAATTAAACCCAAGAACTTTTAAACCCAATAAACTTTTAAATGCTGCCACACATTACTATTTGTTAAGCATAAACTTAAAGGTCTTCATTCACCTGATGCTACTGGTGGTATACTCACCTGAGGTTTATTTTCCATTTCTACGAAAAAATACAGTATTTGTGCTTACATGGGATCTCATTAACCTGACGTGGCTTTTACTTTTCCCCTAAACAGTTCTTTCACACTTTGCTCAGATTTCAAACTTCAGTTTGTATGAAAAGACACAAATCCTTATCACATGAATGTTTAGAGGAGAAAATTTGTAAAAGAACATTTAAAAATGCAAATGTCATGAAAGAAAGAAAAGATGAAGGCAGAAGGAATAATTAGTACTTTAATACTTCCTTCCAAGGTTATATTCTACAACTCCTTTATCATTATAAAAGATTGTATCAATCTATTTAATGTACTTGTTTTCCAATTCAGTTTATTTTTCTTCCCATTCTTGTAAGGGTTATGACAGTCTTGCATTGTTAATACAATTCTTTTTCTCCCCTCTACAGAGTTGTATTAACTTAAGTATTCTACTGAATTTTCAAGCTTCCTATCTGCTTTGTAACATTTAGTCTCAGAAGAAGTCACTGTGACAGCTCTAACATCAACTAAGTGAAGCCATGCATCAAGGAAACCACTGAGGACTGTTCAATAACTGTGCATAAGGTAACAGTGACACCAAAGCACCTCACTGGATTCAGTAGGCTCAGACAGATTTTTTTTGGAAGCTACTAGAAACAGGTCTTGCAGAAATAGGTAATACCATTCCACCACAGATATAAACATATAGGAGAAATAAAACATGTTTTATATCTACAAGATTAAAAAGCTTCCTACTTCCTATCTTCAGTAATATACTTTTTGTATATGTGTGTGTGTGTGATATATTAAGCAAACACTAATAAAAAAAATACTGAAAATGAGCACTGTAAATCAAACTACTTCTTAGCGTAAATTCTATCATCACTTCTGATTTATCTATTGAAATTTATATATTTCTTAAAGAAGATACTTGAACATTTTTCTGCAAGATCAAAGCAAAAATCTTTATAACTTCAGCATCTTTTAAAAGGATGTCTCTCAAAAATTTCATTCTGCACTCCTTTTATTAAACTTTCTAGAAAGGAATATAGACTAAAGGATTTCTTCTGCTGCTGTGAAAGAAAGACCTGTGCAAATATTCCTGGTCCCCTGAGGCAAAGCTTGTAAACCTAAGGGCTTGACAACTTTGCCCACAGTGTTTTCAAAGAGCTCCATTGGAAAAAGCTTTTCTTGGTAGTCATTATCTGATCTGTCCAAAGTTCACCTTTCTCACTGGAATGAAAAAAAAAAAAAAGAGAGAGACATAGATGAAAGTACGTTAGATGTTTTTGATTTTTTAAAAGTCTCAACAAGAAGCTTCTGAAAAAAACAGAGGGAAAAGAAAACTACCTTAAAGATGGGAAGAGAATGCATCTTGGCATGAATCTAAACCACGATCTCCTGTTTAACCCTTGACTGCCACTTAATGTTCCAGGTTCCTTCAAAGAGAACTGCTCCTGTGATGTTCCATGTACTAGCTATCTCAGAACATCTCAGAGAATTCAACTGACTGTAAAGAGAAGCAGACTGTCTTATCACATGATGAGATACCTTCAGAAGACATGGCTAAATGTCTTTTCAAGAAAAATAAAAAGTTGTTACTTCTTTCATTATCTGAAACCTATAGGGAAGAAAGTAAGGATATGTAACACTGAGAAGAAATGTTCTGTAACTGTTAGAAAAACACTGATACTTTCTGAGTGTTAATCTTGTCTGGATGACATGTTGAAGTTCAAGGACAAACTCATTGAGAACTTCTCATTATTTTCTCATCTCCTTTGATTTGAGAGAGAAATTGAACTCCCTGAAAGCAGCAAATAAAATGGGTATTTAGATTACCTTTTCTTCTTTTAAAATTTTCTTTAGATAATGCAAATGCATTTGAAACCCAGTGCAAAACTTAGGTCTGGCAAAGAAAAGTAGAAAAAAACCCTGAAATCTGGAAGGACTAGATGGAGAATACTGAGAAGTTAGAATGGAAAATGAAATTTATAGATTCTTTTTTTTCATCTACAGAAAACAATTTGAAGAAAAATAAAATAATAATAATAAAAAAAGAGTATTCTGAATATATTCCAGAAGATGACAGATGTAGAACTCCCCAACTGAACAAGGAGAACTATCTGTATCACCTAAAAAAATCTCTCTACATCCATCTCCCTACAGAGTTCACTCTGGTTCACTGTTTCCTTTGGTGCTATTGTCTGCCATGGGGTTACCATCAGAGAACACAGGTAGGCAGTACTTCCCTCTAACATCTATTTTCAACCGCCTAAATTGGTCTTCATAGGATTCCATTGTGCACACTGCAAAGAAACTTGTCTTGTTGCCAGCTAGAACTGTGAACTACATGTCTTTCTTTTCTTCACTGTTCTTTTTTTGGTTCACAAGCAACCTCCTACCAAAAGCAGAATCCGCAGAAGAGACTACATCCAAGCGATAATGCAATGAAAAAGTATGAAGAGAAGCCCAGGTGGCCACCTTGCAAATTTCCAATGTGGAAGCCTTCGACCTCTCCGCCCAAGAAGCAGCTATAGTCCTAGTGTAATGAGCTTTACAAACCCTGGGAGCCTCTTTACCCTTAACTACATACGCCTCCCTAATACAATCCCTTAACCATCTAGCTAAGGAACTCTTAGAAGCCATTTGACCCCTCTTAAGACCCCCTAAGAGTACAAACAATCTGTCAGAAGATATGAAATCTTTGATTCTTCTGTGATAAACCCTAAGTGTTCTTCTTACATCCAATTTATGCAGCCATTGCTCTTTGTCATTGCTGGGTTTAGGGAAAAATGAGGGCCAAGAAACCGTCTGATTTAGATAAAACTCAGATGCCATCTTTGAGAATGAAAAAAATAAATTAAAAAGATGAACTGACCAAAGACCCACTTTGTTTCTGATGGAACCTTACACATGTTCTGTATGTCAAGACTGAAGTGCTACGGGATATGCTGAACAAAAATCAACTAAATCTGCCATTGAAACAACTACATACAAAAATGCAACATTTGACATAAGCACCTGAAAAAAAAAAAAAAGAAAAGAAAAAAAAAGTTGCATTTCTGTATGAGATACAAACATGAAAAGGCACTCCTCAATACTAAAAGTAAACAAAAAGAAAAGGAAGCAAGTACAAGGTTCCTGTCTATCTGTTGCCTGGAAAAAACTCCACTTGGATATTAGCCTACATTTTATGAATTGGTTAGCTTCTCTTAATTTACTAGCAAGATACTTTCAGAAAACTAATGTTTCCAAAACACTTTCACTGCAGAAGCTGCAGGTGAGTTTGCATATGCCCAACCTAGCTTTAAACCAGTGAGAGCTAGTATGCCTGTCTAGCAAGAACGACATCTCCATCTGGGCTAATTTACTCTACTTCTTATGCAGCCTGTGCTGCTTTGTAAATCTGACACTCATACCTGAGTTAATCAAAAGCTACTCCGGACAGATCTACATTGACACTATTGTTAAATTAAAGAAGATTTATAGTAGTAAGTCTTCTAAATAAGTACAGAAGATGACCATTACTTTTTCTGTTCACATACATGCATTCTGCACAAAATAAAGCAAGGATTCTATTCAGTTATTTTTATCAATACACAGTCTCCATCACTTAAAAGAGGGAAAAAAAAAAAAGGAAAAGATAAAAAAAGAAAAAAAAAAAAAAAAAAAAAAGATTACCAGCCTAATATGGAACATTTATGGAGAAAATTTTAAATCCCTCTTGCTACTGAATAGAACATGAAATTACTGGGAACATAGTTTTCATTTTCCCATATCAAACCAGCTTTTACTTCATCACCAAAACCAACATTTCTGTCTATGTAAGATGAAAATAACAGCAATAAACCCCCTAGCCAAGATGTCTTTTATTTTTATGGCCATTTTTTTCTCAGATATTTGTCAAAAATTGAACAAAGTTTTGTGTGTAAAACTTCTTGGTAAGTGAAGGAACACTGAAAACAATTATATGTCTGATGAAAGACCTGTTTTCACCTTTTTTTTTCAGGGTAAGTATAATTTTACATTTTCTTTAGAACAGGCTTTTTACCTGGAAGACTACTTCCTATAAACTAACATAAAATAATATTCCACTTCCAGATTTGGTAGAGATGCTATTTAGAGACCAGCTTACTGTAGAGATGATTACTGTACAATAATATTTCTCAAAAAAGATGTCTGAATACACTTCTGATGAACAGTTCTGAATGTAACACTGGAAGAAATGCTTCAGAATAAAATCCTTGCTACAAATTCTGGAAAATACAATATTTATTGTTAAGACTGTAGTGATTATGTTCTCTGCATTATTGGGGATCACATTTAGACTCTCATTAGGTAAGCACTTGAAATCAATTCCCAATTTTAGAGTTTTTCTCTCTCTTTTTTTTAAAAAGGGTCTTTAACAGAAAACAAATAAAAAGAACACCTAAAATCATCCTTACTGAATGTATAGTCTATTCTCTAAACCCCGTGACAAGATTACTATGACACCTTTTTGTAAGATCAGGGCGATAAAACTTAAAACACAGTGAATAATAGCTTACCATTTCTTTAGAACTGATAAAACTGAGAAAATAAAGGAGGCAGAAATACACTAATCCTAAAAGTAAAAATGGAGTTTGAATGCAAATTTTAAGCTTTTATGTACATTCAAAAAATACTTAGGTTAATCTGCACTTCTGTACCTGAGTGTCAATACTACAGATGAAGAACCTGCCAAACAAAACATGTACTTCTGAACTCTTTTTCTTTCATGTTATGCTTTTTTTGTCTGTTTGTTTGCACCAATTTAGTATTCTGAGGACATGCTTCCAGAACACCTTGCTTCTCAGCTTGCAGCTTGACTATGGAAACATTAAACATTTTACTCCATCTATGCTTTCCCCCTGAGCAGCCTGGCCTCATTTCTGATCTGATCTTTACCTACAGGATACTCAAAGCTCTTGAAACCACTTATTCTCTGGTGACCTGGAATCTCTCAGCTGGTAGAAGTAGAAAAGTAAAACATTTTTGGGCATGCAGTGACATGGAAGGTATTTCATGATTTCACACTGTCTTTGTCTGACACGAGTGCTATCTGATGAAAAACAGAATCTAAAGCAGATACAAAATTTAGGTTTGATTGTGAAAATTTTACATTTTGTTGTAGAGCCCAGTTCTATAAAGACAGCCACTGAAGCAAGTGGGATAAGCAGGATGCTAATGGTAAGTGGTTGTGACAACTATATGTGGAATCAGGACTCATATTAAAATATTTATGCGATCATTTAAGATCAATAAAAGCGTTGTATAAGTCTGTTCTTCCCTCTTGAAAAAAGCAGCTTTGGAGGGCAAGTTCAGAAATAGTTACAAAGAATTCAGATTTCACACATTGCTTTGTCCTGTATGAAACTTAGGGTATTTACAAGAAATTCAATAGAAGTCATTATGTTACAGTGTTTGATTGTTCTTCATCAATAACTACTGCATAGCAGGTCTTTACAAACAATCATCAGTTCTTTTCTACAGATCATTGTGCTAAGAGGCAAATCTGCTTATTTCAAAAAGATTTGCTGTGGATATGGTAATACATTTATGTAATATGATGGCATAAATTAGGTAAGTAATTTTGAAAATCATACCAAATTGTTCTTTTGCACCAAGTAGAATCAATATACAAGGAAAAGCATTCATTACCTTGAACATTCTTATTCTTCTCAGTAAACAAAGGCATCAACAGAATTTCTGCAGAGAGTTCTTCAATTTTTTCTTCCATGAATAAAAAGAGCTTGATGAGTTGAGAAAGACATTTGAGTTGATACAACGTTAAGCAGAAGTTCCTTCCTTTTTTGTGGTATTCTTGGGAGGCTATTGAATCAAAATCATAAAGTAAGTTTTACTGTTCTTTAAAAAATGATACTGGAAAATTGAAAATGTAGAAAAGCATAGTATATCAAGTAATTTCACTTGTTGCCATGTCATAATGTACTCTTTTCTTGTTAAAGCACTGTCACATTAGTTCTTCCTAAGTCTTCCGCATTTGTCATCTGTGTGGGAAAGTATAAATGAATGCTAGGTTCTGTTATTCATTAACTATGATTTTTTTTTTTTTTTTTTTTCCCAAGGAACTACTTGGAAACCTTCCCAACCGCAATTTACAGAAAAACCACCATTTTGCAAAAACTGATTGAGCATTATGAAAAATAAAAAAAACAAAAACACCACACATCATTACTATATTTCAATGGCTTGGGACATCACATCCCTACACTGTCACTCTGCAAGTCACCTTGTCTGTTTAACAATCTGCTAGCACGGCACCATTGATGAATATGACATTTGAGTGAAAGGGAACATCAATCTCACACTCCACAAGCTTAAATATGTGGGGTTTGAAAACAAGCGAGACTGTCAGTGAACAAATATCAGCAATACCTACAAGCATTTGGTAGTTAAAAAGAAACCTAACATACCATTTTGAAAGTTTAACACCTGTAATCATAACATACAATCATATCACATACTCCAGGGAATTCTACTTTGAGCACAGAGTATAAAATATATTGAGTTGTTTCCAATCCAGTATTACCATACCACGTGGCTATAACTACTTTATTTTTTATAACTTCCTTAAATGTAATAAATTTGCACTTCTATGCAAATGGTAGTGAGCTGGTACTATTTTCATATGGATTTCTGTTGCAGATGTAACATCAGCTGAGCAGTTTACATGGAAAGTGTCAGAGTGCTAGCCAGAATAATTTGAAAGAGAAACTCCAAAGATGAAAGCAAATAAAAATTGACTGAAATGCACTTTTATGTACTTTCATATGTCAAATCTCTCTTACCTTGTACTCAGAGCCTCCCTTTTACCTCAGACTTCCTGGGTTATTTTTTTAGGTATTCACAAATCACTTTAAAATAGACATAGAACTAAAGAGCAGAGCTGAGCTCTGAATAAAAATTCCCTAATTTGCTATTCTTGTTCTGCAGCCTTAGAGACTGAACTGTGAGGGTTTCAATGACATCTGAGTTTCCTCAAAGTTCCAGAAAGACGTATTCATGTTAGTCTCTTGTATTTCCAGGAATGGCAGAAGAGGGTGCTATTAATAATTACATCTGCTGGAGTCTTGCCTGTCTGAATAAAGAGTATCTTCATCATTGGATTTCCAACTTCAAATCTTAAATATCCAAAAAGTAAAATACTCAGCTATTCTGAAAATTCTCCTTCACTCAAAAGGTTATTAACATAAAGTGAGTTTAAATGGTAGGCAATACCTGCCTGATTCTGCGGAAAGCCAGAAGTAACAAATGCAAAAAGTGAGAACCATGAATCACATCATAAAATTCAGTGGAACATTAATTCTGTCTCCTGTGATTTGGAAACCTTGTGATGCTCCTGTCCCCTCTCTCTAGAATCAAAGGAACTGCCCCTAAGCTATACTGTCCTTGTTAGACTGAAAGGAAGTGGACCTAGAAACCAAAGGTATACTACATTAACATTAATGCTGGAACATATATATATATATATATATTTTGGGTGGTGGTGTGCAGAGCTGGAGGCTGAACTCAATGATCTTGTGGGTCCCTTCCAGAAAAGAAATTCTGTGGGATATTCTGTGATTATATGTGTCTAGTGTAGTAGATAGCTTGAAATACATACTTATATGAACCAATACCATAATTGTTATATAACTTCCTTAAAGTGGAAAAAAAAAAACCAAAACACAACTAAACAACCAACCCACAAGACATTAATTCATATATATAGGAATCAAGAGAAAATTCAAGCAGGAGAAAATCCTTATTTCTGAGAGAAAGCACTATTTTTTTGGAGATGAAAAATATATTCTGTATTACGGAAGTAAGAAAGGCCTTTCACTGCTGATATGTGTAGTGATAAACACATTCTAGAAATGAGGCAGTTACTCTGGAAAACAAAGCCTGAAAATATTCTGCTGCGCACACCTTTCTGGAAAAGGGTACACATCAGCTCACCTCCCTTGCTGCTCAGTGCGTGGCCTGTCACAGAAAGGGCTCCTGCCAGACAACAACTGAAGTGCATCAGGAGAAGACCCAGAAAGTGGAAAAAAGAAATTAGAATGGAGATAGGTAGGCATTGACTAGACAGTATAATACACAGCTATTTCACCTGTCTTTCCTCTCTGTGTGGCCTGTACTGATGTGGAACATACAGGAACATGCTTGATATTACATGTTCAACCAAGTCTCACTGTCATTAATTAGTCCAGTGTAAAATTGGCCCTCACCACAGAGTAGTGCATGATGAAAAATTACTGAATGTATATGATTTCTGATGTTATGCAAAGAGGTCAGAGGACTCGGAAGACTCATTTACCCAAGTGGCATCACACAAAAAGCAACACCTCTCTGTGATGGCCTAATGCTGTTGACAGTATCCTAGCCAGTTCACAGAGTCTCATGCACAGGGTGACTATAAGCACTTCAATTTGATTTCAGCCAACCATGAATCAAAGATAACAATGATATTACAGTCTAACTGGAGAAGGAAACATGGAGCAAGTTGCATGATACAAACCAATTTCCTTCCTGAATGACCTGCACAGTGTTTGCTACTCTCATTCATCTAAACGTGATTTTTTCCCCATGTCTGAGTTTAGTGCTTGTAAGTCCTTTTACAAGGAAATAGCTACAGTAGAACCATACACCAAAAGAACATCTGTACTGCCTTCCAAAAACAGGACATGTGGGCATCCCATTGAAGCACAAACTTGCATGAAGAATTTCTGCAAAGGAACAGAAAGACTCTGCTAAAAGGAAGAAAGAATGCACTTAAGGCTTCTGGTACATAGACCGTGGTCCTTTCATTGGTGGAGGGTTGTGGGAATACAAGAGAGACTGTTCAGAGCAGAAGCTGCAGTGCAAGATAAATGGCAGGAGAAAACAAGGTTGAGAACCAAGGACACTTCCAGAAGAGTCAAAACAAAAAGCATGTGAGCTGAGTGATCGCAGTGTGATAAAGACCCTAATTGAGGGAAGAGCACATGGCTAGGAACAGCTCATGATTCTGACTAGAGAAGTGCCTGCATGCATGGTTAAGTGCTGTATGTAGAATGTTTTGCTGCCTTATAAAGGAAGGTAGAAAAGTTAAAAGAGAAAACTTGTGAATGTATAAATGGAATATTAGAACCTGTAATAAATAATTTGGATTATTCATGTTCTAATCTGTGCCTCAGACACTGCATAGGGTAATTGTGACCTCCTTCCACATACAGGAAAAGGGCACATAAAGGGTATTGCATTTCTTCCAGCCTGCTGATTCACCACCCCAAATATCAGGTGACAAGCAGCAGAAGTCTGCTATCTGAGAAAAAGCTGACTCTCAGAGAGCTTTGCTGATAGGAAAAAAAAAAAAAAAAAAAAAAAAGATACCCTGAATAAGACTAATATTAAATGCCTGTCAAATTGTGCGGTGATTATGAGAGCGCCAAGGCAGCTGATGCTGTTAAGACACTGTGCATAGTAATACTCAAATTTTGCCTCTGCTGTATCTGAATGGACTAAAGACAAAGAATTTTTCCTAAGTCCTGAAGCACATTCCACACTTGTTGAAGAATTAAGTAGTCCATCTTTGCAAGAGAACAGTTGGCTGGTTGCACAAGGACATATGTAGACAGCTACTCTTCAGAAGGCAAGAAGAAATGAGCAATTTTACTTAGGCAATCAATCATTGTTCTAAACTAGAGGTCAGAGATGGACAGCACTTCATCTTGAGTTTCCATTTAGAACTTGGCCAAGACTGATCCATCAAAAAGGAGCAGACACAAAGGGAGAGGTCTCAAATAGTGTCAGGTCTAGGGACAAAAGAATGCCATAACAGTTATTACATGGCTGAAAAGAGCTGAAGGAAGACATCAATACCACAAGCATAAGGAATAAGATCTACTCAGTAGGAAAGAAGTCTGATAGGAAAAAATGTAAAAACAGAGGTGACAAGAAGGGTTACTATATATAGCAATAATTAAAGACAAATCAACAGTTACTTACTTTTTCCAATGGCCTGAGTTAACAAAAAATACAGAGTTTTTAAAATGTTTTCTCTTTGAGACAAATTACAAACAGAAATTAACTAAACCCTTGTTCCTTCTTGGGCTTCTATGCAATCTGAATACTTACTTAGCTTTCAATGGAAGTGTTTCAGTATCTTAACATGAGATCTGCCAGTCCTAACATCCACACAGAAACATCTGAATTTTCAAGTGCTCGAACCCAAGATAAGTTTAGCAAATGGTTGTGCGAATTAGAATAGAAGATCCACTGTAAACTAGGTCATGGGTTGTTTCTCCCTTCTTCTACCTAACTGCATAACAACTAAAGCCCTGAAATATTACAGCAGTCATGCCACAGTTCCTTCTTTTCTTCCTTTCTTAGACCGGAAAGGTCTTGAGCAAAGCTAAAAGAAATGACTATGAAAGAACCTGAGTAGAAAGAGCACAGGTGACACAGAAACAGATATTTCAGAAGTTTCTGCTGTAAATGGTCAAGAATCAATCCATGTTTTCTTGCATGAATGATGACATTTAGTTACTAAGTATTTAGATTCAGACACTGACAATACAAGATGAGAATGTAGTGAAAATATACCCTACAAAATCTATATCTCACCATAATTTCCAAGAACAATGCTTACTGATATAGAAAATATTGACTAGAAAAGAACAAAAGTGGCTTTTTCTTTTTTATCAGATGAAGTTACACAGCCACCCTTCCACAAACAATGCCATTTCTGAAAGCATTTCAAGGCACCCACACACAGAAACTGCCAACAGTCATCCACGGTGAGTTTCTATTTTGTCAGTTTCTCCAGTTAACCCTTCATCTCATTTTAGCGACCACAACATTTTGTGGTAAAAAGCTCCAGACTTTAACTACACTCTGGGTTAACGAAAGTGTCATTTTGTTTGAGCATTTCATCTGCCAGATCCACTTCATGCTAACTTGTTTCACAAATCAGTCAACCACTGATACCTATGTGTTCTTCTAATGCTTCCCATCATTTTATAGACATCTATCCCACCAAACTTCTTAACAGCTTTGCTTCCAAACTTAAAAATTCTGGCTTGCCTAATGTTCTCTATATGGAAGTTTCACATTTTTTATCATCTTGTTGCCTTTCCTGAAGTCTTTCCCACTTTCTTTCACAGCAGTAACTAAAACATTTGTCTATGTAGAACACAGAGCATAAATACTGTATACACGAGTATTGCTAGAGAAATCAGGAATGATTTTGTAATGTTACCAGGTTTTGAATTCTATTCTATTCTATTCTATTCTATTCTATTCTATTCTATTCTATTCTATTCTATTCTATTCTAGTAATCTAAGTACATTGTAGAGGCTAATTCTGCTTTATTTCAAACCTAATATAAAACTTATTTAAGTTACTAAAGATAAGAATGCCCTCTTCAGAAGGAAATATAAAGAAACAAACACAAATCCTAAAAATCAGCACATCATTCAAACTCCATGGTTAAACTGAGCAAAGATGTAATACCTCTTCAACAATGAATCTCAGACTTGTCTCTTTCATTTGTATGTTAAGAAAGATAATTTCTCCAAAGTAATATGACCACTTAGAGGCTCTTAAGAATAAAATACCCGTGGTACCAGAAAGATCACACTGCATTAGCGATAAAGTTTTCACACGCCCAAGTGGGTTCTAAACCAGCAAATAAATTAAAGCATTTTTCAAGCACCATAGAACAAAAGGCACATAAAGTACTTCATTATAGTACCTTACTTCCTCCTGAATACTTAAAATAAGTAGCAGAACTTCTGCCTTCATCACTTCACTACGAAGATGAGCCTATCATTCTAAAAATGAAGCATCAGGAGAAATAAGGCTGTGCTAGACTTAAATTATCTGGGTACTTGCTAACTTGTGATTTCATAGAAAATTTCATAAGCAGCACAACCTTCAAAATCTGCAGCTCTTGATACCACTAAGTGAAGTGTTTCCAACTTCCCTGTTCATAGCTGGGAAGCATTCAAAATCTCCAAAGGTTCATGAAAATATGCATATGAATGAATACCAGAACTTCAAAATAACTTTTGTGATTTCTTATTTTATTAAGCCTGGCACTTTTAAAATTATTATTATTATTATTATTATTATTATTATTATTATTATTATTATTATTATTATTATTATTATTATTATTATTATTATTAAAAATTTGACATTCACAGCATCACAAAAAAATTGAATGACTAATTCTGATCATTTCAGCCTATCCAGGGACATGACACAGTAAAGTGTGGTGCAGAAATCTTTGCATCATAGGCAAGCTGGCTGTGTTCAAGAATAGTTTTGCTATGACAGCGTTGCTCTCGGATTAATTAGTCTTACTACTCAGTGTACAAAGACACATGACTAAACTGCTTTTGAGACTCATGATGGAATCCTTGGAAAGCAACCTGACGACTGCCTTCTTCAGTGATTACAGTGGGGATTTCTCCCTCAGCAGGAACCAAGGGTTTAAAACTCTTTTAATCAATTTTACTAAAAAATACCTTCCCAGTACATTAAATATCACTCCCCTGCCCCAATTTGTAAGCCTTAAATTCATAGAAGATAGACTTCCAGTATTGTTCCTCAAGGGACACAAGAAAGCAATGTCAGACATTTCAACCAATAATTTTAGATGAGCAAGAAAACTGAAAAGAAAATGTGTAATGTTAAACTTAAAATCTAAGCAGAACTTGCATATAAATAATAAAGTAATTCCATAAATGAAACTAATGCTTTGCTAAAATCTGAAAATAAACAGCCCAATAAAGCAAAAGAAAACTCAACTACTGGCAGGGATATTTCCAGGGCTAAATTTTCAAACCCGTACAGATGGAGTTGCATACATAAATTCCATTAACAATAATGTGCTCCTCACCCCTCAGTGATATTAACTTTTAAGTGATGCTATAGGCATTGTAACAATCTTGCATTTATGGCAGCATTCATCTGCAGAGAGTGTCTCCTAAACAGAGCTTGTATATAAGCTGTACTGTCATTTCAATTGCATTTAGTAATGGTATATTCAATTTTTATGGACATTTGCTCACAGCTTTCTCTTCTTGAGCTGCATGGTGATATATGCTTTTTAATGTAACTGCTAGGTTCAAATAATTAGTATTGCTGGGCATAATCATTAATTTCCTCATACTGTAAAAGGCAACTTAATATTTCTGCACAGCATATGTAATACACAGTACTACACAGAAATTATTATAAACAGTGCCAGCAGTTTTATATACACAGTACTTAAGATAATTACAAAAAATATCTTCATTACTGCACGCTAACATTTTTTTAACAGTTTAATTTGGATAGGTTACAAGATACATTCAAATCACACGGACACAATTACTGCAAACCCAAGAAGCTATAAAATCTTCCCAGCCAAATCCCTTTGACCCTGTTAATGTCTGTTCCTTGTTAATCTCAGGCAAACGTTTGTAGTATGCGTTTGTTACGGAATATGAAAAAAAGAAAGGAAATCCCTTAACAGTTATTGATTCCAGCATTTACTGACTGAAAGTTAAGTGCCGTTTACAGAACAGAACAGATGCAGATGCTGACAAAAAGGTAAACAATTGTTGCATGGCTTACTGCCAGATTCTAAGCCAATATATTAAACTCTAAGTGAAGCACATTTCCCCTATAGATTGCACTTATTGCCACTTCATTTCCTATGTGCTCTGTCTCTCTATTGCTCTGCCTGGCACTAAGCTATTTTCAGTTCTTTGGTGACCCCTGAGGCCTACTGCTACCTCACACAGCCATTAGTGAAGGGAATTGCATGTGTCTGACATGGCCTGAAACCAATTATTTGATATTTTCTTCAGAATGATGCCCAACTCTGTTGGGAATGAGCAATCATGAAATAATTTACCTCCTGATTTAATTTTTTCCCGCACAAATTAGTTGTAGCTGAGCTAGCTATACACACCTGCCTGTGACATATCTCTGTCTTATCAAGGTTCTACTTGAAATGATGAAAAACGGAAGGGGGGAGTAGAGTTGAGTAGAATAGGTTGGGGAATCATGCTTTAAAAAGGCATTGACAAGTTTATCAGATATACTGATCACATGTACTCTCTGCTGATTGAAAATGACAGATCCATAAAGAACTATCAGTGCAGCAAAGGAAGCCACATGGATGCAAATTGTTATCAGAGTGTTTAAGGTTTTTTAAACACCTGTCTTACTTCACAGCTCGCTCTCCTTTAGTTCCAGTGTAACACACAGGTGCCATGAGACTTGGCTAGAAAAGCTCATGCAAACAAATTGCAGGTTGGATTACCTCCCTCCACCTTTTTGCTTTTAAATGGTCTCAAATTTAAAAACAGCAATCATTTTCTTATTAGGCATCACTATTAACATCAGGCTTTTGTAACATCTACACTAACTATCCACACCATGCATATATTAAAAAAATAATATTGCAGGAAAGTAAGGGATTTCAATTTATGTACAAACATGGTAAGCATGTATAAACTTGCACACATTTAATCAAGTGAGGTTGTCTGTCATAGAAAAAGAGATGTTACTGCTGGCTATTCAACAACCTCAGTGAAGACTATACTAATCTTTTGAAGGAGATGTGCTATACATGAAAATTTAATCAAATCTACACCACAATATCTTCACAGATAAATGAAACCAGTTTCACCTCATCGTGACAGTTGATGTTATCTAGCAAATACCTAAGTCCTTTGCCAATAAGGAGTATACACATCTATCAAAATTAAATCTTCACATGAAATCATGTTCACCGACCAAATGACAAAAGGATAGACCAGTGCTGGAAACAAGCTGGAGCTACAATGCCTGATCATGCTCTGACACCTAATTTATGTAATAATCTTAAACAAGTCATCTCACCAATCTAACTACTTGACAGCATACAGCTATTTCACAGCTCTGTTGGGCTAATTACAGGGAATTTGTCAGGTGCTCTAAGAATGAGCTCTAAGAAATACTAACAAAAAAACTTCACTCATCTTGCTCTGAAACTACTGTACCATCAGGCCCACCAAACTTCCTTATGAATGCTACCATTTATAGGACTTCTGTATATTCCTCTAACTCCTAAAAGAAAAACTGTGATTTGTATTTGAAATCACAGTAATTAATGTTCTTATTTTTATCTTACATCCATTAGCATCTGCAAATACAGAAATGTCTGCTAACTTTGTTTCTATCCTCTACACTTACACTTACAGTGGAATGGCCAGATTTCATACAGATCAGTTCACTACTTCACACCCACTCTATTAAAATTAAGATTGTTAGGAACTTTCAACCAATCACAAAATTCTATCAAGCATTCATCATCCCTTTGTTTAGTCTACAAACAATATTATGTATTTCCCTAAATAATAGATTAAAGTACTTCTGTCACTTTTGCTTCTCTTACTCTTTGGAATTTCCAAGATACAACAGAGGCAGAAAGTGACAGCTTTTGTTCTAATAGGAGAAATCACTCAGAAAAACACTTATAAAGCTGGATTCCATACTCACACTTCTGCTTCACATATCTGCTAATTTCAAAACCCTAACCAGGCAAAAACACCACAAAGTTCTCGCAAGCATTTACACAGGAATAAAAAAATCATTCTCTTTCAAGTTTAGGCAAACAGGAAAAAAAATTAAAAATAAAAGTTAAAAAATAAAATTGCCATTTCCTAAGTTCCAGAGAAACACCTTTGGAACACTTTAACAAACACTTTGTAAGATGGCTAGAACAATTTCTGTGTTGCAAATGACGGATTAATAATACATCAACATAGATGTCTACATACTCATTCCTACTTATTGCCACTACACTCTTAGAATACCTATTTATACGTGAGCCGATATTATGGTGTGTTGATGAAGATATAATTTCTCTATTACAGAAAGTCCTGTCTCTGCTGGACTTGTCCTAGCACATGAACAGTAAGTCAATACACTTATCTTAAAATAAGGAGATTTAGATTTTAACTTGAGGTCGATCAGCAGATGAAGCACCTGAGAAAAAGGAAACCCTTCTTGAAAGTCTGAGACCAGTAACTGAATCAACTCCAGACAGTCCTCAATGGCCAGGGGTACTAAAAAATTCAGGAGATACTGATGTTAAGTTCATAACCAGAATGTTGTTATTCTCTCTGGATAGATAGAAAAAAATATCCACAATGCCTTGCTATATTTAGCACACGCAGTGACAGAGTAAAATAACCTAAAGCTTTATGTAAAAAAACCCACAAACTCAGTAGATACAGTAGTCCTTTGACTTAAAACTAGAGAAGCTTTTTAAATTTCCTAGTCAGTGTGAAACACAAATTCATATTCTAACTTAGGACAGAATAATATTACAATCCTTTGGATGTAATATACCTCTGATTTAAACAGAAGTATTTTTTTGTAAACTAATCTGCCTAAAACTGCTTTGCTTTTTTTCTAAAAGTTAAAGTTGTTCTCAGAATACACATTTTGTGATAGAACAGGTTCTCTGTCCTGACAAAAAATCACAGCCAGGGCCATCTAGTTAACTTGTGCTTATATGACGATAGACACATATGTTGAAAAGACTCTTGCAATAACTTTCAATCAGTACTGCAGGAGTCCTTTTATAAGAAATTTTTGAAGTTCTCTTTTATCCGCTGCAGTCCTACACATTTTTCTTCACATACACAAATAAGTAGTAGAGAGACTAGCTCAATAATTTTCTCACAAATTTTGTCACTTACAATTAAATGGAACACTAAAGTACGTAACTCCAAATTGACCCCTGGCCACTCACAAAGTATTAGACTGGAGAGTAAATCACTTTCATCTTTTAAACTTGGGAGGAGAATGCAAGAATTAGAGGGCACAGTGAGTTAAGTGCTCACTTTGTGCTGAAGAAGAATACCCAGGTGTGCTGAGAGAGCAAAATGAAGGTCATTAGTTGGTGTTTTCTAATTGTAGACAATTGGAAAGTGGAAAAAATAAATAATAATAATAATAATATACTACACAAAAAGCCCTTGGACTTTCAAAGAATTCAATAAACAGATTCAAGATCCTATTCGGAAAGATAAAAAGAAATTACTTCATTAGGATACAACTGCCCATACAAATATAAATCAAAAAAACATCATCAAATTATTGTTCAGTAATATATAAATAATTTGGAAAGAGAAATTAGTGTTTACTGACACAGATAAATAAACAATATGCTACTCAAATCCTGAAATGGGTATCTTTTCAGTATGACAAGGGATCCCTAACAGGATTTCACTGTCACTGTTCACATTATGAGCTTAATAGCAATTTCAACCAACAGCTCTAAGAAGAAGGAAGGTATTCAGGCATGATACGGGCTTTGAAATTCTGTCAGTTCAATTGACATTTCAGCCACTTAGATACTGTTATCTTACCCCCTACTATAAGCTTAAAAAGTAACAAGCTTAATGCTTTTGTAATCTTTACCAAAATGTCATTCTCCCACTAGAAACACATTTGTGGTCCTGGGGTAATATGCTCATATGGCCTTTAAAAGAATACCTCTTTTTTATTAAAAGTTCTGATCGCTGTGTTCAAACAGATGGTTTTGTTTTCTCTTCAGCACTACTCATATTTCCATTTAATATAATTGTGCAGTAGAAATCAAATGCAATGCTTGCAAGGATAAGAAATAAATAATATGTGACAAAAAGGCTATGGAACACATTATTTCCAACATTAAATGCAAACATATTTATTATGTTTCCCTTGAGTAATAGGACCTTGTTTTGCCTGTCAAAATTTTATAGGTTTCCCAAGGAACAAAAACAACTGCAGAAATCTGCATCGTATCTGCCTGTCCATGGTTTTTTAGCTTCCTACTACAGATTCCTACCCACACAATCTGGTTTATTTACTTATTTATTTATTGGGTGACAATGAATCCTATTGAATATCACAATTTTGATTGGCATATCATATGAAAATAGGGATCTCTAGTATTTCTACAGTGAAAAATCTCATTAAGACACCTGAATTTTTACTCTTTACATATGTAGGACCTATGTAATTTTCTGTGATGGCCTCAAGTCTACTGTGCAGGTTAGATACAGAGACCATAGATGTACTGCAGTTTCCATCGATACATACTTCTTCTCTGTCTTTCACTAATGGAAACTACAAGGTTTTTCATCCCATCTGCGCAGAACAGGAAGACAGTGGCATACATCACTACGTAGAGTGGAGTTCAAGAAGTAAGTAGACATAAAGTCTACTTACATGTATGTACCACCCTTTTCCAACAATTGTCCCATCTATTGCTTTTTACAGGTCCATTACAGCCCTGTTCTTGTCAGACCCACATCACTGGGAAGTCTACAGTGACTGAAAGTAGAAAATGCCAGAGAAGCAGAAATGTAATTGACACACATCAACTACTTTTGTCATGCAGAAAGAGAAACTGAATGCTATGAAAATGGATGAGCAGCTTACACTGGGCCTGCTGTAAAAAAAAGAAGCAAGGAGTTCCAGTTTCTGATACCTTTTCTTTATTTTTCTCTTCACAGTCTCTGAGTCATTATGGAATTTGCTGTATTTAGGTCTTTAAGTACTTAAAGTTTAAATTTATGGAGAAAGCTTTTAAAAGCTTTTAAATACATTTCCACAATTAAGTTTTAAGCTTTTATATTTCTAAAACATTTGGCCATCAGCAATATGTTATATCTATAACTTAAAACTTGTTTGTATTAATGCAGATATCTGGGCTATATAATGAAGGTGAACTACCGAGCACGTAAAACTGGCTATTATTAACCATTCCCAACAAAACAGCGGATACTTTATATCAGCATAGTTTGTCAGCACATCATAAAGATGCAAAAGGGTTTCCTAGGAGACAAAGAGTAAGTCAAGTGACCACCACACTCTCGCCGTTTCTTCTTAAGGGCTAGATTTCAGAAATCCTGTGTATCTGAAAATATGATGGAAAACCAACTGTAATTATAGCACAAGTATTGAAATTTATCTGCTCGAGATAGCAACCTGGACAGAAATCTCAACAATGGTTCAAAAACATAAATACTATTCATGTGAAACAAAGTCTGGGATTATTTAATTTCCAGATATAAAGAGGAGAATACATCATACTATGCTATTGAGCCCTAATTATTCTCAGACATTAATAACTTTTTTGTTTTGTCTTTCGTTTTTTTGTTCATTTATGCAGTCACTAAACTAGCAGGTATCAATGCTATTTGAGGACAGCTTCAGGATGAATGATGTCAAAATAGATTTGCTTTATCAAGCCCTTTCACTGAATTGCCCAAAGCCAACCCCATTTCAAGAGGTTACTCCAAAGCCTGTTCCTCGTGTTGGTCACATCTCCACTACACAAGTACAGCTCCATTAAACAACAATCAGTACTTGTATTCAAGTTCGGATACACGCTATATTCAGATTACATGTTCCATAAACACTATTACATTCCTTAGACATTCATGAATATTTAAACACTGCAAATGAAAAACATCATAATTGAAATCATGCTTTGCATACATCTTCTTGATAAATTTGGTAAAACTTTACTTGAATTTATCCTTACAATAGCACCAAATTGGTTATCTTTTTCAGAAATAAGGAGGAAGAAAAGAGAAAGGAAGCCTCCTGAACACATGAGTAACATGTGGTAAATGTGGCTGGTACATTCAGGTAAAAATATTAAGTCTGAATAATAAAATACAGCAACGAAGGTGGTTTAACTACTTTGTTTCTAAAAACATTCTTAGACCAACATTCACTGCTTTAGTTTACCCTCACTTTTCAGTACTGTTTTCACAAAAATAGCTACTGATTTTAATGAACACTGGAACGCATTTTTATAAAAAATCTAATCTAAGATTCTAAAAGTTATTAATGGTTCAAATATTAAAAGTGTATCCCCCAGGGGTAAGTATTTTCATATTAGCATTCCTATTCACTTTAAGGGTCTCTGGGAATCTTACTACCAAATGAAAATAATAAGGCAGTGAATTTGAACATGTGAGAGAAAAAAAAAAAAAAGAAAGAAAAAAAGAAAGGCTTCTGAATTATATCTAATTTTAACCAAAATTTTAGCCAAAAGAAATTTAAAGATAGATGGATTAGTCCACATAAGAATTTTCTCTCTCTCTTTGTGCATACAAAATCTATATAGATAAAATACACTTGCAGTAGTACATTAGATGTGTACAATATTGTGGGTTTTAAGTTTCTTTGGCTGACATTTTATCTCTGTTAAGACTGCCTATTTCTTCATCTAAAAGCTGAAGGATTAAGATCTGCCAGCAAATCCTGATTAAACTAGATTAACATTTTTGTAAGCAAAGAAACACAAAAAAGATTCAGAAGGTAGAATTATAATCCATATTTAACAGACTTATCACAAGTAAATTCTGAGAAATATCACATCGGTATCTGAAGCAAAAAAACACAGCAGATAGGCTAAAAAACACCTGCTTGCATGATTAATTACATGCTATTTATGTTAACAAATGGATAACATTTTTAGTATCATTATGAAACACCATAACATTACACAAGCTTCTGAAAGAAATATACGATTAGTATGACAAAATACATCAAAAATACAAGACAAAAATATTTCAGGGGAACCCAGGGCAGAAGGAACCTCCCTTGGATATTATTTCCAAAAACTTCAATGAGGAGGGCTCACGTTAGATGAAAATTTGTTACATTAGCATAGGTAGCTAAATACTATTGGCTATATCCTGCATGGTTAACATTTTTTTTTTAGGGGCACCGATTTACCTAGAAATAGGACTGAGCTATAAAACAAAACCATCTGCCTCCATGAAAGGTGGAGTGATGCAAGGCATTGCCTCTTTTCAAACACTGTTCTGCCAGCTGCACTCTCAAAACATCCTCATCCTCAATCCTCAAATGGATACATGCTAATTACAGTAGTCAACAAATAACACTTCAAATTGAACACAAAAGAAACTCCTTATTTAATAAACAGATTGTTATACATGAAACTTTTTTAACATTTATGACTCTGTTAAAACCTCTTACCTTTATTTTCCAGTCAGAAGTAGGTCTTCTATATAAATTTATCTGATATTTTCGCATTGTTTCATTATTTTCTGTTATTTATTTATTTTTCTCTCCTATACAGGAGGATCAATTACAGTAGTTTCCCAGGGAAAAAAAAATCACATTTCCCTGAGGGTGGACTAAGCAAACACAAAGCTTTTTCTCACCTCTGGGATAACAGTCCCAATTGAATGTCTTAGATTAAATTATTTTGCTGTTTTGAAATGTGTTGGTTTGGTGGTTCCCAAAGGGCAGAGACAACATGCATCAAAAAATACAAAACATTGGTAGAACTGCCTTTCAGCTAAGAAGAAAAAACAGCCTTACCATCTTCTGAGCACGCTCCAGCATGTTTGGTTTTGCTGTTTAATACTTAGCAAACTGGGCACCATTGCCAAGACAACCTACTAAAATTATCTTTCACTTTAAACTACGTATAAATACAGACTTCAATTATTAATTGTGGAAGGCTAGTTAAAGTATCCTTTGTCTAATCAGAATTTAATAACAGTTCCTAGACAGAGAAACGACCTGACACTAAGAATCTGTATAAACATCCCCAAATTGTATTCTGTAGAATTTTATCCCATGTAGTTATTTCCATGTAAACTGCCTTGTAAACACTTGAGTTCCATGGGAAAATATGTTTTTCCTTGAATAGGCATAGTACAAATCTTGTACAGCCAAACATTTCAAGGACAGAAATTTCCTACCAGAAAGACTCTTCACATATGAGCTCTCATTCAATTAAGTGTTTGATAACAATTGCTTCAGTAATGATACAAGTATATTTTTTAAATAATTCCAATTATTTAGATATAATAGACTTCACTACAGAATGAAATGAAATGAAAAAAAATTCTATCAATCCTCACAACTTTGATCCCTTATTTTACCCTAGCCACAACTTCACCATAGTCACATTGGTGTTTGGTTGATTCTCCTTTCCCCCAGGTTTCCTTGCTGAGCAAGATGCCAAGGGATTGTCCTACCCCTTTGGTCAGCTGGCATCAGCTCAGCTGGCTGTATACACACACAGCCTCTTGTGCATCCCTAGTGCTCTGGCTGAAGGTCAGCACAGGAAAACAAAATTAAAATCTTGTAAGGGATTCAAGAAATTGACATTTTTTTAGACTTCACTATAAATATTTTTTAAACCCACAACTCCAAAAGCTTGCCTTGCATATTTCCATTTTTCTCTCTTCTACTGAATTTACAATAAAAACATATGCTGATGATCTGTCTGGATAGATGCAGTGACACAGAAATGTATAAAGATACATCTTGTGACAAAGAATATTCAGGCATATGAAGTAACTGTCTTAAAAGACTGAAAGATAGATTTTTTCCTCCACCTAATGCAGAAGCTGTTAATGTGTTTTTTCAGACACTTTTACAGTCACTTTAATGTCCCTGCCTTAAATATAAAATGGAGATAGCTAGAGTAGTTTTGAGTTGTTTTGAGACTGAAAGATTAAATTACAACCTTTATAGAACCATAGAATCACAGTATAATTTGAGTCGGAAAAGACCTCAAAGCCCATCCATTTCCAAACCCTGTGCTGTGGGCAGGGCTGCCCCCCACCAGCTCAGGCTGCCTGGGTCCCCATCCAGTCTGGTCCTAAGCACCTCCAGGGATGGGGCACTACAGCTCCTCTGGGCAGCCGTGACAGGGCCTCAACCCTCCCATAGTTAAATATTTCTTTTGAGGGAAGGCCCATGGAGAAGCAGCCTGTCCCTGCAGCACATGGGCACTGCACGGAGCAGATCTCATTGTGCAGCCAAAGAGGAGATGGTGCAGGAGCAGATGGGACCTGTAGGCAGCACAGCTCGTAGGTACCTCCAAAGAGCAGCCCTTGGCCAGAACTAGAGGCTGAGAGAAGAGGTTGTGGTGGGGGTGGAGGGCCGGGGGGGCTGTCACCTGTGTGGACCCATGTGGAGCAGTGCCTGAAGGGTGGGCCCTGTGGTACCGAGCCGTGCTGGGCTGCCCGTGGGAAACCCACACAGGATCTTCTTAAAGCTGTCACTCACCTGTTTTTGTACCATCCGAAGATCTATTTCCTGTTTCTATATTTTTCACATTATTATAACCTATTTTTTTTTTTTTTTTTTTTTTCTGTCTGCAGTCTCCTGCACTTTTATGGAGGTCTATGTTCTAAACAACCAACTCCTGTATAGAGAAGTGCTCAAAACTCTGTTACGTAACTTCATGTAATTACAATAAGAAGCTGCATCCTGTATGACTTTTTTGCAGTGCTGTGATTCCTCCTCTCACAAATTGGCTTGTTATGATTCACCATCAGAGAAAAAGAAAGAACTAAAACACTGATAACAGGTTCTTTTGCTGCCTTAAGTTCTTTAGAACAAGAAAAAATGACCAGGTTCATTAATTCTAACAATGCTTTTGCACAAATAGAAATCTTATTATTTATTTTTAAAATTAGAATCTGCACAGCAATCTTTTTAGGTCAGCTTTGATCTACAATTTTGTGTCTATTTCATGGTTAGAGAACTTTTGCCAATCACAATTTTACAAGAAGGGAATGGTTTGGTTTTTTTTAAAATCTGATTTAAGCAGTTCTTACTCTAAACTATATATAGCAGTTGGAATAAGCTGCACTAAAAGAAAAATGATTAAGGCATGACGACATTTTCCAGTGAAGTATATCATGGTTTCTAAACAAACAAGTATAAAACACTTTCCCTTGCTTTAAAGCCATGTTTCATCACAATTCTGACACGGTCTATGCCTCAAATACAATAGTGCATTTAAAACATAAAGCTGGAATTAATAATCTTTGCACTCTCTCTTTGCAGGAAATAAGAAGGTGTGTTGGAAAAAAAAAAAAATAGTATCATTAAAATAATATCCAACTGCAATGAACATAAATTATGTCTACTAACCCACAGCATGAACCGCTCTCCTATGCTTCTTTGAAATCTTGTTTGCCTTAACTATGTGCAGAGCATTTTCTTTGAACTGCAGCTCACAAAGTCTTTCAAGAAGAACCGTTATTTCTTCGGTGATAGTATCCAGATAAGTTTCATTAATAAACTTCAGTGATGAAGAAGGATCGATAGTTCCACTTAGTATATAGAAATCCTCTTTTATTATTGTGCATAGTGTGGGTATGGAACTTTGGTAGCCATGAACGACCTTATCAAAATTTGTTTCACCACAGCTCGACAAAACACAATTCTGTAGAAGATCACGAACCATCTTACTCTGCATATTTTGATACTTTGATAAGATTTCTGATTCAGGGTAAAGAAACAGAAGTTGCTGTATGCACTGAGTTTTAAGCTGCGTTTGTTGTTGTGAAGCGTTGGGATTTGTCTCTTCTTGACTGTGCAGTCTGTTCACTAAAAATCGTCGAAGATGCAGTCTCACATCATCCCAGAGAGATTTCACATCCATTGTTGAATCATCCTCAATGGCATGAAGAGAAGATGTAAACTCAAAAGACATCCCACTTGGAGAACAGGGAAATGACACACCACACTGACTAGAGAGATCCAGAAGGAACTGAAGAATCATTTCCTCTTGGTTTTGCTCATTCTTCAGCAACCTTTGCTAACAAAAGTAAATCAGACAGTATTTTAGAAATATTTTGTTAACTCTGTTAATAAAATAAACAGCTTTGTGCTAGAGTACCAATTACTTCCATTGCTAGTTATCTTACCTGCAAACAGACTGAAACTAATTGCCCTATAAACAACTGAAATAACAAAGGCTGTATTCCTTTGCATTTATGTTTTAGTCCATCTCTTTGTCTACCTATTGCAATGAACTCATATTCTTCTCCCTATCTTTCTTGTCTTTCTTGCATCCTCAACTCATTTATTTCCAATCAGTTCTTATCCACAGTTCAAAGGAAAGCTGAGAAAGACCGTAGTTCACTAGATAGGCCTTGGCAGCTGACAGGGCCTGTATGTCCTGGTCCACACCACATCTTGGAAACAAAACTGTATGAAATTAACATTTGCAATGATAATAATAGGTTTTGCTCATAAAACTAAGACAGGAATTTAAAGAATAAATACTATTGCCTTCTGTGCTCTGGATCTGCTTACATTTGAGAGAAAGTCCTTTCTAAGCACAAAATAATCTGCATGTCATCCTCTTAAAGAACTAGAAGTGAAAACTTGTGATAAACTCAAAAGCTTCCTCCTGTTGCAGTCTGGCTTTGACCACAGCCCTAGGCCCACCAAACTTTCATTTGTACAGACCAACTCTTGGTCTTTCAGCTGCACAGAAACAACAACAGATTTCCCCATCACAGTCACAAGAAAACTGAATGAAATAGGTGGCACTCTTGATTCTCTGGATTTCGGGAATCAAGCAGGCAAATTTTAGATGAACCAAGGTGTAGAGACCCTTTCACTTGCTCCCTTACCTCCCATGACATCTCTCCTGGGTCTTCCAACAAGAAAAGGTCACTGTAAACTGCAAAAGGATAGTTCTTTCTCCCTACCATGTCCTTTATCCTAGCTTTATCCCATTGTATGGATGGGTAAAGCAACTCTCAGTGACCTTCCACCCTCATAACTACTGAATTAGTTAATTCTATTTGCAGGGAATTATTAGTTTTATTTCCTCTCTCACTCTGAAACTGAGAGAAACAAATAACATTGGAGTATGGTAGTCCTTTAATAATTCTGAAATATGTTAATTCTAACAATTGATCAATATAAATTTTAAGTTAATATTTAAAGAGAAAACATTTAGGACAGAAGTGTCAGTGATACTTTTGGATTTTTTGTTAATATTTTCAGTCACAATTTTTCACTATTGAAACAACTTTTTTTTTTTTTTTCTTTTTTGTTTTTTCTTTCTTTTTTTTCCTGATGATTGAAAAATGTTGAACTCTTAGGGGAAAAAACAACAGTAAAACATTCAAATTAATATCTAGCAGTTTTAAAGAAGTGTGAAAAGCTCTCCTTTGAGCGCAGGAAATCAGTATCGGCTGTATACAAGAGAAGACTTGCACTTTACCTTGTAGTAGACCACTATCTACTGTAGATTAGTTCCAGTCAAGCTAACAAAAACATCCAGTATCACAAAGCTTTTATTTTTAAAAATGTCATTATTTTAGGTGGAAGTTAACTCAATGAAGACATGTTCACATACATACTCAGTTTTTAGTTATTTTCAACTACCGTATACCAAACATGTTGGAATTTCACATAATTGAATACTTTTAGGCTTTACGAAGAATCTCTTAGTGTTTCCATGAGTTTACAAATGCTTGAGAATATCATAATCCTAATCATAAAACTAAATACAGCCCAATAACCACTGCATAAATGAAACTTGGCATTATTTTTAAAAAATTGTTCCAACCACTTAGAAGTTAAATGAAATCCCTAATAAAACAAACATACAGGATGAGGTGTAATAACAAATAGAAAAACTGTCCTGAGACAAAAGGGAGGTTAATCTTATTGAAGATATATTGTATGTTACTTCATTTGTCACTTGCAAGCTTTTAATTAAGTTAACTGAGTAATTAACTCAATGGATGGAAATACTCAGTTAAGAAAGGTCAAATCGTAATAATCTCATTAATGCTGAATACTACTGGAAACAGCTTAATACATATGTGTTTATGGAGCTAAGGGTTATCTACTGTGAGTCAAACTCTCTACAGAAGGACTGCTTATGCTAATACATATACATTTTTCATCTGTAGTCCCATCTACAGAACAGGCTAGATTATCTGAGAGCCTGGAAACAGAGATGTCCCAGTTCCAAAGCTGCACAGTTTTTCTCCTCACAAACTGTGTAGCATAATGTTTTAAGGCATCTCACGCTACACTCTCTGTTTAGCAGCCTACCAGAGAACTGTTCCCAAAGTTTAACTAACCTCTACAGCCCACAGCCAGACTAACGTGAAGTCTGTAGACTCTTGGGAAACTCAGGAACGAGAAAGCAAATTTTGTATATGATGTACCCAAGGTATTCTAGAGATGGAGACATCTTGGAATTTCCCAAACAAATGCTGCCACCTGGTGTTCAGGCATATGGCTTGAATAGACTTGACAGATGAGAATGCAGAGAGTGGGCAGAGGTATGTAAGCCACCATTGCCATCACCTTTCCTAAGGGTGTTAAGAAAGGATCGAACTAGACTAAAAGGGGTAACAAAAAACTGTGCAAGTCAGCATAGAATTCTCTCATTTTGTCTTGAACAGGTATGACAAGTAGCAGTCTGACACTCTTGAGCAGGGTGATTAATAGCAACATTTGAACTGATGATCTGTGTCAGAAAGGGTCTAAATCACTTCTTCACCACATGAACATTAAAGACACGCTGTTTCTAGAACTTCATACTTTGAAAAATCTTAAATGATCCATGGCTATAAATCATGAATTCAGTGGATGCTAAGTGATTAATAGATCAACAGCCAGTTTCATGAATCAAAATAAACAAAGTGATTTGAAGAAGCTTAAGCTTTATCCAGAAGAAATCCCAAAGGAAAAAATACTGCACTTCTTTTAACTAGATTTCCTCTACTAATACAGAGAATCTTCGCCTAGAGATGTTGCAATGGAACCACAATAAAGAAGCAATCCAGAATAAGGTTTACATTTATGTAGACACCTGTATATATGCATGCCTTACAATCACACACACATGTGGTTAGCATACAAAACTACAGGCTGCGATTTACTTAGTTAGCACCCTTCACTTGTGTAGTCAGTTCAACTTTCAAAATTCCACTTCCTCATCTATATTCTTAACTTTACATACAAAGTCTGGATAAAAATGACTTTCAAAATCATAATTTTTTTCACTGAAATGAAAGTTAAGTTCAATTGCACTTGCTGGAAAAAATGAATATAGCTTTCACATTTCAAATTAGAAAAAGTAGGCAGGAGGTTAATGGTTGAATAATACATAAAGTACAATAATCTGAGGGACAAAATTCATATTGATACGTGTGAAGAACAAGCCATGGCAGGCCTTCCATAGACATTAAATTCATATGTTTTCATCTACATGTGTTTACAAAACAGCCCTAGCAGTGCCCAACATGTGGAATGATCAGTAAAAATATTTTACCTCAAATTTGTGTAGTTTGGACATGGTCAAATGGAAACACAAGCAAATGGTGCTAAACTTTATAGTAAAATTTCTGAACTATACTAACCACGGTGAAGACTGACACAAAGCTGCGAGACAAGAAAAAAACAACTCAAATAATAATCAACTTTCCCAAACTGTACACTCTTCAGTAAAGAATTTTTTACCAGAGTCCTTAGGAACTCCATCAGCTCTCCATGCTGTGTAGATGAAGGACGGAGAGAAACAAAATTGCAGTTGTTCAACCACTGAAGGCAGTCATTTGTGCTTTGTAGTATTTCATCAGTACATATTTCATTTACTTCTGATTGCAGGTCTTTGAGACATTGTTCCATGCTAGAAAAACAAACAAACAAACAAATAAATAAATAAATATGAAAGCGTTCTATATATTCCAAAAGAACAACTACTTCAGATTAATGTGTAACCCGATTTTTTCTTCTTAACAAATTAATCATAAAATGAGGCTTGAAATTCCAGCATTAACCTTAAAATATATATCTGAAAAGGTTCTCAAATAATCTTGTAATTTTTAGTAAAGAAATTGGTGAGTAAGACATTGCTCAACTTGAGATCTGCTCCTTGGTGCTTAATTAGCCAAAGAAATAAATATAAACTGAATCAACTACCATATACAAAGCTGAATGTTTGATTCTAGCAATCAGTGGTTCTTTTACAGTACATCAGATACATTAACAATTTCATAAAGACCAACTGACACATCACAGCACATGCTGTAGATGATTTTAGAGTCACTTCTGCTGAGAAATCAGATCTTTTATCTTGTTGTTATTAGAGTATTTGAAAGAAAACAGTTCATCTGCAAGTAGCTGATCCACACCCCAGTATTCCTGTCTGTGAAATGATGTGTGGTTGATATGGTAATTATTGTGATTCCACTTGTAAAAATCAGAAGTCTTATATCTAAAAAGATTTCCTTATCATTGTTATGAGCACCTACATAGAAAGAACAAAATAGGAAAATCTAGAAACAATCATATTCTACATCATTTCCTACCAACATACCTTTTCATTCTTTGAGAACTACTTTTCTCAGAAGAATTACTTAATGTTTATTATAGTTTCCATTAGGAAAATGGTATTTAAAGTCCTATGTTTAAAAAAAACAGTGCCATCGCCTAAGACTAAATTTTGGTTTACTGCAATGAAAAGTAATTCTCACTACAATTATATGGTAGTTATTTATATTCTTAGAGCTGATAAAGGAAATAAGAGCTGATGCAAATTAATTTATTTATACTAACATAGTAGTAGAAATATTACCAATAGTTAACACTCATCTGTTTACAGACATTTCACTGCCAGATACTTTTGATCATGTTGCTTCCTATTTTCATGACATCAGCCAAACAAGAAGGCCTACTGTACTGTCACTTGCCCTTTTATTTTATATAGATGAAACATGCTTGTTTTTCTCAATATGCTCTCTTAATACTTGAAAATGAATAGTTTTTGCAAACAGAGACATGAAAATTAAAAAAGAGGAGATGAAGAGGAGAAAAGGAGGGTGGGAGAAAAGTAAGGATATGAAACTCAGAAACAAATCAAAGTGTATAAACAAGGACAAAAACACTAGCTTAGGGACCTTTACTTTTCAAAAACAAATGCAATACAACTATTACAACTTCTTCAATTCATAACCTTGAGTAAAATGTCAACATTTTCTTTAGAATAACCTATCTGAATAGAAAGATTCATTTTCCATACATTTATGAAAAATGTGATTCTCTGCAAATACTATTGCCCCTCTGCTGCCATCTGTTGCATGACAACAATGTGTAATGGGATACTGATGGAAAGGTTCAACCTCTACAGCCACACCACCAACATCCACCTCTGATGTTGTGGGCCAGTATAACACAATAGGAAGCATTACTTTTGGAGCAGCTTTCATATTTTGTCATTTGACAGTGTGTGTAGTACTGCTTTCAGTATGTAGAAGTAATATTTATTTGATCTGTCTACTAGATTCTCTCTTTTATTGATTGATTTACAATTGATTTTTTTTATAGACACTGCACAGTGTATTCCCAATAGTTGCCACATTCTGATCATCAGCAATAAAATAAATCACTATCATCTTTACTTTTGGGAACTGACTCTGTTAGTTTGAATCGTCATTTCTGAAAATCAGTGTGAAACAGCAAGCAAATGATCATATCAAATTATGTTCAGAGATAAACAGTAGACTGTGTTTTCCTTTTATTTACAAGTTGAATAAAACAAATACAATACAGTAGAAGATAGCAGCAGATAATATGAACAAGCTGAGCAGATAAAATGCATTGATGGTACACAGAGAATGCAATGACAATTGTAAGTACTACTTAAGTACAGAATGATTAACATTTTGTAAGGGAAAAACAGAAATACATATAAAGTTCCCATAGCAATGAAAGCTGTACAACTTCTACAAACAATTTCATTGAAACACATAGGACATTTGGAACAGCTTATTTTCCCACATTTAATTGTGTTCACTATGAATTATGTTATAACTTCTGTAGGCATAAAGATACAACAAATGAAAGCTTATCTACTCTACTGAGATGAAGACATACCACTTTACAGCTGCATTATGTTCAGAAACCAGATTTTGTAAGTAGAAAAGATAGTAAAATACATTAACACTTACAAATACTTGAGTGGTTTGTACACCAGTCTCCAAAAGATTGAAGTGTGTCATGGGTTACCTAGATTTACCTATGCCCGTGACAGGGGGGAGCCACCCCATAGGGCCCCCCCCGGGCCCGAAAAGGAAGGGAAAAAAGGGGAGTGGGATAAAAACAGCAGCAATCTAAGGAGGAAAACTTATTTTACTAAATATGATATTGGAATACAAGATAACACAATATGATATAATATAATATAATATAATTGAGGGTAATAAATCAAACGAAACAGAGAGAGAAAGAGTCCCCGAAAAGCGAGAGGCCTACTGTGAACTCTAGGCGACATGGCTGGAATGCTTCCCACTCTCTGAGAAGTTCGAGAGAGAAAACTCCAGCCTGGGAACAAGATTATATAGCGTCCTGGTCCCGTGACTTATCCCTGACCATGATGTTCTCTAGGATATGTAGTCTTTTTCTGTGAACTGCACATTCAATAAAAGTATCCATGCTTTACATGATGTTATGATGTGGAATACTGATAGCAAAATTAAAAAATTACAAAACCATGACAAAGTGAAAATCTTTTTGAGATTTCTCTGAGCATCACTGACTTCAAAATGAAGTGGACTGAAAGAAGTACCTGCTCGTAAGGACTTATCAGGGCACTATCAGGAAAAATTACTTCCATGAAACACAGTCTTCCTCTTCATGTGACCCAGTCAGGCTCTTGATAGCACAGTCCAGGCATGAGGACTAAACCTGGTAAAAGACTGTCATTTATCTCTTTCTGCTTGTGAAACGTGTTCCCAGGACAACAAAGCATACACCTTGACTCCTGGGACACAAACTAAGGCTTTTATTGTGTCATGCTGTGGTGTCTCAGTCAATCAAACCGAAGAGATGATGGCAACATGCACTGTAAAAGGCACTACTGTGGTTGGTCTCTGCCAATGTTCTTCAGTTAGAAACCAATTTTTACTTTTATCTTTGAGAAACTATGGACTATGAAAATCCTACAGCCTTCACAACACCAGACGCTTCAGCAGTTTTTCTGAAGTCTGAAAAGGGAATCAGCTAGATACATTCCATTGGACACTGCGGTACAAACCATAATAATTCTAATCATTTTGTTCAATTCTTCCATCTCAATAAAATAAACAGGGTGTTTGTACTAAAACTGTTTTCCATTGAACGAAAACATTTTCATACCGCTTGCTTACACCATACTGTAGCTAAACATGATCTCAAAAATATTGGTATTTCTCACTTCTAAGATTTTTGTCAACATCTAGTATTAAATGAACATGATTAATTATGCATGCTTACTCCTTTAAATTACATAAATTACAAAATTAAATGTTTAGGAATTTAGATACTTCTGGAGAAAAATACAGGTTTCATGCATATTATCTGAGTTTAGAAAGCAAACACTTTTAACAGAAGACTTCCTCCAAATAGGATTAAGATCATTCTCACTGGACAAGCCAGTATCTATAGCTTTATAATTTACTATCAGTATAGAAAATTAGTCTATTTTCAAAAAAAGTTTTTTAAAAAAATAAATACATTATCTTGAAGTAAAAAATGTGCTTAATGTGCATTATAAACTATATTCTTAAAGTTACAATTGTAAGAAGGGTACATATAATTTTTTTCCAAATAATTCTTTTTCACTGAAATTAACTGAATTTTTGAATGAACAGGTGTAAATCCATATAAAATCAACTGATAATCAGTATGCAATGAAAGGACCAGGAGTTATCATTGTATCATGTGCGGTCAACAGAAAGCATACAACCAGGACTGTATGCAACCCCATCTGTATCAGGGAGACAAAATTTGGAGTACTAAAGGAAAATCAGTCTTCTTCCTGCTTGATATTGGTAACTGTGTCTTTGCTCTGTATGCACTGTGTTGCTTGTTGTTGTTTTTCGAAAATACCCTCAGAAACTCTTAAATCTGGTGGTATGGCAGGGCATTTAGTGAATGTTTTAAATGTCTAAGTTAAGACATTGCTGGACCCAACCAGAAACTTTAAGGTTTCTATTAAAAATCAGCTTATTGGCACAATGTTAGACAAGCTTTGTATTGCCCAACAAATTTTTTTGCATGTTTCTAATGATGGTCACTAGGAGATGTCACAGGAAAACGTTATGGTGAGGGACCATGTCAAAGACCTGGCAGAAGTTCAGGTAGATCAGTTGTCTTCCCTTTGTCCAACAACGTGGTCAATCCATCATAGAAGGCTGTTAGATTATGCCAGTAAAACTGTGATTTCACTGAAATGGTTTCTCCTTACAGCTGAGGTGGTTGTTTTTTAGAGTCTAAGCTAAGTTTGGTGGTGTTACAGTCAGTTGAAGAATGATCTTTGAATTCCTAAAGAGCACTGTTTCAGTTCATTTTATATAGAATATGGAACAGCCATAAAATGACATTGAGATTGGTTAAATTTAAGTTGCTAAGCTATAAACCAAAACAATCTTTAAATTTCATGTTACTTATGCTAAAGAGCTTCATAAGCATGAGGATCTGTTGCTACCATCAGTTTACATGTATTTTACTAAGAATAGTTAGATTGCTTAAAAATTAATGAAATAATTATTTCCAACATCTTCTGAAGACAGAAGTACTAACTTTATATTTCTATGTTATTGTCATTTATATTTCTTGATAAGGTTGATTGCTAGTGATACACAGTATTTCAAGTAAAATCAATCACATCAACTGGAAACCTGCAACAGAAGATCTGTCATATATTTTCAAGTAGTAAAAGATTGTCCAGAGGATCTTCGAACAGTTTAATTCCCATAGGCATTTTCCTTATTATAGTTTCTAGCAAGAAATCTACAGAAATGGTAAGAAACAACTGCCTGAACTCAATGATAAGGCACAAAGACAACACAAACTGGATATGAATAAGATCACATTATCTTCTTAGTTCTATTATCCTTTTCTAGCAATAAGTACCTGGTAGTGGCTAAACAGGTACCATTTTGACAATACATTCGTTAACTTTATTCTAGTGCCTTGAAAAATAATATACTTTTTGTTAAACACTACAGGAATGCACTTTTACAGCAAGTAAGCTATGCACATAGAGTGTCGGGGTTTTTCTCTGTGACAAATAATAGTTCCATGCTGCCATTGTAAATATTTTTTGTTTAATGTTGGCTGTACTTGGAAATTCTCAGAAATACTCAATGACTACTAGGGATTTTGGAGGGAGATCCCCAAATTTTTCTACTTCTTTTGAATAATAAGACAGTGAAGTTTAGCTTCTGCCTGAAATCTTCAGAGAGGAAAAATTTTTTTTCAAATAAAATTGGAAAAGACAAGACCTCTCCATCTCCCACACTGCAGCACTTCACAATTTTAAAACACACAAGCCCACATATACTACAGTTCTGATGCAGGAAAATGTATCAGTGCTTAATACCCTGTCTGAAATTACCATCCTTTTGTTGTGAAGTATCAGTACTGATAATTGTTTCTATGCACAGTGGTGAGGTTATAATTAACAACCAAAAGAACTGGAAAACAACATACTAACATTCTGATTGAGGCACCTTCCTAACCGTTTTAATGTCTGCAAGTTCAGGATCTTGTTAGTTAATGAAATACTGATTACAGTTTGTAAGAACAGTTATGGGACAAGATACGATGCTCTAAGCACTTACTAATCTTGACTTTACTGAAGTCTGTGATGAAAGACCACTGAAATCTCCAGTGACTAATTTACTGCTAATTACACAGTCAGGCTGAAGTTTATGGACTGAAGTCAAATTAAGCCTTTGTAAAAAGCCTCAGAAAGATATGGTCTGCATTGTATTAGGGAATACAATTATTAGTAAATAATTTTGTTGAAATTGGAATAATTGTTTTGTTGAAGAAGATGTGGAATTCCTCACACTGACCTACAGCCTCATTGAATCTGCCTTGTTTCATCACCACTACAAGGCAGTCAATCATCCACCTAAGTGAAAACTATACACACAAAAATCAAATGCAAGAAAGACTTCATGCCAAAATCATATTTAAATTACGTGTGGTAACTTTGGTTTAAACCCTGCACCTTATTTTCTGTATAGCAATAGTAAGCATGAGCCAAAAGTTGATTTCTGCAAATTACTAATAAATTAACTGCAACAAACTCTAGTGCATCTATGTTAGAAAACAAAAATCCAGTAACTCATTTCTGAAAAACAAGGATTAATCAAAGCAGATGTGAGGGTAAATACTGAAGCCAAATGGCAGTCCTAATGAAATCACGAATACACCTTCATGCTAACAGTAAACTGATGCTACACTGACAGTGGTTTTGAGAGTCCATATTTACCTGCTTTTGTAAAGTACTATAAAAATAAAGTTGACATTCAGGTGTAAAAAGAGCTCTGCTATATAATAATGAATGCATGAACCACTTACTATCTTAAAACTTAAAATACAACTATTTCCCACATATGGCTTTTTTGCCCCTTTGTTATAGAGCCCAACAGAACTGGTACAATTCAAAAATACCAAAGTAATTCAAAGTGCTGAAAAGGAGATCTGATTTGTTGTGTCATACAATTTTATAAAAGCTATTCAGTTGGAAGGCAATAAATGAGCATTCAAGTGATTTATGCACTTTTGGATCACAATTTCTTGCACAATGTTTTATTTTTAAAAATATATATATGCTGTATACTATTATGTTTATTCTCAGTGGTATAATAAAATCATAAATCTATCTGATGAAAAATAGACTGTATTCCAATTGTATCATTGTAGCACATAGAGCTGCTGTTATCATACCACTTATAAAGATCAATGGTAACTTGAAAATGATTTCATTCCATGCTACCTCTAATATATTAGCAATAAAAATACTCTTTTTAATTTAAAAGTCACATCAGCTGCTGTCCATCTTCTTTTAAACTCCTCTCCATTTCTGAAACTGACATATTACAGTAGCAAAATATCACCTGGTAACAACAGACCTATGTTCTGATTTTCCTTGTAAAAACTAGTTAGAAACTAGCTTAAGTGTCATTTCCACAGAAATGTAAAGCCTTCATTCAGAGGATGGCAAGGCACTGGCACAGGTATTTGAGGCCTGGCTGAATGGGGCCCTGGACCCTGATCTGGTGGGCTGGAATTGGGTGGGCTCCAAGGTCCTTTCCAACCCATCATTCTATGATTCTATGACTAAAATTGTGAAAGGAAAAATCAACCCTCTTAAAAATCTG
Organism: Coturnix japonica; assembly: GCF_054131305.1. Classification (NCBI taxonomy): domain Eukaryota; kingdom Metazoa; phylum Chordata; class Aves; order Galliformes; family Phasianidae; genus Coturnix; species Coturnix japonica. The sequence continues at coordinate 16,029,313 of NC_140702.1, read as the reverse complement.
AATATATTGCCACTGTGATGATGGTAAGCATAACATATAGTGCTATCTGATATAAAACACGATTAAAAAATGAGTGGACAGTGAAGGTATATCAACCGTTAGTACAAACTTAAGACATACTGAAAAAAACAGTAATAAGGCATGCCTTCCACAGACTCATCTTGATGGTAATCACTCTAACTTTCAGGCTGGCAAAATGACAAAATCTGAGTTCTTTGCTAGTTGAAGAGCTGACAATATCTAGTTTATACATTTTCCAAACATGATGCTAATTTTTCCAAGAGCAACATACTTCAGAAACATCTGTTATTACTGTTTTATGACACAAACTGAACACCGAGTATCTGCATTTCACTAACACCAACAGCTTGAAAATTGTACAGATTTGAGTAGTGGTCCACAACTCAAAGCATATTACCCAAATCTTCACTCTTATTGCTAGCCTGGAATATCTATCATCAAAAGGCATCCATAAACAGATATCAAATATTTTTTAAAAATAGATAAGAATAATATAAACAAAATCTTAAAAATTCCTCAGCTTGGCACAGACAATGGAACAGTGACACAGAGATGACCAAAATCATTTTTCAGCGAAGAACAGCAAAGATTTATCTCTGTTATTCAGGAAGCTGGTTGGTAACAGACACAAAGACCTCTCACAAATGTAGGCTTCACTAAAAGTTACATAAACCACTTGTTATGAAGGCATTCTTTGAAATTGAGACTCTCTAGCATGAATGCCTTAGCCAAAAGGTAAACACTGCCCAAATTTAATACAAAATTATGCTTCTTGATATATTTCTGATTGTACTTCTTCTTTTTTTCTTTCCAAGTTTATTTGTGAAAGAGCATCTTTCACAGTATTCTAACAGTACTAAAGAGTGCAGCTATAAAACACTATCAACACTTTTCAAAGTATAGAGAAGCCATGAAAACTTTACTTTTATTTATTTCCCATAGAAATAAATAGGAGGCATTACTTTTAGAGTGATCTATATATCATATAATAAATGGACCATTAAACACATTTGAAAATAAACTCTAGTTATAAAATTCTCTGTTGCATCATGAATATACTTAAAATTGATAAAATAATGAATTATATAAGAAATAATAGATGTAAAAAAATATTTGCATCTTCTACTTTCATTAGAATTGCTTAAAGGACACTATGGGATCCAGTTCTAATTTTTTCTGTAGAATTCTGTAGCTTTTAGTGAATAAAAATTCCCATAGCAATAAGGAATATTAACTGCCATGGGAATACACATTTTCTTCTTCCAATATCACACCTACTGCCATAATTCCTAAGATTAAGATAATTCAATTGCTAAAAATACCACACAGAGAAAGGCCATAGCATAAAAATTAAATGCTATTAAATACTGTTAAATGCTTAAGTGAAAAATGCAAATTACTAAAGATATAAGAATTTTAACCTGTAACTAGAAAAGAAAGAAGAGAGAAAATGTGCATTCCTTACTAAATGTAAGTACTTTCACTAAGATTTGGATAGAAATAGCACTGTCTTTACCTAGAAGAATTCTTCTTTATTTTTTCATCAAGATCACTAAGGATCTGTTGAAACTCCAGTTCTCCAGGGAGGACATTTAACAAACAGTCTAAATTGGAAGAATCAAGAGAATACTCTCCTCCCCACTCCATATTCACAACCTGTAAAACACATACAGAAAATCTGTTAAGTAAGTGAAAAAAATCACAATATAAGTATCAAAGTTTACAATGCTTTTTCCTCTGAAACACTTGTATTATTAACAGGAAGCATTTATGAAGGGAATTTAAAATCACTGTTGAATAGTAAACCTTGTCTGCTTCTGCTCAGTTCTACAGAGATGCAACTGTAAAAAACAGATGATTTATATTTAGCTTCTGGCATTTTTCGTTTTTAAAAAATCAAATAGTTCAATATCGACCAGAAAAAAAAGTTTTCTTCATTATATTAAGATTATATTTTCACTATAATGACTAGAAATTATAAACACATTAGTGAATATTTTATTTCCTATACGTGCATTTCTTTCCAAGTACTAACTTTTTTCTGTTATTTAAGCACATCACTGCTCAGTGCCCTATCCAGCCTGATCTTGACTGCCTCCAGGAATGGGGGCATCCATCACCTCTCTGGGCATCCTGTGCCAGTGCCTCACCACTCTAATCGTAAAAACCTTCTTTGTTATATCTACTCTAAATCTTCCTTCTTCTAGTTTGAAACCATCTCTCTTTTTCACCACAGACCATATCTGTTCCCTTCCTTCTTACAGCTCCCAGTAGCTACTGCAAGTCTGCTCTCACATCTCCCTCTTCTTCAGGTTGAACAGCCCCTGTTCTCTCAGCCTGTCCTTTGGGAGTAGAGTTCCATGCCTTGGATTGTATTCACGGCCTTGGATTATGGTTTGGATTGTCTTGTAAATACTGACTCATTGTACTTTTGCTAAAAAAATATGCTTTCTATCAATAGCAGCCCTTAATGAAAAACAAAACTGTGACTGCCTATTCTGTAACCATTCAATTGCTATACTTTCAAGACTTAAACTTTTTCCTCAAATATTGAGTATTCCCATTTAATACTGAGATCTCTAAAGGACTAAGCCTTCGACTGAGGAGAAAGCTGCTAAGCGGTTATGTGTATCTCCAAAAGTGATGGCATAAATATTTGTAAGCACCATTGCTAGCAGATAAGCTGCCCTTCTCTTTTCACAGAAATGCCTCCAGTCACATTTTGGGAATTTACCTTGTAGATGCTACTACTATAGAAATAGACTGATGAATCTAAAGTGAACAGTCTACAAGATGTTTGCTCCAAAAAAACCCAACTCATCAGTTAAAGACAGAAGACCACAGTACGTCTGCTCAAATATGAGTGCAGACCTACAGGTAGCAGAATGGAACATTTCTTCAGGGCAATGTACTGAAGAACTGATTCTCGTTTGGGTCTTTCAAAACAAAGTTAAGGCATGAAGGTACCTTGGATCATACTATTTTGCACATCGGAATTAACTGCATAAAACAATACACATTTAATGGATGTAACATTTTCTTAAATTCTCAGAAGCTACAGAATACCTCTCTGCAAATAACAATTCCAACATTTTCAGACGTAGCTGAATCTCTGTCCCCTTCTGGATGCAAACCAAATATATCACACAACACACTGAAGGAGGATCAGTCTTTGAACATAAGACTTGGAATTGTCTTAACAGATGTTACTGTAATTAAAAACACTGTAATTAAAAGTAGAAGTTAAAAAGCACCATCTCAAATGCTGAAATACTTCAATCAACCACTCTGGCAAAAGGGCAATAGGCCAGTGTAATTCTGCAATCAGTGGAGAAAAAGCAAATTGCACTTTATGAAAAAGAGATAAAATGAACACTGAAAATAAAGTTGCTTATTCATATATGATACTATTTATATTCAGGCATGGTCAATCAGACCAAATCCTTTTCTCTTAAGAATTACTTCAGAGTTTATAAAGACACTAGCTCCATTCAATATTTGCAAATCAAACCCATCTTTTGTCTAACTGTTCTCAAAGAATAGTCAATGATTAGTTCATGATAGTACACGCATGTAATGAAGAAAAATCACACCTTTGAATGATTAAAAGTTTTCATAAAATAGCTATGCAATCAGAATTTCATATAAATTTATTCCTTATTTTTTCCTTACACAACTTAAGTTTCATAGAAAATACCAGTACAGTTTAGAGACCACTCACTATTTAAAAAATTCATCGTAGTAAAAAAAAAATCACCTTGTAAACATGACAGCCTAGTTTTCATATAGGCATTCCTGTAAGACTTGCATGTCATACATTTTCAGTTCACTTGTCAAAACAAGGTAATTATTTCTTTCAGTTTTGGTTTGCAGGGGAAAAAGCAACATTTCATTAGCCAATTTTCAAAAACTGCATCAAGTGGTCAATAGTTTAGTCCGTCATACAAAAAGTATTTTTGCAGTGCAAGACTATCATGTTGAAGAAGCAAAAAGCAAAAATATTTTAGACTGAAAGAGCAAGTACAAGAAGACACAAATCATGTAAGCATGCAGCTAAGCAGATATGCAGCTATACTTCTAATAGTTTATGACATAGACCGCATTACTTTAAAGCTTAAATGATGAGTCTTTCATTACTAGCAAAACATTACTAGATCACTTCTACTGCATAAAAATTCATTCCAACACTTCTAGCAAATTGGTAAATTAAAATTAAATTCTAAATTGTAAATTAAATTAAATTACACTCTGCAAATGGTAGGGGAGTTGAAACTGAGATGAAACTTTTCTGGAACTCAGAAAACATGAGGTCCTTTTCAACCCAGGCCATTCAGTGATTGTAAATGTTGACGGACTTGCTTGCTTATAAATACATCATATTGATCCTCCTTTATTTCTCTACAGCACCTTACTCAGATACAGTTCTTGTTCTGACATCAATTGTGTTTCAGATATCATAGGAAAGAATCAGCCATATTGGGCAATTTTTTTTGGCTATAGTTGCACATTACCCGGAGAGGTAAAAAATAAATAAATCTCAATCAGCTTTAAAGTTTAGTTTGCTTGTTTTGGTTGCACTCTAACTTCCGCTATTTACTATAACCCATGTATATGCATAGACAAAACCCCTCAGTGGATAAAGAAAGGGTAGGCTGGTGCTGCTATAATCAGAGAACTCATTTCTAAACAAAGACAAGTGTAAGCTGAATCTAATTATACTACAACTCTTCAATTTGGCCTTTAAAAAGCCATCCAAGGGCTAAACAAGAACCCAAGATAAGTCAATAATTTCATTCAGTTAATGCCAATGTATTATTTTAGTTCTTATATAATAAGACAGTTATTTCCTAATAGGTTAAGTATTACCTTCAGTACTTTTCAAGGTGGCATTTAAATAACTATTTATATTTTGAATTTAAATAATAATTTGCACATACAAAATATTTAGAAACTATTACATAATATGTTTATTCATTTAGTACCATTTTAATTTTCCCACACTTAATGCTCTGCACTTCGGCTTTGCGCAACACAACACCTAGCAATCAAATTTTCTGGACTGTTAGGTTACTGACAGCTTAACTATTATAAAACTATTATAAAACTTACTTTCTTAACTCTTACACCTAGAGATCTCATTCTGCACATATCCAGGAAAATAAAACCATTACCAGGAGGTTGTTAATGTACCTCTGATTTGTAAACAGGGATATTTCAAAGTGAAGCACTGTATGTACACAGAGCAAGCCAAATCATTCAAGCTTTTTTTCTGATGCTGCTTCTTATCTTACAGGAGATACATCTTATTGCCCTGGCATCCTTGTAAAACCAAAGGGGATGAGAGAATCGACAAGAGTTTTCATCACTGAGCTTACATTTTCAAAGCATCATCTTAACAATGACTTTCCTTATCTATCTTTAGTTGCACAACTGTTCCCAACCACTTTACAGCACAGAAGATGTCATCTGCAATTGCACAGCAGGCAGCAGTAGAGATGGCAATGGCTCAAGATAATATTCAATCTGAAATTCCTACTGTTCTGGATTTAGTATCACTGAATATTTACAGGTTTTTTTTGGACATAACATAGGACTAACAAAGGAATTACATTTAAAAATCAGAAATTTTGGAGCTCTATTGTGATATAATAAAAGCTTTTTAATCAATTCACCCTGGTAAAATTCTTTTCAAAATTTTATGAGTCTAAAGTAAAACAATAAAAAAGGGAAGAAATAAAAAATTCAACTTATAACAAATCTTTTTAGGTTCAGTAAATAATCAGACACAGAAGGTCTTCATTTATATTTTCCAGATACCTTTTCCTTCACCTATTACCCAGACTTTGCCAAAGCATAAGCGGCTTTTACAAAAATATTACCATCTAGTGCCAGAAACAAGAACCTACAATGCATGTTAGAAGTAGTATTAATGTAGTCAGTTTTTAGTTAATAATTGGAATGCCACAAGTAACTTTGAAGCATATTCTCAAAAAGTGGCTGAAGAAACAGCCACTTTTTGAGAAACTCTTAAGTGAAATACTCTTGTTATCATCTCTGTCTCTCAGCTAGTTGCTCCACAGCTGGAGACACACAGGACACAATGTCTAACATTCAACATGTATCAGCCAGCCATTTTAGGATAAATAACCCACAAACATTACACAACCTACACAAGAAAAGTCGGTGTCATTCTTCATCTTACTTGTCTTTACAGTGACTAACACTGTAACCAACAAAAACTGTTTGTACAGAAGTCAGATTTCTTTTTTTTCCTCACTTCTGGCATTTTTTGGTAAAAACAAAAGAATGAGAGATGCCACTGCACACATAGTTCTTCTCTTTCTTTTTTAAATGTCTGCAACTTTATTATATCTAATAAATTTAAAAAAGGAATAAACCTGGTGTAATGTCTTCTTCAGTAATGGCACGAGGCCTGTTTTACCCAGAAACCCTGCATGGTGTTTTTTTCCTGAAGGACAGAAGTGAAAGATATCTACTATAAGTGAAAATAATGGTGCATTTACTGCAAAATTGTCTTTTCGTTTGTAGCAACAGGAGATGCTATTTAGGAATAGTGTGTGAATTTCCCAACTTTCTTTCAAGTACAAACACAGAAAGAAGAGGCAGTTCAGTATAAATCCCTAAATCCCTCACAGCTATACTTTCAAATCCTCCTTTTATAGCCTTGCTATCTTGCTTGTCATTAATGTCTAAAATTGTTCAGATTTATAAGGACTGTACTGAAATAACTAATCTTTTAACACATTTGTAAAGGACCTAACATACACCATTCTCCATTAAAAACTCTGCAGATACGTACTAGGTACTTCTATGCTTGCTATAAAAGCCTTTTCGCTTCTGGTTTATTTCAAAATCCTCCATCATAGCACAATACTCTTTGAGGATGATGTTATTTAAAGGAAAGAAATTTCAAGACCTTTGAGGTCTTATAGTTCAGAAGATCAGATACAAAGTTGTTAAATTTTTTTTACTGGCAATATTCTTCCAATGAAACTGTTATATTTAAAAAGGATTACAAAAACTGTTTGTGACCACAGCTTTTAAAAGGTGGGCTGCATTTCACTCCCTTCACTCCTGGACATCCTTTTCTCTTCTAATATTTCTCAGTTTAAAGCAGAGGGTTCAAAAATGACAATTTTATCAAAATGAAATACAGAAATACTCAATAGAGATGTCTCTTAGGGATGTCTAAGCTTATAGATATGATCTTTAGGGCATGTTTAGCAATATAAATATCATAGTTTTTTTTTCTCCCCATTACTAACGCTTCTTAACAAATTCTATACATACTCCTAAAAAACAGGATACGAGATAGCCATTATTCCTTATTTGTTATTTCCTTCCTTTTATTCCTTTTCAATGTTTCACTTCTTAAATCGAAATTCTGAATTCATTTTTGCTGGTATAACAATGTCTTAATGCTTCATATCATACAGCTTCATGCTAAGTAAGGTAGTAAAGACTAATGGAGTCGCATGAAGTCGCAGCTTCCATGCAATACTCAACTTCATAAGCACCATTAAGCTACTGTATCCCTTGTAAATAAACTAACATGGGAAATGTTAGTTTACTTGATCTTTTGAACTGAATCTAGATCTAGATTGTATTGGCTACTTCCAAGCTTACAAAAGAAAGCCTTCTTTGAATAAAATGTATCCGCTTGCACAACCCCATTCTCAAAGTCTAGAATTTGTAAGAACCCTACACTTCTCTTATTCGAAGTATACCATCAAATTCATGATGAAGCCCAGGAGAGGTGCAAGACTTTGGCTGAGAATATTCTGTTATATACAGGATAATGGACAAAACTAAATAATCTTAAAGACATCTGCTTCCCCTGTCTTTCAGAAAAAAGGTTTTTGACCTTAGCATAACTAACAACAATAATATTTCACCTACAGAAACAGTTTACCAAACAGTTTACCAGTTAACCAAATATAAGGCACAAAGAATAAAAGTATTAGGTATTGTCCAGTAATCACACAGTTGAGCTGTACGCTGGATCGTGTAGAAGGTGATGGCCCTATGTCCTTAGATAGCAGGAGGAAGATGAGGGGGATAATTCACAAAGATGTCTGACAAGTTTAAGTCCTCCTGTGAGGATTGTAAGACACAAAGTGAGGTCCTGATTTCAACATACAGTGACAACAGCTACCACTTTCTCTGAAGGTAAAGTTTGTTCTTATAGATTTGTGCCAGAAGGCAGTCTTGGGAATCAGGGGAAGTAAGAAAGCCACCAAAGATTTCAAGAAAAAGAAAATGAATGAAGGTGGAAGTGAAAAATATGCTTTTTGCTTACGGTGAAAGCATCCACTAGCCACAGACCACACAGATATCTATATAAAGCATGGGTGAACTACCTTACCAAAAAACGAAGTCACAGTCCAAAACACTTTCCCTTATTTAACTGCAGGTCAATAAATGGGTTGTCCTATGACAACTGAATTGCATGTAGGATGCTTGCTTTTTTGAAGATTAATAATTCTGGCACCATACGCACTAAGTATGTTAGAAATGATCTTAAATATTGATCACAACATTTGTCTGCTGGACCACATTCTAGTATGAAGGGAAACCTCTACCTTAGTAATGACTGATTTTGGACGATACATAATAATACCACAGATAGGAAAGGTCATCTAGTTAATGGCTATCTACTCTTCCTTAAAGAAACTCCTATGCAAACATTATCAGAACCAAAACTCATTGTTCTGTGACAAAAGTTGTTATGTGTTTAAAATGAAACATTAACGCGTTACATTCTAAAACTTGACAGGTAATTTGGCACATTGATAAGATCATAAAGATGATATAAAAGACAGTTTTAGACCGCACTATTTGTTTGTTTAATTCATGAATAGAAGGTTTTTTATAACCAAAACAGATCAATATTTATTTTAATTTCACTTCGAAGGTGGTTATTAAAGACACTGCTTATATCTTAAGCTTATTCTTTAAAATAAGTTCTAATATCTTTCTAATTAAGCAGTATACAAGGAGGGAAGGAAAGGAAAGGAAAGGAAAGGAAAGGAAAGGAAAGGAAAGGAAAGGAAAGGAAAGGAAAGGAAAGGAAAGGAAAGGAAAGGAAAGGAAAGGAAAGGAAAGGAAAGGAAAGGAAAGGAAAGGAAAGGAAAGGAAAGGAAAGGAAAGGAAAGGAAAGGAAAGGAAAGGAAAGGAAAGGAAAGGAAAGGAAAGGAAAGGAAAGGAAAGGAAAGGAAAGGAAAGGAAAGGAAAGGAAAGGAAAGGAAAGGAAAGGGAAGGAAAGGAAAGGGAAGGAAAGGGAAGGAAAGGAAAGGAAAATGGAAGGATGAGTGAGAGCGAATATCATTTGTATATCTTTCTGATTTGTTTTTGTTACTTTTATCCTTTACTCTTTTAGTTTAATAAATTTCTTAATCATTTGTGAAAACTGTATTTAAAAGGGTGTATTTTGCCACCTTAAATAATATTTAACAAACTATTGCCTACACTGTGTCTATTTTATTCAATAATTTGCCCATAAAATTTGTTCAAATATCTAACTTTCTATTCCCTCAAGAAATAATATATTTGACTATCAGTGTTGTCAGACTGTTTTGTTTCGTTTTGTTTTTTATTTGTCTGTTTTAGTTTGTTTTTATTTCTTACCACAAAAATGAGGCACTCAGAGAAGGTCCTACACTAACATTTTTTCTAAAAAACAGAATTTCATCTTCATATTTTAACACAGTATCTTTGAAGGTCTTATGATTTACTAATAACTTTTTGACCAAAGATTGACTGAAAATGTCACACAAACCACTTTCACATTTACTTTGTGAAATACTTCATTCTTCAATTTCAGCTCTGTATCTCACACTTTCCTCACATCTTCAGAGCTAATAACTGCAGAGAAACATTCCAAGTTTCAAATAAGAGCTCTTGTACTATGAAGGAAAGACTACTTTGAAAATAAAATACTTATAATGCAATGATTCATATAGTCTTTATTTTAAATAAACTGTTTATTTCCTAAAAAACAAACAAACAAACCAACCAACCAAACAAACAAAAAATAAAAAAAACCCATTTTGTTAAAAACACAGAAGCTATTTCTTAGGCTTGTGAGTTGGCCAGATATAACAGAATAACAATCTCTCGTTGCCATGTCATGGAAGATATAAAATATGGGTGCTGTTATATCATCACTGTAGGAAACTGCTGTCAGATATTTTAGTGCTGGACTTCTGAACACCAAAAGTTAATTCATTTTTCAGCAGAAGTAATCTGGGTACAATACTTACTAGAGAAGATAGAAGAAAAAATGGATGAAGTATTAAAAAGAATTAAGGCAATTAAATACTGCAAAACCAAACAGTTAACACATACTTAAACACTTCAACACACATACAAACATGTTTGCTTACACTTTCTACAGAATTTCTTAAAGAATTTCTTAAACAAAAGATATGAAAAATAGTTTTGCAGTACAGGCTTGTTTTTAGATTGGTTATAACATCAGACAGATACCCACATTATGTTTGTGTTCTAATCAGATGGGTTTAAACACCTTATGTCACGGGTTACTTAGATTTACCTATGCCCGTGACAGGAGAAGCCACCCCATAGGGCCCCCCGGGGCTTGGAAAGGAGGGGGAAAAGGGGAATGGGATAAAAACAGCGGCAATCTAAGGAGGAAAAACTTATTTTACTAAATATGATATCAAAATACAAGATAACACAATATAATATAATTGAGGCTAACAAATCGAACAAACAGAGAGAGAGAGACCCCGAAAACCGAGAGGCCTACTGTGAACTCTAGGCGACACGGCTGGAATGCTTCCCACTCTCCGAGAAGTTTGAGAGAAGAGAAGAACACTCCAGCCTGGGAACAAGATTATATAGCGTCCTGGTCCCGTGACTTATCACTAACCGTGTTGTTCTCTGGGATATGTCGTCTTCTTCTGTGGACTGCACACTCAATAGAAGTATCCATGCTTTACATGATGTTATGATGTGGAATACTTATAGCAAAATTACAAAATTACAAAACCATGACACCTTACTAGAATATGACGTGAGGTTTAGCAAACCTGTGAAACTGTTCAAGAAACTGTTGTGGCTTTGTGTAACTTTACCGAGCAACTTAAAAAAAAAATTAATAAAAAAACTCGTCAAGTATTTCAAAGCTTAAGTGAGCAAATTTGTTATTTTGAGATATGTTTCCAAAGAGAAAAGCCTACTTTTGTTTGAAAACACATATACAGTAAGTCAGTTGGCTTTGCTGAAACAGCACAGCAAAAGCAGAAGGAATATAGCTATCCTGAATTAGACAGTAACTACGAAAGTGGAGTTGGTCAAAAAAGACACTGGTTTCTGAAAGGGCATTTGTTATCTCTCAAACATTCTGCTAGAATTGCTCTGGAATAGGTGTTATATGACCCATGTATCACTTCTGAATTTCAAGATTTTTAAAGAAAATCACATATTTTTTTCTTCTCAATCACATATTACTGAAACCATTATGTAAGGAAGGCAGTATGATTCCATTCTGTTGCACGGCTTCCTAGACCATAGACTAGTTTGAATACTATTCAAACCTACAGGCTTATTTCAGTTTCAGAAAATTGAGTAGTGAAGTCACTTTCTAAAAGTGAATTCACTAAATTGAACAAGAATGGAAAAGTTCAGCTAAAGGTACACAGAGGTAAAAAAGACAGCTCTTGACAAACTTTTCTAACACTTACCTTACTTATTCAGAAACCCATGCTCTTCTTCCTTTTAAACTTAACCTCCTACCCTTCCATTTCAGCATGGATTGTGCCATTCTTTCTGTTAAGCTTACATTTCATAACCAGAAAGTTCAGTTTTAACTGTGAGCAGAATGAAATATAAGATTTGAAAAACAATTTTTTGAAAACTGTATAGTTCCTTCACAGATATGCCTTTAAATGCCAGAAGAACCTTCTTGTGAAGGTGGTGAAAGACAGGAACAAGAGAACTAAGAACTTGCCTTGTTTATAGGTCAAAGGGCCTCTTTTTTATAGTTTAAGTCCATTCATTGACAATAAACTCTATTCTTAAACACAATTCTACTTCTTAATACAACATATCCATTGTCATCTTACTTACAAGTTATGCTGTTTATTCAGACTTTATTTTTAGAGATTTACTTCTAGGTTTAACTTAAATCAGTTACAGACTCACAATCCTGTTCTAATAGGCCAGCAGATGGTTGTTCTCAATAGATATCCAACTATTTTTATCAGTCTTGTACTGATTCAATGTATTCCTCAAGTGTCATATTTTAATATGTCAACAAAGGAATGCTTTCAGATAATTTAATTTACTTGACTTCTGAAGTACGGAAATGTTACCTCTGACAGCCTATCAGGAAGTTTTAAAAGTAAAGAAAATGCTTATTGTATATAATGCCCTCATTTGAAAAAAAATAAAAATAAAATTATTTGCTTATGCTCCAGTTCTATTTCAACTAGCTTTTAAGAGCTGGTATCACGTGGAGGCAGGAGATGAATACATTAATTCATTCAAATATATGATAACATATATTAAATAGTAGTGAAGCATTAGTTTCTAGTGCTAGTGGTTCTGGAAAAAAGTCAGCACATAATAGGAAGCCATTACATCACATGAAATACTGACAGAAATCTAGAAGGGAAATTATCCTTAGAAATCATCAAAAATTGTTTTTTACCACTCTTTATGCTAAGTTTTGCTGACCATGGCCTCTGTAGAGGTTTAACAAGGTCTCTGCCAACCTCTATGTGTTATAAAGTGATGTTTACTTAGATGCAAGATCACCTTTCTTACCAATGATTTAGTTGAATAAACATTTAATGTGGGAAAAAAAAAAAAAAGCAAAAAAAAAGCAGTATTTGCTATGCACAAATACTATCACTACATTATGATTTTCTTTAGAAATTAATAAATAAAAATTCACTTTTCTCATAACTGAAAGTCCTACACTAAATATGAATTATATTAGGAAAGATATCCCAGCTGGTACTGAACTGTGCATTTCAGTGCGAACTGGTATGGTAAATTACTCAGAAACATAAAAATACATATTACACTTGCAGTAAATAATTCCATAAATTGTGACACATATTTGTGTTATTTACATAGAGAATAAAACCAAGTGCAAGCTATTACACATTAACAAGCACTAGCAACAAGGAAACTCACAAATGTTTTTAAAGGGTCCTTTCCAATGCAGAACATTCTATGTTTCTATTGAAGAGAGGCTGAAAGAGCAGAGGTAACTCAGACTAGAGAAGAGAAGGCTCTGGAGAGATCTTACAAGTAGCCTTACAGTACTTTAAAAGGAAGTCTACAGAAAAAACTGATGGACAGAGACTACTCGTCAGGGAGTGTCGTAACAGAACAAAGACTAACAGTTTTAAAAGAGAGAAGATTTGGTTAGATATTAGAAAGAAATTCTCTACCATGGTGAGGCCCTGGCACAGATGCCAAGAAAAGCTGTAGATGACCCATCCCTTCACAAGCTCAAGTCCAGGTTAGATGGGGCCCTGGGCAGACTCTGCTGGTGGGTGGCAGTCCTGTGCATGGCAGGGGATTGGAACTAGGTAGACTTTGAGGTCCCCCCAGCCATCCTGTGATTCTACGATGAATCTGAAATTATCTCTGGAACTATGTAAAGGAATTCATGCTCACTTTCTCTAGCATCTCCTCTCATCTACTGTGTTCTTCATCTCTGAACAAATATCTTACCTTTTGTCATAAACACTGAAATGTTAAATGTTGAGCTTATTATTCTTGTTCCTTGCCCATCAAATTAATTTCACAGACATTAAAAAAAATGTATCTTAATTCAACTAATTTTCCATCTACAAATACTAAAGAACAGGAGAAAGAGAGATACTTGAGCATTTCCCCAAGTAACACACTAACCCTGTACATTCAGGAAGGGTAAATTCCTCCCATAGACCAATTCTACACTACCTGGAACCTGTATTTTGAATGTTCTTACAATTGGGTACTCTATAATTTGTTCTAAATTTGAAATTTTTCATTTACAAATACTTGTGAATACAGTAGTTAAATACCACCACTGAATGATGACATAAACTGTGCAACTAAATAGAGATATCAAACAAATACAAATATATGCAGTAGATACTTGTTACTGTCTGTTCCAAAATTAAATTCACTTAAGAAAAATAAAAAGGAAAATATTTTCAGTTTCTTTGAAGAAGTCTGTCTTTCACTTATACACTTTTATGCCATGATTCACAGTTAGCAATAGGCTGCAAATTGCACAGATACAACACAATGCTATTTACAGTGAATTATATCCTATATCAGTAGCTGAAGGACTATCCAGATCTCTAAAAACCAATAAATACTTGGCAGTAATATATCTCATAGCTTGGTTGCTTTCCACTCTCATTGGTCACCTTGCTTGCCCCTAACATCTTAATGTTTTTGTTTTTGTTTTTTCTTTTGGTCCAGGTAACAGCTGCTGTGGCTCAGATGTACTCTCAGTATTAACACCAGAATGCTAGCTCACAGCTGCAAAAGAACACTACAAGGCTGTCAAACACATATCATAGCAAACATACCTCCATCTCTTCAAGTACCACATAATTAATATTTCTTTACAATGATAATAAATACAAGCTCTCTGAGACAGAGTAAGTGGCGAGAGTGCATAAGAATCCTGAAGCACCACAACACAGTGGCATAACCTGTGAAAACATGAAAGCATTTTGTAAATCAAATAATCAGAAAAACATAACTGCAAGGGAGCAAAATGGTACTGTGGCACATCATCATATCATCATAGTATCATAGTCTCGTGCGGGTTGGAAGGGACTTTAGAGATCATCGAGTCCAACCCCTGGGATTCGAGCCTCCTGTGTAGCAGAGTGGCACTTCTACCACTTGCGCCACAGGGGGGATTCGAACCCGGGCCTCCGGTGTTGCAATGCGGCATTCCTACCACTTGCGCCATCAGGGCACACACACACATAAGAGGTTCCAGAAAACACATGCAAACAGGAAAATGTGCAAAACAAGAGTTATGTATACTGATAAAGCAAGAAGGATATCTGTTGGAAACAGAACTATTCTGTAGAATAAACAGAAAAGAGGCCTGGTGAAACCAGAAAAAGTCTGAATGACTATGTTGAGAGCAAATGAGATCTTCCCTTTCTCTTTGAGAAGGTGGGTAAGAAGTATTGAACAGTAAGTAAGAGAGGAAGAAGGGGAAAAAGTAGTCAGTGTCATGATTTTATGATTTTCCTTACTGGTATTCCACATCATAACATCATGTAATCGGCAGTTTAGTTCCTCCACTCATTTATGAATTCACCGTTTGCCACTAAAATCACCGAGGACCTAAGCCATCAGTAGTAGCTATTCTACATGAGCTCTGTGATACTGTAAATTCAATCTTCTTCAACAGCCACTTCTAAAGGACTGTTTTTATCTTGTGTGATAATGCCTGATCACAATTAAAAACAATGTGTTGCTTATTAATGTCAAAACAAGTAAAGTATTGTATTGAAATGTGAAATTGGAATGATTCATCATTCTATATACTACCAACACTGCTATCTCTAGTTCCCTATGTCATTAATATACAAATCCAAACATTTAGTTAGGAGTGCTATGCTCTTGTGAGCAGAGTTCAACTCCTAGTTCTGCTATACACATTATATATAGCACATGTTTTGGGCACGTCACTGTGTTGGGGACCTAAAGGGTCCTGATTGAATAATGGTCCTGGGATGGCTCAAAGTATTCCGACAGTTTTAAGGGAACTGATGCTTGTGGCTGCAGCTGACCTTGGTAGTTTATCTTGTTTTTGGAAAGACTAATTTTGCAAGCAGATATTCCACTTGGGCTCTGTATCATGCACTGGTCACATGGATACAGCATGCAAGTGGAAAAAACCTCACACATCCTGTGAGAAGAAAAGCAGTACAGAGGCTGTGGTGGGAGAGAGAGGAGAAGTGCACCTTGAAGCAGTGGACACCGTGCTGGCATTACCTATCGAATCCACCACTAGCAGGTTCCTTCTTTCTCTTTTTTGGTGGTTTGCTGTCTCTCAAGTGTGGGTACATAACAGCGCACTTGCTTAGGGAGGTTCTGTTTCCTGCTCATGGGGATTATCTAAAAATAGATGCCAATGTGTGCATGTGTGTGTATATTGACTAAAACTCATAACCTTCTGAGCTGTTCTCAGTGGATAGATTGCTTGCTTCTACTCTGGAGGTATCCTGTCTCTCAGATCCAAACATTCCCTGAAACAATCATCTATTCCTATTCTTTAAATTTGATCAAAACAGGAGCACTCGTTCTCTCCTTTCCTTTTTCCCCATTTGTGTTTTGAGATATTTGGCTTAAGGACTGTCTTCCACTACACCTATCATTAAGCAGAAATGAGGATGGATCTCAGCCTATTACACAGTTGGGTCATGGTAATCTGATATATGTATACACAGTGGCAGAAGAACTCGAGAGTAGTCCTGCTGATAAGGACTTATGGGTCCTCATTCATAAGAAGCTGCACGAGCCAGCAGTGTGTGCTTGCAATACAAAAAGCCAATAGTATCCAGAACTGCATTAGAAGATGAGTGGACAGAAGGGACAGGGAGGAGATTGTCTCTCTCTGCTCTGCCCTCGTGAGAGTACCTGAAGTACTGTGTCCAGGTCTGGGACCCCCAAAATGGGAAAGATGTGCAGCTTTTGGAGAAGATCCAATGAAGATGATTAGAGGGTGGGAGCACCTCTCTTATGAAGACAAGCTGAAGGAACTGGGCTTGCTCAGCCTGGAAAAGAGAAGGTTTCAGGGAGACCTCACTGCAGCTTTCCAAATTTAAGAGTTTATAAACAAGAGAGAAATCAATTTTTAACAAGGGTAGATAGTGAAAGGATAAGGAGGAATGGTCTTAAACCAAGTGAGGGGTGATTTAGATTAGATATCAGTTGAAGTTTTTTACTGAGAGTGGTGAGGTGCTGGCACAGGCTGACAAGAGAGGTGGTGGATGTCCACCACTGCTAGATGCACAGAGCCTCATCAACATAATCTAGTATTTGATCTAGCAGCTGGCAGCCCTGTCTGTGGCAGGGAAGTTGGAACTTAAAGATCCTTGGGGTCTCTTCCTACCTAAGCCATTCTACGATTCTAAGGGGTGCTTCAAACAAAACAGAAAACTGTAATGCTAACCTTTTTGATAGTTCAAGTACAGGCTTCAGCAGAGCTGTACATTTCATTTCTTGCACAGAAATAACTCACTGCTGTGTCTGTTACCTCCCTCCAAGACTGTTCTATGCACCTATGCACATGTTTTAAACACTCTTCTATTTCAGGGTCTGCATCAGGGTGGCTGTATGTTACTTAAATTATCTCTTCCAGCTTACACTGGGGCTTTGCACCCTTCCCTCACAATTCAAGTTCTCCTTGCTCCTTTATTGGAGCACCTCCTTTACCAGTGTCCCTGCTCTGTTTTCAACAGCAGCCTCTGATCTCTCAGCCAGTCTCTACTTTGTGCATCTGCAAACAATTCCAAGGAACCTCTTTTCCTGCAGTCACTCTGCTCCCTCACCCCTTTTGTTCTGGAGATGAATCACTCTGGATGCTAATATGCTTCAGTAGACTGAAGACAGGTGAAGATGAGAGACAGGCCTTGCTATACTGGCATAGTTCAACTGTTCAAACAGTGCATTTTTAGCCATGATGTTGTTTGAAAGATACAAAGCTTTGGCTGTGCTAAATAACAGCAAAGGCTTTTATGTGTCACCAGTTTTCCTTTCAGTTCTCTAATTTCCTATTAAATCAGTAAGACTCAAGACTGAATACTGGCCCAAACCTGATTTTTTTTTTTTTTTTTCACAAAGTTCTCATTCTGGAAAACAAAAAAGGAAACCACATAGAAATGAGAACAACCTTCAGACTATACTAATCAGATGTGTTACATCTGCCCTGCTCAAAAATTGAAAGTTTACCTATACAATCTACAGATAAAACAAAGGATTAAGATTAAACAATACATTGTATATTCACTAGATGCTAAAAGATGAATACAGTGTGCAACTAATGCATCTTCAGCAATTAAAAATTCAGCTATATGAATATTGCAATAATTTTAAGATTTTAAATTATTAATCTTAAAGTGGCATAAAAGATCACTATTTAAAAATAACATGCAAGATGCAAGTCATGAAAAATTGATGTGAAACAGCAAACCTTAAGACTTCAGCTTACTTTACGTAAAATTATACTTGCTAAGAAAATTTCTACCAAAATTCCAGGGACTGGAAAAGAAATCTTATGACCAGTTCCATCAATCCTTAATCCTCAGCTTCTTTCCCTCTGAAGGCAAACTATATGGACTCAAAGAAAGAATACAGTGTTTTATCTAAACCAAATAACAAAGGAGAAAATTAAATTATCCCTGGGACCACCTCCTTCTTCCCACCGTTTGCCCCTCTAGTCTCTCTTTTTCTACTCTGCTCCCTCCCAGTGAAGATAAGTGCTGGATGGCTTTGTCTTAAGTCAGAAAAATCATCTATAACTGCATTTTACTGTATTTGCTGCTTAACATATCCCAACAGTGAACCTAACATTTAGAATCTATCATATCAACATAGTCATCATGATCCAAGCAGCAAATAATGGAGAGTGTCACTGTCAATTTTGCTTTCTCACATTTCCTTCCCTTCACTTCATCTGATTTTAATAATCCCTGTCAAACCACAAACAGTCCAAATTACCTTCTTGACACAGAAGCTTTCAAGGAAGAGACAGAATCTCAACTTTCATTTAGCAACTACAAAAGCAAGCTGTCCGACTGGACAAATATTATTTCCACTCTTGACAATCTCCGCAGTAAAGCATGCTTTTTAATTTTCACTGAAGCTGCCAAGGGTTTGATATAAGCTTCTTGTTTAGTGCAGACTGACTCACAGGATTAGCAAACCAACAATGGTAATTGTGTTTAAAGAAGGCAGCACTTTCAAAAAAAGAGAAGAAACTGCACACAAAAAGTGACAATTTCATGTCATAAGCTAACAATAAAATGCACTAAAAATAAGCTTATACAAATATGTATGTATGTATATAAAATCAGAAGATCTCACTGGATCTGTTTCAAGACCATTTTATGTTTCTACAATTGACCAAGTGGTTGCTGTAATATAAATCAGACTTTCAAGGAAGACAACTTTATATTCAATGACATCAGTGACAGCCTAAGAAAGGTTAGCACTTGACAACAGGAAATATGTTCAAGGCAAATAACCTTCTGCAAAAGGACATGATCTGTAATCATTTTCCTTTCTGTTGGCTTGTCTTCAAAGTAGAACTTGATAATATAGCTCGCTGCTTCATATGCATCAGTTTAAAAGTAATTGATTTCTGTGATGAAGCTCAGTATTGTATAATTAGCATTCTATTTGATGTTTATGTGGATTAATCAAAGCATAATACATTTTAATATATTTTCTTCACATAGACACACTAGACTCTCTAATCATGGGGAAGTCTACTTCTTCTTAGCATTCTGACTTATTTAAAGTTTCAATCAGGTTTTGAAGTGTTACTAGCTATAAAAAAAGAAAACAGATCAAGATGCTTCCTATAAGAAGCCTCACATAAAATATTTGTTTTAATACCTCAAATTGTCTAATATAAAGGTGTAATTTAAGATTAATCAAAGGTGTTTTAAAAGATTATTTGGTAATGAGTCAGAAAACACCAAAACAATAATAGTCTATTTTCCTTGAATGCATAAAATCACTTTAAGAAATGGTTTATGCCTAGATAGTGTTTACAATTACACTGCAAAGGAATTAAACCTTCTACTAATATGGTAGAGTTACAGGACTAGCAGTTTGAACAGACATCTGGGTCTCCATAATCACTATTTTTCACAGCAATATGTTCTCCTCCTAGCCTTATTTTGTTTTCCTTCCTAGTAAAGAATAAAAGTTTTACCTGCTAACTGTGTATTTTTTTTTCCTTTAGGATTGCTAGCAAAAGGAAAATTTTGTTACTCAGTAGTATTCTGATTCTACCACATTAGCTCTTCACTGCACTGGACTACACCATCTTTTACTCCCCTAAAAGGTCATAAGATCATCATCAAGGCACTTTGAAGAAAAATGTACATTAGTCTGTTTAAGTGAATTGTTTAGTCTTGATTGTATCTTAACTTCTGGTTAACTACCCCTTTGATTCCAGACCAGAACTTACACTTGCATTTCAGCTAACTAAAAAAAAAAAAAAAAAAAAAAAAAAGTACAAATACATTGACAAATCTTGTGCCACACTTACTTACATTTCTACAACTATTACATAATCATAGAATTGTAGAATGGTTTGCATTGGAAGGGATGTTTAAGATCATGTATGTCCAACCCCCCTGCTATATGCAGGGACACCTCCCTCTAGAACAGGTTGCTCAAAGCCTCATCCAGGCTGGTCTTGAAAACGTCCATGGAGGGGGCATCCACAATCCCACTTGGAACCTGCTTCAGTGTCTCACTGCCTGCACAGTAAAGAATTTCTGCTTAATATCTAGTCTAAATTTACTCTCTTGAAGTCTATTTCCCCTCATCCCTCACAAAAAGTTCCTCCCCAGCTTTTTTGTAGGCTCCCTTCAGATACTGGAAGGCTGCTATAAGGTCCTCCCAGAACCTTCTCTTCTCCAGACATAAAAACCCCAGCTCAGCCTGTGCTTGCAGGGGAGCTGCTCCAGCTCTCTGATCATCTTTATGCCTTCCTCTGGACATGCTCCAACAAAGGAAGGTAACTTTTCTTTTTGCTATCAAGGAAGCTAATTCATATTAAATTAGTAGCCATATGTAAAAGTTATTTTTAACTACTTCATCAGAATAAGCCTTCCTCCTCCCAGGCAATACTTTACCATCGCTTGTAACTAGTCCCATCCTAACTTGATAACTTACAGTTTTCAGCTGTTACATCTTTATTTCTATAATGAAAGTGCAAGTCAAAACTATAAAGCTACAAGAGAAACAAAATTTAATAACAGAGTGGCATTTTTAAAGAATACGTATCCACAATACTTTTGCACTGCTACCAGAGAAGAAAATAAATTAAATGAGTATTATCAAAGGAAATTCCTTCTTCCCAAGGATCTCTTAAACAATGTTCTTACACTGCAGTCTGATGTTCCAAATTACAGAGCTGCTAAAAGTCCTGGAGCTGGCTGCTCATGAAAAAACATCCTTGATAGTTTGTGTTGCATGATGTTGTTTGTGGTGGAGTTCATTCAGCTCCATAGAGGACAGGTGGTATATGCCACAGTAATGCCATATGGCTATCATTCAAGACTATTCACAGAAAACTCCAGTATGTTCCTATATCTCTTCTGTGAATATGCTGATTAACAACAGTATTCAAAAAGATTATGGAGCCAACAGTTTCAGAAGTTGGGAGGGGAAATCACAGTAAAATGCATTAACACAGTGGAAAATAACACCTCCCCTTTGGAGGTAGACTAGGTTATAATTTAGGCACAAAGGAAAGACAGCTCCTTTGTGACACAGAAAGGGGTTCCTCCTATCACCTTAAATAACTAATTTTTATTACTTGAAATCTTTTAGAGAGCACTTAGCCTTTGGTTTCATGATTAAGAGGACAAGTGTTCAGAAATATCTTACAAGGGAATGCCACACACTATGTTATTTCTTATGTAATAACATCACACAGGTAAGTTGTACAGCCAGTCAAGAAATGGAACTGTACACTACTTGCCTGCCACAAATAAAAGATCACAGAATCACAGAATTGTAGGGGTTAGAAGAGACTTCTAGAGGTCAAGTACAACCCCCATGCAAAGCAAGCTTCCTACAGCAGGCTCCACAGGTAGGCATCTAGACAGGTCTTGAACATCTCCAGAAAAGAAGAGTCTACAGCTTGTTCCTGAATCTTAAGATTTTTCCTAAATGAATAGATCTTTTGCTTCAGACCAGTAACAAACTGAAAATTAAGGATCAAGTTTTATTTTTTTTTCCTTAAAGGAAGTTTAAAGTTTCTAGACAGAAAAAGAGGGAGAATCTACAAAATAAAGACAAAAGAAATATATATTCTTTTTCTTCCAGAGTTACAATAACAGTAAATTTCCTTTTCCTTATCCATGACACCTTATTTTATAGCACTTCACTACAAGACTCAAGCTGGAAATGTATATTTCTATCAAATTATTAAGGCTCAGCTACATTATTTGTCATTTGATGGCCTAGAACTGAGTATAGTGATAACGCTACTAAAACACCCTTTGGAACTGAGATGCAACTGAATCTATTCACATTCAATAGTTTCATGACGAAACTTAAGTAAAGCTCTAGTATAAACTGCAAGAAAAATCATACTTTTCTGGGCTAGCTAACAACAGGTGATCTCAACTGAAGATTCCCTTCATTATTGCAACACTGAAAAACAGCCTAGAGGATGCTACGAGGACAAAATATTCAATGAGAAAAGTGGTTAATGGTACGCATTCTGAGTAATGAAGGATGAGTTCAGTTTCAGAAAAGGGAGGGATCATTTCCTGGGCCAGTATTTTTTCCTTCATGAGCTCTTTGTCAACATCCTGACTCATTCTAATCTTTGGAGCTGAACACTATTCAGAAACTTTAAGTTTGTTCAAAATAACAGAATCAAAAATCTATTGCTTTTAATGTATATGTCACAGAATGGCACTGAATGAATGATTTGATTTTTAATATCAAGGCAGACTAGAATCATTTTTGGTACTTTCTTAATCACTGGGTACTCCAGGGATCAGTTGGTAATATGAAGAGAATCAAGTGGGCTGTATTTCTCATCACCCACTGTATCTACATAACCTGACATAACTCACATGCTCCCAGTAAAATGGTATGGTAAGAATCGAAATCGCTGTATAGTATACTATTCATATTTCAAATAATCCATCTCTCTATCTGTACTTCTAGATGATATAGCTCCCTAACCCACTTCTTGGAATGATTACAGTTTTTATTAAAGTTAGAGTTTTGTACTGGTACGCAGTAATGACACTGCATATAAAAAGACTGGAAAAGTAGATTGATCGCACAGAGAAAAGAGATTCAGATAACCTGAGAGACAGGGCACCTTTCTTGACCCTTTACTCCCAGGGTCGAGAGAGGTGATTAGAGTTTTCTGTATATTATGGAACAGACAGTATTCTGCTTCAAATACAATAAACAGAAAGGAATGCTGCACTGCTGTACCACAGCACCTTCAGAAACAATAAAAATCACAATTTCGAAAACAATGGTTTCAATTAACTTCTAAAACAGCCATGAATTACACACAAGAAAGAGACACATTGTTCACATTTCTTGAAAAAGAGATGCTAGTGTAATCTGAGATTAATACCTACACATTTCTTATTTAAAAACATCTAGTCATTTTTTCCCATCTGGCAAAAAGTGGTAAGAATTTATAAGATGGTAAATCTGAACCAAGGGCCTGGAATTTCCAAAAAAAAAATAAAAATTCTTGATTTTAAATGTAGCATAACTTTTTCTCAATCAATAAAAAATCATACATATCCTTGATTAGAAGCCAGAAGCACTTTTCTTTGAACAGGTCTCATTTCACCATGTGGTTGGAACTTTTAACTCATGTACAACATAGCAAGTCAATTTCAGAAGAAAATCGTGTACAGTTTACACAAATACCTTAACAGAAGTTCAGTCAATATATTTTCTTCTTATATTTGTTGCAAAGAGACCATACATAATGTTCAAGTAACTCTTTTTTCAATGGTTCCGTGCAATAAGAAATTACTAAAACTATTAATAGGTATTATTTGAGGCGCTAATACTTGCATAAATAAAAATCCCGAGTGGATAAGTATTATGTATAATTTCTCATTTATAACACTGAAAGCTTCTTAATTCCAAGTGATTATAAAAAATAAATTCAAAATGTTAAAAAGCTTTAAGTTTATAAATCATTTCTGTTGTTATCTGCTACATGAATCACATTAGCTGCATTGAACTCACTTTGTTATTCCAAAGACAAAAAAGCAACAAAGAGAAGATATTTGCAGGTTGAAGGCTGCAGAATGAAACCAAGTAGCACATGGTAGCTGAAAGAAATCCGTAGGTATCACAAACTCAGTTACTGTTTCTGACCTTCATGGAAAAGTTTCACTAGGATTAATCTATTTTGTGGCCCACCACTGGCAGAAAAATCAAATAACAAAACAACAAAAAAAGGAAGTTTGAGGTGAACATATTTTAAGAAGACTGACTACTGCACTTCCTAGTATTTGTAGATACTAACGTAAAGAAGGAGGTCAGGTAGATAAAAGCTACCTCAGAAAAACTACCCTTGACTCCTCCTGTATCAGCTCCACACTCTGCAAACCTACCTACTGATGTTTACCAGGTAGCTGTATAAACACTAACGGTGGCATGGGGTAGTGAATGGCAGTGAGTAACTGCCGCAGGCCTGCCCGCATGCAGTAGTATGAGTTCATGCTAGTCTTAATCAACCAAAGAAAACGACAGACTGTGCAAAGGAGACTTGTGGACCTTCTCTACAGAAGGACTGAAAGGACTGTGTTTACACAGGCATGCCCCTGAATATAAAGATCCGTTATGCCTAATGGCGACTAAATGCAAAAGTATGTATGAGAAATAATATAAATATTTTGTTCAGATCTTCTGTTTCACAATATTTTAAGTAATCTTAAAGTGTATTTTGAATGCTTCCTACTTGTATTAAACCCCTGCTTTATTCCTTACTCTGTGGCTTTTCATGTGTTTCTTTCTTTCTTTTTTTCCTCTTTTTCCCTTAAAATTGTTCTTTATATGGAAAAGTTGTAGCACAGCACCCCAGCATTACAGTTCCTATAAATGTTTTCTCAGGAGTTCTAAGGAAGAATCAACAAAGACAAGTGGAAGTTTAAAAGAACCGTACATAAGTCTGACCGTCAGCCTATTCTTTGGCCAATAAGTACTGTGCTTATGAAGAACAATGCCAACAAAGACTGTACTTTTTGCATTGCTTTTATTAGTTCTCAGAAAATAGAGGCTATGCAAAAAGCTGTATTAAAAATGACAGTGAGGTTGTATCTCCAGCCCACAAAAGCCAGGGAATATGATGTTACTCTGACATTCAATCCTTAAATCATGCAATCATGCTTCTTTTTTAAAAAGCAACAATGCAAGTTAATGACAAGTTGTCAGCCCTAACTTTGAATTGCCTGAAGTTTGTCATTTGGTGTTTGTGTCACAACCTTAATGTTATTTAAATGTAGTTTTTAGTATCTATTATTTAAAAAGGTCTACTTTAAGACGGCAAAAAGCTTTGAAGGAATAAACCTCAAAGTACACTGTAGTGCTGGTATGCCACTTCATTAGAAGTAGTGCATAAAACATATGCTGTTGACAAATCTAATTCATTAAAGGTAAGGTAGATGCACTTTAAAACAACTGGATGGCATCATTATCTACAGTTCTTTTTATAAATTATTCTTCTTTTCCCTTTTGACTGAACTTGTCAGTGTTGCTTTTTCAGACTGTGAATGTTTTTACCTTAAAATTCAATACCTTCAGCATGTTTGGACAAGTTGAATAAGTAGCATGTTTGCTAAAATTGAAATTGTAAGCAGAGACACTCAAGTTGATTACTTCACCTATATTAACTAATGAGGAATAAAATTAAGCAACAATGTATGAAGAGGCTTAGTGTTATCAAACATAAAATTTAAAAATGAAGAGAAGGGGAAATTACAAAGTAGAGCAGAGTAACATTCTGGCAGTCTTTTGCATTGCCATTCAGATAACTTAAATCTGATATTGAATTGAATCTTGCAAGAGAGAAGGAGATCAGGCACATCACTGAGCTGACAGCTAGCTTGCTGACACAGTTTTAAAAGGGAGAATTGATAAACATATTACCCAGACGTTTAGGTAAAGACCAATCCTGGTATAAGAACCAAAGGGTATAGAAGTGTTTATAAATAAACTTAATCTCAGATTGAAGAACAGCCTATCAGAGCAGTGAACTCCTTGACAAGATTTCCAGTAGCTAATTAGTCAAAAACAGGTTCAACTTCATTTTAGAATATTAGTGCCTGTGAAACATGGCCATTTTTCTCTTCAACCCAGAAGGAATGAAGTTCTTCCATCACTGGTGGTCTCTAGAACCCAAATCACACTGTGGGAACTTCAATTATTTGATTAAAATTAAAAAAGAAAAAAAAAAAAAAAGAAAAAAAAAGAAAAAAAAAGAAAAAAGAAAGAAAAAAAGAGAAAGTTTTGAAGACTATATTATTTGTTAGAGTTAAATTTCAGTAATCACAGTCAACAAAATTCTAAACTATACTACTGACAGGAAAACTAGAAAAAAAATAATCAAAGATTCTTTGTGTAAATACCTTTTCTTTCAATTCCTTAAAGTGTTCTAATGATATACACTCAAAAGTATTTATAGAAAGTTTCATACAGAATATACAATCATACTTCTGTGTGTCAATACTGAACATTTTAATGATTTGGAGGGTTTAATTCTATATTGTCACTTTCAAAGACAAACACATAGTAAGTCTTGTCCTGAAATTTAAGTGGTGCACAAATCTCTAAATACAGTTTACATAGGCCTATTTCCGCCTCTGCGGAAGATTGAAATAAACCAGTTTCTCCAAGGATCTCTAAAAATTCAAACTAAAAATTAATGGATTAATTCACAACATTCTAAACAGCATCTGCCATTTACCTTTGAAGATTTTTATTTCCCCTTCTATCATACTGACTTTACCCTCCCATGAGTGGAACCGTCATAAGTCGTCCCCCATCAAAGCACAGGAAGTGTTTGCTGTACTAAAGTATAGTGGTATCTGCACTCCAGAAGACACATCTCAAAGGCAACCTATCCCCAGAATTATTGAACCAAAATAAAAATAATATTACTTGCAACATTCTCATTACTGAAAAGATCAACATTCTGTTGACTGTTGCTACCAGCAAGTCTTAGTGTAAAGTCATATTTTAGCTTCTGTTTACCTCTTAAGATCAGAGAAGCACGTCTTTGCATATTTAAACTCCATTTTGATTCAGCAGTACAACTGCCTAACAAAATTTTGAGGATACTATTGGGAATGGGGCAGCAGGAAAGGAAAACAAGCAGCAGCAGGGGTAACAGCCTTATAGAGAGTATGCTTATACAGAACAGCTTATAATGCATTCCCCAAGGAATCTTTCATGCTCCCCGCAGTTTCCTGAAAAGATACTCTGTCCCTAGACAGTGATTTCAGCTTTGCTGGTTCTTCAGCCCTTAATGATGATCTTTATGAGCAATCATATTGCAAGAGATGCTGCTAACCTCAGTGCTCTTCTGTCAATACCAGTGCTGCAGCCGGGAAAAACCACTAACAGCAAATACCTCTGCAATAATAAATACTGCTTCACTGGGTAAGTGGCAGAAAAGAGGGAGTGACCTTATCTATACCATTGCTTCAAAGGAAATCTTTCATTCTGTGTATGAGAGACTGTCAAAGCACTCCCTCTGCAAAAGGTCTAGCTGTCTTTTCTGCAATCCTTAGATTATTTTTAGGAACTTATTTGGAGGACCTCTCCAATTCTCAAAAGCTCTTGTGACTACAGATCACAAAAGGATGTTGACTCCTTAGCTGATGGTATATTTTACTCACAGCAAAGAGTGTGATGGAAGAGTGACTTACATGCCCCAATTTTGGGTGTACCGAAGACAAGAAGAATAAGACAGTAATTTTCTGAAGTGGTTTGGAAAGTTGGTTTAGTTATTTTAACAACATGCCAATTCACTTCCAAGTCCACAACTGTGATAGGAAACAGTCATTAAGCAAAATTTCTTATCCGTCCAAATAAATTCTTCACAAGACTCAGTGAAAAAAATAAAAAAGATTGATGTTTAGCACATTTTGCTAAACCAGCTGTCAAACTCTCAAAGCCTATCTGAACAACAGCTTCCTATCATATGGCAGTATGTTCTTACATTAATATGACCTAATTTTTTGTATTACTCTGACAGTTAATCCTGGATTGATTTTTGGGAAATACTGTCTCCTTACGGTTATTATTTCTGATAAAAGCCACCAATGAACACATGAAGTTACTACTATACTATAGCCATAAGAGACACCAATATTCAAAGGCAAGCTTCCCTTTGGCAGTGACTTGGATTTCCTACAGACAGATGTAAGAAATATAGCACTTAGCATCTCCTGATGACTGTGCTTTCAAACTAGGTTATGCAACAACTAAGCAGAGAAAACCAATTCTCTAGAATACTTTCCAAACCACTCCAGAAAACAAACAAACAAGCAAACACAACCTGGTTCCAAATGTATGTCTGATATTTGCATTTTACAACTGTATGCCATCTTCCAGTTACACTTTGATAAAATGTATAACTACAGCTGTAACATACTGTAGGGTATTTTAATGCTAGCCTTTTTCTCAGGCCTGAGTTGCTTTTGTAGTGTACTTGAGCCAAAGATCATAATTATCTTCACTGTGAGGCACCAATCTTGCTGTTGCATGCTTTGCAACAACTTGATAAGAAGTAAAACCATTTCGTTCTGCTTTTGTTACAGAGAAGAAATAATTTCTTCAACAATCTGAGTATATACACTGCTACTTAAAAACATACAATCACTATGAAAAATTTACAGTCACAACTACTATTGCACACTTAACATTCTGACAAAAACCCTCAATGATTAAAAAGAATATCAGAATAAGTAACAGAATAGATCTCCCACATGGGAGGTCAGTGGGCGAAATGTGTTGATGAAGTATTCCAAGAAGGCATGGCAGATTTAGGTCAGGGCACGAAATCAGTAATATGATTAAGAAAGAAGCAACTGCAGACAAGCTCATGTCAGGCAATGACAAGAAACCTGAACTTTGTGTGGTAGGAAAGTAGTATTAGATTAAAAAAAAACAAAACACAACAAAATAGCAACAAAAAAAACCCATCCTGTTCTATTTTGAAAAGAAACAAAAACATTACTAGAAGTCATGAATGATTGAAGTTCAGTGATGAAGTGCATTTTAATAACTTCTTAGTAAGTGAACTAATACATGAAACTAGCATATATAGCTTGGCATCACTTACAGAATAGTTATTGAACCAGTTGTGGAACTGCACTATGTACATTTGTCTCCCAGTAGTGCACATTAACATGATGTGAAGTGGCAGAACAGTAGACAAGTGGTAGGACATAAGGCTGAGATTACAGTAACCAAAAAAAAAAAAAAACCTCAAAAATAAATAAATATAGGTAAGTAAAATGGTTAGATAAGAGAAATAGAAGTGACTCCTCCTGAAAAGGCCGTATAAAATGATTAATGATAAAATGATAAAAATAATGATAAAATGATAAAATGAAAGACAAAGTTATAATGAGAGTTTACATAGTATAGTCACAGTATAGTCACAGTCATTATATGGAATACCAATAGCAAAAATTTCGAAACCATGACCCTTGAGAAAAAGCAACCATTTTCACAATGCATGTTCTGCCAATCCTGTCTTCATCAGCACATGAAAGAAACCAGAAGTACGTTCACAGACAGCTACTAAGATACTATTCTAGCTTATGTGGATTTTTATTACTTTCATATTACTTCTAATTCTAGTAACGCTTTATCGCAACTGAAGCAAGTTTTAAATTTTTCTGTCACTGTTATGACAAAGCCAGATTCAGTGCTTAATACTGAGGACAGTCTTTAAAAATGGGTTTAGAACAGGACACAAAGTCAGATTTTCCTCCACATGAAGGCAGTATGGAAACACCTTGCACTAATTTGGTTTTTATGACAGACTTTTCAGCATAGCTTCCAGTTGTTTCCGCAAAGCTGTGATTGCTGTTTGACCCAAATTTGCCATTTTGTTTTTGTATTTATCTTTTAATATATGGGTGTGTGTACACAAGCAGAGAGTGACAACTGTTCAGAAATTAGTAGAAAAATAAATTAAAAAGAGAACGGCTCTAACAAATCTTTTTTCCACACTGTGCAGTTAATCAGCCAAACACTAAACCTCTCTGTATGATGGAAGATATTGCATGGCAAGGTTCTGGTACACAAGGCAGCAGGGGTGGCCTTTGGGAGCTCAGCAGTGAGTGACAGCAGAGCAACTCCATTTGCTCCAACAGCGACCCACTGTTGCGACAGTCAAGCCATGAGAGAAGCTGGATGCACTCTGAGAGAGCAAATATAAGAGAGGGAAACAGTGCTGCACTACAACAGCTGGGAGAGACGGCTGAGAAATGGGAGAGAAGCAGCCCTGCAGGGACCAGGGTCAGCGCAGGAGGAGGGCAGGAGGTTCTCCAGGCGTGGTGCAGAAGCTCCCTGCAGCCCAGGGGAGGCCCATGGAGAAGCAGGCTGTCCCTGCAGCACATGGGCACCGTACAGAGCAGATCTCATTGTGCAGCCACAGAAGAGCCCACGGTGCAGCAGCAGATGGGGCCTGGAGAAGGCATAGCCTGTGGGTACCCCCAAAGAGCAGCCCTGGGCTGGAGCTGCAGCTCGAGGGAAGAGATCATGATGGGGTTGAAGGACTGGGGGAGCTGCTGCCCGTGGGGACCCATGTGCATCAGTGACTGAATGGTAGGCCCTGTGGTACAGAGCCATGCTGGGGCAGTAAGCTCCTGAAGGGGCAGGGGCAGAGAATGAACATAAGCAAGTGGCAGAGACAAAGGGTTTTGAATTGACCACAGTCCCCATTCCCTGTTCCTCTGCACCACTCAGCAGAAGATAGCAAAGGAAAGATGAGGGGGTGGTTGCTTTTCATTCTCACTGTTGTAGCCTATTGGTAATAATTTGCATTATTTTCTCTACAATGAGTTAGTTTTGCCTGTGGCAGTAATTGGTGAAGGATCTCCCCATGCTTATCTCAATCCACAAGCACTAGTTTTCACTGTATTTTCTCTCTGACCCTTCTGAGATAATTTGGATGGACCTGAGAGGCACCATGTCTCTGTAGGAAACAAAACTAAGAAAGACATAGACAGAAAGAAGTCTGGTAGAGATGGGCAATGGAAACAATGAAAGTGACTTCTTTTTGTGAAAGAGTGAATGAATATATATAAGGAATTATATTTTTTAAAGTGAAATGTCATTTGTGTAGCCCTAAAAATAATTTAAAAGTTTAAAAATTATATCTAAAACCCACCGGTCAAGAGATTTAGTTTATAATACTGAGCAACTAAACAATATATTTGACCAATACCTCGAAAGAACAAAGAAACTGAGGGGTACTGAAGAATGCTCCCACTAAACAGTCTGCCTCTTAGATTTATGAGAACTAATCTTAACTCTTGCAAATAAAAACAAACAAAGAAAAAAAAAAAAGAATGCACACACATAAATATTAAACTACTATGATCAGATCATAGCAAGAATACAAAAGAATATACTTCAGGCTCGTTACATAAAATAGCGGAAGAGCATAATTTCAATTATGAGAATCAATACGAGTTCCTGTAGAGTGCTGACAACTTACTGGGGAAGGTGTAAAGGTGAAACAGGTACCTAATAGAGAACACAACTAATTTTCACTGACAATCAACTAATGCAAACAATAAAAAAAGCTATTTGATTCTGAATATTCAAAGCAGATGTTAAAAGATTTTTCAGTGCCAACTAATAAACACCAATGATAGAAGTAAATGATGATTACTTCTTCATTGCGGAGTACAAAAATATAGCTCCAATGTCACAGAAACTAGACGGTAAGCGCAGCAACCTAAATCTGTTTTCACTGGGTCTTCACAAGTGGTCACAGCTTTTGCATAACTTTACCCTGCTGTTATAATAGTAATGAGTCTACAGACAAGATGAATGTTTTTCCCTCACACAATTATTCAATAAATGGCTGCATGTCTTATGTGTAGCATGAAATCAAAACATTGCTTGGAACTAGGATTTACCACCATCATTTTTACTAAGTCAGTGGGGTACCAGAATATTTTATAAACAGCAGCACAAGATTCATGAAGCCACATAAATTTAATTTTCCATTTTGATTATTTGGAGCCTCAGTCAGGTTTAGAACCAGGTGTCCAATATGCAGACAAATTTTAGATGCCTAAAGCCCAGTGCTTGCTTTTTGTTTCTGAGGTGTTTTTTTGCTATCCTCCTAGAACACTTATACTATATGGCAATGGCAAGTTCAAAGCCTTCCTTCTTCTAGGCTTCTGTGACAAGTACACAGTACTTAAGAAAGTTCTGCCTTCCCTACCTAAATTTACACAACTTCAGAAAAGAACAGCTGTCTCAGTGTGCACTGAATTGTCCATTACTACCTCTGAACTTTATGGAGGGGGAGAGTGCAGCATTCAGTTTACTAAGGAAAATAACTCAAATTGTCCTTTTTTTCTTCTTGAACACGTGCCTTTGGCTTCTCAACTGCAAGTGCAAGAAAGCAAGCACTCTACAAAGCCTATTCCATTCATTATGAAGCACTGAACTATTTCTTGTGCACAACCCACTCTGTGCATGAAGCGACACAAGGAGCCAAGCATCACGCATCACGTTTGACAAACAACTGCCATCCTAGTATCTTTAAGTTCAAATGAGTGCTTGATGTACAATCTGAATGTTCAACTACTTTAGGAAGCTTCGTAGCTCAAAAATTAATAAATAAATAAATCACTGAATTCAGTAGGGGTGAGAGTTTGCCCCAACTTGTGCTGCAGCACCCAGTGCCAGTGGAATCGAGCCTTGGCAGATGCTGAGGCGCAGAGCAGGGCACAGAACACCAGCACCCCTGGGTTAGAGGCAGCATTTCCACTGCTCCTACACCGAAGTCTGCTCGGCTTCTATCAGAGTCTCCGGCAAGACCGGTTCCTACACCTGCAAACCTGCCGAGCAACGAGAGCTGTGATTTTCAGAGGCAGAAGGCACGGCCGAGCCTCTGAGGCGGCGCCAGCGTGGCTCCCAGCACAGCCCTCCCGCCCCGCCCTCCCCGTCCCTCACCCCAGCGCATGGGATGCCTGTCACCACACCGCCACCACCGCCACCTTCATCTTCTCTTCCTCCTCCTCCTCCTCCTCCTCTCCCTCCTGCCCGCCCTGGCCCCGCCGCAGCCGCCCAAGGAGCGGGGAAGTGCGCAACGCTGTGGGCCTCGTCCGCACCGCCGTGAGGAGAGCGCTCTGCACCGCGGCTTGACCGGGCTAAGGGAAGGGTAGCCCTGCCGGGGCTACTTACCCGCCGGCCGGACCCCCCGCTCGGCTCCGCAGCGGCAACCCCAGCGACCGCGGAGCGTCAGTGACAACGGGCCGGAACGACCGCACCGCCACATCCGGGGGCGGGGCGGGGGAAGGCGGGAAGGCGGCGGGGAGCGGAGTGTCCAGCGTGAGGCGGGATGGTGCGATCCTGGCGCGCGGGCCGTGTTCGTGGGGGCGGGCGGGGAAAGGCCTCCCCCGTGAGAACGAGGAGGAGAGAGGCACTCCGGGATCGCGCTGCGGCGGGGCCTCGGCGCCCGGCCCTGAGCGCTCGGCCTGAGGCTATCGCTGGCGGGACCTGCGACAGCGCGGCAGCTCCCAGCGTGTCGGTGGGTAGCGCGGCTCCTCGCGGTGCCGCCTGTGTCCTTGGGGGGCATGAATACGATCCTGATAACGTGTGCTCTGTGTGCTGCTCGGTCTGTTTGCCTCTTGACAGGTGGCGAGTGGCGGATGGAAACGGAGAATCCAGTTCACCGGTTTTAGAGAAAAAGAGAAGAAAGCGCTGCGGGAGATGTTACTCAGGCTGGACTGTGTTTTTGTTGATAATAAGGTATTGTTTGTCAAAGGGCGTGATGGTTAAAGCAGAAAGGGAAAGCAAACTCTAAAGTAAGACACTGTGTAGTAATGTAGAGTTATGTATTAATAACAAAAGAAAAAAAAAAAGTAAATGTTTTCATTGATAAAACTTTTCTGTTTTGTTTTGTTTTGTTTTGTTTTTTAATTAGAAATACAGCAACTGCACACATCTTATAGCCAAAAAGCTTTGCAAGAGTGAAAAGTTCCTAGCTGCCTGTGCTGCGGGTAAGTAGGTTTGCTGTAAAATTTCAAGGGCTCAAAACTAGAAAGGAACAGTTAAACTGTTTTCATTTCATGGGTTGGGTGTAAAGTTAGTGGGGACAGACTCGTTGCAGTAGTGTACAGCCATAAAATAAGTCACGTTCCACATTAAGATAGAGAAGAACTTCTTAACTGTTAGAGTAGTGGAGCACAGGAGCAAGCTGTCTGGAGAGGTGGGTGGTTGTAGAATCCCCTTCTCTGGAGATACTCAGAACCCGTCTGTACACCTACCTGTGTGACCAGCTGTAGGGAAGCTGCTTGAGCAAGGGGTTTGGGATCAATCTTTAGAGGTCCCTCTCCAGCCCCTACAATTCTGTGATTCTTCAAATTTCAGAAAACACCTTTTCCTCATTCTGTTACCCTTGTGTTTAAGCTTAGATTTACCTTTTTATTTTATTCCAAATTGATATCCCAGTGTCTTATTTATTTATTTATTTTTAATTCATCTGCACTTGTTCCTAAATAAAAGGTTTCTTATATATCAGGTACATGATGAAGCCTTATCCAAACATTACAAGTGCTTAAAAAAAGCTTCTCTGTTCATGAAGAAGTGACATTGCTTCTGAGAGGTTCTTGGTGATATCAGGCAATGTAGTCACTGGTAGGCCAATAGTTAAATACAGAAAGAAGAGTTGAACCAACTCATTTATTATGCAGTACTCCTCAGAAAGCAGCCTTCAGAGGCTGGCCCTTATTTGAGCCCAGAGTGTCTGCACCCTGGGCCCACCTCCCTTCTGATCTAATACAGACTTCCAGTATCCCTGGACCAGCCACAACCCTTCACCAGGTGCCTAGTCACCAGTTTAAGCCACCACGTAATACTTTCCCTGCAACAGCTCACTTGAAAGGAGCATGGAGAAAAAATTGTAACAGATTAAGTAGGTTTTTTTGTACCACACTCAATGCAACATTCATTGTTAAAGATCACTGCTACAAAGTTTCTGCTTATACAGTGACAGGGAACTACAGGTTCTTGCTACTGACATTTTACTGACACAAGTCTCTTCTCATTCTTCTTGCTTAAAATGCTGTGGTTAAGCAACTGCATGTGCGTTTACAATGATAGTTATTTAAGATTTGTTATAAAATATGTTCCCTGGAAGAATTTTATGATAAATTTAGAGAATCTTCTGAGCTTGAAATATTTCACAGTCCGGACTTATTGACTGTTTAAATGTGATCTTTACTTTTCCCATACTGCATTATAACAAATTGGTAGGGCACTTATTGGTCAGGATTAACTTGAATTGAGGAGATTATAGACAAGTATCTAAATGTGGATTTGAGTATAAGGATACCTGAAAAATGAGTGATTTTATGTTTACACTTAGATACTATATTAGCAAGCGTTCTAAGTCATCTGCTCCTCCTCAAATTTGGAAATACACATAGATGATTACTTGTAGCAGTTCAGAATTTTGATCAAACTGATATCATAGAGTAGATGATAGAACTACATTTTCATGAGAGAAAGAATGTTAAAATACAGATAAATTTCTGGTATAGCGTTTCATTTTAACTCTTGAAAACTTTACGCGTTTTAGATGTCAAATCTGTCTATTTTTAATTTTAGAGATTTAAACAATTGGATACATCTACCTACTTGTTAATACAAAACTTTTGTATTTCTGTCTTTACAAACTTCTCAAGAACCTTCTAGTACTCTATCTGGAAGAGGCACTAGTTCTGCACAATCATTATTCTTGCGCTTGGTAACAGAGTGTGTTCATTCCTACCATAATGTTCTCCCATGATCACATTTAAACCCATCTTGGTGAATGTAAATACTGACAAGGATGCCAGTCCTCATGAAATCCCTAGCAGAACAAATTTTTGAGATTGGATTTTCAAAATGAAAAATATTTTTAATATCCAGGTTGTGCACAGCATACCTGTTGCAGTCAGAAGTCTGCTGGGGTACCTATGCTGGGTTATATAGAAGTACCATCTGTGCATCTGCCCTGAGACGTTTTGCCAGTCAACCCTGCTGTTCTGTGAAACCAATTAGGTTCAGTTCAAGTCAATTTCTCTTTCAGTACCTTCTGTAGGTAGTATTTCAAAACAGGAGCGGGTTACTTAACCACAGCTCTTGACCTGAAACTGTAAGAATAGAGAGAGACAGAGTAAAGGGGGAAGATCATTATGTGCAGTATTAGAAACATACATGCAGAAGATAAAAGAAGAGAGGTGGAGGAGGTGGAGCCAAAGGAGGAGAGGAAGAGGTTGAAAGAAAAAGACAAATGTGTAAAACAGTATCCCCCTAGTACTGGCATTTGCTATGCTTGTGGTGTTAGTAATACTGAGAATATGTAAAAGAAACAGCTTGTGTGCTAAAAACAGTCTTTATTTCTTTATTTTTAATTGTCTGAGGGTAAATATTTCTTCTGCGTATTGAATTAATACTTTAGCAAGAAAAAAAAGGCTCCCTGAATGCGCTTTGACAGCATTGTTACATATCAAAAAAGTGCATGAAACGCACTTCAGATCTGCTTAGGTAAGTCTGTAAGTGTCAACTTCTATTAAAAACAAAGGGTTCTTTATGAGAACAAAATCTGGGCTGAAATTTTCCATTTGCACATAGGCAAGTAGTTCATCTGGGAAGGGTAAAAAGGTACTTGATCATTAAAAGAAAACAAAATGATCGTTTTCAGTGGTATTGAAAGATTTCTGAATCTGGAGCGTAAAGATGAGAACTCTTGTAATAGGAAGAAGTTTTTTAAATGGTACTTATAATTCCAGTTTTTATTTGCACAAGAAAGGTTTAAGTTAATTTTATAGTAGATCTTCAGTTGATTGCTATTTGTCTGCACTAAAAAATCTTTTGTGGTTGACAGTTCATTTGCTTTTTAGGAAAGTGGATACTAACTAAGGAGTACATAATTAATAGTGCCGAAAGTGGCAGATGGCTTGATGAAACAACATACGAATGGGGATATAAAATTGAAAAAGACACCCATTATTCACCTCAAATGCAGTCTGCACCTAAAAGATGGCGCAAAGAGCTGAAAAACTCGGGTGCTCCAGGGGCCTTCTACAGATGGAAAGTTATCCTCGATGTTAAGGAAGGTTACGAAGGAGTGGCACCTATTAGAAGGTAAGAAGATTTGTTTAAAAGTTTAAAATGAATGATAGTACACTTACCATATGGTTGAGCAGATCTTTCTTCTTCCATTCCTGTTAATTTGATCCATAACAACCTCTGGCTCTTCAAACTCTCAAGTCATTTTCAGCAACATACTTCCGTACTGTTTATGAAGAAAAAAAAGGAATTCTTTAATTCTTTGATATCACTGCTTTTCTAGGTTTCTTCTACTATAGTGGTAATAGGTATTATGGTATTTTTAGCACAGAGTAAACTGTTTACAGTGACATTCCTCATGGGACTAGGTAAATAAGTTTTCACTTTATCAGAGTACTGCTTTATTCTGTCTGCACATTGCATTCAAATGGTAGTCAGAACAACTTAACACTGTCTCGATTGGAAGTCCTGAGCTAGCCTTGAACTATGTCTTAAGGATCCAAACTGCTCTTATTTTATGTGTTTTACATGTATGCAAAAGCCATTTGTAGTTCTGAAGACCTAACTTTTACTGAAACATTTCTGATACAGTGTAAATGCAGATTGTTCAGAAGGGAATGGATAAAAATATGAAGGAAACAGAAAATAAATAGTGGTGTGAGAAATTTGGAACTACTTTTTTTTTTTTTTTCCCCCCATGTTCTCTTCCCATCAGCAAGACAGGTTGAAAAGGGTTGGTTGGTTGTTTTTCTAGCTGCTTTCCAAACACCATCAGTGTGGGGATGCGTTTACTCTGTTAGAATGCACAAAAAGGTAGATGTTTTTTGCCTCTAGTGCATATTACCTTGCCACCATAACTTTGAGGAAAAACTGGTATTTCTGTAATAGGAGAGCTTCTCCAAAAGTAATGCATCCTATTTTATTATATTGGCCCATTATGTCAGGCAGATATTGATGGTATAGCAGTAGAGGTTGTTCTTGTCCACCACTATCCTCTTACATGTTGTTGCCATGTGACAGATGGCAGCAGAGGAGCAGTCTGACCAAATGGTATCTGATGTAGAAGTACATAAGAAGCAAAGGTGGAGTCTTCCATGTTTGAAAAATGGTACCAATTCACATTCACTGATGCTTGCTGAGTGTTTAAGGAGACCAAACAGTGAATGCAATAACTTACAGATACTGTCCTCTAAAAATCTGACTTTTTAAGCCTTCTGTCAGATAAGTATGATGCTTACACTGATTTTAATTAATAGTATTAAATTGTGAAGAGAGGGGTGTCTTGTTAAGTGTGTTCCTTCTGTTTCTTGTGGCTATTAAGCAGTTTTTTAACCTCCTGGTGAAAGTTATGTAACGTACATATGCTCTCTTGTAGTTTATAAAAATTAACGTAACTTTAAGCAGTATGAATAAAATGCAGTAAATGATGTCTCTCCAAATCTGTTTGTTTAGAGTTCTAGAAGCTGGAAAGGCGACTGTGTGCTCATCTCAGAATGTCGAGAGTGATGTTACTCATGTATTTGTCCTTAATAAATTTTTTCCTGTGCAAAAAGAAAAATGCTTATATGAAGCTCAATACTACCCTTTACAGTATGTAGGAGATTACCTTTTGGAGGTAAGTCAATTGAAAAACGTACCTAAAATCATTTGTGTTGTTACATCTTATGTCTGGTTTACTGACTCTCTAAGATGCAGTATTAATAATAATGGGGGATGTGATATGCGTTGAGATTTGATAAACTGTAATCAACTTTCAAGTACTAAGAAAAGTCATCCTAGAGCAGAGAAAGTTCAGGGGAGATCTCATCAGTGTGAATAGTTACCAGAGGGAAGAAGGACAAGGAGAACAGAGTTGGATGGGAGACAGTGGGCATAAACTGGCACAGTAGAGGTTTCCTCTGACCATCAGGCAGCACTTCTACTGTGCAAGTGGTGCTACATTGGCACAGGCTGCCTGGGAAGGTTGTGGAATGGATCTCCCTGGAGATTCTCATTTGCTACCACTATATGGTCCTTGGCAGCATGCTTCAGGAGCGTTTGAACTAGATGGATCCAGAGATACCTTCAAGCTTGAATCATTCTGTGATTCTGTAATGCAAAAGTTGTCCTTTTCAAAGCAGTGTTTTGATTTAGGCCAGTAGAAATTACACCAAAGAAGCATGCTTCCCTCTTTTTGCTCCCTCTTTGTTTTCCTTCTTCTCTTCTATTGGGTGATATTAGTACTAGAAAAATGAATTGGATTTTAGGATGAAGTTATATATAGTTGACTGTCAGATAATCAGTTCAAGAAGTTTTTCATAAGATGCCAATAAAAATTCTACTTTTTGTTTGTATCTCCTCATTTTGGTAATTGTTTAAAACATATAGGCATGTGTTTATGTCTGTTAGTCTGTGTCATAGGATGATTAAGGTTAGGAAAGACCTCTTAAGGTGATCAGCTCTGTCTAAAAGCTGATCACTACCATGCTCACCAAACTATAACCCTAAGTGCCACATCTGCATGATTTTTTTCTGTATAGGTATTTTTTCTGGGTTTGACATACGCCATTAAATAAGGTTTTTATGGCTTCTTTATGGTTCAGTACCAATTATTTTCTAAACTAACCTCAGGTATTCTACCTTCCTATTTATAACATTACAGTCTATGGCAAAATAGTAAGATTCATTTAAGTCAAAAGAAATTTGCTTACAGTCTTTAATGGCTTGGGAAGAATTGGTGCTTGCTTATGAGCTCTCTAATGGAACTGTATGTTGGACAGACAAAATTCTTCTGCACTAGGAATCTTACAGAAGTTGCTCACCTACATTATCTTTTCTTTGAAGGCAGAAAGTGTTGCTACAGGAATTATGATGCCTGAAATAGTTATATGATCTGCTATTATTACTTATTATTACCTTTAATTTTCCCTTTATGCAGAAGGATCATTGCATGTTTGAGGACAGTTACTATAAATTTTACTAGAATGTAGGACTACTGTCCCATCAACAGATTTGCCAAGACCTGAAGGCCTAGATTACAGCCTAATTTGAAGGTAAAAGCCATACTGAAAGTCATCATGCTGGAGAGTTTTTTGTTGAAATGACAAAGCCAGGTGAAATGTAAGATTGTTCAGAATGTGAGGCTCATCATTCAGCTTCTAACGAAGCCGGAATAATTTAAATTTACAGTACTGAGAAAGTAAAACAAGAAAAACAACCTGATACTGTCTTTCATCATTCCTTCTGTACTGAGAGGAAATGACATTGCTCAGTGATTTTTCTTACATGCGCAGTACTCAGTAAAACTCTTCTTTCCTATTCCCCCCTTCGAAAGTGAGAGAAGCACCTCATGATTCATAGTCCTTTGTTTACTGTGAACAGTATTATCCCTATTCTACAGTCTGTTTTTAAACAAAATTCTGTGTGGGCTGAAACATGACCTTGATCCTCATTCTCTACTGTAAGCATTCTTCTTTCCGTTCTGGACTGCTGGTCTGGTTTTTTTTTTGTTTTTTTTTTTCCTTCTTAAATCCAGGATTTATTCCTTAACTGAAGTATGCACTATTCAGATACTGATGAAAGTAGGAGTGGTGCCAATATTGCGCAACTTTATAATGAATGTGTAGAAGTCTAATGATGGCTACAGAAAGGCTAGATTTTAGATTTAAAGATACCTTGACTGCAAAGGATCAATTTGCCATTGCTTGACATTAATGAAATGAAACCACTCAATTACTGGTTTTGAACATGGTCCTGGCAGAAGTTGATGGATTCGTTCTGTTTGGAAGGTGGATGTGAAAGAGGGTGTTTAAAATTCAC
Source organism: Coturnix japonica (assembly GCF_054131305.1). Classification (NCBI taxonomy): domain Eukaryota; kingdom Metazoa; phylum Chordata; class Aves; order Galliformes; family Phasianidae; genus Coturnix; species Coturnix japonica. The sequence continues at coordinate 15,988,411 of NC_140702.1, read as the reverse complement.
CAAATGAAAAAGTAACTTTTTTAGCTTCCGTGGCTATGTATAGCATGTGTCCTTTCCCCATATAGAAAGAGTAAAATAAAGAGATTTAACTCTCTCAATTCTACTAACTGTATAAATAGTATGGCTGTAGTGTTCAGCTTGATGAAATCCTTACCTATTTTGGGTATTAGATTTCTAGTATGAATATCTACTCTTTGGCGCATTTCAGTTTGGACAAATCAACAGTTTTTAATTTTTAAAAACCAGGAAATTCTTAAGTCAACTGAAAATTATGCCATGGGAATATATTTTCTCTGAGTTGTATTCAGCTGTTCAATGGCTCAGGCATAAAATAGTAGGCTCATGTGCTAGTTTGGAACTTGAACAATAGATAGATGTTCCAGTATATCTTAAGTACAGACAAAAAGCCTTGAGGTTTTGAAAAAAAATACTGTCTTGAAAGGAGCTTAGGAAAAAGCCAAATATCATCAAAGGTGCATAAATGAACAGAAAACCAAACTTTCTTTTTCACAGGGGTACATTGGATGTTCTATGAAACTGTGTAGTTCCACAGTTCACAATTTCCACTTTGGTTTTTCCGGGTCCTTCAGAAAAAAACTCTTATTTAGGTCACATTGATAATGCCAAGAGAGGTGTCGTGTATTTGCGTCTCTCAGGAGACAGTTTATCAACCAGGAGAGAGTCACATGGGCTATGCAGAACTTCACAAAACTATGTCTTAGAAATACTTGAAGGACTGAAGAAAGTCCTTTAGATTTGTAGTTCCTCACAGTGAGAGATGATTTTAAGGAACTGCTAAAGAGAGAATGTTGCCCTTGCAAACTGGTAGATGCAACTGAGCTTGCTATTAGGCAGAATCTACTTCTGAAATTACTTTTGCTTTATCTAAAATTGTTATGAACATTATTTTTATTTTTATTTTTATTTTTAATTATTTATTTATTTATTTTTCATTTCTAGGAATACTTACCACATATTTTACTAGAATTTAACTTCAAATGTTCCAGCTTTGTAAATCTGTAGTCCTGCTCTTTGACTGCTAATTCTGTGTGAAATAAATACTCTCCTCATAACTACACAAACGTATATCCTATGGTTTAGCACCCAAAACAGATGTTAAATTGTGAGAAGCAGCATGATATTCTTTTTTTATTTTTTTTTAAGTGGAATTGCATATAATCATAGGCATTCAGATTATTTCTGATTTTTTTTTAAAACAATGCTTTGTTTTGTCTCTTATATTTCAGTATCTGTTCTAAAATGTCAGTCTTTGTAGCTCTATTGTTAAAGTACTCTGTGGGAGTATCTTCAATCCTTTAAGGTGTTGCTTGTACTGGTTCAAAATATTAAAGCATATGCATGATTTTAGAGTGCTATCCTTGTGTTTAAATACACACTATAGAAAGCTTTGTTGCCTGTGCACCGGAATTTATAACACTTTGCCAAGATGGTACTATAAATTATCTTAAATAAGTAGTTTTAGAAGTGTGTTGAAAACAATGTGCATAAAGTATCACAGGAAGTAAAGAGTAGTTAATTTGTCAGAGTAGTTCACTTATCCTTAGCTCATCAAAGCTGTTTGAAGCAATTTTACAGTTCTACACACACCAGTTACTGTCACAAACACACCTGATGTAAAAAAGACTAATTTAACTTCTTGCCAGTTACTAGGGCTGATCTGAAAGTAATGCCTCCTATTTTACTAAGCTGACCCACAATATCAAGGGTAGATGGTGGTGGTGTGGCAGTAAAGGTAGAACTTTACCACCGGTATCCCATTACACTTTGTTGCGATGTGGCTGATGGGAGCAGAGTGGCAATCTGACAGAATAACGTCTGATTGGGAAGTGTGAAGGAAGCAAAGGAGTTACATTGAATTCCTCCATGTGGAAAAAATGGCACCCACTGACACTGATGCTTGCGGATCATTGATGGAGCTCAAACAGTGAATGTGAGCACAGTAATGTGTGAACACAGTGGTGTGTTTCAGCAGTGGTGGCAGTGGGTGAGTGCAGATGGTTATAAGCACAGCAGGCAGGCTCTTGTTCATTGCCAGTGATAATCCATTGGTAATGGTGGTGTCTGTATTGAAAAATAGTGTTTTGTAGTTAAGGATTTTGTCAAGTATATAAACATAAAAGAACCCACAAGTTCTAAAATTTGAATTGCTAGCTTTGTACATCCTTAAAGATAACAACTAATAGAAAATATGTGATTTTAGTTTTTGAGAAGTCCTGAAAGGAAACTATTATGGAAGTAGCTCTTGTTTCAGTAGCACAGATGGGCCGCAGTTAAAGTTAATTATAATAAGAATTATAATAACCAATAGAATAACTTCCATTGGTAGCTCTCATGCTGTAGCTGCCTATGACATCAGTGATGTGTTTCAACAGCTGTCTGTGTGTCTGATAGTGTAAACCCTCAAATTTGAATTAGCGCGTGTAAACAGTGATTTTACAATAGACTGTAAGAACACATTTCAGCACATAAAAGTTATTTAAAAACATTAGTTTTGAAATTAAAAAGTGATGTTTTGTTTTGCTTTGCTTAGAAGGATATACAAAATACTGAAGTTACCCAAATTAATGGTTGTCTGCCAGCACAAGAAACTGACCAAAATAAGTCTAACATGCAGCTTATTGAAATGAAAAATGCTGTGATCAGGCATATGTATTTTGTTGAGGTAAGTGACATTTAGTTAATGCTTTCTTACCATAAATTGTGAAATGTATATAATGAAATTTATCCTTCAGTATAGATGCTGAGCTAATTAACTAGTAATTTGACCATCTTTTGTAGTAGTAATGCCTTTTAATAATTATTTATTTACTACATCTACCATTAGCCAAAATAAAATTTAATAGTGGTAATAGATATATGTGGTTTTGTGAAAGATGTAGACTTTGAAATCTTGGTACTTCCCCAGTCTTCTTGCTGGCAGGGCAGTGAAAGAAGAGAAAGAGACCTTGACACTGTACTAGCACTGTTCATCAAGGGCTAACACCCAGGCAGGCTCTCAGCCCTATTTTGGTTACAAATTCACTATATCATAGCATGCTATAAAATACTGTGTTTTGTTTTGGATGCCTCAGTACAGAAAGGACATTGAGGTGCTGGAGCAGGCCCAAAGAAGGGCAACAAAGCTTGCGAAGGTCTTGGAGAATATGCCCTACAATGAGAGACTTAAAAAGTGGGGCTGTTTAGTCTGGGGAAGAGAAGGCTGAGGGGAAACCTTATTGCTCTCTTCCAGTATCTGAAAGGTGCTCACATCGAGAGCGGGGCTGGTCTCTGCTCACTGGTGACAGGTGACAAGATGAGGGGAAGTGGCTTCAAGTTGTGCCAGGGTAAGTTTAGGTTAGATCTGAGAAAAAATTTCTTAGCAGAAGGGGTTGTTAAGCACTGGAATAGGTTCCCCAGGGAGGCTGTTGAGTCAACATCCCTGGATGTGTTTAAGAGCCGTTTGGATGTGGTACTCAGGGACATGATTTAGCAGAGGGTTGTTAGAGTTAGGGTAGTACAGTTATGTCATAGTTGGACTCAGTGATCTTTAAGGTCTTTTCCAATCTGAGTGATTCTATGATTCTAAACTATAAAGAAAAGGAATGTACCATAGCCGAAAATGGTACAAGTATTTAACAGGTGCACCTCTTAACAGATTGTTTTCCCTTCAACTATTATGGACTTTCTCTGGAAAAAGGTGCAACAGCAATAGTAATGCATTCTTGCACCTACTGTGGTGCAAGTGGGCAATTTGTGAAGAATGTCTAGGATTTACATTTTGTCATAAAAAAACTGAAAATTTCAAATGGTTAAGTGGACCAAATGTTATAAAACTAGTAAAAATTACATAACAACTGCATAAAAAAGAAGTAGACAAGAACAGGAAAACTGAGGAGAAAAACTGTCCATATATCAGTCCCCTATTTCTTATTTTTGCCATCTAAATATTAAAAGCAAATAGGTTGTTTTGTTGAATGTTTAAAAGGATGTATTTTTTTTTAAATTGTCTTTTTATGCACTATTTATAGATTGTTTACCAATATCCACTGTACAGGATGAATTTTTCTTGTTTTGTAGGCTGCAAAGCACAATTTTGTTCAGAAAGACTTTCTGAGTAGATGCAATCCAAAGGTAAGGATTCTTGCAAAGAGCATGTGTTGCACTTAGGAAATTTTGTACCGAAGTTAGGTAAACACAGTTCTGTTGTGAAAATTGCTATTGGAAAAATACTTTTTAAAGTGTATTAAAAGTACTGAAAAGTTAAGAACATTGTGGGGTACTGATTAATTTGTTTATTGTTCAGTACTCTACTACCGCCTACCTCTTATGAAGAGAAAGAGGCAGCGGAGGGAAGAGGTAGAACTGTGAAGTTTAGTTTATTTCTTGTTTTAATTTCCATTAGTTTGTTGAAATACTCTCAATATTTTTATCACTTTAAAGGTTAAAATGGAAATATTTAAAGCATATCTATTAGCTTTGTACATTTTTCTGTAGCTGAAGAGTCATTCTCACCAATACTATGTAGTTTTTTGGCATGGAAATGAGGTCCCAGTCTTCACAGAATTCCCCTTTTGTCAAATTTCTTTCTATTGAAGAAAAATATTTTTAAACATAAGTACCAACATTCCTTTGTTATTGACCTACACTGTAATGTTAATATTTAGTTTAGTGAGTTTATGAGGCAATAAAACTTTAGATTTCATAATGCTTCTGAAAATAAACTGTTATTTTGCACCCAATATAATTTTTAATTTGGATTTTTTGAATCTAATTCTTATTATTTAGACAGTATGAATATGTTGCACTTTACTGTTTGGTGGAATATATATTGCTAGCCTCTGCATCCAGTGTGGGTCTTTTATTGGTAGTATATTTAAATCTGTTAAACATTGCTCTAATATGGTTCCAGTGAGTATTTCCAATCGTATTGGTATAGTAAAAAAAAAAAAAAAAAAAAAGTGTCTGCAAACTAAATTAACTGATTAGATCTATGTATTATATTCAGTCATAGTTTGCTTTTGCTTGTTCTCCTATCATCCGTCTTTTCTGGTGTGTTTTGTTGTTTTTTTTTTGTTTATTTTTTGTTTTTAAGATATATTTTGACAGCTTCTTTTCAGCATTTTGCTTTCTAAACACAGCTTGTTTTTTGTTTTAATTTTCCATTTGTTTCTTTCTGTTTATAGTATTAGTACTTATGTACAAGAAAGTGCTAGTTCCTCATCAGCCAGACTGCCAACCAAAACAGCATTGTACACAGCTTACAGAATACTGAGGCCCTACAAAATATGTTTCCTATTACTGAAAAAACTCTACCTCACCAGTTTCTTGTCATCCTTCCTTACCCCTTAAATAAGATGAAAATTCATTCTGCACTTTCTTCCTGTTTGAAAAGTAGTGCATGATTCCTCAAAGTCTCCCAAAAGAGGATTGTTTTTCTTACTTGTTGTAGGTTTTTTTTTCAGTGTACTTTACAAATATCAGGTGAATTATGTCTTTTTTTTCTAGTGTCAGAACATTCAAGAAATCTAAGATTTAGTCAGAAGGTAGGAGATCTTGCTGGTATAATCACCAGATCATGACCTTGGCAGTAATTACATGCTTGTACCTGTACAAAATACTAAGTCATCTTCATATATCTTAACTACTGCTAAGCACTTTATGATTGTTTTTTAGATGTGCTGTTTGCATATAATTAACATTACAAATGTGTGATTGCAGATATTATTTCCAAAGGAAATAATCTGAATATTTTTATAGTGCATACATGAATGATAAAATTGAAATAAATGTGATTCGCAAACATGAGACGCACAATGATTTAATTAAAATAATCTAACTGTGCATTTTTATTTATCATTAATATTACAGCAGCCTATGTTGGGCATCTGATAATTGCAGCATTTGCAGAGAAACTAAATATGTAATGCTAAGTTAGAGCTTATTCACTCATACTTTTGCTAAGATTATTATATGATTATTATTTCTTTCAGAAGATCATATTCATGTTTGACCTGAGCTCTTTATGTTTGGTACTAAAACATTTCTGGGAACTGCTGCTAATAGTAGAAAACTCCATAACCTCAAAACCACAGTTGGACTTGAAGCATGTATTAATTTTAAATTAACTTTGAAATAATTGGTAGAAGTAGTTTTGCCTACTGTGCAGCCAGAGCCAAGTTTCATGGCAGAAGGTAGTGAAGTCTGCTAAATGTTGGACGACTAAAGCATTGGTAAATCTGCATAACTACCAGCAGGTCATATTCTTCTTCTCTCTTTGAATCTACTTCTCTCGGTTGTGAATCCCTACTCTCATTTCCCACTGCACTGAATTTACCAGAACCTCAGGTCATGTGGTTGAACAAAAGAGCTTAATTTCAAAACTGAAATTTCTATCAGCAGTGTAGTTGGAACTGGCTTAAGCATCTTAGCTTTGATTTTGAATACAGGTGGGGTGTAAATAGCAACATAGGATCTTCAGTAGCTCTTCTTTCATATCATTTATCAAGGGAAAGAAAGTTTTTGAAAGCTGACAGTTCAGACATTAGCAGGTAGATTACCTGCATTTCAGGAAAACCATTACATTCTTCCGGTTCCTCTGAAAAAAGCTTGTGAAGTTTATCGTTTAACTGTCATGAGTGGCACTGAATAAGAGGGAAGTCTTGTGCCACTAAGAAGAGCTTTGAGATACAATGGGATCAATATCTGTGCTATCTGAAGCATTAGCTGCTTCTTTGACATGCCCAATGATTACAGGAAAAGTAGGGAGACAAAATAGATGCATAATTTGTAGTTATATGAAGCTTATTCATGAATGGTGTATTTCATGGTTTTATACTTTTGCTCAGTTTCCTTCAGTTGTTTGATGATAGTAATTCACCTGGTGCTCTGGCCGTATTCTGTAGGATGTACTTGTACATGTTTGGAAATATTAGCAGTTACTCATATGCAGAAATTCTCAAAATAATTTACGCTCAAGCTATAGTGTATGTGAATTGTAGTCTGTGTTTTAAAAGGGAGAATATATTCAGGTAGTCTTAAGAAGGGAGGCACATTCTGAAAGCATTTTCTTGTGAATGAAAAACAGCTCAGTAGGAGATAAGGCTTCTCTATATTGCAATAGCTCATTGGATCAGGCAGTAAGTAATATTTATATTTTTAATGTTCTCCTTTATATTGCCAGCATTTACTTAAAGATTTCATTTTGTGTGTTTTGTGTTGTTTTTGTTTTTGTTTTTTTTAAGTTTGCAAATACATTTATTACTCTGTTATTTTATTCACAAATATATCTCTTTCACAGGTTAAAAATACTAACCTGTCTGAAGGCAGATTGTACATATTTGAAGAATTAATAGAAGAACATTTATTATCTGAAGTGATTATAGAGCTTGCTGTTGGTCAGAAGTACTCTCTTCCTCCCGTTCCACTTTTTCATTCTCTTCTGGAATGTGTCCTGTTGGTGAGAACAGAATGTTTAAGTATTACAACACACTAAAAAATTATAGATATTAAAGATGGAGTTATTATTATCCTTGCTTCTTACAGTATGTTTACAGCTTCATAAGTTGCTTGAAAGTAATGCCTCTTATTTATTTCTGCCGAAACTACAGTGAAGTGCACAGTAGAACTATTTGGTTGAGAAAATTCTCAGATGCAAAACACTGTTTTTCAGCATTGTCACCACCACTAGCTATTCGTTTTCACCAGTGATGTACAAGAGCCTGTGGTGTACTCAGAATTACCTGCAGCAGGGATGTTGACCCACTGTTGCCACTGCTGAAACATACCACTGCCTCACTGAGCTTACATCCACTGTTTGGTCACCATCAATGTTCATCAAAGACCAGTAAATGTCAGCAGGTGCCATTTTTCCTCATGGCAGTGATGCACCTTTGCTTCGTCTGCTTTTCCATGTCAGATACCATTTTGCCAGACTGTCCCCGTGTTCCCGTCTGTTGCATGACAACAAAATGTAATAGGATATTGTAGGGAAGCTTCTGCCTTTACTGCCATACCACCAACATCCACCTCTGATGTTGTGGGCCAACATAATAAAACAGGAGGCATTAGTTTCGGAGCAGTCTCCATATTAACCCTTCAAGTTCATTAATGTCTTCGCGTTAATACAATCTAAGGGGGGGGATTTGAAATGTGTTGGTTTTTATTATTGATTTGCAAATAGTGTGAATGTAGCCTCCAAATATTGTGGAAGAACTGGCCCATAGGTTTTTTCATTGTTTTTAGAAATAACACTTTTGTAGCATATTTTTTTTTACCTAGTAGGCTACAGATAGAATACTAAATGGAAAAGAAGCTTTGTTCTAAGCACTAACACATTCAACTGAAATAAGATTCCAGTGTCAATTGCTTTTTAGTTTTACTTATTGTAAACTCAGAATTTTGCTGCTTCTGATTATGTGTTACTTCACCGATTTAATTTGGTCACATGAAATTGGATCATTTTGTAGCCAATATTATTTACTTGTTTTATTACAGGAAAATACTGATGCTGTATTTTGTGCGAAAGTTTGTCATGTTTTGTACCTTGTTCTCCAACATGATCCTCCTTGGAAATCTACATCTATGTTAGGATATTATTTAGATCTTCTTCAGTGTCCTGTCTGTAAGAAAGGCACGTGGAACTTGATAGAGATGCTTGTAAGGTAAAAAAAAAAACAACAAAAACAACCACAAAACAAACAAAAAAAAAACACTTAGTGAGGTATTAGATGCAATAGTTATGTTTTTCCAAATATGATCAGTGTTAACTTGCAGATTTGTTTTAAACTTTTCAAAATTATAATAATCTGTGTATTACTGCTGTTTCTTGTGTGTATATATGCACGCATATACACAAATATATCTGTAGTTAGGTAGCAAAATTTAGTCTTACAAGGCATCAAGCTTCATGATCTACTTTGATTTTAGTTATAATTTTTACTGTGTTAAACAAGAGAGATTCAATCCTATACATGTACAGACACAAGATTCAGTATACAACAGCTCTTGTATAGCTACTAGAATCACTGTAATTGCACAGCTAATAATTTTGCTTAGGAGTATGTCACATGGCGTTGGAACAGAAGGGAATTAATCTGTTAGAGCATTTTATGTTTTAGTACTTTCTGGCAGATTTTTTTTAATTTTTATTTTTTATTTTTTTTAATATGTTTAATTGAACCATACAGTCATGGAAAAAGGAACTTTAAAGGTCGTCTAATCCAATTCCCTTCCAATAGTCAAAATTTTAGCCAGAAAAATTTTGCACACTTTACTTCAAATTGTCTTTATCATGTCAGACAAGCATTAGATTTCATCAAAACCTGTATTCCTTTCAAAATTTAGTGAATTGCTTATAGGATATTACAGTGTCAGTGAAATACTGCAAGACTACCATGTGATTAAAGGATTTGTAAGAAGTTCTGTTAAATCTAGTAATTGCACAATAACTCAGATAGAGACAGGAAAATACAGATATATAGGAAACAATTTAGTTTACACTGTAATACAGAATCTTCATCTGTATAACACAAGACCCCAGTAACAAGCATGTTAAGTTTTTGGAGAAAGTGTAGCTTTAAAAACAAAGTGTTTGGCTTTAAAATATGAATGTTACTGATGAGTAAGGTATTGTCAAAAGTCAAATCTGCTCCCCTTCCCAATAAATCAGACTGTCATTTCTGTCATACAAATAGATTTTGTTGGTGTTTGTTTTGCAGGTCTTGCCTTTATTACAAAAACATTTGTCATGCAGTGCCAGTTTCAGGGAAAGCAGATGAACAGAGGACAGTTCACAAAATGCTTCTGAAGTTTTTCTTTGATTTAGTAAAAGCTGAAGTAAAATTTTTGACAAAAAGGTAGGCTTTATAGGATAATATTACTTTTCTACAATTTTACATGCATTTCTGTATCTGCAGCAGGTTGTTTCCTGATTTTTGTATGTTTGTAATAATACTCTGTTCCACCAAAGTGCTTTGTAATCAGTATTGGTTTTTTTCCTAGTTGTGCTTTAAGACCTCTAGCTTTTCACAGTATTATTATTTCACTGTATTGCAAGTTTCAGTAAGCATTTACTGTTGCTCATAAAGCTACATTTTTAGCTTTGCATTGCTTTCATATCCATTCTTAAAGTTAGACAAGCAGTATTTTGAACACTCTGATATTAAAAAAAATTCAATTAAATGTTATCTTTCTCTAGGGAGATAATTATCTTTCCTTAGTTTATGAAATATGAAGAAATCTTGATTTTGCTCTCCCTTTAAGTAATAAAGGCAGCCTTTATATATTAGCACAGTATTAGAATTCCTTCAGTTTGACTTTAATAGTCATCATTATTTTACTTATTATTCATCAGAAATTGTCTGATCTTTCCATACTTAAAAATTGCCAAATCTTTATATATTTTGACAGAAGATAAGGCTTCTCTCTAGTAGCTACAGTAATCAAAGTGGCATAAAGATTTAGGTTTTTCCACATGCTTTTTTTTTTTCTTTTTTCTTTTTTTTACAGTTTGGTTGAAGGGACCAATTCACAGCACCAGCAAGTAATGCCACAGATGGTTCTTCTGAAGACCTTTTGGTTGGGAAGTGAAACCTCTGTGCTTTTTACCAAACACATAAATATTCTAGTGGATTGGGTCATACTTTCCTATAGAGAATTGGAAAGAAAAAATGATGTGAGTATGAATTTTATGCTTTAAAATAATGAAGACTGACATTTTTCTAAAAGACATTTCTTTGTTCATTCCTTTGTGAGGAATTATATGTAAGTATCACAGCTGCTTGTTATATCTACCTTTTGTTGTGAAGCATGCTGGTTTTTGCTCCACTAAAGGAAATGAATTGATCCATAAGATTCTCATATTGATCTGCAGAGAAGAAACGAGTCATGAGTAGCTTATTGGCTACATTCAGATCTTCACATGCCCTTAACCAGCAGGTATTACTGTAGTCATTAGGGACACGAGCTTAAAACATTCTGTCAAACAATAACGTTTAACAAAAGAGATGATTATCTTATTTTACAGTGATTGTATTCAGGAAATGTTGGAAGGTGAAAGCTAAGAAAACAAGTAGTTTTTTATCGTTTTCTATACATACACATTTTATTATTTTGTTAAATGCCCCCAATTACTTCCAAAGTGCTTTAGTTTCGTTTGGTATCTTACCTAGATCTTTTCATAAAAATGCAATTGAAGGCAACTTAATTGCTGTTCTGTGACCTGCTGACCAGCAGGACATTGACCTGAAAGATACTGAGTGTCCTCTATACCACCTCTTTCTTTTCAGAAGCTAGAGGCCTAGTAAAACATCTTTGACTTCTAGATTCTCACATAAAATACAAACTTACTGCTGTCTCTGCGTTCTCTTTTAAATTATTGTGGAAGCACAGAATAAATAGATACTTCATTCACTTTTTCATTACAGTAACAGAACAACAATAGAAAATCAAGTGTTAGGGAGAAAAAAGCACTTTCAATATAATAGCTGCTAGTTCTTCATTATGTTAAGAAAGCAGAAAGATTAAACATAATGAGTGTTTCACTCATCTTACCTTCCCAGACCTCCTACCTTTTTTTGAGGGCTATCAAAGCCAGATATTCTGAAACAGTGCTGCCTTTCATCCTTGGTCAAGATATTAAAAAAGCATCTAAAATTAGGCTTCTATACCCATATTTATATTAAAACAACCTACTTTTTTAAAGGTCCTTAGCACCAGGCAGGCTTACATTCAGTTGATTTCAGTGACCATTCTGTTTCTTTGGAAAATGAGACTGCTTTTATATGTTTCCTGGTGTTGAGTGTGCAGGTTAAGTGTGGACTCCATTTTCTTTTTATCTACCATGCCTTTTTTTTTTCACCAGCTCTAGTACTATAAGCCATACCTTTATTATAAACTGTTCTATGCATAAGCAGAATAATCTCTAGTGGCAGGCAGAGCATACTACTTAAATGAAAAACAGAGGAATACTAAAATACAACATAAAAGATAGCCCTGCCTTGTTTAGATTGTGGGTTGTTTGAGGCTGTTTTTTTTGTTAGGTTTTTGTTTGTTGGTTGGTTGGTTTTTTTGTTAGTTTGGTTGGTATTTCCCACTATATTACCTGTAAGCATATGTATAAGAATTGTACTTTTGTCACAAAGCCTTCTGGTTTTTTTGCCTATTGCTTTTCTGTTTTGATCTTATGTGCTATAATGTACAATATCCCTACAGATGCAAATTCTACACTTAAAAAGCAGCATTTCTACACTACAGTATTATCCTTTAATCTTGTATATTTATAACACATTCTTCTTTCCTTTGCATTCTTTGACAAAAACAAATTCTAAACCGAAATTCCATGTTTTTATATACAGAACTCATTGCTTTCAGCACTCTCAATTTTGTAATACAGAAACTTGAAATACTGATATTTCTGAATACTCAAAGAGTTAAATAACATAGTTGGAATGATCGAAGAAGCCAAATGACCAGTTTCTCCCCCGTTATGCAATCAGAAGAAAAACGTGTCTTATTCACCTATTAATTTTTAAATTATTCTAGAAACAAATAAATATATAAAAATATATGCCAATACTGTGTGCAGAATTTTTCACTTATACATTTTAAGGATATGATTCACTGATACTGGTTTTTTGTGTTTTTTTTTTAATAAGCAGCTGTTCACTTAAGTGGCTGCACATTGGCAATATACACTTAGAAACCAAAATCAAAGGAGTATCTTAGGCAATCTTCTATCTTTATATCAGATGAATTATTTGATAGTACAGTGTAAAGGGAGTGACCATATCTTCCTGCTTAGACATGGTTATTAGCTAGTGGAAAGAAGCAAACATACAACTTGCAGTTTGCTGAAATTTTTTGCAGTTGTACAGCAAAAGTACATATGAATGGAAACAGAGAAATTCATCAAATTTTTGAGGACTACGTCTAACAAAGTCATTTCTAAGTAGTAAAAGTGAGGTTTGTTTCATTGTTAGATATTGAGATGAGAGGCATCTATTTTCATGTGATTCAAAGAGATTGCAGCAAGTCAGCACTATAGGGGAAGAAACATATCTGTATATTTTCCTTCACTTCTCAACTCCCTTCTTTCCTTCACTCCCTTCCTTCACTTTTTTTGTTGCAAAAAAATATGTAATGTATGCATGTAATCATATATGGATTTATATGTGTGAAAAGAGCAATCCAGAAACAATTGTAGTAAGAAAGAAATTTTATGCTGAAATTTGGAGTAAGAGCTGCTATTTTTCTGGGAATAAATGCTGTGTAGTTGTTTCGTTTTCCAGGACTCTCATAACCTGTATCAGAAACAAAGAAAAAGAAAGGAGAAAGGGCTATAAAGACTATGGTTACATAGATGAGAGGCCATAAGTACAGACATAGGTCAGAACTAGCTGTGTGAATGAGGTGAGAATAGTGGTTGTGGTGTACCTTGAATTCAGCAAGGCTTTTCACACTGTCTCCCATAACATTGCCAAAGATCAGCTTGGGAAATGTGGGATATGCAAGTGGACAGTGAGGTGGACTGAGAACTGTCTGAGTGGCAGAGCTCAGAATGTTGTGATGCACAACACAGAGTCTGGCTGGAGGACTGTAGCTAGTGGTGTTCCTCAGCAGTTGCTACTGGGTCCAGTCTTATGCAGTATCTTAAACTACTTGGACTGATGACAAGGTTGCTGATAATACAGAACTAGGAGAAGCAGATAACACACCAGAAGGCTCTTGTGCCATTTAACAATACCTGGACAGTCTGGAGGGTTGAGTGGAGAGGTACCTGATGAGGTTCTACATGGGCAGAGGTGGAGTCTACACCTGGAGAGAAATAATTAGATGCATCAATACAGGTTAGTGGCTGACCTGCTGAAGTGGAGCTCTGTGTAGAAGTACCTGCGTGTCCTGATGGACAGCATGTCCTGACTGGCCATGAGCAGCAGTGTGTTCTTGAAGCCAACAAAGCTGATGATATTCTGGAGTGCATTGAAATAGCATGGCCAGCAGATGAGGGAGGTGAGCCTCCCCTTCTACTTTGTCCAGGTAAGGCCATGTCTGGAGTACATCATCTAATTCTGGACTCCCCAGCTTAAGAAGGGCAGAGAACTTCTAGAGAGAGCCTAGCAGAGGGCCACAAAGATTATTAGGGGCCTTCCCTTATGAGGAAAGGCTGAAAGACCTTACCAGTCTTAGCAATGCTGTAGAGAACCTGCTTTAAGCATTGGATTAGATGAGCTCCAGAGGTCCTTTCATATCCCTACAGTTTGTGATTCTGTGATTTGCTTTCATGTTAGATAGGATTTTCCTTATTTGAAATAAAAAATTAAATTAGTGGCACGAATTTGAGTGCCCTCACTCATTACTGTGTTAATCTGCTGAGACAACTTGATGGGAAAAAAAAGGAAATTATCCTTATAGGTGAAAATGTGGAAGCAAAGAATGTAGATTTTCCTACTCTGAAATCTTTTTGAATCAATACTCAATATCAGGTTAAAATCATAGAATCATAGAAATAATTCTATACATTATACAGTTCGAAAGCAAGTAATGTTGGTGGTGAAACAGCATGGTTCCTTGAAAAATAGCCTTTAACTTAGCTTTGGAACTTAGAAACGTGTATTGTTTTTAACACTGAGTAGCTAGTAGCCATTCAGTTATTGCATCTTTTCACAGTTATACTATGTCTATAATATTATCAAAAATGTCTGTCCTACAGCTGCAGGTTTTTTCCTTTCAGAAGGTTGTCTTATGTAGTCTGACAAAGGAATGTAAAAGAGACACATTCAATTTTTTATTTGCATCGTATCACATGGTTTTGATGTCCTTTCTAACAATATTTCAGGTATTTCAGTGTGGTATAAATTCATAGAATTGATTGTCCCTCTGTCAGTCCCTTAAACTGTCTTGGAAGTATGTTTAAGGCACTTTCAGAGTTCTGCATTACCCTAAAAACATTGCAGCTCATAAAAAAAACCTCTAAAAAGCATCTCTAAAATTTCTGTAATTCAAAGTGAAAAAGTTAAGATGAATTTTCTTATGACTTAAAAGCTTTCCAATGAAAACTTTTATGTGTACTAAGACTTGTCTCGCTGGAGCACTGTAGTTGACAGAGGAAAGCATTAAATGGAACAGCAATACAGGAATTGCCTTTGCCACGCTAGCAGTCATCAGTTGCACTGATATGTCTAACATGGTCAACAGTCTCTTCCCACTTCAGTGCTTTTTCTCGATAAGATAGTATTGATTCTCAACACTAACAACAGGGAAGAGGGTTTTGAAGAAAAAAAAAGTGCTTAACTGGTTGTTATTCGGTTAGCTAAGTATGGTGCATAGGGTTGACCTCAGCTAGCAGGCATGCTCATGCAAAACTGCTCTTCCCACAGCAGGACAGGGGAGAGAAATGGAAGGGCAAAAGCAGTAAAACTCATGAGAAGTGACGGAGATGGTTAAGTAAGTGAAGCAAAGGTGTGCACTCAAGTGCAGGAGAATAGGGAGTTATAGGGAGTAGGGAGTTCACTACTTCCCATTGGCAGACAGGCACCCAGCAGCTTCCTGGAAAGCAGGAGTTCAGCACACATAGCAGTTTACATGGTAAGACAAATGCCATAACTCCAGATGTCCCCATTTCTTACCTACAAGATTTTCATGTTGAGTATGATGCCATATGCTGTAAACTATACCTTTTGTTAGCTGAGGTCATATCCTGCAGCTGTGTCCCCTTCCAGTCCCTTGTGCATCCCCTGGAAGTAAGCATCGGGGCTTTCTTTCCCAGTTAGCTTCCCTAGCCTTACAAGCATATATTGGAAAAATATGAAAGCCTTGATGCTGTGCGTGCACTGTTCAGAAATAGGAAAAACACTGTGTTATCAATGTTCCTTTGGGAACAAATTCAAAGCAAAGCACCATAGAGACTGCTGTGAAGAAAATGGATTTAGCGCCAACCTGACTCACTTGGGTATTATAAGTAAAAATAAAACTGCAGTTCTGTTAAGAATGTTTTCAGAATAATTTGAAATACTGTTTGTAACAGTACATTATTCTTAGGAATTTTAGAAGTACTTGTATATAGGGAAAACAGAGACATACATAGTTTCAAAAACAATTTCATTGTTTGATGATATGTAGAGGAACAAAATATTAAAAATTAACTCTGTTCGTGCTTCATTAAAAGTCAAATAATAAATGGTGGAGCCAAAATCAGTTGTTTGCAAATATTCTCAGCTTTGGAGTCTTGTGTTCCAGTGAACGATAATCATGTGCTCTAACTAAATGGTGGTGTGAACAAAGATTTCTTAAGTGGAAGTATTTTTACTGTATCCAAAATTGCCTTTGGCAATAGCATAGAAATGTATGTCATTTATATGGGTGACTTGTTTTTTCTTACTCAGAGTTTTGATATAACATTCTAAATATTGCTTTTGTGTGTGTACAAATGAGTGGCTCTTCTGAATTTACTTTGTTACTGACTTGGATACAGGAATTGCTTAGCTTTCTATGAATTTATTCTTCTTAAAGTATTGTAGCTGAAAGTTCTTGTTTTGTGTATTTTTTTTTTCTTTTTCTCAATTCGATCATTACAATATCAACTAAATTCAAGGAAAACTGCAAGTTCAAAACGATTACAGGGTTGTAAAGCTGTAAAAGAGACTTGACTTTTTAAGATTTGGCCTGTTGAGTTTGGAAGCAGAAGCTGTTTCTTTCCACAGTGAGGTTTTGACACACATGGCAGCAATTCCCACATCAAATGGAAATAACTGTTTCATTCTCCTTTTCAATAATATACACGTACATTTTCATTACTATGTTTATGCTGTTTTGTGGTAGAAATGAGCATTTGATATGTTAATATTTCAATATTTCTTAAAGAGAGATTCTTGCAGTAATTTTTTTTTTTCTCCTCATTTGTAATGATGAACCATTTACTTCAAGAAATTAAGGAGAAGCTCTTGGTTTACACCATCTATCAAAATATCAGCTAAGCCTGTAGCAGTTGGCATGATCTAGGATGTCTTTGTTAGTGTGCAGGTACTTAGCTTAGTGAAGGTAGTTGCCGCTCATGTATAATCAGCAAGATTTACATTGCCACTATATGTGTGAGTTTGTGCAACAGCATTCAGGTTTGCAGTGTTAACAGTCATTAGTTCAGTCTACTGCCCCCCCCAACCACTCTCAAAAATACTTCCAAGATCAAGTGATACAACTATGTGGTTTAGAAATTAAGAAAAACAGTGTAAGTACTTTTGCTTTAGATCTACCTGCATCAGACTACATATGTATATCCTTGGCTCTGTCACTTCTTTTAAAAATATCATTATTTGCTGCATTTATGTAATGTATTTCCTTTGAAGAACTATTGAGGATTATTTGCCCTGTACTTTGCTTTGGGGCCCAATGATCAAGACGTATGCAACCTAAAGGAAATTCCAAGGCATTGGGGATGTTTTGAATTATTATGAGAAGATAGGGAGTAATTCATCTTTTAAAATCTTTAAATACTAGCTGAAACAAAATTCATTTTCATGTTGTTGACCAGCCATATCAGTGTGCTGTGTTGTTTCTTAAGAGATCTCATTGTTAATGTGAGATAATGTATTAGAAAAGCAGTGGGTAAAATAAATCAAATAGAGCTGAACTAAAAATGAGGAGTAAAAGCTGGAATCTATCTCAGAGATCACATTACTGACAGATTTTTATAAGCCTTCAGTAATGTAGATTACCTCACCTCCCTGCACAATAACTATTTGTAAGTAGGTTGCTCTGAAATTAATGCCTCCTATTTATTTCCATGGTAACTGATACAAACAGCACAATAGTGCTATTTGCTAGAGCAATTTCTCAGTTACAAAACATTCTTTTTCAACATAGACACCATTGTTATCTGTACATATTGCTAACAATGAACAAGATCCTTCATAAAAATCTTCACCAGTAGAGGTGAACCGCTACTGAAACGCACCACCCACTGCGTCGCTGTGCTCACATCCACTGTTTGGTCTCCATAAATGTTAAGAAGAATCAGTGAATGTCAGTGGATGCCATTTTTTCCTCATGGAGAAATGCATCTTTGCTTCCTATGTACTTTCACATCAGTCACCATTCTGCCAAACTGCTTTTCTGCTGCCATATGTGTCATTTCAACAACATGTAACAGGAGGGTGGGAAGGTTCAACCTCTGCAGCCATAACACCAACATCCACCTCTAGATGTCTTAGGCCAGTATAATAAAGCCATTACTTTCAGAGCAGCCCTTAAAGTTCTGTTTATTCATTTTCTTTTGAAGAATAAAGAAGTCTGTTAGCTTTCTGGACAACATTTATTTAGTTTTTTTGCAAATGATTTTGTGATCTTTCTATGATAAATCTCATCTGTGTCACAGTCACTGTTGCCTTTGTGTTCTTGATGAAGTTAAAACTATTCCAGTCTTTGGTCTTTGGCACTTTCCAGATGCTGAGGAAGTACTTTTCAAAGTTTTTAACCAACCCTGAACATGTGTTGTTCTCAAAAGAGTATAAGAACTGTTGATTGTGGTGTGAGAACACAACAAAAGACAGAAAAGTTCTGTTTCTTTTAAATAATTCCTTGGTCAAAAACTATCCAATAAACACGTTATTAGTTCAATTTCTCTCCTATCCAAAATTGTCTGTTGTAAAGTATGCATTCTCTTTCTCCAGAATACAGTGGGTCAGCAGGTGTTCAAGTGGGCCCGTAGTAACTCTGTGATACTTAGGTAGTTCTGCTAATGTTGTCACATTAATTTCAAGTGTTCCCACTATGATGCATACATTTTTCCTTTCTTTCTTTATCTGCACATGGCCTTTCCTGCAGATTCAGGAGAGAATATGGTAAGGTTAGTGTCCTTTCACCTGTTCCTTCTGTATATGCAGCTGCTGTTCTTTTAGTTGGTTTTGCATGGATTTTTTGTTTGATTGATTGATTGATTTGTTTTTTGATTGTTTGTTTTTCTAACAGAATACAGTTTCCTGATCTGACATACTTTTTCTATGCAGGAGAGTAACACTTTCAACTGTCCAGCCAGGCTCCTTTTTAGTACAGGTGCAAGAGGTTAATCACAACAGGGCTTTGATTTTGTGTTGTTAACTTCAGGAAAAGAGAATCTTGATAGAATGAGGAGGATAAGATCTCTGTAATTTGCATGGTGTTTTAGAAAATAACTTTTATTTCTCCAAATCATTGATGCGGCTTCAGTGAAATAATTAGTTTTGTTGACCTGATTTCAGCAGTTGGCTTTTGAGCAGAAAAAGAAATGCCAGTGAAGAAGTGATATGACAACACAGTGGGCTTTTATCTGAAGATGTTTTCTGGTGTTATTACTGTTACATTATCAGCATGAATTTACTGTACAGTACTGGTCCATAGATACTCTTTTCTTTCCCTTTTAGGCTTTCAGACATGAAATAGCTTGTCTATTAAATGCAATTCTTGGAACCGTAGTGGATTATTGGATCGTCTCAGGTTTGCTTATGGACAGAAATGTGTTTCATCAAATAGCTGATGATTTAGCACACTACATTGTCATTGCCTGCGATGGTGAGTGTTTGAAATGCATCTGAGAATCTTTGAATCAAATATACTCAAGAAGGCCTAAATTAAAACTCCTAGTTTGCATTCAGGTTATATTGTTCTTTCTTTTGCAGCCATGCCATTGTGCAGAGTGATGCATGTGTGTGCAGGAAACTGCCTGGTTGTGTGTACATCTTTGCGTATGTGGCAGGTTGTGTGTCTCTTCCAAGCAAAGACCAAATAGCACTGCTTTCTGATTAAAGTCCTTTTAAATAAATCTCTATAGATATTAATGTAAAATAGAGACAAGGTTAAACATTATGCTAGATAAAAATAAATGTCACGACTCTGAATGGCATATTCACTGCAGTATCTGTTGTTTCAGCATGTAGAGAAGAGGAACTCAAGTGGACCAAGAAATAATGTTAGAAAAATGACTCAGTGTTTCCTATTACATATTCAAAATACATTTCCATGTTTTGTTTTGTTTTTAATTAGAAAACGTTTGGAAAACTGTAACTCAACTTATTTACCCCTGTATCCTGATTTCAGTCATTATTTTCTCTAGAAGCATGGGTAGGCTTCATTTTGAGCACTGGTGCTTCTACTTGGGCACTTGAAAAGATTTGTCCTGAACAAAACTAAACTAAAATCTTAGTCTCTAGCCAAATAGTTCCATTCTGGTCTTTCTTAGGGAACATTATAACTATTCTCTGGCACATTATAATGTGCCTTAGATTAAAAGCAACAACAGAAAAACAATAGGTCAGTTGGACTTTATAGTATTTAAATCAATGGGATTTTTAGTTCTATAGCTTCTGCAGTATCTCTAGGACTTTCTAGCTTTAATATATTATGAAAAATCTTGTGAATAAATTTTGGTATTAACTTTCTCACTTTCTTGCTTACAAAACAGTGTTTCTATGTACGTCTTCATCAGTTCAGAGTATTCATGGAAACAACATTCATAGTCAGGATATAAAGAATAAAAATTACTAGACTAATTGGTGATCTCTACAGCTTGGACAATAGGACTTATGAAAAATTATAGCAGAATTCTTGTAAGATACTATCAGTTTGGAGTAGCAGTTGTTCTTCCATTTCGCTGTGTTAGTTGATAAGCTCCTGTGTGAGCATTTCTCATAAGTCTAACACTACAGCAATGCAGTGTGCTTCAGAACCACCATTCGTTCTCTAAAAAACAAAGCAAAACAAAGCAAAAGAAAAAAAAAAAAAAAAAAGAGATAGACCAAAGATAAACCTGATGATAGGGGTATATCTGAAAAATGTTGGGAATTTGCGCAAGGTCACTTTTAATACAGAAATCCTCTGCATAAGTTAAACTTTTTTTGTTACATATTTTTTACCTGACTTGTGTTTGTATTATGTCTTGTGAAATTTTAAATTAAATCACTTGCATAATTTCACTGAATTAATAATAATGAATAATCTCAAAATCAAGCTGAAACTTTTAAAATACTGGATTTTGAGTGTTTTTTTTAAAGTGTTTGACGCTGTAAAAAGTGTTTCTTTGCACTTCAAATGCACAAATAAGATGAATGTTCTAAGTAGTTTGTCTTCTTAGGTGATGGATAAATCTGTTTTAATAAGACTATTGTGGTAAATTTCATAGAGAATAACTTACAGATCTGCAACAGAAGAATTAAAAATCACTAAGAGATATATTCTAGACAACTATACATGTACAGGTTTGTATATTCTGATTTTAAGACTCTTCCTCTTCTCTTTGCATTCATCCAGATGTTTCAATACGTGATTTTAAAGCGTTCATTTGTTCCATACCGTCCCCCTGGCTTCAAATGTTTGTTGCTGAAGCGGTTTTTAAAAAAATGTGTTTACAGAGGAATGTAACTATTTCTTCAGAACCTCTTTCTCTTCAGAAAATAGTAAGTAACTCTTACACTTCTTAATACCTGGCACTTCAAATAGAATTAGATTAATTAAAGTATTGGAAGGTATCTTTCTTTGTGGTGTAAAATCATTTTCACTGCATGTGTATGCTTCCACTTGTAGGAATGGCTGCATTTGTGTTTCTTTTTGCCTGAGGGCGGGGTTCAAAACAGTGGTTAAATTTTCTTGTTAAGGAATTGGTAACACGTTGTAAAATTAATCTGTTTATGTGCAACTATCATGAGAAGTCAAAATTAAAGATTTTTAAAGTCATCTTTCATGTGAACCATTTGTCACAATATTACATTTGTAGTTAAGGAAAATGCAAAATATTGTATAGTTTTTCAGTGATATTTTTTCCTTCGGATTTTTGAAGAGGTGACAGTTATTATTTTGCTGCTAGGTACTGAATTCTGTAATTCTGAACTACATTATATTGCTATGAATCTGTCCTCTTAAAGACTTTCTCCTACTTGTAGACTTTATCTTGCCTTTAAGTTACCAACTGCGATAGCTTATTTGGAAATACAGGCTGAATTTTGCGGACCCACTGTTACTGGCAGGAAGACTGTCACAAGTCAGGGACACCACACAGGAATGACATGACCTAATTTGGAGCCACTCTGCAATAACCTTAATAGTAAAGACTGATGAGAATAGGAAATTCATAACTTGATATATGACCCAAAATTGTATAGATAAGGTCAAAGAAAGACAAAGTTATACTGGTATAAACTACTCCATACCTAAGTTTTCTCAAACTTTACAGGAATTTATTCTAAACAGAGATTATTGCTTATTAGAATCACAGAATATCAAGGTTGGAAAATACCTAGAAGATCATCTAGTCCAACCATTAGAAAAATGCATTAAAACAGAACACGAGCAAAAGACTGTCAGAATTTTAAGAATAACCAACAAGATCTGGTATTTAACAAATATTGTCAACATAAACACAGCAGCAATCACTGTATTTAGTATTGCCATGAATATTGATCACTCTCTGCTTCTACTTGAAAAAAAATTGTTTTAGAGCTTTAAAAAATTGCATGTGATTTTTGTGGCTTTCCTTAACAAAACAATTCTTTCATTCTTGCTCCATACAATAAATATCAACTATGGTCCAATTTCGTACACTCTTGTCACACAGCATCTTATCAACTATAATTTTCAGTATGTTCAGAGAGTGCTTTCCTATTTGCTGTTGGTAATTGTATAGCGGCAGGTTAAGAGTCCCTCTACAGCAAGTGACTTGCAGAATCGTGGGTAATCTGTTAAATACTCAAAGCCTTCTTTAATGATCACATACAATGACTGTATAATTATTGAATGAATTCCATCACTGGACCATGCAAAAAACTTGCATGACTTTTTAAAAAGAGCTGTAAGGTTGGGTTGAAAGCTCTGTATTTCTAGACAGAAGCTGAAACTTCTACAAAGAGCACCGTAGAGCTAACTAACTAGCTTATTGCCTCCATAGTGTCAAGAAGCTTATTCCAATTCCCAGTTTAGAAGGGTTGAAGGAGGGGAGTAATTCTTTGCCAGATTGCTCCTTGGGTTTTTCTTTGTGGACTGGGAGAGGAAAGCTTGTACATACTTCCATTAAGTAGCTTAGAATCAGTTAGCTTTGCTTCAGTCTTATGTCCAGCTGAAGAGACGAAAATCTCAGCTATGGAAAAAAAGGAGATGTAAAATTTTCCATTTTCTAGGCTCTTCGTTTACCACTGAGGCCAGCTTACAGGAGTGAATTACAGCAATAGTTAAAACAAGTATTACAGAGATTACATTAAGCAACCTGTATGTGCTAGATCCTTACAAGTCATGTAAGGGTCATGTTTATAAAAAACAGGGTGCAACAGGGCGTGGGTGGTAGATGACTGATTTATAAGAAGTACAGCAAAAAAGACTACGTTACAAAGTCACTGAAAATGTTACTTTTGCAACAGGTCGGTCCCTATTTTCTTGCTTTGCAAGAGGTGGGGATATGTGAGACAAGAAAAATTCACAAAGCAAAGAAAATAGGGCATTGGCCATGCCCTGCATCTCAGAAGGCATTACAGATGCTAAATGGTGATGAGCAGAACCAAGTCAAAGTGCTGCCTGATCTACCGTAAGTAATGCCTATAACATCACCAGTTTTATTCTGCTTTGGGGGACAGCTTCTGACCCGACACATTTCTTGAACTTTATATGACCTGTTTTGTTGTCTGCAAATTACTGCAACTGACAGAAAGCTCAATTTTAAACCTATAACACCTCTGGGCTGGGATTCCCCCTTCTGTCCCATTCCTCCATCTCAATTTACGCAAATAAAAGTAGTTATATTTTCCTAATATTTGATGTAAAGGATACATAGGTAAGTTGGACAATCCACAAAATTACCTTTTAAAAAAGTTTAATATAGACAATTTGCTTTTATTGCTGGATTAAATACGGTTATAATTAAATTACATGGAAGTGTCATTAGGACATTTTAGAAATAACTCTGAAACACATAGGTCTAAGTATGATGCTTATATACTTTAAAGGCATTAAGTATGTACACATAAGATATGAAATAGTGATTTTAGATGTGTCTCCTTATCTTTCTTTTCTGAGACAGTAAGTGCCGTACAAGGAAGAGAGCTAAGGCTTCAGACACCAAAGAGAATTGTTCCTCTTGGGCTGAAGAGGTGGATTTTTGCAGGAGAAATGCTAAAGGTATTATATATATCTGATTTATGTTAGAGACTTTATATGGTTAGAATTGATGGTTTCAGATTTAAAAATCTTGACCTTACGAATGCTGGGCTAAAATGATGGCTTATGTCCAATAATTATTTTCTTATGGTCCTTTTTTAATGTCTGTTTGGAAGGAGGAATTGCATATATGGTGGAATAAAGCTGCCTTCTTCGTTCCCCTCCCCCCCAGATATTAAATACAGTGTACAGCTTGTGTGAGCTCATTCTAGTCTTGCCCGTCTTACTTTGCTAATCCACCTCAACCTGTGCTTGGTAGGATCAACGTCTTCTGATTTGAAAGTATAATTCGGTCTTCACCGCTTTCAGTCCTAGACATTTTGTGAACAAAGACTGAGGAGTATGCTATGTTACATAGCTGTGTTAAGCATATGGACTGTTTTCTTCCAGGCATTCAGCCCAGACTATGAAAGGCATTTGGCTTTTGTCTTAGCTATACTGGAACCCAAGTACCTAAGGAATAAAACAGCACTGCAGTAATTCATTCAGTTCCTACTTATTACACAAATCTAATAAATTGTGCTTTATGTGAGGCTTTACCCCAACAGAATGACTCGTTAGGACTACTTTTTCTCATCTTTATCATCAGAAATGTAGCTATGTCACTTAAAACACAGCTATATGAATCATGGCACTCAGGCTTAGAAAAATCTGGCAAAAGCAACCTAGGATTGTGGATTATTATATTATATTATTATATTATATTATAATCAGAATTGTATCACAAACACTGAAGGAGAAAAAAACCCTCACTCTCTTTTGGGATTTAAGAGCGCTTCAGTAACAGAGCCAGACCATGCATTTTTAAAATTGGTTCGCTTTTTCTTTATTGCTTTTGCAAGTAAAATTGATGTGAATTATTACAGGCTGACTTCTGGAAAGAAAAGTGTGCTGAAGGACTATGGCATAGAAGCAAAAAATAAAAAATAAAAATAAAATGAAAAGCTTTTTTTTTCTGTTCTTTCCCTGCCAAAATTTAAGTAGTTGTCTACTGTTGAAAGAACATGTATGAAGTTGAGAGATTTATATAATGAAGGTATTAATATAACAAAATACACTGTGTTAATCTTACTGCAAATGCTAAGGGATTTACCCTGAGATATTTTTCATTTCTAAGATGTTTGTTGCATCATCTTTCACCTGGCATCAAGATTCTTCTCTGGCTCTTGTTCAAATCTAATCATGTGGTGAAAGCAAAACAGTGTTCAGAATGGGTCTGAACTTTTTATCATGCGGAGTCTGATGGTGTCTTTACATACAAGCAGCAGTTCTCAGTTTCTTGCTGTTCAATTTTTCACACTTCAGCATTATGTAATACTGAGGCTTGGGATTATTATTTTTTTTTTTTTTTCAGAGGACTTTCTTTTTATTATTATTATTAGGACCCCTTCATTTATTTCTCCCTCTTTCCCCCCTCCCTTGTTACTGTAGCCAAGTCAGACAGCCTATTGAGAAACAGCAAACCATCTGTTAACGGATTTGAAGTTCTGAATTATACTTGAGTGTGTAGAGGCACTCGTGCCTATCCAGAAACATTCATTTGAATTAAGCTATAAATGCTGTGTAAAAAGAACCATACATTTTAACGTAGGTTCATGAATAAATTTAAGGGAGGGCAACTGCACTCTAAAGTTTTATTGCTTCAAAACCCAGTATTTTTGGTGTTCTGTGATCACTTGGTGCTTTTATAGTGTGATTGAAGCTTTAAACCTTGAACTGGGGGGGATATAATTCCTGTGTTAAACCATTTGCAGTACAGTTTCATTTCTGGATCTCTGGTGGAACAGAAGCTCTGTGGGTTGTTGTTTTTTTTTTTTTTTCCTTTTACTTCTTTTTTTTTTTTTTTTTTTTTTTTTTTTTTTTTGAATTTTCTCAAAAGATGGTTAAACAGCATAAAGGAAAATCTTACTCATTATTGAATTTTCTGGCATATAGCCAGGACTCCTAGTTCCAAGCACTTTGATTATTTTCTTTAGTTGCTATCTTGCCTAGTCTAGTGTAATCTATTAATTTTTTATGGTAGGACAGACAGCCCTGCATGTAGCTTGCAAAAGAAACAAAGTGGAGAGATTGATTCAGCTTCTCTCTTCCCCTGGAACAGACATTAATTCTAAAGGTAAGTTACTCATTTTCTCTACAGAACTAAGAAATTAAGCCAGATAAAGAACTGTATTAATGTACTTCTGGGAATAAAGTTTGCAAACACTGCCTGTATTATTCTAAATAACACAAATTAAGGACTTCATGCCAGAAATGACTGGAAGGTTAATTTGTAGCTGAGATGTGATTTAACGTCACGTTTTCTATCAATTTTTTAAAAGAGCAGTTAATTTTTATCAGATGCTTTTCAGTTTACCACTCTGACCATGGTGAATACTAAAAAGTAAACTGTATTTCTGTCTAATGAATTACATTATTAACATTTTAATACTACTTCTGCTGTTTTAAAACTTCCCTTGATTTATAATTCAGACTATGCTGGCTGGACGCCTTTGCATGAAGCCTGTAACCATGGCAGCACAGTGTGTGTCAGTGAAATTTTGCAGCGTTGTCCAGAGGTAGACCTGCTCAGTCAAGTGGACGGGGTGACTCCTTTGCATGATGCACTGTCAAATGGACATATAGAAATTGGCAAGCTACTGCTTCAGCATGGGGGTGAGTGCATTTATGCTAACCTGGCTTAGGGAAATAACCCTGTTCTGAAGGCATGTGAAGTTTGTGGTTCTTTGGCTAATAGATATGTAAAATAAAGTGTTAATATGAAATATTTATTTTAAAATATTTTCAAGCCAAGCAATCGTGGCCACAATACAAATATTACTGTTCTTACACCTATCTTGATCAGCTGAATGTGAAATTAATGAGGGATTTCACTTCTTTTTCCAACGTGGTAATGTTTTTATTCTGCATTTTATTTAGTTTGCATTGTAACTATTATCTTAAGTAACTAATGAAGATTACCTAGTAACCAAGCAAAGCTAAGGATTTTCTTTTATTTTGACCTATTTTTACCATAATGCAAAAATAGATCAGTAAATCTCTATGTAACCACATATTTCAATATAAAGTTATTCAGCATTTACGAAAATTAATGTGATGGTCCTGGAAGAACACAATTTGCTTGGTAATTAGGTTAAGAAGGGGGTCTGTATTGTAATTGTGATAACTGCTGTTTAGGGATAATAGTGGGAGGGATGTGTGAGTTTCTAAGAAAAATACATTTTCCCTTAGGCTGACACATGGTAAATATTTTTAAGAATATGTTTTGTTCAGTGATGGGAAACTTGTTGTATCTCATTTAGGAATATCTTGCATCAAAATAGTTTACATTTTTTGTTTTTAAAAAATGAAAGATTCATCTTGGATATCAGCTCTTTTTTAAATTTGTTTATTAAAATGACAATTTGCACTATCTTTACTCTTGACCTACTGTGTCAATTTAAATTCTTTGCTTGATATGCCTAGTCTTAACTTTTTTCAATAAGGATAATTCTATTTGTAGCCTTAAGGTAAAATAGCACACTGTATTTAGATGGCCTATTACTTAATTAAGCTACAGAAACAAAATTTTATTTCATTCTTGGCATACGACCCTTTGTATTTTCAGTCTTCTCCTGCCCCCTAAAGGCTATTTCTGTCTGTTTGCAAGCACTGGCTTGTGATCGATACATTCCTTTGCAGTTCTACCTCTCTGTGTTTGCTGAGCTTGAGTTCTGGAGCTCCCAGGTGTTTTACGTGTCTACTGAACCATGCATCTGACATGCCAAGCCAATACCTGGGCTCAGTTCCATCGGTCTAAGTGATGCAATAGCCAATACTGCTGTAAGCCCAGCTCCTCAATTGGAAGTGGCATTGCACTGACAGATGTGCATTTTTCCTAGGCTATTGTGAGGAATAGGTTGTAGATGATCCTGTTGTCCTAAGGGAAGAGCTCTACTTGCACTTGCATTCATCAAAGTTTTCTGGCAACTATAAAGCTGCATTCACCCTTATCTTTGCCTCTGTTGCACTATGGGTTTTGGCCTGTCTAGTAGCTGACAAGACTATGGTGGAAGGCATATTACCCTTTTAGTCCATATTTAGTCAGCTCAGTAATTTAGAGTACATCTCTGCAATAGTTTATTCCATTGCTTTCCCTAAAGAAGTCCCTAAGTTGCAAAAGTTATGTTTTATGTATGTGGGTTTTTTATATCAATGTGGCTTCAATCCTAGCAAAGCTAAGAACTCTAATACAGATACATTGTGCACTGAATTACCCTTAGTAATTAAATTACATTTCTGAAAACATACAAAGTCATAAAATTGCATCATTACTTTAGCACAGTAATCCAGATCTGCATAAGCAGATTTATGTTGTTTTCACCTTTGAAAAGCACCACCTAAAGCTACAGTGCTTCAGCCCACTTCATTTTTTTTAGGTGGCTTTTCTTAAACTTACAAGATGTACGTAAACTGTTTAAGTAATAACAGCTCCATTGTACTAATAAACAGGAAACGCTGAAAGAATTTAATCTGCACAAGTAAAACATGTCTCATTTTCTTACTTTAAAGCTACTTATTATTATTAACTTTCCGACAGTGTCAGCAAATAACTTAAAACTGTGAAATGCTTGATGATTATGTGCATCAGTAATAACATTAACTGACTTTACATATTCCATGTATTGCAACTTGAAATTTTAGGATAAGATAGATTTGAACTTCTTTTCAGTTCCAGATAGTAATCCTTCATTTTCAGCATAGCAAAGCCAAGGAGAAAATTAAAACAATGTTATAAAGAGTTTTTCTCTGCATATTCTAGATTGTATTGCTAATGTCTACATCATCTGTTGAATCAACATAACTTAGTATGAAAAGGAATGTAAAGAGACTCCTAGTTTCTAGCAAAAAAAACTTCACCAACCCAAAACACTAACGTCTTGCTCAGCTGCCAAATAGAACACTCTATTATTAATAATATTTGTATTTTTCCTGCAGGACCAGGCCTTCTACAGCATAGGGACTCCAATGGAAAATTCCCCCTGGATTATGTTCAGTCCCTCCAAGTAAAACAAGAACTTCTGAACATTGTTCTTCCAGAAGAGAAAATTGAAAGCTTCTATGAACGTACAGAAAAAGATTTGAGCAGTCAGCAAGAAGAGTTGTGGTTGATTTTATTTAACAAGATGCTGCTTAATTTTTGTTCTGTTTATAATCTGTTTTCACCTTTAACACTCAGCAAGGTAGCTCTTTCAGATACGCTTCTAGTAATGACTGCTGATAAGATGAAAGGTACATTTCCTGCACACTGGTTAGTAGATACATACTTTAAAGAGCTAGAAACTTTTCAAAAGCTACCACAGTTTATTGAAGAGGTATCTGCATGCATGAGTGCTTTTCCTGGAGAACAGATGAAGGCTTTATTAGCAACTCTGGAATCTGTAGTAAAGGCAAATCAGCTATTTGCTTAAATCTTTTCCATAGGTAGCTTCCATAGGTAGTTACATTGGTTAAATCATGACTGCTAATCTGCGATATTTGGTTGATACTTCTTCTGGTAACTGAGGTACAGATTTTACAGCCATGAATGTTATTATCACCCATTACATCAATACTTTCTTCTAGTGGGACCTGGAAGTCAGATGCATTGATTCAGTGCAAATTTTAGGCAAAATCTGTCCACTCACACAACACTTTCTAATTGTCAGACATCTCTGGATGTGTGACAGTACTTCAAGAGGTGCTGTGTTGTTATAATCTTCTGTTTTGTAAATATTTGCCACCAGTCTCATGCCATAGTTCTGTAAAATTAAAAACAGAGATAATAAAATTGTGTTTACAGGATCGGTGTACTTGCATTTCTCTTGTCTTTGTTAGTTTGTTAGTACACAAAGATGCTCCAGGGCACTAATGGTCACATTTGTTTATGCAAACCAACTTGAGGAGTCCAGCCCAGACGTTTGGATTTTATTTGGCATTCCATTGGATGTCACTGACTGGATCTTTACCATGACCAGTACATCTTCCCTCCTCCTAAGACAGTGATGCTGTAAAGGACCAAATGCACCTTCAGGATGAGTAATGATGTCACTAGCTCTGCTCTGACTCATGCTGGCCTGCAGTGATGATAAATCCTGTACATTGGCAGTGCATAAAGTCATCTTGGTAAAACCCCTGGGATTCCTCCAGTTCAGATGCTGGTAGCAGTAGTGTTATAAATCTAGCTGTGTTGGCGGGGGAATTTACTAAGGATTAGACAAGACAGTATGAATATGTACTGGGCATCAGATTCTGACACTAAGTATGAATCTCCTTAAAAATTACAGCCGATTTAATGTGAGAATTTTGTTCTCCGTTTTGTGAATACATGCAAACTACACATGATAAATCCTCTAAACTAATCCTCTAACCTAATTTAGCATTGTATGCTACATATTCTATCAGATGGTCCTTTTAATTAAGAAATAGAGAAAATCCTGTGCTGTTCTTGAAAGGTATTGAGGCTCCTGCAGCAGCTGAGCTGTGTAATTGTGCTGCATGAGGTTGGGGGTGTGGAAGAGTTGTGTATTTTGGAGAGCTCTTGTCACAGTTATACTGCAATGACCATCCTTCCCACTCTGCATCTTTGTAGAGATCTGGTCCAAATGTAGTTCAGACTAGAATCTGAGAAGATGCACTTCTAGTGGAAGATAAGCTTTTCCCTTCCTAAGAAAGAGAAGAAAATGCTGCTTTAGAATAAGGACAACTGATTTTATTTCTTCTAATGGATTCAGTACAAGATCAGGAATAATTCAAAATCTTAGCCTTCAAAAGGAAGGTACTAATTAGCGATGTTTCCAGTTCTTGTATAGTAGCGATTTATAACATTAAGAACCTTAAAAGAAAGGGTGTGGATAATAGCTGCTTCTGAAATTGATGTTGCTTGACTAGGGGGAATAAGTTACATTGATGCAGCTGGCTCGCAGCGCATTAAAACTTCCATTTAGCCTTTCTGCAGCAGAGATATATGATCTCACAGCAATTAATCTGCTGAAGATGCTCAGACTGGGTTGGTCTTCAAACCAGACCTTCTTTACAAATGTTCAGTATTTATTAATGACCGATTATTATTTTTATGTGTGCATGCAGAACAGTCTGCGCTGGTAGAATAGAGGGCCAGTTCTTACTGAATTTGTTTCTGTTTGTTCCCTTTTGCGTTTCCTATAGTGAAAGGGTTGGAGTGAGCAAACAACACTCAAAAAGTTCTGTGTGAGGTGATCTAATAACAAACTTTTAGTATTTCCTGTTGTAGAATGTGATGAAAGAAACACTTGCACATACTTTGTGAGGAATGCAAAGTATGCCAGCCATATTAAAGTTTTCTCTTAATATCTTAGATATTTCTCTTAATATCTTAGATTTTCCACATCTAACTAACTTACATTGATGTACAATATCAGTCTTTCATTTCATATCATTAATGGTAGCATTGTTTTCCCCTTATGTTCTCTCAGTTTGAGTAAGGATCATCTGTTATGCTCTTCACGTCGGTCAGTTTTATGCATATTCAGTTTTAAGTATAATCATATTTGCAGACTTCGTGTCCTTGAAAAATCTTAAGTATTTCTCTGTCATATTTGACATAAGGTTGTGTGCTTCTCATTTATTAGAGAGCACCTATTCTCTTTCAGAGTAGCAGGTTTTTTGTTAAGTCATGATCACAGTGAAGTGAGCTCTATTAAATGATTAAACTGTCCCCTTTTAAAATCCTTCCATGTTTTGCAAGCCAGGATTCTTCACAAGAGTTCATACTCAGACAACCTCACTATCTTAGGCCCTCAGTAAGTCCCTCTACATCCACCTGCAGAAGAGCTTTGTTACATGTACAGATACCAAGTACTGCCCAGAGTGGTTGTTGGCTTGTTGGCATCATGATGCTTGGTAAAAGCAAAATTGGGTGCAGCACACTGTGATATGCAGTCAGGAATTAGAGTGGCATGCAGAGCTGTTGCTAAAGCCTCAGAACTTTCCAAAAGAAAGAGTAGAAATACACCAAATTTCAGTATTCTAGCTTCTCTGACACATACCTGTTGTTTCACAGCACTGGCACTACTGAACACAATTGTATTAAAGATGAACTTGGTGTTCAGAGAGTACAAAGACTTTTTCCTGAGTGTTTCTTACATTTCACAACGTGGCTCATAGCAAAGAAATGAGAAGAGATGACATACAAACAGTGCCCCTGTGTTTTGCTGCTGTTTAATTCTTTTTTAGAAACAAAGCTTCAGTCACACAGCTTAAATATTGCTGTGGTTTTGATACCCATTGAAAGTTTCTGATTGAAAAGCATCTCAGAGTTCAGTGCCAGAGCTTCCATCTTCAAGTTGTATATTAGGAAGAATTTCTTCTCCAGAAGAGTGATGATGCATTGGCACAGGTCACCAAGGGGAGTGGAAGAGTCATCATCTCTGGTGGTGTTCAAGAACAATGTGGATGTGGCACTGAGGGACGTGGTCAGTGGGTGTGGTGGGGATGGATGGACCATTGAACTAAATGATCTTACTGGTCTGTTCCAACCTTAATCATTCTGTGATTCTGTGATTCTTTAATGTAACTTCCAACAGTGCTGAAGCTCTTTCCTACATCACGTTGCTAAATTTCTGCATTGACAAAGGGCTGTTCCATCAACTCCTCTTCATTTTCTGGCTTCATGGAAAATTTTTGGTTTTTTTTATTTTTTTAGGGACTGATCAGATCTGTCAGTGTGAGTGGCCATTTCATCACCTTCTGCACCATATGGAAATCTAAATGCAAATGGCTGTTTGATCCATTGGTGGAGCAATATGCCGCTCCCAGAGCCAACCCCATCAGAATATTGTGGGAACATTTCATGTTTGGTGATTATTCCCCTCTGAATGCTCTTTAAAATCTGTCAGATAGGTAACTTCTGTTTTTAATCTGTTAAAGCGTACATTAAATAATCCGTTACTGTATTAATCACCAAAGTGTAATACACAAAGATCTTTACAAGTCCATAAATCTGTCATCATGCTCACAGGGATGTGAAATGATGCTTCTTCAGGAAAACTGATCTAAGAATTGCACTTAGCCAAACATTCGGCGCTGCTGTCATAGTCAGATGAAGATTGTGCAAATGCACCCAATTCATCAACCAATCTCTGTGAAGAAAAAAATTACGGACTCGGGATGGCCTGAGAAGTGGCTTTAAGTCAGGATATTAAGAGCTACTTTGATAGCAGCAAGTTCTAGGAATGCAGAAGCCTTTGCTGGACAAAAGTTTGACCCGAGGACTGCTGAGCAGTGCGTTCTATGGGCAGGGAGACCTGTGGGCAGGCAGAAGGTGAAGGGGTTAGCTGCAGATCAATCAGTGCTCCACAGAGGGCTTCTTATCTGCTAACCTGTGCTGGGGGAGAATGATTGAATTTCTGCAGAAATAATCAGAAATGTTAAAAAGTGATACCTCTGATAGTAATACGCATTTAAAAGGTAAATCAGACTGTTGTCAGCTTTTCACAACATCGGGAATTATGATTGCTGCCCACGGCCAAAGGGACTGCTGGGAAGAGAGCAAAGGATGGAGAAAACAGAGCCAGAGCACTGCGCTGCTGTCTGGCTAGGAAACCCACACCCAGCTCCCCAGGGCTCTTTTAATACAACTTTCATTAATCTTTAAGGATGTCCATCTTAGTGATGCTAGGAACTTGTCATTAGTCTTGAATGCAAGTGAAAGTCAAAACAGCAGAGGAACAATCAGTCAGCTTGTACACATGGTTGGGAGCGCTGACACGGGGAGGTGTGCCTTTGTGGCTTGTCACCTGTGCACTGTTGAAGTCTAATTAATCTGATTCTTGTCTTACCTAGACGAGCTTGTACAAATTTGCTAAATGTCACCACTTTTCAGCAGAATTTTGTGAAGAAAGGCTCATCTTTGTTCAGCTGCCAGAATATCACGTTGGTCTTTAAAGTAAAACAGGGTGGATCTAAATATGACCATCCATATACTGACACATCCGTAACCAACAGTCCTGCTGAAAATCCAGACAAGGCATAGCTAATTTTTTATTTATTATTTTTCAAATAAAAACTGGATTAATCTAAAAATATCTATTTTAAGAAATAAATAAATCCTAAAGCCACAGATTTAAGTTACACAGCTTGCTGGCTTAGTATTTTCTTTCATTGCCTGTTTAGTCTTAAAACCAGGCAGATCCCATTTCTCACTGATGCTTCAGCTCTGTTATTGATGAGCTGCCACGCTCCCTACCCCAGCATGTGCACACTGCTGGCAGCTGGCTCTGAGCACTGACACGAGCTGCAGGCAGGAGTTGGGCAGTGGCTGCCAGAGTGCATCTCAGTGGGACAAACTGTCTTCAGTGCCTCCTAAACTACTGGAGATGGGACTTTGAATGGATGCCCTGTGGGTTGATGATGGCATATCTTCTCTATCAATCAGTCAGCCCCTCCTGAGTTCTGGAGTGCTCATAGAACACAAAGAATTGCTTATTCTCTGGTAGCCTTCTCAGAGATGCCATGATCCCTGGTTTCCAGTTGTGTCCCCATAGTAGATAGCTGTGACAGACTCCATTCAGAGAGCAAGGGAGGATTGTGCATCCCCTTTGAGGCCATGCATAGACACAAACCTTCACACCCCAGAGCATCCACTGAAGGGAGTTTGTGCTCCTTACTCCCAAAGGGTGCACCTGCGCACTCCTGACTCTGCAACACTCATATAAAGCACACAGCTATTTGCTGGCTTCCAGATGTGTGCTGAACCAGCATTTTACATGTTCATAGCCTTCTCATTCCACCACTCAAAAGAGACTTGTTGCTGAAGAGATGGTATTCATGCTAACAAAGGTTGGCAGTGCCAAACTGCTAAATCCAATTGCTTTCAATGCTGAACATAGGAACAATGCATTATTTTAAAATCACATTATTTGGAAATACGTTAGAATCTGTATGGATTTTCCACCATTTAATTTAGCTAATGAGAGAACTGAGTTGCACGGGCTTTCCGCAGTACATGGACATGCAGTTCAGTACAGAGTGGAAGGTGCACACCATTGAGACAAAAAGAGAGTTTAACGTCGGCACCTGCCACCCCTCAGTTACAGCTCTGCTCTCCCGGGCTCACCTGCAGCTCCAGGATTGCACACAGCAGTCATGGTTCCCCACATCCTCAGCTTGCACTGGAGACAAATTCACTGCCTGTCTCCAGATCCGCTCAGCTCTTCCTTTGCTATATCACAGCTTAAATCAAAAGGTAAACAGAATATCTGGCTTCAAACTTAATTGCATTTCAAAATGTTGGCATGAAGTGCATCAACTTCAAAAATTTCTTTCTTTTTACATTGCTGCTATTTTCACTTTGGTCAAAATGCAGCTTCTGCATTGTGCAGTAGAGAAGCCCACAGAGCTACACTTAGTTATAAGCTGCAGTCATGAACCAAGGATTGCAGACTGTGCAGTGGCAACCACTTTTCCACCATGGAGAATTCATCACTGCAGCTCCCTCCCACCCACACTTTGATACATTTACTGGTTTTAAATACAACGCTCCACAAACTATAGGTTATATGCTTTCCTATGGTTTCTGTTATATATTTTCCAAAATATCCATTACAGCTCAATTCCAGTCATAGAGAGGTACAAAGCATTTGAATGGAATGGAGAGAGACCCCGAAGTCCAATATTTCAGAGCCACAAACAGACAGCAAGATGTACACATATACACATACAAATATAATGGAATGGTTACACAACTCCCAGAAGAAACTGATTTCTGTTAAATGTGGTTTTTCTTTCAGTTTATTGTTCATTTCCAGACTGATTTTTCATAGGGAATAATTTTAAAACAACTCACAACTGACCTGCACCCACTGTGGTGAGCACATGGGAACAAGATGGGAACATGGCAGCCAAAGGCCTGCTGCAGGCAGCAGGGGAACCACAAGGTGAGAGCACTGACAGTCTGACCCCAAGGTCCCTTCTGCCCTCAGGCTCTGCAGACGAAGCCCTGTTTCTGCTGAGATACCACCTGCTGACATAAGAGCAATATCTGAAACTTAGGGAACATTCTGCCTAGGAATTAGGCCCATAAGAACATAAGGCAAAGATAAATTGCGTGCATGGAAGAAAGGAGGAGCCCACCAAAACGCAAAACAACACAGAGAGAAGCAGCAGGAGGGTGAGATGTGGAGAACAGTGAGATTCCCCAGTTGCCAGCACTGGAAGCGACTGGGACATCCAGTAGAGGAGATGGGGTACAGCAGCTTTTAGTCTGGTGTCAGGAGGCTGTGAGCCAAGGTGGGAAGGAGTGCCCTTGGCACCAGAAGGTGCAGGAACAGCCCCACAGCACAGTCAGCAACATCTAGCATTAAGAGATGGGAAAGAAGGTGGCAGCAAGGGAAGAAGGCACTGATTTAGCCATGGCTTTGAGCTACAGATCACAGCAGGGGTGCCAGGGAAGTGACATGGCTGTGTGGTGAAGGGAAAATAAAACCAGGCTGGTGCCCCTGGAGATCTCAGCTCTTCTTCAAGATACCATCCATTTGTTCCAAAACTGCATTGACACAGCAAACTGCTGCCCGGAACATTTTCCTAAAGTGAGATATGTACCTCTAGACATATTCTGCAGATAGAATTTCATTCTTTAATTAATCCCCATTGATAATAATAATAATAACAATAACAATAACAATAACAATAATAATAATAATAATAATAATAATAATAATCCTGCAAGTTATTGACAGCCACCTAGTTTACAAGAAATGCACCTAGCGATCCATGGCCATCCTCGCTTCTGCTTCCCAATTCGCAATACACATTTATAGGGGCCTCAGCTGGAGGAACAGAGATGTAGCTGTGAGCAGCAGCTGTGGTCTCCAGGACTCTTTCTTCCAGTCTGACCATGACTTGTGAGCACCAACTTATCCAAGCACAAGAGCAATGCCTTGTACACTTAGTGCATGTCCCAGGGCTGGTAGTCTCAGGGTAAAGAAGAACATTTTTTACTGTATTTGCTCAGGGGGCAGAGAAAAATCTTCTTCTGTGCTATAGGTCAAGAGTAGATGTACACTGAGCACACGGTTTTATGAGATGGAAACGTCTGCTATTGGGGGAAAGTCAGTGCACCAAAACATTGGATAATGAGGCTGGTTCTAAAATGTGAAGCAGAGTTGGGCATGAGATCTCTTAAAGAGCTTTCCCAGTGCCTCGTTGGGCAGGAAGCTGATGTCTTTTTGTATGCCTCTGTGTGAGTTGATAGCAGCCACCACAGCTGCAGCGAGCAGAGCACGTTTATTGCATGGCTCTGTGCAGCAGGTGAGCTCCTGCCAGGAAGCACCCTGCTAGGGCAGACACCAACACTACATTTCTTTCCTCCTTTCTTCAAATAATATTTAGGAATAACACAATGTGACATTTAATGTCTCCATTTCCTTTTCAAATTTCTGTTAGTTGTGGCTATTGTAATGAGGCATTAAAGGAGGGTGGTAAGGTCCTGAATTCCAGCTCTTGCTCATTTCCTCCCAGCTGCTCCATGCTTAACACTCTGTATAAATTTGAACAAGTTTTTTGCATAATCATGCAGCATGTCTGTGCTTTCTTTCTTACTTTTGACTAGAGATCTTTCTCCATCAGTTGTGGCTCTAAAAGGTGCTTTTTTCCTTCTCTCTTTTTTTTTTTTTTTTTTTTTTGGTGACATTCACAGAGAAGACCATGTGTAATAATGAACAATTATGCAAAGTAAACTTTGTAGGAGTGTGTCTTTATGTCAGGGTACAGAAGGTCAGGCAATATCAACTTATTAAATGACTCCAGAAAATATTAGCCTGCACTCTTTAATCAAAAAGATATCAATGATCAACATTGTGGCCTTTCCTTTAATCACCTGCTGTAATTTAATCAAAAGCTGAGCAAGAAAAGCAGTTTTGAGTGTTACCTTTGATTATATTAAAATGGAAAAAATCTTTATTACTGTATGAATCACAGCTAAGGATTTCAGGCTTTTATATTGTGCAACCCGAAGCATAGAAAAGCTTTTGACATTTAAATTTAATTCAGTACTAAGGCTGATGAGAAGAAAAACATGGCCTTTAGTAAAAAAAAGTCAATTTAAAACTTTCAGAATTTTAAGTTGGACACTCAAGATTCCACTGGTGCAAAATGTGTCTGTTCAAAATACCGCTAAATCTGACATCCCTTGAGCACTGAACCCTTACTGAGAAAAAGGAAACTATCCAGAAATATAGTTTGTTTTTTTTTTCCTTTCCTTTTTCCTTTTTCCCTTTTCCTTTCTCCTTTCTCCTTTCTCCTTTCTCCTTTCTTTCTCCTTTCTTTCTCCTTTCTTTCTCCTTTCTTTCCCCCTTCCCCTTTCCCCTTCCCCCTTCCCCCTTCCCCCTCCTGCCTTCCCCCTTCCCCCTTCCCTTCCCTTCCCTTCCCTTCCCTTCCCTTCCCTTCCCTTCCCTTCCCTTCCCTTCCCTTCCCTTCCCTTCCCTTCCCTTCCCTTCCCTTCCCTTCCCTTCCCTTCCCTTCCCTTCCCTTCCCTTCCCTTCCCTTCCCTTCCCTTCCCTTCCCTTCCCTTCCCTTCCCTTCCCTTCCCTTCCCTTCCCTTCCCTTCCCTTCCCTTCCCTCCCCTTCCCTTCCCTCCCCTTCCCCTTCCCCTTCCCCTTCCCCTCCCCTCTCCTTGTCTTTTTCTAAACAATAGTAGCTCATGGATTTTTAATTTAATTAAGATCTAAAAATCATAGTTTGTGAGGAACAGCTCCCTTTGATTAATTACAACGACTTCCCAATAACTCTTGTGGCAAAAGCATCCAGTCTGGTCTGATGGATGGCATGGCCTATGCACATCCATTTCTATGGAAGGTGGCCACCGTGGACAGCTTTGGCTGGTTGGTTTGGTTAAGGTGGCTGAGGGCAGATGCTCTTCGTGTAGAATGATGTGTCCTTTCTTCATCCAGAGCAGGAGCCAACATGGAGCACCTTACTTCAGGTCATTCTCACCTTTGCTTCTACATTAATCATGCACTGCACAATGCTTCCAGCCACATGTATTTCACCTGATCCATCAGTAGCCAAGTGGGGAACAGCATGCTTTTCTAAAGACTTCATTTTTTTCTCAGTTGCCATCTAAAACTTTATTATTTTGTTTAGGAATAGTCAAATTTCTCCTCTGAGAAAGACACAATGCTTTTATGCTGTGCTCTAATTAGGCAGAAGGAGATGAGGTGACGGAAATCCATTGCTTCATACTGAAAAATACCTGCAATTTCAACTACATTCAGCTTTTAAATCTTTGGTTGTTCACCTCTGCGAGATTTCTGAAAAATTCCAAAGGAGGAAGCATTTAATGAAAATTTGCAATTGCAGTTTAGGTGGGGGGTGGGAAATTAGCAGCTTTAACAGAAGCAGCTGCACAGCAATCTGGAAATCAGCCCAGTTGGGAGGAAAAAAAGTTTGTCCTTCCAAGAAAGAGAAGCAAGCTCAGAACTGTACAGAAGTTTGTGTCCAGCCGCCAGCACATCACCTGTAGAAGGGAGGCAGAAAGGAGGTGTAGGTGGAACGTGCCCTTCTGCAGGTTGAGATCTCCTGCAGATAGGAGAGAGCTGCAAACATCACACTGATATTTGAATGCTGACCAGCAAATGAATTTTTCCTTTTTCTTCTTGCTTTGTGTTCCTGGACTATGCCAGAATGAAATACTTCACTATCATGCAGTACACTGCTGACAGGTCCAACAACTCTTCCTCTTGCTGTTAGAGTTCCTGTTAGCAGATACACAGCCTTCTTAATGAATTTTTGATTATTCCATTATCCTTTTAATTTCACCTTCCTTTTCAGTCCACTTGGATTTAAAATGCTAACTTAACAGTACTGTAACTCTTCAAGTTAAAGATAACTGATGCTATTACAAATGTTTTCAGTTATTTCAAACTTTGAATAGAAGTCACTGTACTGAGAATTTTCAGTAGAAACATAACGACACCTTGGGCAAATAGCCTGTAATGGATCCAGAGTGCTCTAACACTCACTATAAGTGTGGAACCATATACATTTCCTTTCCCTAGAGCAAAAAGCATTTCATGATAGTGAGATACACCATTCTTTCCTGATTGCTTATGCATGGAAAAGCTGCTAAGCAATAATACCAGGCAAATCTAAGACGGAACTGACTTCGGCATCCATGTAGAAATCAAAGTTACACTGAAATATTTACAGTATAAGGCAAGACCAAAGCTCTAAAGAAGTCCTCTCCCACAAACAGAAACTTAAAATATTGACAAGCACAGACAAAATATTTTAAAACAAAATTTTAAAATGCCCCTTTGTGGGAAGGATAAGATGCAGTTAATCCATGTGTTCTAAGTCACTTCTTACATTTTCAGTGAGATCAGTAGATCAGTTCTGAACAACAGAGGCATTAACGGTGATTTAGCAAAAACTGATGAAGCTGATGTTCTCCCCACCCTCCACTTCCAGATTTGTAGGCTTAGCACACAGAAGCCTTGTACAAGTACACTTGTATAAGTGTTTTCAAACACTTATAGAATCATAGATCCACGAGGTTGGAAAGGACCTATAAGATCATCTAGTCCAACCATCCTCCTTTTACCATACCTACAGGAAACCCCTAAACCATATCTCCTAGCTCCCTATCCAGGCACTTCTTGAACACTGCCAGGGATGGTGACTCCACCACCTCCTTGGGCAGCCATTCCAGTGCCTGACAACTCTCTGAGAAAAAAAGTTCCTTCATATGTCCAGCCTAAACCTCTTCTGATACAACTTGTGGCCATTTCCTCAGGTCCTGTTCGTTGCCTGGCAGAAGAGGCCAAGCTCCTCCTCATCACAACCTCCCCTCAGGAGGTTGTAAAGTGCAGTGAGGTCTCCCCGAGCCTCCTCTTTTCCAGGCTAAACAAACCCTGCTCCCTGAGCGGCTCCTCATAAGACTTGTGCTCCAGACCCCTCACCAGTTTTGTTGCCCAAAACCTGCCCCTCATTCCACCTGTGTGATGACACTGCAGGACTACAAAAAAGTCGCATTCAGCAGTAAGTAGAGAGATGCATAAAACTGTGTTTAATGCAGAAAACGTGTGTTCAAGACATAACCACCAAAGAAGACATCTGAAATCGAGTACAGGAAAAACAAAAACAAAATAACTCAGCTGGATGTCGCACACAGAATGATGGGCACTTTTAAGAAGGTACAAGGCTTGCAATGTATCAAAGAACTAAGCAAAACCAAAAACTGGCAACAAATATTTGCACATTGTCAGGTCAAAAGTTTTCTTTTCTTTTCTTTTTTTTTTTTGTCTTTTTATACAAGGCTCATAAATAAATCTGTTGTCATGAATAGCAAGTTACTCTTTGGGAAACACAAAGTGAAAAGGTGGCTACATAAGTTATGCAAATAAATTCATTTAAAGTCATGATGTAACAATAGCATATTTAGGCCTAAGGCTTCTCTACAGAATGGTTGATTGGCATTTTTTCAAACACAAGAAACAAGATCAAAATAACTTACATCAGAAATTGGCTATCAATGTATCTGTAAAATAAATTCAGAATGGCCTTTCAGGAGCAATGCAACTAACATAGAACTCTTTAGACAAAGATATATACATCTGCTTGCAAAGTATTTCTAAATAGTCTCTTCAAAAAGTATTGTCAGAGTAGTGCAATATAACTTTATCAGCAATTGCAACCAACGAGAGGTAACCCAAGGAGAACAACGTGGAAAACTCCTCTGGAGGATGGAGTTCTGCAGACTCCCCTGGGCAGAAATCCCCTTAAGAGTCACCGGGAGCTACGACTAAGAGCTGTGCACAGAGTCTCCTTGGAATGAACTCTCTGCTCACTACCCAGGGAGCTGAGTGCGGAAGTCTACAAGCGGAATCAGAATATATCCCCAAGCACTCTTTACGCAGTGGCCACTAAAACCATTGAAATGTAAACCTTTCCTACTCTAAGTTCCATTCAAATCATAAAACAATGCAGTTTCCATGCAGTAGGGCACAGTTGTTATCAGAACTGAAGATGTGATCAGCTAACAAAACAGTAGGTATATCAGTTTAACCATAACTGCATAATTTCTTCTACTCTATATTTCACACCAGTAACAGATAATGTGTTGTAGCATAGAGCACATATAAATATGATCTTGTGTTTTGAAAGCAAAAACATCTTCTGCAAGATTTCCATAGTAAAATATTCATGTGCACAAAAGGTGTTCATAGCATGACACCCAAAGCAACATGGAGATAGTTTGATAGTATTTCCAATACAGCAGAACTATGGGCTTAATTCACTAAACTATGCAGTACAAATGAAGATCACAGGTACGTATAAAAAAATCAGACAGGCAATCAATTACAAACCTGGCAGTATTTTGAGAGAAACAGAGATTTTCAGGTCTTATAATGGAATGATTAAAATGGCAGGAACTTCATTGGGGAGCTCCAAAGAGAGATTTGCGCTTGGAGTTGTTCATTATCTTCTAAGTAGCCCTACTGCACAGGAGTACATTGCACCAGAAGTTTACACCAGGGTCTGGAGTTGAAAACAACTGCTAAAACTTAAGTGCAGTAGGTTTCACTACATTGTATTTCTGTTGAGATGTATAAAACATAGAAAACTTTAACGATGACTTCCTGGATAAAAATATTACGGTTCACAAATAAAATCTGACAGAACTTCTGAGTCAGATTTAAACTGATACCTTTTGTAGATTTCATTCGCATGATTTGAGTATTTCAGATCTGTCTGACCATTGAGTAGCAGTGTGTTTTTACCATTCTACACTGACGTCTTCAACGTCTTATGCTATTCAAACTGCAACAGCCTTACTTGAAACCTTCATTAAACGTGTCTTTACAGTGCTAAGTATATATTCAATGAAAAACACATTTATATAGTATTTACAAATTCTCCCCATTAGAAAAAAAGGCAAAATAAATAAAAAGCTTAGAGAAAGGAAATGCTGCTTAGGCTATAGGCTTCTCCTTTTGTCGTCCCCCAGAAGATGCTAGTTTCTAGCCAGGATTGTTTTTCTTCCTCTTGCTTGGGCTGTGACTGGGATCTTGTTTCAGTTCATGATATTGCACCTGTTTAAACACAACATTTAGAAACTGGTCAGATGGGCACTTGCTAGAGAAAGAAAGAAAGCGTTCTATTTTTTTCCCAAGGTGAAATGAAAAAAAAAAAAAAAAACAAAAAAAACAAACAGGGAAAACCATCCCCCTGCAAACTATATGGAATCTACAGCTGCACTTCAACAACAGAATGATATAGTTCCGAAGTAAGAATGAAAAACGCAATTAGGAAAATCCCGCCAGGAAGTAAGACTCTACTGATGTAAGCTTTAAAAAGGCTATGAGATGTCAAAGAAAACAAACACTACCATCTCAGGAGCTGAATGAATATTCTTTGCAGTTTGTTTCACAAAAACATGCCTATTTTCAAAGGCCTAACAAAGGCAGGATCAGATTCACATCAGGCATATGCACATGCACCTCTTATTTACACCAGCTCTGACCTGAAACCACTGCCAAAAGTATGGTAAGAGTATCATCTTTTATGCGTTCAATACAGAACATTGGCTCCTGGCACTGTTTCACTCTCCACTGGCCTTTCTGTGTGCCTTAATGGCCCAAGGCAGCAGTGCTTCCTCCAAAAAATGACTACAGTGCCTTATCCCTGGAGGCTGTTCAGCACAAGCTCTAGCAGCTACAAACAACTCCCAAACACTTGTATTCTTACAGATTTTTTGTAAACATAATAGAGACAGTAGATAACTGCTTGCAAGACCAAGTATCAGATTTCTTAAAATTCATGGCCTTCACCACTCTTGAGTTTCAATTTCTTCAAGGCAAAGAAAGTGAAATCAAATCAATAGCTTTAAAGTATATACATTTATTTATTTGTTTATTTATTAAATCAGAAAATCGTGATGTCATCTGTTAAACTAAAATTTAGCAGCTTAAAAACTATACACACCACTTGCACATCTGAAGGAACTCTGGACAGGAAGTCAAGTAGCTCGTTGTTATCAATTGCATATGGACTTCGAAGCTTCTTTGTAAATTTATTGATACCTGCAGAAGCGAGCATTCAAATGTTACTGCAGTCATCTTTTTTACTCAGTAGATATATACAGTAGATATATACACAGAGGAAGTCCTGAGAAATAACTTAGGGTCAGTTTCCAAGCCTGATGAATGAATGCACAAACTATAAATGCATACTCTAGCAGCCGTCATCTGCTGATGTAGTTCCCTCTGATTCAAAGTGCAAACATTCTCACAAAGCATTCCAACTCTAATAATTTTAAACAAATCTGACTGAGATCTCCCTTTACAATGAGAAATGTGTTCATTATGCAAAAAGTAAGGAGGAGGAGAGGAATAACATGTACCCCATCCCTAAGACGGATAGGACTAGTAATGGAAGGCTTAATAACGGGTTAAATAAAATGAATATCTGTCTACTGATGAAGCAGATGGGAAGAAGCTCACCCTATGAAGGCTGAACGAAGAAGTAACACAAACCTCTGTCTGTTAATGTCAGATGCAGATGATGTGATTCCACAGAGAGAATGGACACAATGGCTCTTCTAAACATTATAGCCTTACAGTGCCAATTGGCAAACAGAATTCAGAAGCACCAAGAAAATCCTCCC
Source organism: Coturnix japonica (assembly GCF_054131305.1). Classification (NCBI taxonomy): domain Eukaryota; kingdom Metazoa; phylum Chordata; class Aves; order Galliformes; family Phasianidae; genus Coturnix; species Coturnix japonica. The sequence goes on along the minus strand of NC_140702.1, from coordinate 15,943,587 downwards.
TTAACTGTGATAAAAGTAAGCTTTTAACTTATCTTTGTATATGTACCATGAAATATAATCTCAGATTCATGCAGTTTTCATGACATCCTTGTGTATGGGTACTGGAAACACACATCTAAGTCATGACTACGAATGGTACAAACTGCACAGATTCTCAGATAAGCAGGAGAAAGCTGTTTGAAAACATGCTGGTCTGTGTAATTTATCAAGGCTGCATCAGCGATAATTTAGTTTATCTTTCAAGACATCTTTGGGGACTTTTAGAAAGCTTTAGCAGGGGCATAAAGCTTCAGGACATGGTGCAGAAGCAGCAGCAGTCTTGGAAACACCCTTGGACTCTCACTGAATGAATTCTCAGCCCTCTGATGAAGACAGAAGACTGCTGCAATACTGTTATCTAGAGATTAAACAATGAATACTGTAAATGAACATGTGGATTTCAAAGACGTTTGAAAGAAGATCCTTTCCATCAGCAAGTTACTAAGAAATTCAAGGTCTGCCCAACTGTTTATTACAAATGGCCATTGGAACACTCACTGATGAACTCAGGAATTAAACAGACCTACCTTATATGTTGTTACTCAATGAAAAGGCACTGTGAAAGCAAATGCATGCAGCAGCAAGGCTTGAGAAAAGAGAAGAGCAGAATATATGAGCCACGATGCTACAGAGGAAACAAAATGCAACAAGAGGATTAGGCGTCCTCTAAAAGATTGAAAAAAATCAGTTTATAGTTATTTTCTTTATACTCTTTAATAAATAAACAACTGTAGCATCAACCAGGACTTTGCACTGCTGGAATTAGAGCGTAAATGTGGTTCTTGTTCCAGTGGGGCTAATGCAGCACTAGCTCAAGGACCAAAAGCCTGCTGAAGAGAAAAACAGCTAGGAGGCAAAGAACTGAGAATTTCTTGCCAGAGCAGGCAGGAACAGGTCGTCCCTACAGATGCACAGGAGAAAGACAGCTATACATACGACCAGCCACCGCATGGAGTAATTTTCATAAAAAAACCATCTGCCTTCCTAGAGAACAGCACGGGCAGATGCCACTACAGAGATGCTTGGGTTCCTATGGACGAAAGTCAAGCAACAGAGATGATTCCTTTCAAGTGCAGGATATACAAATGGGATGAACAAATGTATATACAAAGGTGAGGCTAGAAACATAAAATAATGGAGAAAGCAGGCATGTGTTTGGAATGCTACCTGTCTAAAAGGAAAGCCACTCCCTGCACATGGTATGACATGTTGCTTTGCTAATGCATTTAATCCCTGAGGAGGTTCAGATTGCTAGAACCACAGCCACGCAGAACCTCTCTGGTCTTCCTGCATGATGGAAGACAAATAGGTAACCCCACATATCTGCTCAACAAGAGGCTGCCTGAACTGAAATGCAAATGAAAAATGTGGAGCTGAAATCTCTAATGAGATGCTTGAAATCATATGACCAGGTAACTTCTGAGATGCAGAAATAGAAAAGGGAAAGAGAACAAGGTGCACCTAAAATAATTAGTGATTAAATTACTAATTTGCATTCTGGGAGGCATGGATTCAAGTTTGAGAGAAGAAGCTTTTTCTTGAGACAGAGACATAAACACAGATTTCTGTGTGAAGAGTAAAACCTGCCAAGGTATTGCAGGGGGGCTGCTGTCAGTAGCCTTTCAAATGCTGACTTAACACTTTTTTGGGTCTTGGAGGGGTATTATAAGCTTAAATTGTTGCATAAAATGAAGGGGATGTATGATGTTGAGTGTGTAAGAGCTCAGATCTGTCCAAGAAAACTGCTGAACAAGAAAGGCCAAGTACTTTAAACAAAAAGCCTAAAGCATCTCATCTGTGGTAGGAAGAGAGCAAATCTGGGAATAAACTAAAAATGTGAGCTGAATCCAAGTGACATGGGGTATGGGAATAAATGAAATTCCCTTGCAAGAAAAGACACTGTGGAAGACTATATATTTGATTCTTTTAGTTCTTTAGTTCAAATCCTCATAACTTGTACTTCTCTATTTTGTATATTCTGCTGCACTGATTTGTAAAGACTCTGCAAGAATAATACCAATCCTGGCTGATATATAATAAACATACCATTTGATGTAATTTTAATGATTTTATGTTCATCAAATTCATAAGTTCTTTATAAAGGCATGATTGTTTCCATTAGAAAGGATTTAGCAGAGATAGTGTTCTTTACAACTTTACACTACTGAGGTAAGCATACAGCTGCTGGTGATGTACGATGTATAAGAAATGAACAAATGCAAATTTAGCAGTATAATTTACAACAGATGAAGTAGTGGTACTGTTTAAAATCATTATAAACATAAGGAGAAGTAATGAGAGTTTGGCTCAATCACAGTTCCATCCCCAAGACCTGTGCTCCAGGTCCTAAGTTTCATTTCATTATCAACTGGCCAGACACAATGTGCATCTTTCCTTCAAACTAAAGGTGACCTTTTAAACAGGTTTCTTTTTGCTATGTTTACATATATTTTCACAAGATAAAGTACAGCAGTAAAACAGTCATATTGTCCTAAATGCACTATATAGATTGAAATGCCTCTGTTTGTGTATAAGTGGTGAAAATAAATCAGAGTAATATCTAGACAAAGCTACACTTTGATATATGAAGAATCCTCATGGCTACATGTTTATAGTATGATGAAGTCCAGAATGCCAGCTAAGAAAAATGCATTTTGCAGGTGGGCCTAAATCTCTACACAGTTGTGATTTTTAACTAACCTGTCTGTTTCCATCATAAGGAAGCTTCATGACCATAAATACAGAAAAGTACTGACAATGTAAGTCATCCCTTAAAAAACATATTTTTCTAAGTGGCACAGGCAGTTAAAAAAGGGCTTTACTTACCCCAGACAAGGACAATGTATCTCAGTGGAATTAAGTAGAGGATGACTGTGAACACACAGAGGGCAACAATTGCCAGCCAGCTCAGGAATGGGACAGTCCAGTTGAATGTGCTAAATGAAAGATAAACAAAAGTCAGAGCTTTGGTTACCTGGCAGTCAATAATAAAATGCACACTGGGCAGGAAATAGCCTAGGAGGATTTGCAGTTTCCATTAGTGACAACAAACTCAAACTACAGATGAAAGCACAGGTGCTGGACATCAGGAAGAACGTTTGGATCAGGTAAAAAGAAAGGATGTCCTGGCAACACAACCATGCCACTGTATGGCACGTCTCCATGGGGCCATGCTGCCCACCTCTTCCAAAGGAAGTGCACTCAGCTTTATAAATTTCCATGCTTGCCCCCAGTTTCAGCACTGGACAAAATAAACATTTCCTATCTCTGAAGATGTATTTGTTCTGGCAACTGTGATCTCCATTTTCAGCTCATTTTTGCTTGACCAGCAGGGACAGGAAGTGGGAAGAAAGTTATGAAAAGGAGGAGACAGAACAATTGGTCCAGAAGCCAAGGATGATACAACAGCAGGAGATGAAAAAAGGACAAACAAAAATACCCCACTTTGAGTAAGCAGGAGAAAAATCAAGAACAAAAAGAGGAAAAACAAAACAAAATGCTGCTGATCACCTTATTTTGGTTGATGTATGGGCAGAATGAGTGAAAACTAATGAGTCTAGAAATAGCCACGTGGTGGCTGCCCAGTTTCTACAGGCAGGGAAGAGAGAAAGGACAGATGGACGACTTAAATGTGTGTCCCATGGGAACACCAGTACAGGGAGCTTGACGAAGTGGGATTGCACCATGAAAGCACCACCATGTCAAAGGTGCAACATGACATTTATGCAGAAGGAAAACGCAGCTTTGGCTCTAAGTAGCTTGATGATACTCTTTAAAGTATTACCACTAACTATATGCCCAATCAGTGCGATTACATTATTTTGGCTTCTCTGGCTGAATAATTGCAATTATCTGAATTGCTAGCCATATTTTTCATAATGAGCTCTGGCTTCATGTGTTTATTTGTCTTCTTTTCTCCCTGGCAATTTTGACATGTCTCCAGAGCGAACATTATGTAGTGTCACTTGGTGTGGGATCACTCCCGCTCTCCTCAAGGGACACCTGCTCTTTTCCCCTCTTCTGTATGCATTTGGGATGAACAGAAGGTTGAGGGTCTGCTCATGTTCCTGTGACTCGGCTTTGTGCAATGGATCACAGACACGCCATGTGTGGGAACACTGGCTCCTCACTTAGCAAACCTCCTTATGTGCTGTGTTAGCACAGCATTCAGTACAGGTTTCCCATTATAGTTTTAGGAACAAATTACAGAGATTTATAGGAAGATTCGGTCTCACTATGCTTAGAAAATTCTGTTGCTCTCATCTGGTATATAACAGAACAAACCCTACTTCCAAAATGCACAATTTGAAAAACTTAATCATAAAGGCAACTTCCATAAGCAGTCTTCCAGTAAAAGACTTATTTCACAGAAGTTCATTTTACTTGTCTGCAAAACTTGTGCAATAAGATGCACTCACATCTGCCTCTGCTGCTGTGAATGTGGCCTGTTTGGAAGTGTCCCTGCGAGAACGTTTCCTGCAGCATGACCTCCACCCAATATATAAATTCTCTAAAACTGCATTACAACAGCATTTATCTTGGGGTCATATCCCTCTGTATGTGCTATTGTCTTAGAAAATGGGAACACCAAAGTGCTGCACATTGAATTGAGTAGTGGGGGAAAAAAAGAACATACTCCAGCTACCTCTTGCTCAGAGTATACCCAAACCAAGCAAGAACACACAGCTTTGACTTTTCTTTAAGACATGTGAGGTGTGTGAACAGAAACTTTATAGCAAGACTAGTCTGTATGTCTTACAAGACACCTTTCTGCCTACCCTTTCTGCCACAGTGGAAAGCAGGATGTGAACACTCTGCTCATGACTCTTAATCTTGCAAGTCTCTGCTCTCAGCTTTCAAAGGGCAGAAAGCCAAGTCAGCTCTGTCCCTGCTTCTCAGCTGACAGTGCTTCTGGAGGGAGCAGTTCTGATGTTAAAAGTCCTTAGACTGCTGCTCAGTGACCATGCAAAAAACTCACCAAACTTCCTGTCATAAATCTCAAGCCTCTCTTGCTTAAGGTCTAAACTTGTTGGCAGTTCTGATGTATCATCTATAAAGTGCTATAAATTAAATTTAATGCAAGAGGAAAGGTCTTCTTAACTTACATAAACAGAGCATCTACAGCAAATGAATATGTATATTGGAGAAACATGGAATCATTAAGGTTGGAAAAGACCACTAGGATCATCATGTCCAACCCAAACCTATCTGCATCATTATGTCCCTCAGTGCCACATCCACATAGTTCTCAAACAGCTCCAGGGACAGTGACTCCACCACCTGCCAGGGCTGCCTATTCAATACCTCACCACTTTATCAGAGAAGAAATTTTTCCTTATATCCAACCTGAACCTCCCCTGGTGCAACTTAAAGCTATTACCTCTCATCCTATCACTGTTACCTAGGAGAAGAAGCTGACCTCTCCCTTTATCAAAACTGCATTTTTTATTATTAAGTAACTGCTGTTGGATTCACAATAAGATTCTCATTCTGTTCCCTCCAATGCCTTAATTCTGATGTTTTCCTCCCAGTTAATATATTTTTGAATTCCAAAATTAATCTGACAATATTGTCATTAAGTTAGGGCTGCCACAGAGCTGAGTTTTAGGGACAGATCAGCCATAACTGGAGCCTCCCATGAACAAGAGCAGAGAACAGTTCAGCACCATGTCAGCACTTACTTCTTTATCCTTTCCCCGAAGGAAGCGACTTCATCAAGGATGTTCTGGACACTGACACACACCTCTTGAATGGCATACAGTTTATCCATAAATCCTTTTTTCTCGCTGTCCTAAAGGAAAGATTAATAGTTATTATACAAAAACAAATCTGTAGGAAGTATGCCATGCATCCATTGAAGAAGTTTCATACAAGTTGTTTCGTTTAGCACAGGAAAGGCACACTTATCATTCTGTGCCACAGATTCATTTCTTATACCTGGTCTCACATACCTACCATGCTCACAGAAACTCTGCCAGCTCTTCAGCATACTCTGTGCTGCCTTCAGACCATTGGCTGTGAACACAGCAGCACAGGGGCAGCCCCATCTTACTGTGTGACAGCATGTTGTACCCACGCCACAAACCTGTGCATGTCGAACAGTGCTGGGCTAGTCCTTCTTAATATTCAAGTATATGAAATGTACTGGAGATATAATTACAAGCTGTTTCTAATAGCAGGCAGGCTGTAGCATCAAGTCCACACAGAGTGAGAATTCAACTACAATGCTGAATTAGATGGGCTTAAAACCACTCATAACTTCAGGCAAAAATAACAGTTTCTCTTCATTTTTACTGACTACCCAGAAAGTCAGAAGTGTTACTCAACATTTTCAGTGGATTAATGTCATATTATATTTTCTAGGTTAAATTTGATTAGTGCATTCCCAGACTATGAAATATAATAAAAAAATATTTAAAGATTAGCAAAAAGCAGCAAAATCTTTGATAAAAAAAAAAAAGCTGTTCAGCATTTTGTCATCACAAACAACTTACTACAGCAGTCTGTGTAACTGACACAAAATACAAGCACTTAAGAAATGGAAGGCTGAATTGTGTTTTTCTTTTCTTCTCCTGATTCTTAATTAGCAGCTACCATATTGTTTCCCTTATTTTGTTGACATATTTGCTGTCTTTCTAAGCCAGACTATATGTGGAAAATGTCATTTAATATTAGATCATTGAAGTTATTCTAGTGACACAGGTTATGCAACTATGTTTTCAAGAGTTGGGAAGATGCTGAAAGAACTTAGACACAAAACACAGGTTGCTGAAAAATAAACCATCAAGAGAGAGAGAGAGAGAGAGAGAGAGAGAGAGAGAGAGAAATAGTAAAACTACTTCCAATAACTGAGTGTGACTTAATCCAACAATTCAGAGATGCAAGAAAAGTCTGTTTCTGAAGGAACATGGCAGGTCTTTTGTTCTCAGTTAAGATTATTTGTATCACAAATAAATATCTCTGTGGATGACCACAATCACGACTGCTAACATGTAGCACATCTAATTCTGTGCAACGGAGTGATTTTTGAAATTAATTCTTTAATAATTATTACAACCTCAAGGAATAGTATTGCTCAGTGTGAGAGCACTACTGTCCTCAGATATACCACTACTGAAGAGGTGCAGAATATATCTAATGCATTTAATTTACTAACAGGAAAGACTCTTCTATTCATTCATGTAAAACATATACTTCCAGTACTGGAGAAACATGACAATAATCTGTTTTCTAATTCAGCAGAAGTAGGCAATATTTCATGCAAAAATCACGGATATCCTTCTGCATTCTAAATACACATAAGCTTTGTCTCTTCAGCGTAGATATACAAATTCTGCTCTGTTATCTTGATTTATAATTAAATTGTGTGAGAAAAGAATTATACAAATGTTACAAAAACAGTACCCTTTGTGACATCTCCAGAACCTGAGGGAGAGCTTAAAGAAGTCCTGAGGCTATTTTTCTTTTAAAATATTTTACAAGACAAACTTGCACTTTTCTTTTTGAAAATACATCTGCTTTAAATCATTCCCTTAACCAAAACACACACACACTCACACACAAGAGCAACAACAACAAAAGAAAGAGGCAGAGAAAAGAGTCCCTATTTCCATTCCCTGCACTTTCTGAACGTACAGAAAACTTGCTGACACATTCTATGGAAGGAATAGACAAAACAGCACAGGAAAGTGGAGGCATTCACAAGGATCAGGGCTCAGCTTTACTTAAACTAATCCCACATGCCCTACAACTATTAGCTGTTTTTTATTTCTTTCTCCAGAGATTTGATGAGAAAAAAATCTGGGCTGGGGAAAGGCTGCACTTATTTTCTTCCAGCAAGATGCAGCGTTAGCAAATACAACTTACGATCCACCATGAGCAAACCAAGGTTCTTAATAGTCCATTTTTCAAGCACTACTGATATTCCCTTTCCAAAGAAAGATGGGCTGTGACTGGAATCAGTTTCATCATTTGTATGGCTACAATTGCCAAGTTTCTGGAAATAATTGCCATTTAAATAGTAGATAAAATTTATTATACAAAGCTATCAACAGCTTTATTGCTATTTAATTTCTGTGATTTGTTTGCTTGCAGAAGGCTTAAGGTATCTGAAAAGCAAGATGTTTGCGGGGGGATGGATTTAACTATAAACTGTGAAAGCAATGTCAAATTGATGTTGACAGTATGACTGGAGTTTACAAAGGGGAACGAACACAAAGTAAAGACTTGAAACCAAGTCCTCTTCCCACTCTGCAGTAAAATGTACATTACAGATTGATATACTGCTTGGCCAGTAATAATATTTAATTCTTGTATATGGCTTTCAGCCAAAACTTTTATTCAGTAAAGCAAAACAAAGTAAATGACTTGCTCTAGATTGTATGGAGCTGATTCTGAGTACAACACATGTCGTCTGATTCTCTTTATTTGGTGCACTGTGACTCTGGCCCCATGATACAACAGGGTGATTTAGGAAAGGATTACACCTCCAAGCCCAAAACTCTCCCTCCTCTAGGCTGAAGTGCATTTACAAAACAAACATTCCAAAAGAAAGTTAAAGCAGGAGAAATAAATAAGCCAGATTCAAAAGTGAACTTTGCTCATGTTAATGGAATTGAAAGAAGTGAAAAAACAAACAAACAAACAAACAATCAAAAAACCACACACACAAAAAAGAGAGCTTTAAGTAGTGATAGGAGATATCTTTAGGACAGAGAATAAAGATCTGAATGCCTTATGGTAGATAACTGTCCTGCTATGTTAGAGCTTATGTTAGGCAACTGTCCTATTAATGAACTGAGATGCTGGAGAGAAAGGTATGGTCATGAAAACAAAAATCATACAAAATCTGATTGTTTCATACAGAATATGATAACTCTTGAAACTTTGAGGCAATGCTCTGAAAAACAATATCTTCAAAAATATCCCTTGTTGTCCAAGAGATTTCGATAAAGCACTGCTGTACAAACCAAAGTGACTGAGACAAAACCAGACTGATAGGAACACTGGAATACATCATGCCATTATTGGCTAGGATCTATATATTCACACAATGTGTTCTAAGAAAGTGGTATGGTCTTATCACTTGGCCACAGGAAGATACGCACTGTTCTTTGCTTGTGTCACTTATATGTGGCTACACAATCATTGGTGACAGCGAAGTCAGTGAGGAATCACTCTAATCATTCCTTGGTTGCTAGTAAAAGATTTGTAAATCTCAATTACTTGAATAGTAGGAATACTTTGATGAGAATCACTACAGTTTACTTCAACTAACAATTGGTCTCCATAGCAGAGCTGCCCCATCTGTGTGCATTCACATCATTTCTCAGTCAGAGTGCAATTCATGTGCAGGGCTGCAGTATCTGGCAGACCTCTGAGCAGTAGGTCCAGAATGTTGGTAGAAAAAGCGCTATGTAGGATTCATTAGTACTTCCTGCAGAGGGCATGGAGACAGTGGCTGCTGGATACTGTCCAAGACCTGGTTGCTGCTCAAAAACCCATGACTGGGGAGTCATGGCCTCACCAATTACCCCCTAGGCTCTAACCTCTTTTTTGGGGTGAAAGTCACTAAGAAGAAGACAGCAAGCCTACATTAATCTATTTCTGGAGGCATTTGATTTCCTCCAGTCTAAAGACCTGGTCATGGATACAGGAGTAAGTCATTATCTTGTCTTTTTATCAGGGAAATGGAAAGAGGGCAGGAAACCATGACAGTACTGTTATATTCAAGCAGACTTTGGAAGTAAGACCATGAGGTAAAGCTGTATGTTCTATAGGACCTGGAAAGATACACCAGGTGACCTGAAACAGGCCTCCTCCATTGTGTCTGCAATGAACAGAGAAGGTCAGTTTGTTTTAACCATTCTTACCTCTTGAAGGATGACACTTGTGCAGTACCATAACCATGTTATCTTGTCACTTCTGGGAAGACTCTTGAAGAGATTAAAATTCTTCAATGGGAGCTTAGCAATTTATAAGATTCCACCCTTCCACTAAGCCATCCTACAATTCTTCAGACCATATACTATTAGTTATTTTAAATAGTGACAGACTGCATGTTACATACCAGCATCTGTTCTTCTCTTATCATCAATAACAACAACAAAAAAAGCCTGGATAGTTTTGAAACCATTCTGAAAAAGAACAGTCAGAGAGGGCTTTCCACAGTGCTAGCACAGTTTAACATGGACATCATATCTCAGGGTTATCTCAGACAACTATAATTGAGTTTTTAAACTGTGGACTTAGTTTTTACCTCAATACTTGTTAATGCACATTCAGTGACTGTATTTGTAAAAAGCAGATCAGTTGTTTACAAATGCTACATATTTTATCTGTAAGTACTACCTGCTAGCTTAGGTCTTTACGTGTGAATTTTACTACAGAGAACAATCCACAGACAACAGAAAATAACTGCTGATGAGCAAACGGAAATTAGGCCGAGGATTTCTAAAATACAGAGAAAACCACATTGTCTCCATTGTTATTAAAAGGGTAGGGTTTTACAGAGATAAATGGTATCTGTGATCATGATTATTAAAGAAAGAAGCAATACAATGTTATTACATACTAAGCATTCAATAGTTTAAGCAGAATAAAGCAGGCACAATAGAAACCACATAAACATGTGGAAGAAAACACTGACGGTCCACTGTTTATGAAGACGCCATGCCTGTGAGCATGAATATTACAACAATCTGTTCTTTCTCAAACATACAGTAAGAGCTGATAAAAATCATTTGAACCTTCTGTGACTTTCTGGCACTACTGCCTATCTAACGAATTAGGCTCTTTCTGTATATAATGAACAGCTGCAGTACTAAAACATAAATATATAATTTAAGAAAAAAAAAAAAACCTCATGAGGAACAGTACTAACTCTGGGGGAAAAGGTGGTATTACAAGCTTTCTGTGAAGTAGGAAAAAAAAAAAAAAGGCAGTTCTTGTATAGTTAAAATGAAGATTTTTGGCCAACACTTTTTATTTTCCCTTAGAATTGCCTAATTCTGGTCCTTCTTGGTCTTTCCCTTACTTTCCCTCCAGCAACAGTCCAGATGAAATAGGCCCATGAATACAGAAGAGGTCCATATTAACTGACACACCATTTCACTGAAGGGCCATCTAGTGGGAGGAAACAAAAACATGAATTTTCACAGCATTATAACTTTTTTGGCTAATGCCTTTACTTGTGGTGACAAATTAAACAATGTCAATCAATGGCGTGCCTATCTTGACTTTAGTTTGGTTGGAAGCTTAACAGATTAAGTGATGGTAACTTTCCAGCACCTACAGAGAAACTGCTTGCTGAAGGGTCCCTCTGTTTCCCTGCTAAGAGAAGAGCCAGTAACCTCCAAGGGCCCTCCCCAGCTCTGCAAGAAGCAGTGCCAGGAGAGGCACTAGTAGAACTACAGCTACTCAAGAATGGAAAATAATACAAATATAGCACAAAAATATCACTCTGTACACAGCTGATGCTGCCTACCACAGGTGGCTGCTCTCCCCCTTTTGTGGGCTCCTTCTCCCACCCCACTATTTCAGTGGGACAGACACCTCCCACCAGAAGGCCTGCTGCAGACATGCACCCACAGCATTGTAGATCTGAGGGCTTGCTGCAGATGGACAAGAGCCTGGGAGGGAACACAAACTGATCCAATGAAAATTCAAGGCCACTGGGTGGGAGAAGTGGGGTTGGGTTTGACAGAGCTGCTGTTGTTAGGGACTGACTGGACATTTGTTGGTTAGCCATAAACAAGTGCCTTTTGTACCCCCTGTTTTTCTTGATTAGTTTTCCTTTTCCCACTTCTTTTATATATTAATCTCAACCGATCATTTTTCTCACTTTTGGCCTTCCAGGTCCAAAATGCCTTTCTTAAGGAAGTGGATCCAGACAAGAAAAATGCCTCATGCTCAGATAAGACAGAGTAGGTTATCCAAAATCTTGCATTCAAAACATTAATCTGCAGCAATCAAGTCAGAAATACTAATATGTGAGATCTAGGCAACATTATTCATAGGAGTTGAATGTTTAAAGAAAATCATCTCGGAAGTCGTTTGAGACTGGATCCTACATTTGTGATTGTGATGCCGACTGAAAGAACCGCAAGCACTCAAAAGCAAAAAACACAATACAATCATCATGTTATTAGCCCCATTTCAGCTCAAGGCAAATCCTGACATGTCCAGATCAACAACTATGAAATAATGTCCCAAAGATAGAATAGACACATACACATTTCAAATAGTAGCTACAATTATTCAAGAAATCTATCAAATATTAATAAATTGTAAAAAGACTTCCAAAAAATACTGCTTATTTAATACAAATCTCCTGCATAAAAGTTCAAGCTGCGCTTTTGGAAAATTACTTAATGCAGAAAAACAGTTTGGCATTTGAGGCAAAACAATTTAAAAAAGAAGAAAAGAGCAGCATCTGGAAAATTTCCTTGTAAATATTCTGGGCATACAGTGAGCAAGGAGAGATGTCTAAACTGCAGATTCCATATTCTTTTGGAAGAAAGTCCAGAGACAAGTCTGATAAGACTTCACTGCTTTTTTTTTTTTTTTATTATTATTCCCCCAGTAAAACTAACTTTTGTAGCTAAACCAAAAGCATTGACTTTGCACTGTATGTATATAACTGTTAATTTACAATAAAAAAACTACTATTCACAGCTACTTGCTTGTCTTTCGTCAACTCAATTTAATTTTGAGAAATTAATAATGCTTAGTTGAAAAGATAATGAACAGGGATACTGTAGGAAGAATACAAGGGAAAGCAAACTACTGTTAAAATTACATACAACATTTAGATGGTTAATGTAATGTTAGAATAATAACTGAATAAAATAAATGGCCTGAAACACAGAAGTTTGCTAGTCTTCAGGCAATATTAACATGACCACTGAGTACTCATGACATAGAAGCTATACTAGATCACATATAATGTTGTTTACACAAAATTTTACAAACAAAGCAGAAAAAAAAGCTGAGATATCTAATTTACAGAAGATGAAAAATAGGCGTTTAATGAAATTTATGAGCTTTCCTAGAGAAACAAATAAACAAAGTACTTTAACCAGTCACCCTAACCCATGAATTTCCCTTGATGACATTTTTTTTTCCTCATCGTCTCCTGACTTGCACACTCTGTGTTTGGAAACTAAGAAGTGTCAAGATCTGCAGATACTCAAAACATGGGGAGCTGGGAGGAGAAGGGCTAGGAAACCTGCTGGGAATAATAAGCCTGACAGCAAACCTACAAATCATTGTAGTTTAACATTTCAGATGAAGTATCAAGCAAACAAATGGAGAAGTGAGCAAAAGGGGCACTCGGCAGCATTTAGCACGTGAAAGACTGAAGGAAGAGTTGGCATTTAAAACATGATGCGTCCCTGTTGGAATCGGACCCTTTTCAACATGGGCTTCCTTTTAGGGAAGAAAACAGAATGCTGAAAAGAGACTGGGAGAGCATCTCCCTCCAAAATCCCTGATCCCTTCCTGCCATTTTCACAGATGCCAGAAATCCATGTAGGATGACATCAGCTTCAAAGCTTCACTGGCACCAACTGACCAGAGGTGGATGTGAATATGATGCCATTATCTCCTGCTTTCCTGATTCTGCCTTTGCCATCTAACTAACTGTGTTAGAACATGCACGAACCCTAAAAAGGCACAGTCTGTTTAGAATAACCCATTTTATTCCCATAGTCCTTTCCAGCAGGGAAGACTAATTAGGCCTCCAAAAAACCCATTAACTCTTCACTTTAGTACCACTCACAAAAGAAACAATCAGTAGCCAAATGCACTAGATTGCAAGAACTCAACAACAGCTCTCATCTTCAACTTTCAGCAGTTTCTGGATTATTCACTGTCTAGTAAACAAAGTTTAAATTCTTTTCAGCCCTGGTTGCAGGCTCAGATGGGTACATCTGCAGTCCAACAGCAGCAGGGAATAAAGCTCCTGCTGTATAATGTTTTTTTTCTCATGTGTGCCTGCTTTCCATAGATTTCATTATTTCTCCTGGATCTGCACTCATTGTCAGATCTGGGGCACAGATATACTAAGTAAACAGGGAGAAGAGTTGTGAAATTTTTATCGTCATTGAAACAACTGGCTGGGAGGATATACTGCATTCAACATTTTCCAAAGAAAACAAGAAAGAGAGTAGATGTCACTGCTCCTGAAAAAGCTCGACACTGTTCCATCCTGACAACTTGAATTTAAACACACAAGCATTTCAGGTATTTAGGCTCTGTGGCATATCAGTGAGCAAACAGACCACAACAAGCACCTGCAATGGATTAAACCGCTTCTGTAAAGTGTCTCATTTGTGTTGGATGATACTTAGGAGCACCCAGACTACACTAATGTTATTTGCAATTAAACATGTGGATGGACTGTTTGCACACAATGTTGCAGAGCAATCAGCAGCGAATACACAAACAGAAAAGCAATGGAAGGTCAAGCAGACACAGACAACCCCAGACAGTTTTCAGGCATAGGGAGAATTGTGGTTTACTGGACAGCTCCTTCTTCCTAACAGCTGTTAATGGCTTTTTCCATAAGCCTGTCCTCATTCTGAACCTAGGAAAGCTTTAAGCACTGTTGTGAGTAGTTAAACCATTTTACCTGAAGTTTCTTCAGAGCCTCTGGACAAACAGCACTCAGTCTCCCATAATTTGATGCTGTCCATTTTGCTGATTCATTGTATAACTTCTTTTACTATCACTCTTGTTTTGAAGCAGATTCTGTCACAGTCTGTATGAAAACCCCTGCAAGCTCTCCCATGAGGAATACAGATTTAAGAAATAAGGAGTGGGGCTTAAATTCAAGGTCCCCACACAGGCTGTTCTTCAAGTACCATACACAGGGCTGTCTGAAGCTTTAAAATTATTTGTGACAGATTTCTTCAAATTTGAAAGCATGTAAAACCAGTGCAATTAATACTGGGAAAGCAAATAATAAGTTACACTGTTCTCAAAAGAAATCTTTCAAAGTGCTCCTAAAGGAAATAGGATATTAAAGTAATGAAGCCGGGAGAAAGAGCATACATATTTCAAAAGATTAATAGTGAACCATCATAAAATTTGATACCTGACCTGGTGTTATTTAATATATTTATTAATTCACATCAAAAAGAAGGAAGGTTGAACTGCCAAATTTATAGGTGACAGGATTACTTACGGAGGTAATGTCAAATTTCTGAGGAATATAACCAACTTAAATGGATGAGCAACAAAAATGATTTAACTTTACCTAATTCCATTATATAGCACAATGATATAATCTCAGCTGAAATACTGAATTCAAGTTTAAAAACAAACAACAATAGAAAATCAGATCCAGAAAAAATAAGAGAAATCATAAGAATTCTGTGAAGAAAAATAAGACAATAAGTAACAGAAAGTACTATTAGATTTTAATCTAAGCAGAAGATCAATGAATGCAGTCAAGACATTCAAAACAATGAATGGTTTAGAGAAAGGAAATTGGGACTCATTTATTCTCACAAGGCAATAGTGAGAAATGTTTGATGAACTTGAAGGCAGCAGAGGTAAACTGATATAAGTAAAAATTCTATTCATACAATGCAAAATTTACTGGTGGAACTCACTGCCAAAGCAGCACTAATAGGAAGAGCTTAACAAAACTAACAGCAGAATTAAGAATACAGACATTTAATCGGAAAATGTCTATGAAGAAGATTATCAGCATAGCATGTAGAACAACTTCTCATCATTTTAGACAAAAATACAATACAGTTAAAAACTCTGATGGAACTCATATAGACTTTGAGAGAGACTGGAGAGTTGAAGTCATCACAAAAATTAAGTATGTAGTATGCATACATGAGCTGAAACCTTTCCTGTTTATTACTGAATTACTGTACCTTTGTTAAAAGATCTCAAACAAACATGTAATATAAATAAAATTAAACAATGGATAGAATTATGGAAGTACTGACACTGTAGCCAAGAACAAATGCTGAGAAATATTATGTAGTCCGCTGCTTTCTAAACGGGACTGCACAGATACAAACAACAAAAACTCTCCTGCTTTTTCATTTTCTATGAACAGTGAAAACAGAACTTCCAAAACCTGTCTGAACAAATGGAGTCACATAGTTGCTCTTCAGCCACAGCTCTGCTGTCTAGAAGGAAAAATAAAAATAAAAAGAAATACAACAAAACCACCTTCAAATTCTACCTTTCCTTTCTCAGAAGAATAAACACTCTTATCATGATTTTATTTTTTATTTTTTATTTTTTAAAATATATATATTTTTTTCACAATTATGAAAATTAGAGCTATGAGAAAGTTTGGCATAGTCATGATTATAACATTATTCACTGATATCAATAGTTAGGTCATAACAGTTATTTTATGTCTCTTTCTCTTGAAGTCTGCCAACACATGCTTTGAAACAGATTAATTTTTATTACATGCTTGTACAACAGCATGTATGAAAACATATATTTAAGATCTCCAGCACACTCAGGGAGGAGGGGAAATCAGAATATCTTCAACACAATCTCAAGCTAAAAATCACCTGAGAACCTCTGCTTTGTGTATAAAAGCACAGTTTCCTTAGAGCTTGCTTAATTTTTGCTTCCAGGGCTTATAAATCAGCTCTTATCAGTCAGTAGTGCCCCAGATATTCAGTAGGATATTATTCCTCATGCTCTGAACAGAGCTGTACTCCCACCACAACCCCGAGCAGCTTTGGCAAAGTCAGTACTCAGAACTTACAGCTCTTTCACAGCATTGTGCTGTTTGGTCTCAGCCTAGTTAAGTCAGTGAAGTTAGTACCAGATAGGTACTATCTCTCAGGAAAGTAGTATAAAAAGGCAGCTACCTTCTTCACAGCTGGTGATTATTATTATTTTTAGACTTTCATTCACATGAGTTTTAATGACTTTCCTAACCTGGCTCCCTTGTTCTGTTCTTAGCTGTATTTTGCACATGCATAAACACCCCATTATGTATGATGCACCATTTTATAAAGCACTGCATCACTGCATGCATCGCAGCTTCAAGAGGGATGAGATCAGTGGCAAGAGGCTATTTATTATTTTATAGTCTTTCACATGCTCATTGTTTCCCCAACTTCTTTATATGCCTTTAATGTGTCTGAAAATGTTTGCTAAATCCAATCAAGGTGGTGTGTCGAGCTTCCCCTCCCACATCTTCTATAATATTACAGCGAAAATTAGAAGTATAGTGTACAGAAAGAAATTTATTCTCATTAGGGGAAAGACCCAAACTATTAATCTGAAATATTATTAGGAAACTATCTTTCAGTCTCAATCCAGTCCTCAATTTTCATAATTGTTACTATAAATGTTACTCTCAATAAACATTTAAAAAAGCTCAGCCACCATTGAGGTGGTTTTAAAGAGAGATCTATATCTGTAAAACAGTAGTGATAACTAAATGCTACTAATTATTTATAGTTTAAAGTGAAGGCAATTTAGCATATCTAAGCACAGCTCCAGTTTCCTTTTTGAGTAGCAGAAGAATTGTACATAGAGAAAAGGAGGGTGAAGGAAGAAAATAAATAATTTGGAAGTATAAAAACGTGTCACTACTAACAGAATGTAACCTGTTTAATGTACCTGGCTTTATAATCTTGTGCCAGGGCTTGGCTACACGTCTGCAAAACACAACTGTCCTTACATTGTCTGGTTAGGATGTAGCTCTGAAGCTACATTTGTACTGGCTCAGAAGAAATGCATGATGATGGGATTGTATCAGCATCTCCAAAAGGATGGAATAACACTGCATGATGAGGTGGTAGAGTGATGCTGTAGTGTTCCATATACCTGGCTAACCTTTATATACACGACAGAGAAGGAAAAGCAGGATATTAGTAAAGCATGACTTTAATACTATTTCTTTCTGTTTCGTTTTGTCCTTGAGGAAAGAAACCCTTTTTTGCTTGCGGGAAGGCATAACAAACCTTGTCATTGTAAATTACCTTACAAGTTTCAAGAAAAGGAATGCTGAAATAAGAACTCAGAGACTTTAATTTTCTGTGGGGTGTAATCTCACAGATTTCAGACTCTAATTTTACCTTTCAGTACCTTTTTCAAAAAAAACATAATATATTCTGAACATTATTCATGTTCGGATTGTGGAAATGAACTCTTCCAACCTACCTCCTAGGCCTCCTTCCTTTCTCTTCCTAGGAAATTAACAGGTGGTGTAGAAACCATCCTGGATGTTCAAACCCTGATACTGACTTTGGGAATCATTTCAATCAAAAATATTTAGCATGCTTTCAAATGGAAGTGCAGATTTCTAGCACAATTCTGACAGGGGAAATTGGGATGGTAAACATGAATTACAATGGGCAGTAGACACAGTATATGAAGTACTCACTGATGTCAGTGGTCCCAAGGGTTAGTCAAGTACCCTCTGAGTTTCTGCCTGAACGTGAGAATAAACCTGCCTGTTTGGCCACTTTTTTCTCTGAGTGTGCTCTGTCACTTACAGAGAATAGGAGATTAAAACAGTAGTAATTATCAGAATCAATTTCCTCTTCAGTTTATAACACACTTTTATCTTTCATTGCTCTCTTAATTTGCCATGACTGTTGGAAAACAAATGTTACTGGAATGAACAGTAAGATTGTTAGATATTTCCCTTAACAGTCTAAGGATTACTTTCATGTATTACCCCAAAACAGTCTTTAGAAATGCCTCCTGATTAGTTTTTAAGTGCTGTTTCTGGTTGATGAAACCTTTTCTAATGAATGTCCGATATATGATAGACTTTAAACAATTCATTCCAATTCCCTCCTTATGCACTCTGGATATATTTTTTCCCTTCCATTCTTTTCTTTTTTTTCAAGTTGTGGAAATCTCATTTTAATCTTTTAACCTTGTGAATGTGAACCCTTTTTTGCTCTCCTTTACTCTTTGCATAAAAAGTCCTAATGGTGCTGGCACCATTAATCAGGTTCTGGCAAATTCTTCTTCTGTTTGTTTTTAGTTAGTTAGTCTGTTTTTTGTTCACTTAGTCACAAATTCCAGTCTGCTGTGTGCTTATTTTCTTAGACATGATTTGCCCAAATCACACCTATGCTTTTAAAATGCTTTACAAATACGGAGCTCAACAGACAATTTGCTAGTGAATTCTTCATTGTGCTCATTATGTGAAACACAACAGATGACACAGCCATATTCCTTCTTTTCTGCTCCTTCCCTTCCCTGTATGTTTTCATCTTACTAACTTGCCCCATGTTTTCTTGAAGAGTTTTTATATAGTTCTACTCCTTATTAATCAATAATTTCTTAAAATGATGGATACTTCTGATGAATCACAGAAATGAACAAAAATCATAGAAATTCACAGGTCTCCCCAGAGTCTTACAGTATGCTGACCTGGAAAGACGTAGGAGAAGGAATGCTTAATGGAAAGATAAGAGACGTTACTCTCTTTACTCCAGCTCAGAATACACAAACAGTCCTCTGAATGTTACAAACATGTGAAATAACATTCTAAACATCTTAGAATTTAGAAGAGAACAAACAAAAACCTTTGCAAAACATTCCTATGCACTTGAGGTACTTTCAGTAATACTTGTTAATGGCCTAGGAACAATATTAAAACTTTTTCCCCCCGAATCTTTAAAACTCCATAGATTCTGCCTCTCTGGGGTGACATCTGAGCCCCTTTTCAAAATGACAATTTGAAGATGCAGTACATGTTGGAATTTCCCTGTATAACTCTTCCTGTAGGCTCGCACAGTTCTCTGACTATACCAGTAGAGAAAGCCACATAGAGTTGGATTACTAGAAAAGATACTTATCAGGGAATTGTTTTGTGGGAGGCCTTGGATCTGTGGGCTAGAAAGCCACTCTGCATGACTGAATTTTGTGATAAGTCATATGAAAGGAGATCGGGTAAACACTAATGTGAATCAATAATTTATAGTTTCTTTGTTCTTGTAGGGAGAGAGAGGTTGCAGACCCCTCCCTATGAGCTATCACCTAAAACCTCTCAGTTCCTCTAAGTGCAATCCATTTCTGCAACAGCAGATGTGTAAGTAAAAGAACTGAAATGCTTGAGTTTCGGAGCATGAAGAGTCACGTAAAGAGGACAAAGACAGCCCAAGGGGCCTGAGTTAGCTTGGTGCCTCGAGTTTCTTCCCTCAAGCACCAGTAATTACATTTCTGATTAGATTATTTTGAAAAACACCTGCAATCATGTTTGAATACAATTGTTGGTAAACTACTAAAGTAGTTAGTAGTTTACTAACGGTCTGTGGAGAGGTCTGTGCCTTTGCAAACTAACAAAAAAACAATATGCGGCTGTGTTTTGAACACTTGAAGTCCATTTTCAAATAAGCAGACAATGTTCCACTTGGGAAAAAAATACATCAGCACTTGCAGGAAATGCTGGTTCCATATTTATGCTCTTGGGCTTCAAAAGTCAGCATAAAACTTAAAAACAACAACAACAAAACACCAAAACCAACCAGCCAACCAATCAAACATGGCATTAGGACACATTCCCTGATAAATCAATAGAACATGAGAAAGATGATTGAGAAGGACTGCTCAGCATAACAAATTGTTTAAGAAATTATTTAGTAACAATGTGGCTCTTGGGCTCCATTATAGGAAGTAACTTTTGATAAAACACCTTTAAGCTTTCCCTGAATAGATAATAAAATCTTAGTTTTTCACAGACTTTCCAGAAACCACAACTATTATTATGTCAACTATTTCTTTATCAAAATGCATGGCTGTATGTTATACTAAAGAATAAACAGATGAGTAAACTGTTTCTTGATCTTCACTATGTGCTACATATTGATCTAAGATACTGAGGCAGTGTTTGTTCATTGAGAGTGGAAAGGAGCAGAGCAGGCACTTCTAGAATAATCATGAAAATGTTTTGGCGCACTTACACATATTCCCAATTCACCCCCAAAGTTTTAAACAACCCTTTGAGGAATCAGTCTCCTACACAGCAGCAGAGAATGCATGCTGGAGGATTTATCCTTATTCCATCCCTACTGATAATTAAAATGCTAACCAAGCAATAATTGAAGACCAATAATGACCTTCTTCCATAGCTGAATTTAAATTATTGCTAAGACAACATATTAAAGAAATAACAAAACACAGCTGTATATGCTAGAGGCAAGAGGAACTGAAACACTTTTTAGTATGAAATACCAAGAAAGCACATCTGTTGAGCAAATGATCTTAAGTTACTATTTCTGATTAAAAGAAAGCTTTAGATGGTGTTTTGACTTTTTCACACAGTTAAAGAAAAACAGAAAGCAATACTTTTTTGACAAAACGCGTCTGTGTTACTTAGATGCCATTAGGTATCTGTTAAATTACATTAATGAGCGGTGTCTATTTTGCCTTTCTAAGCTTGTTAGTCTTTAGAACAAAAACAGTTCGCTAACACAAAATCCATTTTTTCCCATTTTGGACTATGTTACTTTAGCACTCAAGCAAAATAACAAAGCATAATAAGGAAAAGAAAGCAGTAGCAAAAAGGAAAAGGACAATACTTGCTAATATTTATTAGCAATTTATCTTATATACTTTTTGAAATGAGTGAAAATAATCCAGAAGCATTCTTCAGCTCAATTACTTACAAATAACTTATCTATCTGCAGAATCAAGTAAGTCTGTCAGTTGTGCAAGTTTATTTTTCCATGTGCTATCTCAAGATAAGCAGGTCTGTAATATTAGATTTCCACTGACATAATTGTGCATGAACTCTGATCTGATTTAGTATTACATGGTGCAAAAGGTGACACATTTTTTTTACTGTAGCCCATTAGAAAAGGAAAGGAATTGCCTGTGTATGAAATCTGAGGAGTCTGATTGAAAGACTGTGAGACTCTGAGGTCAACTCAGTGGAAAAGTAACTTGCTCAACTACCCCAGGCACTAAGCACAGTGACAAGCAAACCTAATACCTGGTGTAGTTACTCAGCTAGACAATCAATAAAAACATTGCATTATCAGACTGCTACAGCTGTATTTTAACCTATCGTATTACCTCATCTGTTCCCAGAACAGTCAAACATACGTTTGCTGATCATGCAGATAACACAGATGCCATTCCAGTCCTTAAGTCACACTTAATGCTAATCCAGAGTGGTAAAACAACCATTTATTACTTTTCCATATGCCATAAATTCTAATTTTCAACTCTGTCTAAACGGTACACTAAAGGCTGTATTCAAAGCATTACAAAGATAATAATGTCAGCCACTCCAAAATTAGGCCATATGAGATTGAGGCTGGCTCTGGACATGCCCATGCAACCAGCCTTTGCTCCCCAGAGTGCACCTGCCCAAGGCCTATGGTCACTCCCTGTCTCCTCTTGCCATTCCTTGTGGCATCCTTGCCCACTTGCTATCACAGCACATCCTGCTCCTGGCCCATGTTGTCTGTGTTTTGTTTTTTTTTGTGTGTCATGTCTCCTTTCTATCCCAGCTCCTGCTGCTGAAGGCTCTTCACACAGAGCTGCTCCCACAAGGTTCACACCTGAGCACATCTTCACAGAAATCTTGGAGAACCCAAACAAGAGGCAGGTCAACCAGTCAGGAAAGTACTGGGTCCAGTTAGACTCAACACCAGGCCACAGCAGCCATGGCGGGGCCTGGTCCACCTGAGGGATGCTCTAAAGCAATCCAGACTCTTCATACATGCCCCTAAATTGCACATGCAGAGTCACAGTTTCACAGGAATCAGGAAAGTCTCATCCTTCAAATTATAGTCACCTATCTGCCAGGCTATTTTCAAGCCTCTGCTAGCCATGGTCCTAGATTTCAACATAAAAATGTATTTTTTTCACACTGAAAAAGCAGTATCTTCTTCCCCACACTAATGTTTTGAAATCTACAGAGCTGTTTTAATGGAAAGTCCCCATGTTTAAAGAATTGGTTGGCAAGGTTTATTATGCTGAAATAAGAGTTCTTGAAAATGTGGTGCACATCTGATCTCAAAAGACACCAAAACCAAGAAGCAACAGAAATGAAGCACCAAAGGGCTGCTTTATCCTCCATCCTCCAAAAATGGAGGAAGAGATGCAGGATGGAAGAATGGACAGAACCCTTCTTCTGCAGGGAAGCTGTCTGACCTCTCAGTACTCAAATACACCTTTTATTCCTTTTTTTTTTTTTTTTTTTTTTTTTTTTCCCTCTAAAAAGATGAACATATTGCAAGGCATTAGAGCAGACTCCTAGTAGAAGAACTCCAGTGGGAAGGTCTCCAGACAGGCAGTCAGATAATGTCTGTCACTGGGAGCTGTATGTCCATGAGCATCTTCTGGGATGAATGGAAAACACTGCCCTTTTCTGAATGGAAGCATATCTGAAGGTTTCTAAAGCAGATGACCACAGAAATTCATTTAGTGATCAACTGTCCATAACTAAACTGCCATACTTTTGCATCTTTGCATAGTAGGAATCAGTAAATGTATAAATTCTTATCTCCAAAAGTAAGACTAAAGCCAATTACATGCTTCATTTGTCCTCAAGCTTTATTTATGCCCAATTTACCTGTTTCTCTGCCACAGACTGCTCCCTGTGATTCTATGTTTGCAAACTCTGCTGCATACTGCCAACTTTGTCCTTCTGTATCACACTCATCTGGGAGAAGGTTTGCACTTAGATTCTTTGGGATAAGGATGCCCGTTTCATTTTGCCAGGATTATACTTTCTGGATGATCTACTCAGCACACCCTTCACTGATCCATACATCAACATTAAGAAAACAATGAAAAATCTATTGATACATTCATATGTCAATCTGCACACAAAATATATTCAGATTATTTGCAAAAATCTGCAATTTATTTTCCCCAAATCCTGTATCTGTCTGCAATATCTGACCAACAGTCCTGCCAGATTTTTGTAGCTCACATTGAACTTTTTCTTACAAGCATTTCAGTGAGAAAAAAAAGCACCTGATGGCTTTAAAGGCAGATTTTCAGCTGGGTTATATGAAATTTTTGGTTGTGTTGTGCTGTAACTTTCAGCTGCAAAAACGTAGACTGTGACATGCTATCCTTTTTGCAGAGAGACACATTGCTGGCCATCAACATCTTCTGCCACTCCTTCATTTACTCTCAGGCGTGCTGTGTCAGGCACTCATCCCACTACAAGGGACAGGGTCCACACAGCATTCACACTAATACATCTCAATCCATCTCTTTTACCAGGCTTTCAAATTTTTATCTCACCCATTACTATCTCTGCCTTCTGTGGGACTTGGATGAAGACCTGTTCTGTACCATGCACAGTATGTTTGGCTGTAGAACAAGTTCAAGAATTATTTCTCTAAAACAGGCATTTAAGTCTTCTCTTTGGAAGGATAAAGTGGAAGACTACAAGTAAACCTAATGTAGTATCCAGGGGGCTGACAAATACTCAAGTATAGGAGATAGAAAGGCTTTCCTGCAGTTGCAGCTGG
The DNA here is from genome assembly GCF_054131305.1 of Coturnix japonica. Lineage (NCBI taxonomy): Eukaryota > Metazoa > Chordata > Aves > Galliformes > Phasianidae > Coturnix > Coturnix japonica. The sequence continues at coordinate 15,919,093 of NC_140702.1, read as the reverse complement.
TTTGTGACAGTGGCTTAAACCTTCATCTCATGACTCTGCATGGAAAATTACATTAAAAAAATACATTAGAGAATGGGAAATGCCCTGTTCTCCCTGCATTTGAAGTGGTATGGCAAATGAATGCCTTTGCAGCTAAGGAGCCAGACAGCCTGCACGACAATAAAGCTTTGGCTCTTCCTTGAGTCAGTGAGAAGACCCTACAGATGCCTTTCCTACACTTCATTTCATACAGACACGAAGAAATTGGTAAAATCAAACCTTTGCCTAGTTTCCAACACTTTAAATTGGCTTAGTTATGTTAAGGAGTAATACTAAGGCTAGAGGAAAAACGTAGGACAAAACTATGTCACATTCTGAAGCAGCTAACATAATTAAGACATATTCTTCATTTGATTTAATAATTTATTGAATTATACTTGTATTACTTAATAAATGAAGAACATTACCCACACTACATTAGTCACAGGTGAAAAAAACTCACATACATGGAGGAGTGTAATTCACTCAATGGTTTATAGACTCACAGTCCTCCAGAGACAATTTCACACACCTTGGGCACCAAACTTTAAAGACAAATTTCAGGTTCTGATCTCATTAATTTGTTTTACTTCACTAATTTTGATAGCTTTGCAAGACTACACTGGGAGAAGCAGCCTGATCTTGCTAAAACTGAATCTGTGAGAAGGCTTTCAGTCATTTATTTGCAAAGGTGCACACTCTGATCACAAAGTGCATTTGATGTCCTTGTCCTGAGTAGGATGAATTTGATTTTTGGGAAAGTGCCTGTGTGAAAGGTCCACATGACATAAGGTACATACAGGCTATGCTAGGTCCATGGCCGAGAAGTGGGATGACTGAAAGATCAGAAAATAAAATCAGCTGATATTCCAGTTCATGCCCTGATGAAGCCTATCTATTATCCCTCTTACTACATACAACCATGACACAAACATCACAATCCTTACCAGTGCCTCTCTGTGAATAACTAAACGGAGCTGAAACAAACTGCACTAATAACCTGTGACTTTTGCTGCAGCTACTTATTTTTCAGACTGCTCAGTTTTAGGTTTGTTTCATAAGTACTGACTATCTACCAAAGTTTTCAGAAGAGTGGAAACTTTTAAAATTTCAGTATTTACAGTCAGTGTTTGTATGTTACATGAATGCATCACTCTAATGGTGGAATAAAATTACAGCTTAACACATGTACTCATTTGTTACGTTTTGGAATTTTCTCTTGTTACTTCTTTCACTACCTTTTCCTTTATTGTTTTCCCTCTATTTATTTTATGGGAACTGACTACAATAAACTGCAGTCTTATTTTTTATAGAATATAGTATCTGCTATAGCGCAGTTACCTATTTTTCATGGCCTACTCATGGTAAAAAATGCAGGACATGGTTTATGAATGCATCTTGTCTTGAAAACAAGGCTGTTACCTCTTGTTGAAGATGATTACAAGTTTTAGCAAGACTCTGAGTCAACTGATTTTCATTACAAAAGTTTCCAGTGATCTTGAAGCATAAGAACATTGACTGAGAACTGCAAAGAATTATTGAAAGAACAGAAGCCAAAAGAGAGAATAGCTGAAAGTGCAGGTGATTTGTATATTTTGTGTTCCTAATATATTGTTGCTGTCAATAAAATGCTAGAATAGGATTGTGCTCATACCATGAGTCCTCTTCCACTAAAATCTGCAATAGTAGTGTTTCTTGCTGGATCAGTTCTGTGGCCTGCTGTGTGCTTCCCACACAATGACGAGCTGAAATTCTTTCTGAACATCTGAAACCTTATGAGGAACTTTTTCAAAGAATGAATTTACAAGAAAAACATACCTGAACTTCAAAAATGATGAACTAAAATCTATATTATATACATAGATTATGCCCATTGACCACTACATTATTATCATAGAATTGTTCTAAAATCTTTCTGGCAGATTGTTAATAACATGACTTCAAGTAATTCAACTGACCCCTATTTGTTAAGGTAGTGTGTAAGCCAGTGTTTGGAAGGGAACCAAAAAGTAAGGAGAGGAGAAAGAAATCTGATTAAGCTGTAAATTTGTGGTTTGCACAGGTTGAGCAAGCCGTATAGAACATGTGGAATAAAGAATCCAGTGCAGTTTCTTGGAAACTAATATTAAACCTATGACAAATGCCTGAGCCAAACAAATCTCAGTTCATAAACACGTTATGTGACAAAAAAACAAAATGAGAAAAAGAGTATTCCACCTTAAACACTGCTTTGTAACTGATATAGCAAGAAGTATACTATCCATTTTTAATTAGTCTTATTGAGACTGAAGATGAAAGTTAATATCCCCCAGTTAAAAACACATCCTATGACCTTAAATTAACAATACTGTCTAATTTAATTGCAGCAGAGGGTTTAAAAAAAAAAAAAAAAAAAAAAAAAGTTAATAAAATCCAGAATATTAGAATGAGACTAAGCAAATAGCGTGGTAAGTCCATATCTACCCTGTCAAACTCCTCTCAACAATACACACACACTACCACTGGTAAAACACATTACTTTAACTAATCACATGCATTCCAGTATGTATCATCCTCAGTTTATTACTTCCATAGCTGTGCAATTTGGAGTATCAAGCGATAGTCTTCCGTTGCATGTCCCACAACCTACATCAGCATGTGCTCACATGGACCTCATCAAGTAGCTGAGGAGCTGCCCTTTCACTGCAAGCAAATGACTAATAGCTAAGCTGGCTCTAAAGAAAGACACTTTTCATAATCACCCAACAATCTGCTAAGTGAAAACATATGGATAGGCTTAGGTAAAGCTTGCCAGGGGTCTTTGCTGAATGGAAAACAGGTGCTCCAGTTCTGTGCCATGTAATACCCCATTTACCGTTAAGTACAAAGGTTACAGGACTAATAACTGCCTCGTGATAATCAGGGAAAGCTAAGACACTAGCCGTGATCAAACATCTGGGACGTATTTTACATACTGGCAACATACACTTCATTTTCAATTAAAGTGAGGCTTTGGCACATTTATTAATCTTCTTACTTTTATCAGATCAGAAGACTCATTTACTTGACTTTTCTATTTTACCATATGAAGAAACAGAGAAATAATAAAAGCCAAAGGTCACTACCAGCTGGTGTTACATGCGTGCTTGTTTCCTCACAAAATTTTGTTCTTCACACAGCTTCAGGACAACACAGATAAAAATTAAAATACTATGAAATGGTGCTCCTTACATTTTGACAGAAGGATGCAAAAGAACCAGAAGTAGTTGACAGGTCATGTTTGAGTGTACCACAAAGGAAAAGCCACTCCGACACACAACTAACCACAGAAATGATATGCTTATGCTTTATAGTCTAGTCCAGTGCTAAATAATGCCCACTGTGAGGACTGCTGAATATACATGGAAGTCCACACATTTTTAAGAAGTGTAATTTTCTGCTCATACAGCATATTCAGTTATGAGAACTCAAAATGTTTGCAGTAATGGAGACAGATTTGAATTCACAAAAATATTCCTAAGCACCTTCTGTGTAGAAAGACACTTCTTAAATATTCAATAAAAAGGCTCAGTGAATGCACATGGCAATGCAAGTACTTACTTACTTTTATTCAGTGTTGGTAACTGCATCTAGAAATACTGCTGTCACTTTGAGGAAGCTAAATACTTGATCATGACCCTGAAACCTTGAATGGTATTTCCAACTGCGTATGCCTGTATGGCATCTGCTAATAGCCACAAAACTGGATGGGTGTGCTAGTGAGAGGGGGCTTGCCCCCACACTCACCACCCTCTCTTAAGGAGTTTTTTTAGCTATTTCCAAAACAACTAGGCTGTAACTACTCAGGCTGACTCAAACTACAGAAGCAGTCAAGCATTATTCTTTGTGAACTAATCACAGTTATTTAAAATATCCAGGAATACACATACTGCTGGGACAGTACTTTTGCACTAGCTCTAATAATAAAGCAGGAGCAAACAGAAGAAAATGGCCTCAAATGGATGGCAGATCAGTGTTTATCAGAAGAGAAATGATGATTCAAAGCCAGCATGTTGAGTTAAAATACAAGCCCTACACAGCTACATGGCTGACCTTTGCAATAAATCATAGATTTTATTGCCAGAAGTGCATGCTCATATCATTTAGTGTTAAAAACCATCACCTACATGTTTTGTAAAAGAAGGTTTTGTTGCTGCAGTGTTTGCCAATTCTGAAATGATGTAGCTAACGATTTAAGTGATGTATAGAAGAATTTCACATATCTTTCTGTCAATTGTTAAATGTTTGAGCTGGCAACAGAATGAGGAAAGTACTTTTTTTTTTTTTATCATCTCTCAGATCTTAGGTGTTAGCTAACAGAAAAAATAATCATTCAGGGGATTAACTAATCAAAGTGAATTTTCTGACATTTCAAATGCTGCTGCCAGCATATGAATTCTTACAGTGGTATATAACTGTACATCTCAACTAGAAACAAAGGTCAAGGGCATAAATTAAGATACACTATTTTTCCCTCCACTCAAAATAAATAAATTTTTAAAAAATCATGGTTTTCTATAACAGAAGTGGGGAAACATCTTTGAAGGACAATAACATCTGTATTTTAATTTAGAGTGCTTGTAAAATTATAGTTTGTTGTTTTATTTTTCTTTCCTTTTCTTTCACAAATATCATCTTACTAGTATTAAAATACCAGAAACAACAGGACTATCTGCGCCGTACTTGTTTCATCAGAAAGGTGTCCTGCCAGCACTAGCCATTGCTTCCATGGTGCAAGGTCATTCTAATTTCTTCTCTCCGTTTTCCCCCTCTCCCTGGGGGACAACCAATCCAAGCAGTCCCATAGCTTGGCTCAATAAGATGTGGAAACGAGCTGTTATTTACTGTGGCTGCAATCCTCAACACAACCAGCAGCCTCCAAAGTGAACCACGTTTCCTCAAATAGCCAAATGATCTGCAATAGTTTCCCAGCTTGCTGGGCCACAACTCCAACTTCAAATCAAATGGACGCCTATGAGAATTGTGATTATTTAAATGTCATACAGAGTGCAAAACATTTCAGCCATTCTTCTACCAAGCAATCCTTTGAAAATTATAGATGTCAATATCCTGTCTTTAACCAGTATGGAGTTGCTATTTTTATACCACTTTTCCCCTAAAGCGCAGCCCTATTTGTAATACTCAAGACAGGACAAATTTTTGTCCTTCAAAAACAGTTGTCACTGCAGTTATCTTCACAAGAGCTATCAAGTTCCAGACAAGCTGAATTATTCTTGTTCCTGGCAGAAAAAATATTTGACCCAGCTTTGGACCAAATAAAAAAAAAACAAAAACAACAAAACAGGATTTATAGTCCTCTATCCTTTCCTGCAACACACAGTAGCATTGTTAGGATGATAAACAGCTCTGTCCAATTTTCTGGACTAAAACACTTCAACTCCTTTTTTAACTGTCTGTAAAAACAGTGTCATGTCTAAATTCTCCCATCCCCAGGTACCCAAGTGCTAGGAAAGATAATTACCTTGTCATCTCTGTCATCCTCTTCTTCCTCGTCCTCTAGCATGTCCTCCACTACCTGCAGACAGAAACAGTAGTAGTTGTCATGATTTAAAAAGGAAGAGTTTTGTTCTGTCAATTCTAAACCTTTTGTAGATGAAAACTTTATTAACATTTGAAATAAATGCACAGAAGGAAAATGTACAACTAGGAAAATACACTTCATCTAGAGACCGAAATTTGGGAAAGTGTTGTAGCGTTAACTGACATACATTAGGGAATTGCATACTGAAAACCTTTCCTGTACAAAATGCTTGCTTGACAATTTAAGTATTTAAAAGCTAGCTCAAAATTCAGTGCATGATAGTTTTAACTAAAGGAATCCTTTGTCATCTCCGCTGGTGGCTGTACAGTACAAACATGCTCATTTTAATTTACTGTTACCTAGAGAAACATGCAACATTTCTAATAGAATTTATAGTATACATCAAGAGATTTTTGGAGGATAAAAATCCAGGAATAAATTCATATTAACTTGTTTCCTTATGATCTACAAAATGACATATACCATGTGTCCTATTATTTCTATATTTCTTAATAGCAATTTTATACAATCTGTGCATCTAACTTTCTGCACATTAATCACTAACTAGTTGCCACATGTATACATTATGTATTTTTCAATTTAAAAGTGGAGAAGGTTCTAATTAAATTGGCATTCTTTCATATCGGAAAAGGATGTGGCTACTTACATAATAACTTCTATGTAAATATTAATTGTAATGTAAGAACAGACATAATGAAGCTCAGTAAAGATGCACCTAGCCCAACGTCATATAGGTGCTTAAAAAAAAACACTACACATTATAAAACATTAAAAAAAGCAAAATAAAAATTCACTGGTATGAAACCTTACTCCTTTGGTCTGTGTTACAGATTGGTCACCATCTGAAACAACCATTTATTTTGTCACAAAGTAAATGACAAATAGCTTTACTGTACTTGTCATTTAGGGTAACACATTACAACTGTAACTCCCTAATCTCCCCAGAAAGACAGCAGTGAGTGTATTCTCAGTAGATCCGTACCCATATCCAATAACTAAAGGACCTGAATATGATCAAAGGGCCAAACTCGGAAATAGAAAAACAGAAAAATTTGGGAACGAGAATGAGAAAAAAACATACACCAGAGGCCTTTCTCTGGGTAAGCTCAACTGTCATGAAGATTCCAGGTAATCATGACAACTCTGCTCATGGCAAGAAGTGGGAACCAGGAGATCTTTAAGGTCTTTCCAGCAGCTCTATTAAAGAAAGAGGATCAGAGGCAGGAACCAGAGAGCTCAGGACAGTGACAGGTGAGTTGAACCTTTCAACACCAAGATAGGCAAGGGTTGAGAACATGCTTTTGAAATGCTTACTAGCTACTGCTTAGCTCAGTGTACCATTTTATGGACCTCATCTGGAGGTGCCGCAGACCCCATTTCATGGACCTTGCTGTGGACAAAAAGGCATTTTCAGTTTCCCATGAACCTGCCTTAACAACCTGCTCCTCTGTAGCTTACTGTTGTCTTCCTGGTGGTGTTCCAATTGCTCGTGGAGATCAGCTTTAACTACACCTACTAAATAAAACAAATCCATCCTAAAACTCCTAACACGGATAGTTTCAGAGACCCAGTTTAGAAAGCATCTCTGGAAATGCTTGCATCAATTCTAGTGAGGAACTGGTGAACTGAGAGGATATAAACAAACTCTTAAGGGCTACAATGGGATGGAAACCCTTTTACCACACAGAGAGGTCAGTAATTACATCATTAAGTGACTAAAGCCCAGATTCAGATATTGTCTATGCCTGAAGCTGACTAACCTCACTAGGTCTCTTACATTTTTAACATCAAGATTCCCCAGACACTTAAATATCTGTTTAAATGTATATCCAGAATTTCCTTGTCTTGCCAGAGGAATGTCTACATCTGATTAGTGTTAAAGTTAACTCGGAGACAAGTAGTTGAATTGGACACCTCTAGAGCTGTTGCAAATGATGGCATCTCACTGAGATCACTTACACAACAATAATCATTCCAAATTATCCAGATAATAATACTTCAAAGTCTTTTTTTTTTTTTTTTCTTTTCTTCCTCATCTAATGATTTTAAAGTACTTTAAAAACTTCTACATAGTGGCAAAATCTTAAATTTTTCAAAGGACATAGATAGTCCTTTGAAATCCCTGAAACCCAGGACTGAACCCAGATTTTTATCTTAAGCATTCCATTTCTTAATTCAAAAGTCACTACCAATCTGTGTACTTGTTCTAGGTCAGTCAAACCATCAATTACATTCAGCTTTAGAGTACTGAAATATCTGGAAATGAAAACAGAATTCAGTTACTGTAGTGAAATAAAGTAACAGTGTTCTCAAGCCCAGACTCTTTAATGTAAATGAAGCTTAGTCTATGCTTTCACTTTTCTTGAAATTCTAAAGAAGAGTTAAGGAAAACAACACCACGTGAATATTCAGACAATATGGTCAGAATAATACAATCCATTAAAGCACCATAACAATGTTTTTTCAGAATTTTCACAAAAATTGAAGCAGGAATAGTAGATTCTTCATAATTATTAGACATATGAAGAATTAGTGAATATATGCTGAAGCCTTATAAAAGCTGTATACTGAAGAATGAGGCTGAAACCAGGAAACAACAAAATATCCAAGGAACTTTGCATCCCTTCAGAAGGTGTTGAAGGGGTCAGGAACACAAGTGATGTTCTCCACAGTCCTCCCAGTGGGAGACAGGGATCTGAGCAGGATGAGCACCAATCAGTTGAATGACTCTTCTAGGAAGGCACTGCATCCAAAAACATAGCTGAAGAGCCTCTGAACCAATGAACACTGCATGGGAAATAAGCAAGGGGAGCTGGAAACTGATGCACTCTGAAAACTTTGAACTTATTGCCATCACAGAAACATGGCGGGATGGTTCACGTAACTGGAACACCACCATTGATGGCCATAAGCTTTTTTGAAGGGATAGGATGGGTAGGCGAGTTGCTCTCGATGTAAAGGAGTGGACAGACTACAAGAAGCTCCTTCAGAGAAACAGTCAGGAATGGGTGGACAGCCTACAAGTTAAAGTTAGGAATGACACCAATAAAGGACAGAAGTGGTCAGGTTCTACTACAGGCCACATGACCAAGAGGAGACTGCTGTTGAGGCCTTCCTGTGTCAGCTACATGCTCACAGGCTTTTAATCTCAACAGATATCCACTGGCAAGACAGTATGGTGAGCTACAGGTGATCCTGGACAATCCTGAAGCCCATTGGCAATAACTTTCTGGTTAAAGTACTGGACAGACCAACCAGAGGTGAAGTGTTGCTGGACCTGGTGCTCACCAATGTAGAGGAGATCATTAAAGACTTTAAGACTGGAGGCAACCTGGGCTGCAGTGACCATACCATGAATGAGTTCATGATCTCAGGGAACACGGGCCTGGCAAAGAGTGGAGTCAGGATTCTGAACTTCAGGACAGCAAACTTAAGGCTGCTTAAGGAATTGTTACATGAAATCTCCTGGGAAGAAGTCCTTGGATTACAGGAGTGGAACAAAGTTAGCTTCTCTTTAAAGATGCCCTTCTGAGAGTGTAAGAGGTCTCCATCCTTCAGAATAAGAATGCGGGTGGGGGAGGCAGGAAACTTGCTTGGCAAGGACCTGCTGGTCAAACTGAGGGAAAAGAAGGGTGAGTACAGACAGTGGAAGCAAGGGTGTGCAATCTGGAAAGAATACAGGGATGCTCTACAGACTTGAGGAGATGGGATTAGGAAATCCAAGGTGCAGATGGAACTGAACTTGACAGGAGATGTTAAATACAACAAGAAGGGATTCTACAGGTACATAGGTAGAATAGACAGGCCAAATAGAGCATACTCTCTTTGCTTAGTAAGAAAGGAGAACTGGATACAGCAGACATGGAGAAGGCTGAGGAACCCAGTGAGTTCTTTGCCTCAGTCTTCACTGGCAACCTCATATCTCTGAACCTCAACCTCTAGGTGGAAACTTCCCGCTGTGCAAAGGTGGAGAAAGTCCAAGCCCTGCTCATGAGACTGAAAGAGTACATCCATGCAACAGGATGACATATAACCCAGGGTCCTAAGGAAGATGGCCAGTGTGGTTGCTGAGTCACTTGTCATCATATCCAAAAAGTCGTGGCTGTCATGTGAGGTCCCTGTGGACTGAAAAAAAATGAAACACCATTCCCATTTGCCAAAAAAAAAAAAAAAAAAAAAAAAGGAAGATCACAGAACATATTCTCCTGGGAGAGATGATAAGGCATCAGTGGGTGATCTGTGACAACCAGCATGGGTTCACCAAGGGATAGATGGTTGTGTCTGAACAAACCGGTGGATGTCAATGATGGAGTGACAGAATCGGTGGACAAAGGGAAGACAACTGATGTCATCAACCTGGACTTCTGCAAGGCTCTTAGCATGGTCCTCCACAACATCCTTATCTCTAAATTGTAGAGATAGGGTGGCTATTTGGTGAATAAGAAGTTGGTTGGAAGGTTGCAGCCAGAGGGTTGTGGTCAGAAGCTCTACACCCAGGTGGAGCTGGTGATGAGCAATGTCCCCCCATGGTTCTGTCCTAGGACATGTACTCTTTAACTTCTTTATCAATTACATAGAAATGGGATTGAGTGCACTTGCAGCAAGTTTGCTGATGACACCAAGCTCAACACTGTCATTCATAAAGCAGAAGGAAGGGATGCCATCCAAAGGGACCTTAATAGACTTGAATGGTGGGTCCTTGTGAAACAAATGACTTTCAAACAAGTGCAAAGATTTTTACTTGGTTTAAGGTAATCCCAGATACGTGAAAAAACTGGGAGAAAACTCCTTGAGAGTAGCCTTGCTGAGAAGGACTTAGGGGTCCAAGTGCTGGAAAACTTTACATGAGCCAATAGCAGATGCTTGCAGCCTGGAAGACCAACGGTATCATAGGTTCCACCAGAAGAGAAGCGGCAGCAGGGAGAAGAAGGTGATTGCCCTCTTCTGCTTTTCCCATGTGAGGACCCAGCTGGAGTACTGCATTCAAGTCTGGGGCCTCCAACATGGGAAAAATTTTGGAGAGGGTCCAGAGGAGGGCAATAAAGATGATCAGAGGACTGGAGCACCTCTCTTATGAAGACAGGCTGAAGGAACTGGTTTGTTCAGTCCAGAGAAGGCTGCAAAGAGACGTCACTGCAACCTTCCAGTATTTCAAGGGAGTTTATAAACTGAAGGAAATCAACTTTTTAAAAGGGTGGATTGTAACAGGACAAGTGGGAATGGTATTAAACTAAAAGAAGGGAGATTTAGATTAAATGTCAGGCAGAAATTTTTTACTGAGAGTGATGAGGTGCTGGCACAGTCTGCTCAGAGAACTTATGGATGCCAACCCCTGGAGGTGTTTAAGGACAAGCTAGCTGTGTTCCTGCACAATCTGATCTAGTAATTTATCTAGCAGCTGGCAGCCCTGACTGTGGTACATGGGTTGGAACTTGATGATGCTTGAGTTCCCTTCCAACTCAAGCAACTCTATGACACAATGGATTTTTTTTCCCCTTTGATAGTGGCTTCTTGCTATTCAAATAAAGCATGAATGTGCTTCTTTGGTTTGAAGCAACATAGTAGTTACTCAGATCTCTATGTATACCCTGGGGAGGTATAATGGAGAGGAGAAGGGAATAGAAGGAGAGGGAGGCAGAACAGGAAAAAGTATATGAAGATAAAATGAAACATTTGAGTTATTTTATTAAAAGTTCTATGGCAAAAATCTTAGATTGTCCCTAGAACGCTCACTCTAAATTATGCCTTCTGATAGCTTGCTTGAAATCAAGTAGTATTAATCAAACAAAGGAAGGGCACTGGGGAAATCAGAAAGATCTAATGCAAGCAGTTAAAAGTGACATGACCTTCTGTAATGTCACTTGTCACAGACTTATATGCCGCATAGTGGTAGAAGGTCTTAAAAGAACCTAATTCTTGTACTGTTCTTTGAATGTAATACTAATACAGATGACATTTTAAAAAACACACGTACATGTCCTTAAATATGGCATGTCAGCTACTTCACAAACAGTAAGCAGATGTTGTTTAAACATAGCAAAATGAGATTGTTTCTGTGCAAAACAGACCTTCTGAAAACAGATTAATCACAAAAAGCAGTCTGATTCCTACATGCTGCATTTCCTATTGACCCATTCCCACCTTCTTTCAAGTAAAAGAGCTTTGTCTATAAATACTTTATAATTTGTACTTCATGCAAGATTACAGGAACACTTATTCTGTCAAAGCAGCAACTATGTGCAGTTTTTTTGAATAAGGTTACCACGAGGCAGCACAAATACTATATTTGCATCATAGAAAATGCCCAAATATCTATGAACTAGAATGCTGTCTTCTTAGTTAGTTGACAATTAACTGCAACTTGCACTTATTCTAAAAATGATCTGCTGCCTTGCAAACAATACTGGATTCATGAGAAAGTAATCTGTTGCAACTTCCAACATCAACACCTGCAAAGCATGCTTGCATTCTAGTTATTCAGAAGCATCTTGAATCAAAAATCAATGATTGCAGAGAACTTTACAATACCTCTTTAAAATGGTTTGTGGAAAAGTGGCACATTGAAACTCAAGAACACTTTTAATGAAAGGCCTTACTCTCTCATTACCAGCCTGCTGTTTCTCACTGCAAACAGCAAGTCACTTCATGAACTGTCTCCTGTTCTAATTTCTTTGGCTAATCCAACAACATGAAGTACACAACAATCTGGGCCACTAGAACTTCCTTAGATTTGGTTATATCTTACTTGATTTAGTGCTTCAAACATAGTTGGCTTAAATGAAAAGCAAAAGAAAATAGTTTATGCTGTATCTTATGCTACAGTATCAAAATATCTGCAGAGGTATTAACATTTGGAACATAAAATTAAAGATAATAAGATTTGGTTCTGAATCACATTCCCTTTAGATATGCAAAGAATGCAGTCAGAATTGTACTGCTTGAGGCTGTTTGGATTTTATGTAATTCATACTCCCTACATGTAGACTACACCACGCGCTTATGTGTCTTGCAATTCACAGTGTCTGGTTGTACAATGCAGTATAAAATGATATGCAGAGTGTCTCAATTAAGTAGGGTGCAAAAAATCAGTTAGGATTTTTCAGGTGGCTTTGAAGTCCTTGAACTTAAAGTAAAGACATCCACCACCCACAAGCCTACAGCAGCTGTGTTTTTGCGGTCACTTTCACAACATGATGTCTGCTCCTTTCATTGAATTGTTAAGGAGAAACTTTGCAGGAGATACAGCTTAATTAAAATGTCCAGTTTTTTTGTACCTCATTTATGAGAAAAATAAAAATGAAATTAACAGATTCTGATTTAATAGCACAGTAGATCTGGAATACAATCGATCCTGATTTATACTGTTAATGTTTGACCTTGGGGTATTTCATCTGCAGTAATCATCAAGATAACTGAGCCACTAGATGTAATAATAATTAGTGTGATAAGCTTGCCAGTAAGGCTGAATATATCGCAGCACAGAAGACAGCAGACTAAAAAGAGAAGTATTAGTACTTTACTGCTAAAATACTTCCTGATTTTAACAGAGACACTCAAATACAATTATTTCATCTTACAGAATGTATTTTTTTAGCCTGTTCTGGGAAGTGCTCATGTTATAATTTAGTCTCATTGTTAATAGGAAATGAGACTTTAATGTGGCCATCAGATGCTTTTTGATGCATGCTACTGATTACACGTAGTTCTGTAATGTCAACAACAGAATTTTTATTTGCAGTATAATACATTTCTTGGCAATGAGCACAGGCAGTAAATACAGTTTATTATACAAGAACATGTAACCTTTCTCCTGTTATCAGTTTTGTATGCCCTCAATATTCAGTTGTTAATGTAGCTAAGAATATGTAATTTTTAATATAAAAAGTGGCATAAGTAGAAGCCCTGCTTCCCTCTCTGTATTTTTTTTTTTTTCAGTGTTTGGTTCTCAATTATTTTAGCTTTTTCCTGCATTTACATAATGCACTGGGAACTGTATTTTAGGCGTTTATTTGAAGTATGTCTCCATCTAAAGGCTTCAACATGCACTGTACATTTCAAAATGCCATATCTCTGGTTTTAGAGTATTTCATTTTCAGCTCAGCATGACAAAAAACCCAATTCTTTGTATGGTTAAATATCAATGATAAGTTTACTATACAGCACTAATAAAAACAGCTTAACAAAATTTTATAATAGTTCTCCATAATAATATAGCTTATTACATTTGTTAACAGCATAAAGGGACAGCAGTACTTTAAACTGTTATTAGCTCTCTCCAAGTAATGTTCAGATTCCAGTAGAGGCAGATATCCTTCTCTTATAAACCAGCATTTATTCAAGTAAATCGAACCTTGAGAGCCTAATATTATATATTACATTATGATTTGGAGCTGTAAACTTTTCAGTAGGAAAAAAGAAAAAACCCCAAAAAAACCCTGTTACTAATTTTATGGGACGTCGCATACAATATACATATTAATGTAATTTCAGTGAAATAAAATAAAAATTGGATATTGGTGTATTATTAGAGTATTTGCAGAATAATTCCAAAGTTATATCAGTCTGGTCTGAATTAAAATGTCTTTAAGGAAAATACAATCTAGAGAAGAATAAAAAAAATTCACAAGACTACCAGAATGTTTACTGTGAACTGAACTGATCTTAGTTTATAAAATACAGTTTGCAATAGCCGCTTTAACTTGTCATGTCAATCTTGTTGCCATGTAAACCCTTACACAAATGCAAAGAAAAGTCATTAAAACAGTTTCTTAGGAGAAACGCCTCTATGTCCACTGAGCTCTCAATTTTATGCTAGATGCAAACAATTATGCAAGACTATAATTGAAAAAGTGTTGTAAAACTTAAATTAACTAATCAGCTGGCATGTGATAGGGAAAAATATCTTTTTTAAAAAAAAATAAAATTTATTTTATTATTATTATTTTTAATGCTGAAAATGTCTAGGGCTGGATTTTGACATTATGTCTTCGAGTGACCAAAACCAAACATAATATTCCAATTCTGCAGTGCATTTGTCTTTTGTAAATGCTACTGGGTCGAGAACAGCTATGCAAAGTTTTAGCAAGGGGTTACTGCATACTCAGATGTTGTAGATAAGCCTTCGATGCTGGGATTGTACTGGCGGTGTGGACAGTCTCGTCTAAGCACGGCACAGAGAGCTAACTGCAGTATTACATTCTATTATGCTGCCAGAGAGAAATGCTTCCTGACGAACTTATATCTTTATATAGTGTACAGTGTGGCTGCTAAATTAGTGCATAATGCATTTAAAATATTTATAGTACCAACATTTAGTTAAATAACCTTTATGTAAGATTTATGTTGATTTGCTCATTTCTCATTTAATGGCAAATTATGAAGAGCATGTTTCATAAAGATAATTCTCCATTTAAATTCAGCAGGCCATTAAATATTAAAATTATGTTTCTGATGCAATCTAAAGCAAATTTGTCCAGCTTCAGCGATTATTTGCACTCATAAAAATTAGACTTGATTAATAAAATTTAAATGCTTGATTAAGCTGACATTTTCATGTTTCTTTTCTGATTTATTAAAAAAGCCTCTGTCCCACAGTGGGGCACTCTCATGTGTTTTTTCTCCCTGGCTGTATGGATTGTATAGAAAGAACAAACAGCTGCATGAAGACAGCGACGGTTCTCAGCAGACTGCTTAATATTCAGGCACGTGTTGCCTGTGGTCTTTGTGCTCTGACAGCACCCAGGCTGAGCACACAGGCAGGCGATGACCTATTTACAAAAGCCTTTCTAACTTCTTTTACTGACGATAACAAATGGAGAGCAGGTTTGAGATTCCGATTAATTTGGCAACAGTAAGGAGGGCTGCCTGGTTGAAAAAAACCTTCTGGACGTTTTTGCACTGTTCAGTGATGTGCTGACTGCCATCTGCAACAGAATGAACATCTATTTTCTGGTACAGAGTACATTTGCCTAGTTAGCAGCAGTCAGCAAACATAAGGTAAAAGCCTTGTAAGTAATGTTTTAAACCATTCCCAGAAAAATAACTGTTTTTCTGATTAGTGGCACCATAACTTAAACAATTTTTACACAGATACTGTTCTATCCCCAAATCTGTATTCTTCCACTAACCCTCATTCTTTGGAGATTTTAAGGCTGCTGCTATTACACTGGAGGCCAAGTTCTTAGTGAAGTACAGTCAAAACAGGAAGCCAATATTTAACGGCCAACATGACTATCTTCTTTTGTATTGAGCAAATGATGTGTTCTAGATACAGTCTCACTAGAATACAGGGACAATAATTACTTTTGCCATGCCTTCAAAAAAATTCAGTCCTCAGCTAAAATTCTGCCATCTCTTTAGTATAAGAGGCACAGGAACTTCTAGCACAAGCATCTCAGTGCTGCATGTGCAATGGATCTAAACTTGGTGTCTGCACTGTACTAATCTGCAGAAATCCTGCCAAACTTTGGAGTCATTCTTCCACACTCTAAGACTATAATGGGTGAAACAAACCATACCAACCAATCAAACAAAAAATGGTAAAGCAAGTAACCATATCATTATTTGCTTGCTAACTCACTTTTTTTTAACAGGATGCTAGAGTCAGCTCCTTTCTTGCTGCGGTTTGCCTGGAGAAAACAGTACTTTACCAAGGAGAAGCTGACCCAAATCCACCAAAGACTCTGACACACTGCTGCCTTTCCCCCAAGAGAAAAATGTTTGGACAGCACACAAAAAGCTGTAACTGAATTGGGTGTTACGCTGCTAATTCAAACTCCTAGTGCTTCCCTGAGGATAGAGGGAACCCAGTGAGATGGATATGCTCACAAGCATCCTTGTTTCCATTCCCATCTTTGTTTTTCTTCAAGGGCTTATTTCCAGAGTACATAAAAAGTCAAAGAACAAAGAAAAATCTGACCCTACACATAAAGGTTAAAATAAACTATCAGATTAAACCCACACATACCACAAAGTTCTTTGAAGATGAGAGCAAAATTCTCTTTCTGTCCTTTCAGAGGACTATATAGAAAGCATCAACAGGAACTGCTCAAAGTCTAAAAATGAAATCTCGTATTTTACTAAAGTTGCTGTTATTCTGTTCAATAATTTTACCCTAAATGTGTCCATCTCTAACTCTTAGTAAAAGCATATGCTCTGGAAACATAAGTCATCAAAGCCTACTTCATAAAAAAACTCCACTGAAATTAAAAGATGTATCATATCATTTTATATCAGTCTTACAAGATTAATAATATGCGTATATACTCTATTATACAGATTCATAAGAATTTGTGTATGGCACATTAACTCCCAGCTGCTCACCATCATTTAATATGCAGTGACATGCAACTTGAAACTTCAAGAGGAAATCAGCTATTTAATATTTCCTTTAAGGCTCTAAATATTAACTATAAATGCAGGATGTGAACTGAAGTGATTAAAGCCCTTTTCCAGAGGGGTATATATGGCAGAGAAACATTTATAGGTAACTTGAAGCATGTGCATTATTCTTCTTCTTAAATTTTAAATTATTTGGGAAAAAGAATTGAACAAATAATAGACCACAAGTTGTGTAAAATTACTATCCTTAGTTAGAGAATCACTGGATGGCTGTCATCTGCAGAGACTTCTTGAGTCCATCTGGTATTTGGTCCAACCCTCCTGTTGAAGCAGGGTCATCTACAAGCAGGTTGTCCAGAACTATGTCAAATCTGCTCCTGAATATCTCCAAGGACAGATATTCCTCAGACTCTCTGGACATCCTGTTCCAGTGTTGGACCTCTCTCATTATAAATGTCTTTCTCATGTTCATATGGAATACCACAAACTTCAGTTTGTGCCCATTGTCTCCTGTACTCCAGCTGTGAGAGCAACCCTACCACATCTCCACAATCCTTCATGCATGCAACAGCACCCTTCCCCATTACTTCAAGTTTAATGCTCTCCTCATCACGCTGGCCAGTCTTCTGGGTAAGGTGACACTGACCAACCCAGTGAGGTGGATCTTGTCTCTTTCTATCAGTCCTCAGTGCTCAAAGAGGACCCCATGCCTGTAAAAACCAAGTCCCTGTTGTTGATGATAGCTGTGCAATTGGTTTTACAGTTGTTCCTCTTTCAGCCCTTTCACCTCAATGGCAGCACTGAGGGGAAAACCACCTAGGTACCCTATCTGTCACTTGCTTAGTCAAGGGAAAACAGGAACAGATCTAACATGCCAGCTGAGCAGCCAAGAGAATGTCAAAGTCTGTCCCAGCAGTGGAACAAAGAAATATATACATAGAAAAAAAGCAATGACCAAACATTTTAATTGGTCACTCATGCAAACCATGCTTCATTTTCAATATGTGTTTGGATCACACAGTCAACTACTTAATCTGAGAGAAGGGGACAACAGCAGCTGGAGAGAGAGAACAATTCTAATTACTTTGAGAGATTTTCTGCCCATCCCTTAAGTCAGGCAGCTCCAGCAGAGAATCAGAACAGAACCTGAAGTATATATATTTTTTTCCCACCAGTTTCATGAGATCCTAATAATTACTGTTTAGAAATAGAATTGAGAAAAAAAGATCCTAGACAGAAATAGAAGTGAGAATAAAGATCCCAGACAGAAGTGAGAAGAAAAAATTCAAACAGCAAGGCTGCTCTTTTTGCAACTTTACAAAGGTGAGATCTTTTTTTCCAGCATACTTGAAAACATCAAATTACTTATAAATTTCTAAAAATGAATGAAAAGATGTTATAAACCCCAGCACACTTTCTGCTAATTCTGATTCCATTCTTTCAGCTGCAGCCATGTGGGGATGAATGTTTCAGTCTATACAGCTATTGTAATGCAGTTTATGTTTCCCAGCAAGGTAAGGTGGTTGTGAAGTGAGCCAGACCTTGCTTGCCCCAGGCAGCCTAGGCAGTCTGTCACCACAACATGCTCATTTGTTCTGTACCTGTAATGTGCTCAGGGCCACCAGGACATAGTGGTAGCACTTCCCTCAGCAGACAATAGGAAGGGCTACTATCAACAGCATGATGACATGGAGCTGTGGGCAGTGGGGATGGGAAAGTGGAAGCACTTGATACCTCCCCTCTTCCTTAGAGAAGGTGAAAAAGACACTAGAAAAAAAATTGCACGCATGCAGAAAGCACTCAGACCCAGTCATTTCTAATCTTGTGCATTTTGGTGATAACTGCTTAAGATCAGAACTGCAGTCATAATGGAAGTGAATTATTTTGTGAGATCAGATACTTAGTAGTATGACTATAAGGAAGTGCAAGAATTTAAACAGTATTTTTTTAAGTCAAGAAATATCCTCAGGGAAAGAATCTAGGTAAGCTTCGGGCAAAAATGTTGCAGCAAAATTCAGAGGAAAGCATTAAGAATGCTTTTTCAGTGGTTTTTCCTTGTTCAGTATTGGAAGGAAATATTTATTTTGTGATTTTTACTTCCTGCCATTTGAATCAATGCCAGGAATTTATTTGTTTTAGCTCAGTTCTTAATTCTCACAGATCATTCAGATAACTATCCACTAAATCTGCATCCAGATTGTTTCTCCTACACTTTTCTTTGTTACAGGACATGAAACCTCACCAGTCACCCCAATATTTTGTGCAAGACTTTCCATCTGATGAAAACTTGCCTTTCAGAAACACAACTAATTCATGTACAATAGATAGGGAATACAACATTATTTATTTATTTATTTATTTATTTAGATTTGTGCCAACATTTGAGTAAAACCACAGCAACAATCAATCTTATACAGTCCGGCTGAATCCAGGAAAGAAATAATACCTAATATGCACCCTCACCTCTCCACTGGACTTTCCATCAGACTTGTATTACATAGTTGAACTTAGGGCTCTCCCTTGCCCCAGCCTTGTTGCACATGTAATTCAATAAAGAACTTGCACGCTGAACTTATAAGGAATCAGATTAAGTGGCAGAATAATCACACACTCTGATGAGCAGCAGTGCCTCACATTAGGAAGGAGTAAACTAGACCACTTTGCAGGTGAATTAGACCACAAGCAATTAAGTCAAAAGCTGCTTCAAAGAAACCAGTGTGTAAGAGGACAGAGTAAAAGAAACCTTGGCTGTAGACAGAGATACTCAAATGTGGTTGAATTAAGGCTGATCCAAGTGGACGGAAACTTACTGAATCATTTCCTTGATCTGCAGTGAAGTGCAGTCACTAAAACTTTCACTGATCAGATAATTGATAATTATTTTCTTGCAGAGATGTAACAATGAAAAATAACTCTTTGAAACTTGTTTTCAAGGCCCCAAATTTAAGTATCTCCTGTTCTCGTGAAACAAATTCAAAATAAAGGCAATTGAACTACAATTCTCCAATGAGTTTAGTAAAAAAACAGCAAATATATTTATCTTTTTGCATTAACTTAAGGTTTACAAAGTAACTTTTCAAGGTAGATGTTATTTCTAGATATGTAGTCAGTGATTCAGAGTTATAAAAGAAATCTCAAAAGACTTGGGAACAGAAGCCAGATCAGATGAATCCTAAAGCATTCGCTAACCACCAGGAAACACTGCTTAATTAATTTAGTTAATATTTACACTTTGCATAAGAAAACAGAAATATTTAAATGACTCCTAATTTAATGATAGTGTGCTAATGACCTGAGCTAAGGACTAGCAATATTACTGAAGATTTGTGAGTTAATTAGAAAGACATTCAATAAGTCGGCAGACCACTTCATAGAAGACAGATGCTCACCATGATGATAACCAAGCTCAATTCATTAAAAACGAGATCCCAACTTCCTTGTAATAAATAAAAAGTATTAATTGGCAGCACAGATATCAAATATTTAGGAAGAACCTGACTAGCTGATACAAGACTTACAGCTTGGTCTGAAACAGTCTCAGCAAGAGGAACATTTTCAGAACATCGCTTGGTGTTCTCAACAGAGAGCCCATCAATAGCTTCATTATTTTGTTAGCAAAGTTGCATTACTCAATTAATCTTCACAGGCAGGTGTTATTTCAGAGAGAAATTAAGTGTATTGCAGCTCACAAGCAAAATCTCTCCTTTGATAAGGGATTTCAGTTACTCATAAAATCTCAGATGCAGAAGATTTAAGCATTTCAAGCAGCAGGAGACAAAGGCCTGTGATTTAAGAAATGTGCCTTTTAAAACTTGATCTTAGGCTTTTCCTAGAAATGTAACGATTTCTGGGATTAGGGAAATCTCTGTCATTCTCACCCTTAATTTTTGATGACCCTTTGAAGCCTAACAATCTTAGTGATATGGATAGGTAACAGTTGCACCAGGGTAGGGGCTATATTAGCTTCACTAGTTACTATTAATTGCAGTTATTAGACATTAGGGTCATATGACCATTCAGGCTGGAAGGAACCTGAGAAAGGGTTTAATCCAACCTCATGACTACAGCAAGGTCAGCCATGAGGTCAGGTCAGGTTGCTTCGGACTTTAGCCAGCCAGGTCCTAAAAACATGCAACAGAGACTGCATAACTTCCCTGGGTAGGTAACCTAATTCACTGCTTAACTGCCCTCACAACAAAAAAGATTATCCAGCCTGAACCTCTCCTATTTCACTGTATGCCTTTTGCTCTCCCAGCATCAGTAGTAGGGAGCATGTGAAAAACCTACCTTCACCTTCACAATAACCCCCTTGCAGATAGCACAGGACTGCTGTCTGGGTCAGCTAAAGCCTCTTCTCCAGGCTATTCTGAACCTGCTTCTCTCAATCTCTCCTTGTGGGTGAGTTCCCAAGTCCCTCACCACCTAGCCGGCCCTCCACTCTACTCATTACCGTTGAACTAGGTTGTCCAAATCTGAACGGTATTCCAGATGTAGTCTCACAAATACTGAGGAGGACAACTGCTTTCCTTAAACCACAGTCTGTGTTTCTGTTAACATAACCCATTATGCTCAAGGTGATTCTTGCTGCTGATGCATTTATCTTGCTGTCTATCAAGATATCCATGTTCAGAAGAACTGCTCCCCTGGCAATCAATCCTCAGTCTGTATCTTTGCATGATATTATTCCATGAAAAGAGCAAGACTACACATTTTTCCTTCTTGAATTTCATGAGCCTCAACAGCCAGCCTAAGTCTTTATATCTGACACATCCATTGTACCAATTGGTCCCACTGTCCTGGTGATGGGGGTGCTGTCTGTCACTACCTACAGGTCGCTCATGAAGACATTAAATGGAACAGCCTCTTGTATGCTGTGATGCTCTACTTGCTACCAACCTCTAGATGGAGAGTGACCCATTAAACCCTATTCTCTGAGACCAATTACACTCCTTCCCCTTTTTTTCTTCTTTTAATCCACCTAGTTTTCCATCCAGTGCTCAGTGTCCTAGACAGCAGACTCCTTTTGGGCAATGAGTATTGAAACAAATATTAAACTCATAAAGCTAAGCAAAATCCTTAAGCTGCCTGGATACTAGAAAATTTGTGTTGCACAGAATACAACTTCAGAATTTGTTATCTACTCCTGAAAATGTGAACCTTTTTTTTTTTTTTTTTTTAAATTAATTAATGTCAGTTATTAGTAAATGTTTGCTACTCTATATCACAGATACATGCATTTAATTAAATAATGGTGTAGATGAAGAAGAAAAGGCTTATATTAGGCTCGATGAATGGTAACATACTAAAGATAAACTGTGAAATCCAATAAAATGTGATACATTCTGAAACTGTTAACAATTTGTAATCATTTTAACCTTTAACTTCAGTATGTGGAAGAAAAAATGCAACATAAGGACATAGTCTCACACAATCGTTTCCAAAGAATTTGGCTTCTCATGACCTATAAGCCTCTCATCTCTGCTCCCACACAAACCCTATTCTGAGGATAGTATATGTTCTATATCTTTTAAATATATTTTCAGCAAAAATGGGCACATTCCTTGGACAGCTGGAGAAAAACTAAATTGCTAAGTGAGGAAACTGTCCACCGAGTATTCCAAATGAAAACAAATATTCAAAAAGTATTATATTTTAAAATAGTTACAAAGTTGTATCTGTTTTAGAAAGAAAAGTACATATATGTGCTTGAAGTAGAGAAGACTTACTGTATCATGTTGCCTGTTATCTTTCCCTGATATGATCAAGAAGTAGTTCCATGCCAACAGCAACAACAAAGCCAGTGGTATCATGTAGAGCTCAAAGTTCCAGACCACAAAAAGGAAAAGCTAGAAGACAGAGCAGCAACAAAGGTGATTCAGCTCAGCATTACATTAAGCTCTTGAGCATGGTTAAAACCAAGACCAATGAATTAAAATGATTCTAAAGTAATGATTCTAAATCACATCTATTTAGGCAGGTAAATTGTTTAACCACTTTGCTGATTAGCCACTTACCTGTGTATAATAACTGCTAATTACGCTACAGCTTTGTAGTTTCATTTTTGCAAAGAAATGTTGCTACAGTGTAGCCTGAGGGAAGGTAATCTATTATTATTATTTTTTTCTCATTAAAAATGCTCATGTGGACAAAATAAAGCAAAATGGCATAAAAATAAGATCACAATGTAATATAGAGAAGGTTGGTTATTTCTACAGTTATTTTGCAGTTCAGAAGACAGAACTTGATAATTCTGTAGTAATGTCACACAAATGGGAATAAACAAATCTGAAAAATTCCTTTGTAAAGAAAAATCATGCCAAAAAATCACAGTAATAGGGAAAAAATGCTCAAGTAGTTTAATCAAAACAGTGTAAAATAGTGACAATCTCAGTAGCACAGAAAATGAGACTGAAGGGCATGCTGAGAAACCACCCACGTCCACTCGTACAACAGCGTTTATTTGCTGAATCTGAAATGTTTCCTCAAAACATCCTGAATGCTGTTCATCATGGTGTGGCCAAGTGACATCTCCCAGATATGTGCGCCATGATAAGGAGGGTTGCTCCTGGTGCCATATGTCTGAGCATGAAGATTATGCTTCAGCAGGACCCATCTCCACTGCACAATTTCCAGCACTGAAGCTCCATTGCTGGGCTGTGACATGCTCCTTAGGGTGAGCTTTAGTCCCAGGTCTATCAGACGTGTCAAGCAATATGGAGATGACTTTGTGGAGCCTGAAAGCCCTAAATATTTTTGGATGCTGTAGCTATTTCTTTCTGGTTCTAGAATGAAATTATTGGCTTGCAAGAAAGAATTAAGAATATCTGAATTAGACAGGATGAATCTAAAAACAATTCTACATCTCATTTCCCAAATGAACAATCCTCCTTTTAATTTTCGACAGCTGTAGCCGTAACCTGGTGTTGTTTTCTCAAAAAACAACCAAAATCACAAATTAAAGTAAAACAAATCATGGTGCTTACTGTAGCTGGATATACGCTTAAGTTTCAGAAATCTTGCTAAGTCATTGTCATACAACTAGTTAAGCTCTGGGATATTTGTATTTTTACTACCAACTTATTAAGGTGTTGTGTCACAGAATTGCAAACTGAAAGCCATGTGGTTCATTCTTCCAGATCACTCATGAAGATGTATATACATTAAAATAAGAAGAAAATAGGCATTTTAGTATGTATTCCTATTTAACAGCCTTCTGTTGGATTTCTGCTTTGAGTTAAAACAAAATCTTCTTACCAAATTATTCCACATAAGAATAAAATTAAAATCTGTGTTTTAAGTAATTTCTTGTGCCTGGATCAGCTAACCTACCTTACTTCCCAACCTTCTATCACTGAATGCTGTACATTCAGAATCCTGTGAGACTGCAAAACAAATACAATAAATACTAGAAGGACTGAAAAAGCTCTGTGTGTGACATATGTAAGAGGATACTGGCACTTCTAACAGTTAATATTTCATTTGAAAGAAAACCATCTTTTTTAGGTTGTTTAGTTTAAAAGGAAATCTGTTAGGAATGGTAATGAATAAGAAGCAAACAACAGCTCACAGATTTTGAGAGTTCTTCCACTAGCTCACTAACTACCCTTTTGAGAGCAAGATCTGCAAGATCTCAATGCTGTAAATCTGATATAGCCAGTTTGAACCAGAATTCACATCTCAAAAGCAAAGCAAAAAATCCTTGTACCCATTAACCCCAGAAATGCCCTGAGTCAATGGATACATGCTGAAGGGAGCTTTGGAAGTCAGCAAACAGTATCCAACTGCCATCAAAGAGGGCCCCAGAGATTAAGAGATGAGGAATGGCAATGCATAGAGTTCTCCTTATGTTTCCATCCTACTTTGGTTAAAAAGCTGGGGGAAAAAACAACAACAAAACCAAAAGAAAATCAAGTAATACCCCAGGCTCCAGAGAAATAAAATCAGCAACCTAGATGGTCTCAGGAGATGCTGACCGGACTGGAGACTGTAGAACATGGTCACCATATAGCTTGCACTTCAGAAAATCATGAGTTCTCATTCAAGTACCCCTCATATGAGATTTCTACATGTGAAGTGATCCTTAAGGCCATTAATTCCTTCAAAAACTGTGATCTGTAGGCTAGTAAGACATTATACTAAGATACTACACTGTTATGACTTCTATGGACATACCTTTCCATAACATGACTATTATTCCTGCTGTACCCAGATGATTTTGTTCACCTACCAGCCTCATTTCCACTCAGTGTGGATGAATTTTGATCAGTTTCTCCTTTTAGGCACCTGTCTCAGTTAGGCACAAAGAAGTCAGGGACTCTATATTTGCAACACAAAAGAGATATATACTGCATGAGTCTAGCACAGTGATGGCACTGCAAGTGAAATAGCCTCACTACCTTCCCCAGAACAAAACTGGATTCACAGATATACACAAGGGAAAAAATAGGAAGACTACCAGCGGTAAATAAAACTTTTCAGTGAACATGAACAATCCCAAAATCTAGTGCAGGACAGAAGGAAAATCTTAGTGCTCAGCCATAGCAAATGAAGGACCTAATAGTTATGGGGAAAGGGAAGAAGCAGGACGTATGAAACTATTTGCTTAACTTCGTTTCATCCATGAAGGCAAGGAAAATCTACATATCCATCCAATAAAGATGTACTGGCAAGAAAAATAAAATAAAATAAAACATAATAAAAATAAAATCCAGGAAAACTAAGAAGAGATATGAAAGGGCTGGTCTGGGATTTGTCTGTGCCTCTAAAACATCCACTGGAACATGGATTCTGTCTGTTTCACTCACTTCCAAAGAAATAATGGCTCTAACTTTGCTTAAAAAAGAATCCTTATCGCTACTGAAACAACCCAACTATTTTAAGGGAGGAGTAGGTGTCTCAAAGGTTACGGTTTAATATAGCTGCCATCTCCTACATAGAAGACTGTAAGGGAAGACTTTTTTCTTCTCCTCCATGAGATCAAGATTTCCATAGTCGCAGGCATGAACTGGCCATTTACAACATCACATCAGTTGATAATCTAAGCGAGAGACACATGCATTAAATGATCATTCAGGGAGACACATGACACGATCCCTGGTGTACAACACTTCAAAAAATAATTTAAGTTGGAATATTGAATAACCTATTCTTTTGCAAACTACGGTATATTTTAAAAAGAAATCTCATCCAAAGTGATTAACACTTCCTACTGTTCAGAAAAAAAGCCTGCCCTTTCAGACTAGCAGCTGTGGATCATTAGCTTTCCAGTGATGAGATGTGTTTGATGAGTATTTTTCTTTCTAATTAAGAGATGAGATCGTCTATTTGACTCTCTCTTCAGAAAGAAGTGAAGAGAAAAATTTCTGCCTATGTGGAAAGGCCATATTCTACAGAACAATCATTTCAGATTTCTTTTTATCTACCTCCACCCAATTTCATTTCATTTTTCACAGAACCCTGTTTGCACCCGCAGACTTCCCGGCATTAACCCTTCTGTTTCCTAGCTCTTTCTATTCTTCCTTTTAACTACCAGCAGAAAAGAGCATTAAAAAAGGAGCATCCCAGACAAGAGAAATACACACACCTTCAGGTGCAGCAGGGAGTAGCTCACAGCTGAAGAAGGGCTCCAAGCACAGCTGTTTAGAACTTTCTGACAAAAATTAGGAAACTCTCTCTTCACAGAATAGCCTGGCTTCAGTAAAAATCACCAAACAGAGCATAAGATGCTTCCAGTTGACAAGCTGGAAGCTTTCCAGAACCTGCAGCCTTACATCAACCTTGATATCTGGATTACCTTGTGGCAAAGAAGAAAAAGGAGCTCAACAGCATGCCAGCCTTTAAGCTTTGAGGGGTTATCGCTGCTGTGACTGGAAACTGGAAGCCTAAGGAGATGCATCACCTGGTGAGTCCCAGGCTGACACTGGAACCTTTGAAATCTACATTCACAGCACCCAGAGCCACATGCTGTAAGGTGTTTAGTAGCATGGTGAGATACCACAGTTGTCACTGCCATGTCACACAGTGCATGGCACTCAGACCACAGCCCCCTCTTCTAGTAAGAGCTTTCTTCATCTTTTAAAGAGGATTCTTACAGCTTCATTTATATATTATCTATACCCATACGCTGCTTTACTCAACTCCTGATTATTCTCAAAATTCAAAAGTTGGCTGTATGGAGGTTTGGCACAATCACAAACAGAGTCTGCGCCTGCAACTCCAGTGTGCTCTAATCACAAGATCATCCATTTACCCTTTCAGCTTAAAAGGACAATTGTATTTCCCGAGGCTTTGTCCCTTGGATGTATTCTCAGAAGACTGGGAAGAGTGAAAGATAACCCACATATCTGCATGGTACAGACTTTCTATTAAGTACTGCAGGTTTTAAGGCTCCAGTAAAATCCTGCATGATATTTACACTACAAAAAAAAAAAAAAAAAAAAAAAAAACAAAAACCAAAAAAACCAAAAAAACCAAAAAAACCAAAAAAAACCCCAACCACTTAACAATAACTTTCATTGTAACTTTGAGAGTCAGCAGCATCTTCTGGTAAAAAAAACTAGTCTGTCATCTCTGACAATGATGGCTTCTCACCTTGTTTGACACTGCCATTTAAATAAATTTAGCTATTTCACATCCTTAACATAATAGTATTAATGCAAATGTATACAGAAGTTCAATTAGACCATGGTACCTTTGTGACTTCTGAACATATCATAAAGTATTTTCCAGCAGTTTTTTTTGTTGTTGGTTTTTTTTTTGTTGTTGTTTGTTTGTTTTTTGTTTTTTTTTTAATCACTTTAAATTTCATTTCCAACTGCTTGGGTGCTGATAGAGGTGGGCTTTGAAAGGTTTGAGACTAAAACACACATTACTCAATTTCTTTCAAAAGGCAAAAGTCTACTTGACAATGGAAAAAATATGAGACACATTAAAAAAAAAAAAAAAAGGAAAAAAGGAAAAACATACCTATAACTTATGACTACATTATTTTGACAAGTATACCTTAGATTAGCAGTGGTCCTCCTTTTCAAATGACAGAGGCCTTGGAAGTCTGAGAAATTGTGAATTGAACTTTTGATGGGACAAACCAAGAGTAAAATCAGGATGCAAAATTTTAGGAAATCCAAATTCCATCTTTCCAGGGAGTCAGTGAGAAACAACCCCTTGCAATCTGTTCCCTGAGACAAAGGAGCAGAGTAGAGAGAGAGATCTTTAAGGAAGCCTTCCTTAGTGCACAAGAGCATAACAGTGCTGAAAATGGTTTGGAGGTACTGATGGATGTGAGCCACCCCAGAAAGTCATTTGCGTACTGGGCTGCACAACAAAAGGAGTGGCCAGTAGGTCAAAGAGGGATCCTGCTCCTGTGCAGGTGAGGTCTCACTTGTAGTACTGCATCCAGATGTGGAGTTTTCAGTACAGGAGAGATATGGATCTGTTGGGGCACATCCAGAGGAGGGACACAAAAATGACCCAAGGGATGGAATGCTTCGTCTACAAGGACAGGCTGAGAGAGCTGGGGCTGCTCAGCCTGGAGAAGAGAAAGCTGCAGGAAGATCTGATAGTGGTCTTTCAGTACCTAAAGGAGGGCTGTATTAAAGAAGGGGACAGACTTTTCAGCAGGATCTGCTATGATAGGACAAGAGGGAATGGTTTAAAACTAAAACAATAGAGATTTAGGATAGATACAATAAAAAAGTTTTTTGCCATAATGATAGTGAAGCACTGGCACAGGTTGCCAAGAAAGTTGAAGATCATAGAATCATAGAACGGCTTGGGTTGAAAAGGACCATAACAATCATCTAGTTTCAACCCCCCCACCATATGCAGGGCTGCCAACCACTAGACTAGGTTGCCTAGAGCCACATCCAGCCTGGCCTTGAATGGGGCATCCACAACCTCTCTGGGCAACCTGTTCCAGTGCATCACCACCCTCAGTGTGAAAAACTTAATCTCTAACCTAAACCTCCCCTGTCTTAGTTTAAAACCATTCCCCTTGTCCTATCACTATCCATCCTCATAAACAGCTGTTCCCTCTCCTGTTTAAATGTTCCCTTCAAGTACTGGAAGGCTGCAGTGAGGTCTCCCCAGAGCCTTCTCTTCTCCAATCTAAACAAGCCCAGTTTCCTCAACCTTTCCTCATAGAAGAGGCACTGCAGCCCTCTGATCATCTTAGTGGCCCTCCTCTGGACCCATTCCAGGAGGTCCAAGTCCTTCTTGTCCTGGGGGCCCCAGGCCTGGACGCAGTACTGCAGATGGGACCTCACAAGAGCTGAGTAGAGAGGGACAATCACCTCCCTCTCCCTGCTGGCCACCCCTTTTTTAATACAGCCTTCTGGGCTGCAAGCACACACTGCTGGCTCATATCCAGCTTCCCATCCACCATGAGAAGATACTCAGGGTCAGGCTGGACAGGACTCTGAGCAACTGGACTGAGCAATTTGTGTCCCTGTTCACTGCAGGGAAGTTGGACTAGGTAATCTTTACCAGTACCTTTCAACTCAAATGATTCTAATAACTTCCTTTAACAAGGAGAAAAACTTGCATGATTTCCTGCATCTCCCTTTTCTCTGGTAGAACTACACACTATGATTTAGATTCTAGTCACATCAGGTCCATTTAATTCAGGTTAATTCATCTTAAAAAAATACAAAACAGAGATAATTACAAGATAAAAATTAATACTGGATTAAGAGTTATTTTAACATCAGTCTTCATGAGATTTTTGGTACAACAAAAGATCTGGAACAGTTCTTGTTAGAACATTCTAGTCCCATTTTCTAGAAGAACATTTAGCAATAGAATTTCCATTTCTTACTTGGTAGGATAATTGTCATATTTTTTTTCCATGATAACATATACCAAAAATCTATGCATCTAGTACACCTCCATTCTTTTATCAAAGTGTGGTGTAATGCTAGTTATTAAAGAAGAAAGTCTAAAGATTAGAAATGACTCACTTGACATTCCTCAAACCACCCAGGATGTTTTGAAACACTTCCACAGCTGGATTGACTTATTAAATCTGAGGAACCTGCATGATGATGCTCTCATCCAATGGCATTGCAGTGTGAGTTACCTGAGTTTTTATAAGCTTGTCAGAACCAATAAAACCTTCTTGTTAGGAGTTTAAAATTTTTCATTTAATTTTTTTTCCTTACAAGTTGTAACTGACATTTCATATCATTTTCCAAGAGCCATAGATGAAAGTGCTAAGACTTTGCTCTGAGAATGCTGACAATTCCAAGAAAGTGAAGCCCAGAGCATGAATACAGCACTATTTTAAACAGCACATGAATTAGTAATGTAAAATTCATGTCACTGTTAACAGTTTCACATAGTAAAAGTTTGTGGAAATAAAAAAAGAGTGGGGAGAAAAAAAGAAAAAAGGAATCTGTAAATATTTACAAAATGTGGAATCTCGTTGTTCATTTCTTCTTTACTTACCAGTCTATCCAAAGTTACTACTCAGCTTAAAAGTAGTAAAGGGAAATGTGTTTCATTAAGACCATTATGATAAAAAAGTGCCTACTGCTGTTGTTACAGCTGTTTAACACAGATTTGTTTTCTCTGACTTTTAAGATGCAGACAAACTCAGAGAAGCTGATACTATTTTCTCTATGAGCAATAATACCTGATATCAAGTAACAATCTCCCTACTATGATACACTAGATCAAAGGAATGTCTGGGAATGGCTATTAGGTTCATTGAGCTCTGGTCCCATTCTAATACCACGTTTTCTGAACAATACCTAATTGTCCTCTGAATGACCCAAGTCTTTGCTTTAGCAACATAACCACAAAAGCAGTTCCACATACTAATTATTTTCTAACTTGAAAAGTGCTTTTAATACCTGTTCTCAGGCTGATTTTACTTTCAAATTGAACTCTTACAGTGACCCATACTTCCCATCACAGTTCAGCTGAGAGTGGTGATAACTAGTTGTAAGGCTTAAGACACTTTAAGTGTCTGATTTTAATATGTGCTCTTAGAAAGCACACATTTAGTCCTCTTCCCATTGTTTCCTAACTTAAAAAATCTTTAAAAGTTGCTTAAGTTATAAACATGAAAATGCCTTTTCTGTAGCAAGTGACTTACTATGAAAGACATTTCTGTAAAGTACACTTCATATAATATTAGACTTCTTTTTTTAGCGTGCAAGTTTATACTACAAGTTATGTTACTTTTACACAAAAATTTGAAACCAAGGTTTCTGCTCTATTAGAATCACACTGCTAGGAGGGTAGGATGGTTGAAAGTGTAAATGCAAAATCCAAAGTGCTGACTTGATGAGAAATGTAAAATCACAATATGGATCATACTCAGTAATGACAACTACTTGTAACGTAATTGCAGGTGAAAAAAATCATTCAAAATTTTAAGAGAAACATTATGAAATTGAAATAGAACATAAATATTCATAATTTCCCAAGTGTTGAGAAAGACAGACTTACGGATTATTATTATTATTTATTTATTTTCCAAAGAAAAATAGGTCATGCAGTTTAAACTTACCAACTGAATAAGAGCTACTTAGACTTCACAAATGACTAAAATGTGCTCATCCCTACTGGTACTGGATAAAAACTAAACAACCTCTCCCCACCAGGTATTCAACAATCACCACCAAAATAAATTAGGAAGTCCACCTTTTGACTATTGGAAGACTTACAGGTTGCTAACAGTCTGTCAGAAATGAAAGGGACAGCAGTATAATTTAAGTTGCATGAATAGAGTCTGATGTCACCCAGTTAAAAAGCATAGTCTGACTTCCTGTAATAAAAGGCATAAAAAAACTCGTTTCTATTTTGATAACCATACTCATGTTGGGAATTAACAAAAATACTGGATTCCATAAAGAAGCAGAAACACTTCCACAAAGGGTTCAGGAGTCTCACTTCACAAGAAAATCTTCCATACTGCCCCTACTATAAGGAAGATACTTTGGCTTAAACATTTAGTCACAGCTAAACCCTGTAACTAGTTTCCACATTTATTTAGAAGTAAATGCACTGACACACTGGTTTCTCTGACATCCTACAGATGTCAGCTGGTGACACACAGACTGCTCCTGCTGAATCTGTCCCTTCACTCAGAAGGTAAAGTCACGAAGAATCAAACACTGATTCATTTTTCCTGTTCTTAAAATGGATGGAAATGTGAAGTTATCATGGAACAGGAAGAAAGAAGACAGGGTCAATGCTTTTCAAAATTATAAAACCATCCACTCATTAGAGCTGTAATACATACAGACAAATACTCATTTCTCTACTCAACTCCTTAAAATCCTTTTTACATATTATGGTCTATTCTGGAAGGAGATATTTGCCACCAACTATGACTTGATGGATAAATAAAGGATAAATAAAAATAAAGGGCAAAAAAAATAAAATAAAATAAAAAATGCAATGAAGAGTATGGAGGGCAAGACATAGGAGTGTCTGTGGTCCCTGGGTGTGCCCAGAGCAGAGGAGCTGAGGGGAGCCCTCATGGCGGCTGCAGCTCCTCACAGGGAGCGGAGGGCAGCGCTGAGCTCTGCTCTGTGTGACAGCAACAGGGCCCGAGGGAACGGCATGGAGCTGTGCCAGGGGAGGGGCAGCTGGGAGTCAGGGAAAGGGGCTGCACCACAGGGCAGCGGGCATGGAACGGGATGCACAGGGCTGTGGGCACGGCCCCAGTGCTGGAGTTCAGGGAGTGTTTGGACAGCGCTCTCAGATACAGGATTTCGATTCTGGGTGGTGCTGTGTGGAGCTGGAGGTTGAACTTGGTGACCCTCATGGGTTCCTGAGTGATTCTATTCCACCTAATCACTATTTCCCTAAACCATATTCCATAGACTCACTATGATAGAGACATATTACATAGACTCACTATGTCTTTCACTGTCCAGCCTTCTTTATGTAAAGTATGGCTTAAAATACAACACATTTACAGTGTAAGAAAATGTCCTTCTACCTATAAACTGACTTCACTGTAAATATAGTTTAATGAATAATAACAGATTCCAGTTACCTTTCCACTTTCTACAACTTCATTTCTCAGTCTGTCTTGTAATTTTCTAATTTTCTCCTTCACTGGTTGCTAGACTTCCCTTCAGCTTCAGTTCTGAAAAATCTTACAGTTATGTTTAGCATCTCTAGCAATGTGTATCTGTTTCTATTTGCAGCTCTAATATTTATCCAATGCTGATAACACCGACTTCTCATTTCTTTAGTGTTTCATTCTTTCCCCATAGACTTCACGTAGTATCACCTCCTTTCCCAAATGATCAGCATGAACTTATTTAGATGCTAGAGATACCTGGAAATGATTCTAGGTGCGTATTTTACATCAGTATTTACCAAGTCCCTAAACTTTCCTGTGCAGAATAAGATTGTAGATTTCAGAAATGAGAAGTCAGCAGAGGATGCTTGTTTAGACAGGAGAGCCAGTGAGCTCCATGTGTTTCAACAACCTGGATTCTGTAGGAAAAGGATTGTCCCTGGGCTAAGGCCACTGGGAGAAGTGAGCATTTTTAGTTTTCTGATAGAATATCTATATTCCACATTCTGCAAAGCTTTCTTTAAGCAAAATGCAAAATAAACCTCAGTTCATTTTTAGCTGGCACTGTTCTTTAGAAGACTACAGTAGATCTGTATTTACCTGTGTGACGTGGTGTAGGCAGCCTGCTTTGGCAGGGGGGTTGGACTCGATGATCTCTAGAGGTCCCTTTCCAACCCCTACAATTCTGTGATTCTGTGATCTCATGAAAGGTAAAGTATGATCATGCCCTTATAGATATAAGTGAAAAAAATACACAGTAATTAAAAAAAAAAAAAAAAAAAAAAAAAAAAAAAGCTGCTATTAGCATAAACAGCATGAG
Source organism: Coturnix japonica (assembly GCF_054131305.1). Taxonomy (NCBI): domain Eukaryota; kingdom Metazoa; phylum Chordata; class Aves; order Galliformes; family Phasianidae; genus Coturnix; species Coturnix japonica. The sequence goes on along the minus strand of NC_140702.1, from coordinate 15,885,295 downwards.
CACAAAATACTTCAGTGAGCTAAATGACACAGTATTTAGAATACAATTTGTGGTATCTTGTATATTTGCATATTGAGACTCCTAACAAAGAGAACGCAAAGGAGTAGAAATATTGCTGTAACAATTCCAATTTGATAGAAACAGTCGTAACTAAAACTATTTGAAGTAAGACTACTAACATAACAGTCATTATCTGGCTGACTTCATTTCCTCATGACATTGCTTAATATCTCAGACTGGTACCAGGTTAATGCAACATTTCCTGCAAGAGCAGCCATCAACTGAACTCCTGGGAGATGTATAAGAAATGAAGTCAGATGCTTGGTTAAGAAAAATGGTGGTCATACACAGTGATGGTTTGTGTGCTCTCACTCTTGTGAAAAGTTCACTCTCAATACCCACTGAGCTGTCCACTTCATTGGGGCCAAGGATAAAGCTTTACATTTTACTCTGTTATGGAGAAAGCAACAGAGGAGCATGTCTCTTTGAAACCAGAGATGCTACCTGAAGCAAAAGAAGTCAAGAGTAAACTTGCAAAACAAGTTTATAGTTTTTATAGTTATTTTATCCAGCAAAAAAATGCTGCAGTCCAAACTGTCTCTCTTTTTATAATGACCTCTCTCCATACTGTAGGAGCTTGCAGGAATTGTGGTTCCGCACTGCAAAAAGATGACATTTCATTGAATTTTCCTCACTTTTCAGCTGATCGTTGTTTTAGGAACATTACCTTCATTTATTCAGACACCTGCTACTTACATATGTTTATCCATACTTTAACATAGAAATGTTATACAGATCAAAATAATAATAATAATATAAAAGATACTGAGCCATTATTACCATCAATAATGCTTACTCACCAGTGAAAAATACTAGATTTTACAGATCCTCGTTTCAATGTATATCCTTAAAAGGTGAAGAGGGGAATGGAGAGTATTTTATTGCTATCTGCAGAACACTATGCCATCACTCTTGATAGTCATTGCTATACTTGCAATTATTTTTCCTTTGCAGAATACTACAGCAAAAAGTGTGCTGGTGTCAAAACAGAGAGATATATATTTCTTTATATCAGCGTGCTACAGATACCCAAAATGACAAGATCAAAACCTGAAATTAGAGATTTCATAAATATAAGTGAGCACAAGACTTGCAATTATGCATATGAGGGCTGCTCTGAAAGTAACGACTTCTATTTTATGATGTTGGCCCACAGTGTCAGAGGCAGATGGTGGTGACAACAGCTATGGTAGTAGATGTTGAACCTTCCCACTAGTATTCTCTTGCATTTTGCTCCCATGCAACAGATGAAAGATGGACTGCATAGGCATGGTCTGCATTTTCATAGTTCCCATAACAGGTGTTAAACATTGGGTCAATTCTGCTAGTGCAGATTTTTACAAGTGTGGCATGTGGGCTCTTGTTCATTGCTGTAATAAAAGCACATCTAATGGTGGTGACCATAAGAAAAAAAAGGGGTTTTAGTTAAGAATTTGCTCTATTAAACAGTGTTCTTCTGCTCTTTTTATTGTTTGTAGTTTCCATGGAAATAAATAGGAGGCATTATTTCAGAGTGACCTGCATACATGTTTTCTACATCTCATTCAAAACTCTAATAATTAAGTTGCCTAACACTTCCCATTCTAAAGGATTTTTTTCTAACTTTAAACAAAGCTATAATGCATTTGTTAATTAAAATGCACCTTTGAAATGTAACAAGAAATTTTCTCTAGGGTAAAGTGACTGCATTTTGGCTTTCAAACATGAATTCACTAATGTTTAGTTGAATTAAGCAAGCTTTTTCAACTTCCCTAAACACTTGTGCATTGGTAGGAGGCCAACGTAACAATGACCTTGAAAACCTGAGAGTGAGGTTTGATCTTGAGTCTCTTAGATGAAGCACGCTGTAATTACTGGCTATTTACATATTTTCATTTTCATTCAAGACAGCAGGCTTGAGATTTGAGCAAGCTGCCTTTCTTCAGCAATCATTCTTCTTTCCCCAGGTCCTGAGCATCCAGCTCCCACACAAGGTTTTGTTGACACAAGGGAGAGGATTTCTGGTAGGATTTTTAGAAATCTTGTAGAGTAGTGTGGAACTGACCTCTTGCACTGAAGAGGCTGATGGTTTATGAGCAGGCTTAGACTTTTCAGAATACAGAATGTGGTTTACTACTTGAGCTAATGCACTGCATAATAGCAGTGTTTGGTCACAGTCTTTGCAGTGACAGATGAAAGTGGGCTACGTGTTCTCACAGACATGCTCACAGTAGCTACTCGCAAGACTCAAGATTCAACTGCAGATTTTTCAGAAAGACTAATGCTGAAGGTACAGATTCTTCTACCCTTCTATTGCAGACTCTCATCAGATCAGCTCTGAAGTATACACTTCTCATCTCATCCCCTCATTTTCTGTGTTAACCTAACTCCTGCTGGAAGGAAGGAAACAAGACTCACATCCCACCTCATAAACTTGGTGTTCAGCAGAATCCTGAATTGTCTCCTGTCCAATCCTTTCCATTCATTCCCTGCTTCCTTCCAGAAAACATTATGGAGTCAAATCAGGATTCCAATTTCTTTACCAAGCTACCAAAAGAAAACACATGGGACTGCACAGCTCTCAACTTCTGCAGGCAGCTGTCCTCAGCTCTCACTTAGGAGAACCTGGATGGAGTGTGGGAGATGCTAGCAGAAAAAATCACCATATGGGTGAGGATGGTAACCTCAACATGACTGCAAATATTTTAAGACTATCATCAATAGAGCATTTTTGTACTTCAGAAGAACTACATTACTACTTTGGCCCAATATAAAACTTTAACTCTAGAATTCTAGGAGTGACAAAGTCAAACACAGCCAAGGAGATTATAGATAGATCTCAATTGCAGACAGCAGAACTGAAATAACCTACAACAAATATGAGGCAGAATGAAGGAATTTGAGTGTATAACCAGAACAGGATCTTAGTTATTGGAAAAAGTCTCTATGGAGATCTAAGATAATCACAAAAGCTGTACTCCTCATTAACAGTTTCACAGTTGCAGCGTTCATACACATTAGAACAAACTGTCTAGAGTCCCTTCTTACAGTTCCTATTCCTATCTTAAAAAAAATGCAGCTGCTTCTTGGGGCTCTGAAAGCTCTTAGTGGAATTTAACTAGTAAAGACATATTTCTTTGATATACCAGCAAACGGAAAACACAATAGCTGGAAGTTACCTGTCATGGAACCAAAATAATATATTACAATTAGAAACAAAAATGAATGAGCTCCAAACAAAAAGATGAGTAAATATTATGGGCATGAATAATTTCATATATATGCCCACACAGATAAAACTACACATACACATAGCACATTAATCTTTTCACCACACACATTTTAATTCCTTTTTATGTATTTTACAGGGGTCCTTTTGGGCTATACTCAGCATTTAGGAATCGCTTTGTTGGCATAATGTTTCATTGCTTGGTACCTAATTTGATCATTCACGTCTTTTCTTAGTTAAAATATAAGACAAAACAGAAAAGCTGTTTCTACTGCTCTGTATTTGTTCCGCTCAGGTGAACCTTCTCTTATTGAAAAGGAAACAACCTTCAAACTGTAGTACTTGAAGAGCCAGGATGCTCTTGGGTATCTGTTCAAATGGTGTAAAGCAAAATCAGAAGTAGTAATTTGTCTGGTGTTTTCTGAAAGCAGAGACAACATTCCAAGCATTAATTTGCCTTTTTTTTTTTTGAATGCGTGGCAGATCAAATGGCAGAACAGAGGGTACATCCACCCTTCTGATGAGAAATCATGTCCTTGTGTTGCACATGGTTATGTATGGTGCATAGCAATGACAAATCAATGACATAACTTTTGAAAATAAGTGAACAATTACTCACAAGTTACTACAAAATATTTTTTGCATTTCCCATTATTTTGGCAGAGGCTGTCCTTTATACTGTGTGCCTATCATCCATCACACCTTTACTCACATTGCAGTTTATGTTGCAACTTTCTAGGACTCAGGAGAACTGTCCCACTTGCACAGCCAGATGCATTTTACATGTGTTTTTTCTCCATTACCTCACTTTCACACAGACACGTTATGTTCACAAATAAATGAACACAGGAAAGCACTGGCAGGTACTTAAAGGCCTGCATCCCATGTCAGTTGGAAACAGTGAGAAATTAGAAAATCTATGTTTTCCACTTGAAAAAAATCTTACAACTATGCAAGGTGTGCTTCTATGCCTTCTAATTATACAGGCAAGGCTATTTTACTTTCTTAAAGTTTATTCCTTTTGCTTTACTACAGCATCATTCCACCAAACCCCCTTATGATTACAAAATGCATGAGCTTGTTTTAAAAAGTAATGGGGTTTTGTTTGATTTTGCACCCACAGCTAAGTAGATGCTAGTTTTTGAAATTTCTATGAAGACATCAATAAAAAGACAATATAGGTGTGGGAAGGTAGAGATAAAATTTCAAATGTAGTGGAAACAATCACCATTTCACCACCTTCTCTGAACATTAAGAGGTTTTTTTTATCATGCTAAGGACAACACATTTCTTTGAAAATCTGAATGAATATTCTTTAACTACTGCAGAGTGCTTAAGTGTAATGGCCCAAAAACTACACAAACTTCTTAAAAAGCTATTTAATCACTTTTAAATTTTTAAAATTTTATTAAAAATAAAATAGAATTCTTGAAATCTTGTGAAAGTACTATAGAATGTTCTATGCCTGCCTACACTACTTTTCTACCTGAACCTTCCCACCAGTGCTTCTTCACTGGGTTAATGAGTAGCACATCTTTCAGGGAACAAACTGGCACAATGTACTGACCTCTACAGATCACAGCACAAGCCAAAAAAGCATCAAAGAGGATGGTAGGCTACATTGCTAGACACAATCCTGCTACAGCACTAACATTTGACTAGGAAATCCTTAACTTGCAGCACCGGCAAGAAGGAATTTTCACAAGATGAGTGACACGAGTGACTGCCATGTCCTCCAAGGCCTCCCAGAATGTGAATAACTTTGTTTATTTCTGTTTTATAGTGGCACAGTTTCGGCTGGTCTGTGATTCAAGCCATGCAATGATGCGACAGCATGCTGTGAGTAAGTTACTCACCTTCCCACCACTCAAGATAAAGCTATACCTCAGCAAGTCTCTACTGCCTAGAGCACTGTTTCTCAAGCTTCTGAAATGATAGGCCAAGTTTTTACAACTTCTTCCAGACTAACACACGTCCTTATCATCAAACGTTTGAATATATACTATTTAATAGAGATATCTAACCAGGAAGCATTTGCTGTAGGAAGCAGCAACAAATTACAGTTTGCGAATGAGTAACAGATTGTTATATAGCATGATGAAAGATAAAGACACAGAATAAATGCAATCTGAAACAAAGGAGGACAGCATAATGAGGGAAAAAAAGGAAGTAACAGAAGTAAGTATAAACATACAAAATCAATAGACATTTTGGAAAGCTACATGTACTCCTTATGTTTTAACACTAATCAACCCATGCAGTAACAAAAACAAAAGCAGTGTCAAAACCCCACCTGATAGTTATATCATTCCTTTCATTCCTGTCACTTTATTTCATGCTACTTAGTACTGCTATATGGTGCTCGTTAATTGTGAAATAATATTAAAATTGATGGGGCGTGGCATGTTTTGTTGAAAGAATCTCAATTACAAGGTACTTTAATTTTCTTTATTTCAGAGCAGGTAGCGTCTAGGGGGCAAACAAGATTCTACATTTTGCAACTACGTCTACACATAGGTTTAGCTATATCTCTCCATATGAATAACAACTTTGTTCCTAAGTATAAAAAGAAAGACAAATGGTTGAATTACTTCTACAGAGTATTTTTATACTTGAATATATTAGTATTAGTTTTATAGAGTTTTTCTCTAACTGTGATGGCAATTTTTTTTTGCATACTTTTGTAGGTGGGTGTTTTTTCTTGTTTTTCTTCTCTTATGCACACCATCACCACAAAACTGTCATTTTCAACTGAAGAAAAAAAAAAACAGAACAAGTTTTCTAATAATACACTTATGTAAAAAGTAACATGACAATACGGACAGCTTTTTCAGCCCCCAAACCAAGACAAAGAAAGACAACAGGAAAAGAAGAGAAAATGTGTAGAAACCCAACATACACGTAGACAAGGAATTTCAGAGAGAAAAAATATGTCTAATAAAAATGTGAATGCACATAACTAAAAAAAAAAAAATACTTCCTGTATGAATTCTCCATCTTAAAATCTCTTTAAAATCTTTCTCCATGTTTCTGGAATCTTTATTTCAAAATTCTTTTGAAGAGTGACTCTTTTGCTACCATAATTTAAACATATAAAGTAACAGAAATGAATGTTGGTTTCACGGAGACAAAGGAGCAGATATGTGTCCTGCCTTCAATATGGGACATGGGATGTAGTCCTTTCCACCTGTAATTTCTTTCAGAAAAATGCCTCCACAAAGATGGAAGCACAGACACAAGAAGAGGAGAGGGTCTGTGGGTGCCCTTGCCAGCCAACCCGGCCTTCATTTCACTATCTACCTATGAATTTTATTGTCTAAGTACCTACACTTTGGTTACGGCCCTTAAAGTGCAGAAGAAATAATACATAACTTTATAGATACTTTCAGCTCTCCCAAAAACTGTAGCACCAGTGAGAATTCATTTCAGCCATGAAGATTGTGACATATCTGGAGAAAGCTCTATTTGCAATTGTTGGAATATCATTTGCTCTGACTGCGCCTGCTTCAAATATCAGAAAACAAAGCTTATTTTTTATGCTCTTGCTTCTCACTACCATATGAACGCACAAAACCCCCAAATGCTGTAGAATTATTTTCAGTGTCAATTTCTTGTTTATCACATTTTCCACCCTATCTATTTTTCAGTATCTGATAAGTCTCCCTGGGATCTAGCTACATCTCTGATAAAGAGGTGTTTGACAACCGCATTCTTGACACAAGCTTCCTTACACACATTTTATCTGTATGTAAATACACAAAAAGGGTATAAAACATATTTACAAGCATAGGTGTTGCTGATATCCTATTCAAACACATAAACGAAGCAAATGCATGTATGCACTCATATACATACAGTAATACAATGGTATATCCATGGGGAAATGCGAAAGTTATTGTTAAAATGTCTGTCATCCATGTAAGAGAAACAGAAATGAGCTGGGCATTAAATTTGCATACAGCCCCAAGCACCAAGGTTCCTGCATGTGTAGTGTTCTCCTCTTCTTGATGATGGGCATATCTGGCAGGAAGAGTCTGTCAGGATTAGCTCAGGAAAAAACACCCCCAAGGAGATAATTTGAAGACATACTGAGCATTTGCCTCAGTACATGAAAATAAACATGAAATCCACAGCAAAGTATGCACACAAACAGTTACCGCAAACACTACGCCTCACACCAGGGGATAATCTATTTCAGCTAATTAACACACAGCCACACACAACACTGTGCGAAGTGGTTGCCACTTAGGATTGATTTAGGTCTTGCATTGCTTAAGCAGATTGAGAAAGAAAAGGTCTATTTAAACTTTCAGACAAGGGAGGGAGGGGGAAAAAACGTAAAATTAAAGTAGCTGTGAAATAAACAAGCCCAGATTTATTTGATGGCTTAGTTTTTCAGTGAGAAACAACACCCTGTAAAGACATTACTACACTGGTTATACTAAATATCCAAAAGGCAGAGCACCTTTCTTCATTTTGAATTTGCTTTTCATGAAGTAAATGCTAGTACTCTTTGCTCCAAGTTGCAATCAAAATAATACTGGCTGTTGAAGTAAAATTATTCCATCTTAAAATCAATGTTGAAAATGGTTAAATATTATGTTAGATGTGTTTTAAAGAAATTATCTAGTCGATATGTAAAAACAACCTGAAATTATCTAAGATAAGGAAGTGAAACATTTCTTTCTCCTCTCCATCTTTTTCCTGAAATCATTTCTCTTTTCCACACAATTTTCTTGTCCAGAGAGAAAGTTTGAAGCCATTTCATACAGTTACATTCTTAAAGCATTCATGAAAGAAGTAACACAATACCATATTGAATTACGATATAAATTCATATCTCCATACAAGTTCCCAGCTTCACTTGTTATTAAGCACCTTTACTACAATTAAATAGCAGCTTAAATCATGCCAAAGGTCTCAAGCACTGCACTGACCTGATATCTTTAGTTATTTAATGGACAGTTCACAGATACTACTCAGAAAACAAAATGAGCTGAAGACTGCTACAGATACTACCTATCAAATGATTAAAGTAAGAATATAAGCCAAGGAAACACAGGGGCCAAAGTAAACCAAGGTTGTGCCTAGAGTGCTTTCATGGCACATTCCGTTTGGTTTGACTTCTGCACATCACATTGCTCAGGCCAGCTGCTCTCTACTGAGATACAAGTAAGTGTCAGAGCAGAACATGCATTTGTGCTAAGGACAAAGGGGAAGAAGACCACTGCGTAGAAATGTGAATCAAATCTTAATACTGACAGTGCTCATTAGTTAAAAAGTGTATCTTCCAGATCTGCAGCTCCCAAACTTAACATGAATTGCCTGTATCCAACACGTTAAATTTCAAGGTTCAACAAAATAAGCCTCAAAATCTACAACTGAAACTATAAATCTACAACTGAAACTATAAATACTGGAAAACACTAGATAAATTAAAAGATCACAATTAGAATTACCAAGCTATTGTTAGTGAAACTGTCTCTAACTACCAGACACACAAGTATATGGGTGCACAGCCTTAGACGTGCAGCTTCCAGGTTCTGGAAAAGAAGGTGGTTTCCAGTTGGTCATGGACAACTAGCATCCTGCAAAAACCCATCAGAGACAAGGATGTGTTTGGGTACTGCCTAAGCAATACACGTTGCCCACCCACTGTATAAAATGGTTACCGCAGTTAGCATTCAGGTGACCATTGTTTCATATTTACTGCATCTCTGAAGAGTAAAAGCAGCCAGGGGTAGACACTAGCCATTCTGTTTTAGTACCGCATATTAAGTCCATCTTAAGAATCTGAGCCAAACAGAATTGCCCAAGATGATGTAGAAATTAAACCATGACCTCCTGTGCTCACATTTGGGACAAGCACTGGGTAGTTTCCTTTCACTTTCAACTCTTCATTTATGTAGTTCCTCACAACACTTGACATTTCCTAAGAAAAAATGTTCCTTTACGATATATGGACTGAGAAAAGTATATGGACAGTGGAATGAATGATGACTCACCATTTGGTCAGTTAGAGACAGCAACTGAAGAGAAAGGTTGAAGCTTGCTATGGGTAACCAGGATGACACTGGAGTTCTCATCCCAATGGAATGTAAAACTAAACAGAACTTATTACTGGAAGGTTCACTTGATCTTCCCAGAACAAGAGAGAAAACAGTAGGATTTACATTTCATCTCTAGTTTTCAAGCAGAAGGATGAGTTGTAACATTAAACTGTTCTGGAATGGTTTTTTGTTTTTCTGTTTTTTTTTTTTTTTTTGTAGAAGCAGGAATAAACTGAAAGGGTACAGCCATTTCAGAAAACCAGAACCAGAACAGCAATTCTACACCACTTTAAAATAGTGTTATGTGGAAACCACAGAGTTAAAATCACAAACTGTCTGTAATTCTCTATAGGTCTCCTGAATTTTTACACCAGTATGCTACAACTTCAGGCAGCAGCCTTCCAACACACCCAAACAAACAACCCTTTTCTTGCCAGAAATTAGACACAAAAATGAAAGAAATACACATAACAGTAGTAACGAAGCCATAGCACCTGCAGTGTCAAAAATCTAGAAAGCAGTGTATTTTAGATCCCATCAACAGCAATTCAAGCTGAATGAATGTGTCGCTGCTATAAAACATCCTCATTTCCCTCCTAGAAAAAGGAATTTGTCAGCACTCTCCTCCAGCAAACCAGTCTCTGCAACAAAATATCTTAAACTTGAACTAAAAACGATCTATGCAAGTGGAATCATAATAAAGTAAAAGCCTGGATGTAAAACCAGTCTAATGAGAACAGAATCTGGCCAAACATTTTTCGTTCAATGCAATTAAATAATACACATTATCCCTTAAAACAACACTTCAATAATGTTTGTCCGTGTCAGATTTCAGAAGGAAAAACACATTAAAAGAAGAACTACAATACTCAGTGTATGCTTTGTGAAAGCTTGTGATTGCATTCCAAGTTCTCCCTTTGAAAATCTGATCTTGTGTCTTGACAGTGACAAATCACTGGTCCTTTGCTCAGTGGACCTTCCTGATAATAGAAAATATTCTTCCCCAAGAGAAGGAATATTTCAGGTAAACATATTCACATGGACTGGGTCTGCCCTTTACTGAAAAAAAAAAAGTTTATTTTAATGACTTGCTTGTCATAATAAGACAGAGCATCTTCATTTTCACTACTGGGAAAGCTTCAAACAACTTCAAACATCAAAAACACCCACCTTTCTTAAGATACTGTTAATAATATCTGTGATACAAAAATTCTACATCGCTGTAATACCTCATGCAAAATGCTAGCAAAGTGGTATTCATATTCGGAATAATTCTCAAACAACAGTTAGTGGACTTCAAAAGAGCAAGAACAGAAATAAAATAATGGAAAAAAAAAACCAAAACAAATGTACTACAGTGGTTTTAGCATAAGTTTATTACAAAATACTGTTTTATTTTCTCACTTGAGATTCTCTTTTAAGAGGAATCAACAATAGTGGCAAGTAGCTGTATTTCTCTGCAACCTTTCTGCCACAGACCTCAGAAGATTTTTACCTACTTGTATCTAACCATGAAAACTTAAACAAGATAACTTACAGCATATCCTCCAGACAAGCAGTTAAATGGTTTCCTGTCATGTGTAGTGTGGTCTTGTATCTGCTACACTCTGAGAAAAGAAATACGGAGAATATAGTACAGAGAAACAGTGCCAGCGTGCCTGTAGACTTTCTCTTGCTACACAAATTGATACTTATGCATGACCTGCATATGAAATATGTGACATGAAAAAAATCCCCAAACACTGGCGAATGATGCAATGGGAGATTAGAAAAAGCAGGATGTTTTTTAAAAATGTGTTGATGGAGAAGTTTCATTCCCTCAAGCTATTGCTTTTTCCACCTCCTCCCAGGGACTCACTCCTGCCTGGAAGTACCCAGCAGTGATGAGCTCCTCCTCCTCCTGGGGTTTCCTGCTTCACTGAGGGGCGCTCATATTGGAAAATTACTCCCCTGTCTCACCAGTTAAATATGTTTGCTGCAACCACCCTCCTAACCTGGTTACTGCACGACAAATTGACTCAGGGCCTTAAAAAGAAAGACAAAAAAGAAAAGCAAGCATTCTTTTGTTTAACCATGCTGCACAATCCCAGGTAAAACAGCCAATTAAAAATACTCTCATGGCGTTTTTTTTTTTTTAATGCTTGGATTCTTGCAATAATTTGAAAGATGAGGAGGTTCATATTTTGGGGAAAAAAGCAGACAAGAATGGCTCGGTGTGTGTGCACAATCTCAGTCTGTGCCTCTTCATGACAAAAGCATCTCCTGTTCTGGAGAGGAAAGGAGAGGCTGTGCTTACAGTCCTTATGTGTCCTTTTTGGTGACACAGTGAGAGGTTGGTTTCCCAGCCTCCTGCACCTCACTCCGACTGCAAAAATGCACTAACATTCAGATGATATGATGAAAAAACTGTGTGTTTACCACATCCCCCTATTCTCTACTTAGTCACACATGCACAAAACAATGACCAATAACGTGAGCTTTGTAAGACTTTTTCTTTCTCTAAACACAGCTTACTGAATCCCAGTAAAATTTAACACAGCAGAGTAAATATCAACAGTGACATTCAACACAATGTGGCCACAACTTATGGTGGTAACCAGAAACTCTTTGGCATGACCTCTTAGGAGGAAAATAATAAACCTAGAAACATTCTGCATTAAGTTACAGGGGAGTAACTCCAAAGGAGAATAAACTATCATTTTAAGAGATGGCATGCTGTTGCTGAGTTCTGGAAATGGAAGCAGTGATATTATGCAGCATACATTGAAGGAAAGAAAAAAAAAGAAGTTAAACTCTACAGATAATTTGCAGAACAATTTTCTATCTGAACAACCCTGGCTTTAAAAGTAATGGTTATATTACACTTTTTTTTTTTTTTTTTTTTTTTTGCAACTGTCTATTTCAGAAGTTGCAAGAGCAGGAATAATGGTGTGAGTACGTGGTCACCTCCCCACAGCAGGGATGGAGGGAGGCTGGGAAGGGCTGCTGCCTCATGCTGACACGGCACAGCTCTACCATGCCAGAGACCAGCACTGAGCAGGCCCACGGCAAGGGGATGAATGGCAGTGCCCTGGAGCTTGCTTACAGCCTTGGAGCTTTCCTTGCTAATGTGCTAAAAGAGCTCATTTCCAGTATTTTGCAGAACAGAGGAGGAAATTTTAAAAATGCACTAATACCTAGTTGACTGTATGTTAAAACAAACAATTACGAGGATGTTGTGTAAGACTCCTCATCAGAGTGCCTGCTTGCCTTCCCTCCGCTTGTCCCACGGATAAAAAAAAAAGGGGATCCATCTGAAGAGAGAAGTGAATCACAAGTCCAAACAACTTAATGCGTAATCTTTAGGCTACTGTTTTAAGATTGCAGATTGTCATCAAAGTCTGGAAATTATGCAAATAAAACTAGCTACATTTAGAGGTCTGCACAAGCAAAGACTTCCCGACCTAAATAGTAATTGTGTCTAGGAAACGACAGTCCTTTCTTCTGCGATGCAAGGGTGCTACCTACAGGTGTGAGTGGAGAATGGCATCCAGGGAAGAAAGCGAAAAGAATCCCTGCTTTTATGAGAAAATAGTGGCATTATCTCTAAATCAAATCCTTCTTTCAGCTAAAGAAAACACGTTCTACTGAAACTTCTTTAGTTTTGTACAACCAAAGACTTTCAGTAAACCCAATTTATTCCTAAGTCTAATGGTGCTGCTGATATTTTTTTATCTATATTTAAATAATTTCTCCTGTAGATATTATTATTATTACTTTTTAATCCACAAAAGTTATACAAAACTTAAAGCTTTCTGAAACACATTTTAAACATACTTTTTTGACAATCAATTTTGGCTGTAACTATCCTAAAATCAGGGCTAAGGGCTTGTTCTCACAAATACATTGGGTAGCTTGAAAGTATTTGTAACGTACTGAATATACTGCTGCTAAATATCTCTTGTGAATCAATGCTCCATTCAGTGCAGTGCAACTGCATCAAGAATTAACTATAATAGTCTAAATACAGTATTTCCAATATTTTTAACATAATGAAGAGATGCATGGGAAACTTCATTAATCTGAGTGCACTTTTATTCTTTCCTGCTTCTTTTACATGCTCTCATTCCATACATAGGTCAAATAAAGCAAATACCTTAAAACAGAGATGCAAATTTACTCCTGGCACAGCACCACTGATAGGAATCAAAATTAAGGATATACATTTAATGGCATAGCTTTTTAAATTTTCCAGTCAGGAGCCCAGGAATGTGTGCTGTACTCTGCAGACACCACTCATTTAACTGATAAACAGTAGTAGCAGCAGCGTTGTTGTACAATCACGATCAGCTGAGAATCCAGCAAGCCATGCAATTCAGAAGTATGTCCTGGTTTTTAATAAATCATCACCTCCTTTCTGTCTCTCTTTCTTCCCTTTGTCCCTACCTTCACCCCCATTTACACCCCCCTCACCCACACACACATTTGGGGAACCCAAATAGTAAAAAAACAGTTAAGAAAATGCATTTCATAATACATAATAAAGCAACAACTGAGGGCGTTTTTACTTCTAGATATAGAATTCAGCACTTCTGTGTTTAAAGTCTATATTTTTATACCAACAGTGACCAAAGAACATCACTAAGTCAGACGTATGATTAGATTTATTTTAATATTGTTGCAATACTATGTAAGGGGTTATTTTAAAATGATGTGAGTTTTCCACCCATTTTTCTAAATCCTGAATACTTTTCTGGGACCAAACATCAAGATAGTTTCTACTATCTTAAATACTTTCAGCATTCAAAACGTATAATCTGAAGAGCTGAAAAACTGCTCTGTTCTACAGTTCAAGCTGAATAGAACACCTAAATGCCTTTGAAACAGTTAGGATTCATTATTAAGCACTCAAACCTTGTTAAGAAAATGTATTAGAAAAAAAGAAATATATAATATAAGCTTCCACTGAAAACTATCAAACAAAGAAACACAGTGTCAGAGAAGAAAACAACTGTGCTGTTCTGAGCTATAGTATGATACGTACAGCATTGATCAGTTGTATATAGCACCATTCTGTGATTCGATGATCCTATTCTTTGGCAGCTAAAATGCAACTTAGGGGAAAAAAAAATACTGATCCCTCTTACTGATTTGGAGTTCAAAACATTTTGCAAAGTATTCAATTACTGATGATTTTCAGATAAAAGCCTGAGGACAGCTTTACCAAAAAGTGTCAGCTATTATTTCTTCATTTGAATAAATTGGGAAAACCTTGTTTATGTTATTCAAGTGACATTATATATGTATATTAAAATAATTACATCACAATTAAATGAGTACTATTCTATTTCAATTAAGAGGATAATCCTGAATAATTTTTAATAGAAATGTCCCAGTATGATTAAACTGTTCAGAGAACACTTTAATGAACGTTGAAGACAGAACCACATAAGCTGTAATAGTATATTCATAACAAATTTGCTCTGAAATTAATATTTAATTTATTTAAAAATACTTTATGCCTCCTATATAGTTAACAGTAAATTATTTTAAGTTGCCTTTCCCACTGATTGAACATATTCATATTTTATTCTGTTCTCCCAATTTTTAATTGCATCAGAAAGCTCTGTGAGCACAGCTAGTGATAATACTCATAATCTGCAGGAGAAAAATTAATAAAGGGAAAAGTTCCTACTAGTTGTCTCATTAGGCTAACTAAATTTTGTATCATAAGCCCATATATTTTTGTTAATTATTTTTCTGGGGCAGACTACTGTATCAAAACATGTCATGTCATTTTTGTTGCCCCCTATTACTTTACACAAAAATCTATGCCCTTATTTCCTCATTTGATTTTCTTAATTCACACCCAATATTTTATTTCTCAAAAAACATTGAGGTGATGCATGACTGAAACACCACTCCCCATCCTCCCACCTCTATTTCATGGCTAAAGGAAAGCAATGGCTTTTTGATCATAGTAAAAATATTTCTGAAAAGGAAAAATAAAAATGAATCAGTCACATTACAAATACCATTCTTAATTTTGCTGTACACATGTGCCATGTATGTTCTTCTAACTTCTAAAGCTTAACCTCCATAATGCAAATCGTAATAGTCTTCTAATGCAAAGTAACTCTGGTTAAGCATTTATATATAGCTCCAGTAATTAATTTGTGCCCTAACATTCATTTTTTCTTTATACTGCAATATTACAGAGCGCAAATTTTCCAACAGAGCACAAATTTTCCACCAGGAAAACTGCTATTATTTTTTTTCCCTTGTACTCTTCCCTGAAATGTTTACAAAGTTCTTCAGAACACCAACCAAAACTCAAAATATAAAATGAAAACATTTTCTTTATGAAAGCTCAATGACCTTTGATATCATTCACTATTTAGAAACCCATCATAGAATAGATAACAAACATATGACTCACAAATTATCAATTATGAAAAATAATCTGGGGTAAGATGCTACAGTAATGCAAAAAGATGGATTACTTGTCATAAACCAATAAAGCTTTTGTTTGCGAATCCAATATCTCATTTCTTTTCTTTGTGTTGGAAAACTTAAAATGATTTTTAAACTGCATTAACTTAAAAAAAAGCAACTATCATAAAGGTGAACATTGAAAACGCCCCCAGAAACAATCTGTCATTTTTTAACCAACGTATATTTTATTTTCAACAATCAGTTCTAAACATCAAAAGCCAGCAGAGACTAGATCCATCACAGAGCAACCAGGTAGTCCTGTACTTCAGGGTTGTATGGGGGGTGTTGGTTCAAACATCCAAGTCTTACAGTGGTCTTGCAAAAGCACCGTATTTGTCTCTGCCAGGCAGACAACAGAATTTAATTAGTCTGTAACTACATTTTAGAGCACAGGCAGTTTGTTTTGAAGCACTCCTCCTGCATTAAAATTCTTCAGCTTTTGGGGTTTGCATTGCTCTCTGTGTCTTGGGGGAGCAGGAAAGGAAACACTGGGCTTTTTTAACCGGAGAAGTTAGAGAAAAAGGAGGTGTCCAGGGAAAACAAAATAAACATCACCCTGAGAGTACAACAGTGACTTGTCATCGGGTGATGTGGGGCTACCTGTGACAAATCCTGACTGGGGTTACAGCAGAGAATTCGTTCTTGGACTGGCAAATTACAGGACTGCTCAAATCAGGAAATAAACCAAGAGCTTTATCTCCACCCAGAAATCACAAACTCCCTGCACAGCCTGCTCAGCCCATTGCCTCCTCTGAAAACTGTGAAGCCAGCGTGAGGAACAATGTCAAGAAAAAAAATACCAGCAGGAATTAGGAATAACTGATATGACTGCTAGTTCCAGTTTAATTTGTAGTCATCCTCTCACACTTCGCTTTGCCTGTTGCAGAATTTATAGCCATCTTTGGCTGCCTAACTTCAGTCTGGTCAAGTCACGACACCTGATTTTAAACACAGTCACCTAGAGTTCCTAACTGTTTTGCACTGTGAGAAATAGTTGAATGATTTAATTAAAATAATTTAATTTAAATTACGCATATTAGAGATTCTAAGGAAAGGAGCAGAAGGGCGAGTGCAGTGATCCAGAGGCAATGAAGCATACTAACCAGAGATTCCCAGGTTCAGATCCCGGGGTCAGACATTCACTGCCTGCTCTCAGCCTGGGTTGGAAGTGTGCCTGGAGGTGGCTTTCCCTGCTTTTGGGAGAATGGAGGAGCTGGGCTGTATGTCGTGGGGGATTAACTACATTGTCACTCACTAATGACAGCTGCCAGACGATTAGAAACCACATTATGTTCTTAACTTTAACTTTGCTAATCAGTAAGATCAAGCTCCTAGAACTGGATTGATTTTTTTTTTTTTTCTATTAAAAAAATAAAAGGGGGAAAAAGAGAAAAAGAAAGAATGTGAAACAAACAGTTTGCACATTTGCCACTTAATCAGGACGTAAAGCATTGAGTGAGTGCACAAGCGTGAAAGTAATGCCGCTGGAATGAAACACTCTGGTTGGTGTGCAACAGCTTCACTATCACCATTTGGAAGGGTTGAGTATTCCTCAGGACAGAGGCTTAAAGCAATTAATAGTTTTACTTCCTATCAAAGGTTGATCATCAGGAATCAATCAATAAAACAGAAATTCTATCTAAGCACTATGACATGATATTTCCAAGAAAGCAGAACTTAAGAATAAGAATGCTCTGCTGCCTTTTCTCAGAGAAAGGGGAAAATAACGGGTCTTGCAACACACACACCCCCCACCCCAAACCCCTGACAACTTGAGTAGTCTAAACTGCAGTTTTTCACCAAGAAGGTTGGTCAAGGCAAAGTAAGTGCCTTCAATTTCAGGAACTTGCAATTTTGCCAAATTCACCATGTAAACAGAGGCCTTGTATTTTCAATTGTGCTTTTAAAGTAAAGACCAAACCTGTCTAATGCAGAGGCTGCCATGAAATTTTCTCCTTTATAACCCACAGCCTTGAGGAGGCTGCTTTTGGAAATATAAGGGTTACACATCCCTTTCATGGCTTTAACAAACCCTTACTTCTGCCTTGCATTCTATAGCATGTAGATCCTGTTTGCACCCATTCAGTACTAAATTACAGATAAAGTTACAGCAAATTTGTTTTCTCAGAAAAGCAGTGAGGCCTAATATCCCTAGAGTAACAACAGCCTTGTCTTTCATTCAGAAGTGGAGAGGGCATAATTTTCTCCCGGACACAAACGATTCCTGAAGTGACAATGGGCCCGTTCTTGCAGCACTGAATGGGACACAGCTCAGTTTGCGGGTGCTCAGGTAGCACAGTGGGAGGGCACCTGGGTAGATAACTTCAGGGGGCTGCAGCTCTCAACGCATCGATGGCTTCCAGAGCTGTATCTTGTTCATAGCGACATAACCCAGATGCCCCATAAAACTGGGCGCAGCTGGGGACAAAGCAGCAACGTCTGGAAAGGTTAAAGGACTGACCCACACCCAGACTGGTTCCTGTACATGAAAAGAATGCCTACGTACTGGTGACCTGCTGGTGTATTTGTTTTCCAAATGCTTTAGATTTCCTAATGCTTTAGACTGTGGCAGATAAATAATTTTTGATGTGTTTCCCTGAAGATGCACTAGCAAATAACAACACCTAACAAAAAAAACCAACACTACTCAGATTGCAAGTTGTACTGCTAAGAATGCAGTGATATAATATAAAAGCAAAGCTCAAACAAGCTTAAAAGAGATTTCATTAGTTGCCTGATCTTTAAGATCCATTCCCCCAAAATATTTATGTTTACTTGTTACAAAGTTATGATACTCTTCCTAAAATATGAAAATTGAGCACATTTAGGCAACAGGCGTTGAATGTTCTTAATATAGCCTTGTGCTGTTAATCATTATCTTGGGAAAATTAAATTGTGTTTTATATACTAATACTGTGACATTTTTATTAACTCATAATCCTTCTGCTAACAGTGGTGCTTTTAGCAAGTAATAATTAAGATGGTGGCAAATATTAAGAATATCTGCCTTTAACTCCTTCAGTCATGCTAAAGGAATACAGTATCTGCTAGCATTAGTGGTTTGTAAAGAAAAAGGCCAAAAAGAATGTTGTGTACCGAACAAATACAACTGCCCTTTCTCCATTTTCTAAAAATTTTAACAGTCATTAAAAGTAGCCTTTACAGTCCTGATTGCCTATCTTCAAAGGAATCCAATGCTTTTGATAATTAAAAATACATTTTTCCTGGAAACTGAAGAATTTAGCATAAGAAAATAGGCTTCCAAATGTATACACCTGTGCCATCTGGTCTACAATAAAGAAGAGATTTTCCCTCTGCCTTAAAAATGAGCATCAGAAAGAAATAGACCTCATGAGAGGCAAAGAAAGAACAGAAATATTATACAAGCTGACTTTATTAAGGTGAGAATAGTTCAGGAAAAAAAAAGCGTTTCAAACCAAACAGACACCACACATTCATATATTCAAAGAATAAGATATAAAAGTAAACAGCAAAATCTCCTGCATTACTACTGCCCTGGCTACTATTAAAGCAGAGATTTACCTACAGCTTAATATGTTTCTCAAGTTATATTTAGCAGAGACATACTTAGGGTAAAGAATTACAGATATGAATTAATATTAGCTTGAAATGCTTTTTTTTTTTTCTTTTTTTTTCTTAATCATAGCTTTCCCAGGCATCCAGTGCCACTTCCTGTAAAAATGAATGCAAAATACATACTCAGTATATCAAACCAGAATTAATTTTTCTCCTTTTTGAACACAACTCTTTGCTAGCTTTCTGTTTTTTCTTTAATGGGGTTAGGAAGTGTCTGTCTGTATTCATTAATGAGCAGTGTCTACTTGCAGAGGCTAGTCAATTAGAATTGGAATACAGGCTCATGTAATCACAGTTACTATATGGCTGTGGAAAGAAAATCATGTCTCCTATTCACTTGGTGCTGTACACTAATTGCCCAAGAAGTTCCCATTGCATAATACCAGTTTTAACAGATAACTTTGCAGCACTAGCAATAGCTGTGAGAGCAGTAAAGAATGTCAAACAGACAGGACTAGATTATGACAACTATTTTTCTCTTTGCAGATCAGTGGCTTCTTTTTATCTATCTATATCTATCTATCTATATCTATCTATCTATCTATCTATCTATCTATCTATCTATCTATCTATCTATCTATCATTTATTTATTTTCAGGCCGTGGGTAGGGTTGCCACCCATTTTAGGACATACTCATCTATGGCCTCCACCTCACAACCCTCCAGTTGTGACAAACCAACCAGTTCCTCATCACTCCAAAGTAAACCCTTAAAATCTGTATTTTTCCAATTTAGAACAACAAACACTGCATGGGACCATGTCAAAAGCCTTGCAGAAGCAATACCAGAGATACAGTAATTCTGCGGAAGCTCCTTGTGGAAATGTATGAACTGCAGTGAACTGACATGCAGCTGCAAGCCTACTGAGTATCTATTGCAATCATTTGATCTAGAGCTGTTAATCTCCCCCCACCCCCCTTTAGGGTAATTTTGCCTACTCATTGCTGGAACCGGAATAAAAAGCTAACAGGCTAGACAGGCCATAACTAATACCCAACCCTTTACCAACGGCAAGGCTGCTAACCAGCCTTTCTAACCAGGACTTTCTTCCCAACCATTAGACTGGCCTTAAATTCAGTAATTTAAGCAAATATTCTGCCTGGACTTCAAGCTGACCAGTGCAGGCTCATAACTCAGTGCTTCAGCCTTGAGCTAGCACCCAGAAGGAAGGGAGAAAACCACACATAAAGGCATTCCAGAGAGACACTGAGGTAAAGGCTTTCTCCAAAGCTGGGATTTAATATTAGCTCTTCAGGTACAGAGAACACCTGCACAGAAACAAAGCTTAACCCGAGTAAACTGTAAATAATGTGCTAAGCACCGTATGCCCAATTGATAAGAATAATGAAAAAAATCTAAACTTAAATATTCTTCTCATACACTATGCTTCAGTGGTTTGCCCACTTGAAATTTCAAGGTCTGCTCTGTATACAGACACACACTGCCCAAAGCAAAGGGCATTGTCTATTACTACTGCTTTTATCCATTCTACTGAAATTTCTCTAAGTGAGAAGACAAGGAGTTTTTCCATGTTTGTCATAACAGGTGTTTCATATGACTTTCCTACACATACTTTAAAGGAATTCAAGTAAAAATGAAGCTTCTTGAATGGGAAGGCCACCTTACAGTGAGGAGGAAGGCTGAGTGTCTGTAAGAAAGGGAACAGCAGAAGAACATGTGCCACTTTCAGCAGGAGAAGAGCTAGGAGGTGCTGAGCAGCATCACCTTGAGATATCAACCTTCAGGCCTGAAACATAGAGTTCTTGGAAATAGTGGCTTTCAGGACACTTCTGTCATTTCAGTCTCTCACTGCCCACAGGGGAACAGATCAATCATTCACCCTCCATGCCAGTTCTGGATACCAAATGTAACATGTACCTATCAACTCCCTCCTCCTACTAACTAATGGGAAACATGCAACAACACTCTTTTATCAAATTGTAGGATAAAGCTGTGAGTAGCAGACTGTCCCATTTTAGGAATATGTTTTAAAGCCTCCTGGGTGATTTTTACAATTGTTACTTAAGGGTATGCTTCTTTTGAGGCTTTATTTACAACACCAATAAGACCAATTACAGTTAGTCATTCAGCAGGTGCAGCACTAGCAGAAGCAAGGTGTTTCTTTTTCTGATTAATGATCTTTATTTCATTGTTTTTGCATGGATTTCAGTTTCTGCAATTGAAATCAAAATTATAAAATTGCATGCTAAACAACGAAAGAGGGACAAACATTTTAATTACACATACTTGAAACACTACAAAGTGTTTTCTCTCCAGTAAAACTGAGCACACTGAAAATATTTTACTTGCTCTTGATTCTTCTGCCCAAAGACAGATGTTTGTACCGACCATCCACGTGCCTACTAAACAAAGGAATGTCAGCTCCCTTAAATAAGAAACTGGTAGCTTCATTTTTAAACAAGCTGTTTTCCTACCCCTACTGCACACTGTTTTCAGAAGCTTTTAAAACAGTGCTTTTCTGTTCTATTTCCCCCATTTGGACTTCTCTTACTACATCATATCTAGTTTCTGCCTTTTTTTGCTACACTGAAACCATTCATAAAATATTAATTCCTGTAAGGTCCAGTCAAGTTGACACTGACCACAGTTCTTTCATTGTAAGCAAAAAATTATAACACTGCTCCTAAAATAAATTTATTTTCATTCATTTTGAACACTCAAGAAGAAAGAGACAAGGGCTTGTAGTTGAGTGCCTATTTGGTCATGCAGCCATGCAGTAATATACAACCATCCTGCAACTCACTCTTTCAGTAACACACAGAGTCGGAGCCTCAGGGTATGTCTACAAGCTGCTCTTTACAGGAGAGCCTCCCAAGCCATACATGTTTGTTACCTCACTTGTCTTCAGCAGTCAACAAAATCCTGGACTGGCTGAGGTTGGCAGGGCCTCTGGGTCCATCTGGCCCAACTCACATAATCTGGCTAGCTAGTTTTCTGCTCATGTTGCTGCCTTGAGAAGAAACTGAGGCATGTTTAAAAAACATTTTGAATAACAACTAAATGTGGGATAGGAACCATTTTTCTTAATTTCCATAATTTTTTTATCTCATTCTGGTGAATCAAAGCTTTAGCAGCATATTAAAAGCTTTGATAAGCAAATAGTTTACAGTATAGTTGACAGTCTTCTAAACAGTGATACAAGTAAAATAAGTACAAAGAATACTCCAGTAGTTAAGGCAATGTCCAGTAGGGATACTGCCTTCAACCGCCATGTGCTTCCTGGCTTAGAAACAGTAAAGGCTCCTCACCTCAACTGTGCATGCAAAATGATGGAAGTACCTCTACACAATACAGAGGAATGATGAAACCCTTCAAGATTATGCAGAACTCAGAATGGAAGATAGATATTCCCCCATAACAGACATGCAGATGAAACACACACCTCGGGTTCAATTAAAGTACCTAAAGGTAAAGACAGTACCATATACGATGTTCTGGGGTGGGTATCCCAGTCACTGGGAAGATGACCACAGATGTGACATAGACCCTAAGACAGAAACTTGCCCTCCAGGAACAGCACCTGGATGGCATGAAGCGTACATGATGTACGCTACAATGGCACCAAGTCTGCACTCACACAATTAATCACACTACGAAACTGGTTCAGCAAATATGAATTCACTGTTTGAAGAGAATAAAATGAAATAACATTAAAAGAAATACTAGAGAAAATTATTAAACATGTAAACATTCCCAGTCCTTCCATGCATCAGACGTGCAAGCACACAATGTGCCAAACACATCACACCTCAGAAGTCATCATGCCAGAGAAGGCATGGATTTAGGATAGCAAGATTTACCACATCAGCTTAGTTTTTTTAAAAATTAGTTTTTTAAAATTAGTTTTTTAAAACCTATCTTACCAGCACTTTATCTTTACCAGCACTTCAAATTCTAGGCAACAGGTGGCAAAGAGAACCCAACAATCCAATGAACCATTTCACCAGGTTTAGTAAAAAAATAGTTCAACAGTGTTTATATTTTAGATTCTCAAAAAATGGTATTCATAAAAACTAAAGCTTGTTTAAAGTTATTAAATATATCTCATATTTTTTCATAAAATTACATTTTTTTTAATGTTTAACAATTAAGCACATTTTTACTCCTAATGGTATCGTTAATTTTATTTTTTTTCCTTCAGCTTTTAGTGCAATTCACTTCTGAAATACATGATAGTGAGCATTTCCTTGTTCAATAGGAAAAAGCTACTCAAGTTGACAAAATTATCTTACAGTCTCATTTCCTGCCAGTTCTTTTTCACTTCTGTTTTCTTCTTCATTTCCATTAATTAGTATGACACCTCCACAACTAAGTGGTGCATGTGCAAGAGAACTAACATTTAATCAAAGGCTAGTGACTAGTATGTCATTTCTGCACAAGAATTGTGTAACGTTAGAAGACAAAGAGAAGGTGAGTTAGACCTGACAAATGACTAAGATGCAGGGTGCATCATTTTATCAGTATTTCAGAGCTTAATAAACAAAATACTTTCTGTGTACCTGTCTGTTCATATGTATAGAAAGATTCAGAGGAATAAGAATGTGCTCACTGAAAACTTTAATTTGAAAACTGAAAAGTCTGTGTGTGATCAAGTGAGGGTATTCTGCTTCCAAACTGGAAAGGAAACAAGTTTATTTTATGAGTAACAGTTATATGTTCAAGCAGGCAATTAAAGTGCTTTACGGAGGCCATTTTGGGACACCAAATAGCTTGAAGATTTAATAATCACCCATATTTCATATCCAATATTCTTCTAGGTAAAATATGTATCTCCTTTTAGCTACTCAGTTATGAATTGTACTTTAAAGGCAAGGGGACATTTTTGATAATGCACATCTTAAACTTTTCATTAAACTACCAAATTTAAATTCTACCTTTTTGTGCACTCTGACATTTTTGTCTGGCATTTTCATTAATTTTGCGACATACATAAATGTAGCTGAAATGTTAACTGATCAATACTTTGTCTCTCTCATGTAGCACTAGAGCGAAGCTCCCCAAGGACCACACAGCAGTACAGAAATTAAATGTGTAAAATATCAAATGCTAATGTTAAACACAGCAGCACTTACTGTATAACGACTGAAAAGGCTAAAAGAATTCCAAATGGACAGATGGTAGCACAAATTATCTACAATCACATTTAAAGATTAAAGTTTGTCCCATAAAATAATTCATTGACTCATGTTGAAGTGTGTCCTTTTACTGATAGCTCAGTTGTCCAATTATTTTTGTGCTCATTACGGTGAGAAATGACAGTATTGGAAAAAGAGTACACACTTTTTTCCCCCTACGTTGCACCCACTGACATCTGCAAGAACACAAATGTCTGGCCAAGAAACTCACGGAAATTAGGCCCAATTTAGTAGACACTTCTGTGCCCACAGTAGATTAATCTAAAGGAAAAAAAAAAAAAACAAAAAAAACCCAAAAAACCCCCAAAAAAACACCACAACTTTTGCATATTCTAATACAGTTCTTGTGCCTCGAGCATAGTGTATTAATTATTGAGTACAAAAATAAACTTCCAAATTCATCCAGAAATTTATTTTAAAGTGAATTTACGGCAAAGGTTCTCTGCATGTACTCTGTTCTTTTCTTATGTATTTAGGTGCTTCAGAAGTGTTTAGTGCAAACTGGTAACACGCTCTTTTATTTAACAGGAAACAAAGAAGAAGGAGGATAGAATATAAAATCTGGTATTTCAAATCCAAAGTCACATAAACGCATTCAGATCAACCCACATCTCATAAGCTCCTTGCAAATATATTTGAATATGTGAATAAAAAATAAGTCCATGACAGTAGTATGTCACAATGATTTCAGCAACAAAAATTAAAAAATTACATCTAGATAGCAATTATTCTTCTCCTGTGTATTACTGAGGCACAAGGGGAAAAGGAAAAAAAAAAAAAGGAAAAAAAAAAAAGAAAAAAAAAGTCATTCATGCAAAATCCCCAGTGAAAGCTATGAAGTAGAAAAGAAACAGACACAATATTGTCTGAGATGGTAAATGCATAATCTAGAATGTTGAAAACTTCTCGCTCTCTATACTTCCACGTACAGCATGTGAAACACCAGTTATTGAGCTGGTTGGTTTGGATAGCTTCGAAAAAGAACGAGCAATGAATAACACGATAAAAAATTCATAAAGCACTTCCTCTTTAGAAAAGGCTTCCACTAATTTAAAATTTTGAGTAATACAAGTTCTGTAGTCTAAGTAATCAGCACTCAGCACTTTTCAGTCTTTTCTAATAACATCGTCACACTCCAAGAGGAATGACTTAAAAAAAACAACTGGTGAACACTCCAGCGTGCAGATAGCATAAAGCAGATAACTGCAATTTATTATGGAGCCATATTGATCGAGGCTTTCCAAGGGTAACCCCTCTTTCCAAGGCTTTTATTAATCATGATTAACCCATTATACTTAAGAAAACTAAGCTAGTCAAACAGAGCTTCTTCATATATTGTCTTCTGTAAGAAATGCTCCACTGGAAATCAAAGAGATGGGTCAGTGTATCAAGAAAGAGTATCTGTAACTAGAAAATCTGAGGTCTGAAAAGTCAACGTTCACATACTTCACTCGTGAAAATGGCTCTAAGTTTGTAGATATCATCTATCAGCATGTGCCTTTAAATTCAACAAGAAATAAGAAACAGCTAATTTAAAAGTTTACTTATAGTACATTATTTGTCTGACTTCAGGGCTGGAAACTTGCAAAATGGCCTATTTCTCAACACCTTTCTGGAACTGACATTTCACTGTGACATGCTCTGACCTCTGGGAGGCAACTTCAAGAGGAGACATAATGTGCTTAATTGTGAAGTGAATTGTGAAGAAAATGATACATAAAAGTACAACATTTTAACAGAATCTACTGAATTCCAGTTTAATCTGTGTGCAGGCACAACTCAGGATCACATGTGCAAGTTAACCACTACCAAGACAGATTATGAGATTCTTCATGGACCAATGATAGCTATGAATCTCCAGAAAATAACTAAGTTCAAACTTTACAATCACAACGAAAGTTCACATAGATCTGATGATAAAAATATATGCTGTGGATATTTTGTTCTACAGTAGGATGTTGTGATCCTTGGACAGAATAACATCAGACTGAGAAGCAGAGATCAAGCCTTTGGATGCTGAACTACATACAGCTATAGTCACACTACTTGTGCAGACAGAATATATCTACAACTACCACACTGCAAAATAAGCACTAAAAGAAAACTGAAAAGACTCAAGCTTTTATGCCTGTATGATCAGGAAGACATTGTTATTGCAACACTCTAAAACTACAGTAATAAAATAACAGCTCTCCCCATGAAATCTGGTGGATTTCCAACTATGACACTGAATGCATTCTGTAACTGGAAACCAGCATGATTTAAGAGCAACACAGCTTTTTCCCTGGCCACAGCAGTGCACCAAGGGAAAGAAAGAACCTCATTGGACAAAGAGGACAGAATGTCATTTCATTTTCTTTTCTTCAGTAAACATCAGGTATGTATTCCACATGCATATTAATCTGTGAAAAGCTAAATATGTATAGTTGGATATGTTTTAAGTTGGATCACATTTTTTTATTTGCATACATATATATATGTATATATGTGTGTATATATATATATATATATTTTTTTTTTTTTAGATGACTATATTTTTTGCGTGACATTACACACTTCTTAAGAATGTGAATGAAAATGATTTGTGGTATCCTCTTAATTTTAAATAAAACTTCAAGTGAAACAAGCAATCAGATACCTCCACATGAGCACCGCATCATTTCTCAGTCTACAGTGTAAATACACAGTGGTGATTAATAGCAATATAAAGAAGATCATACCAAAAAAGCAGCAAGACTTCTTGGGGGTGAATCCCAGTCAAAGCAACTGTTAATGTAGTAGGCGGCATTTATGAGCACCATGACACAACGCTTCATGCGAATGAAGTTTCTTAATAGCAACTATTAAAAAGATGAAAGAACAAAAATATTTCAAAACCCCATAAGCTTCAGAAGAGGTTCATCCTTATAATATTCTCACTGTCACTTTGGGCAAAGTTTAAAAAGAAACCTGCATGGTTTGTCTGTCTAACCCACACAAAGAGAATATTTAGAGACACTTGGAAGAGAGAGATTTTTAGATAAGTGTGTAAACTTTTATTTGTTGAATTTATTTCTAACTGATATACAGATTATTCTCTTCACTTCCACTGTTCAGTGGCAACTTGAGATTTTAAGGAAGCCACTTGATGAACACCATGAGCAATTTTGTTATCAGCATATCAGAGTTTTATTGAGCAGGTGTCCCTATTATTAAGTATTCAGAAAATTCTTATCTTTCTTAATGAAAAAATGCTGTAGGATGCTAACCTGAAAAATTACTTCTCTAAGATCAACTATTTCTTTAACATCCAAATTTTCTGCTTCATAACAAATTCTCATCATCACCATGCATATTTGAGTGTTTTACGGAAGTAACTTTAACTGCGTCTACACCAAAATGAAATATAGCAGTTTTACATTTTAATTCAGATCACCCTTAAGTCTACTAAAAAGGCACAAAATTTGATCACAATAAGTGTACACAGACAAGTTATTCATTTAATTTCTGTGTTGAATAGCATAGAAAATGCTGGGTAGACATACGCTTTTCCAGAACTTTTGAATCTTTTGTAATGCTATTACATTACTGACATATAAAGATTTATTCTTTTTTCCC
Organism: Coturnix japonica; assembly: GCF_054131305.1. Classification (NCBI taxonomy): domain Eukaryota; kingdom Metazoa; phylum Chordata; class Aves; order Galliformes; family Phasianidae; genus Coturnix; species Coturnix japonica. The sequence continues at coordinate 15,857,153 of NC_140702.1, read as the reverse complement.
TCTAGCTGTTACTGTGGATGGACACGACATGTAAGTTAAAGAAACAAAACAAAACAAAGCCTAAACCACAGTTGGATACTTAAAGTGAATTCCTCCTGCAATCTGCAGAAACCATGATGCCATTTTCTCCTATGAAAGTAGGCAGAAGAATGAATTTTGAATAAAATTGTTTCCTGTTTCTTCACTGACATAACAGTGAAAAAGGCAGATTTAGCAATGTCTTTACCCAAAAGAATAAAGAAATATTCTGCCTTTTGAATAATGTTAAGGAAATATACTGAAAAGCTGATGTGCAATTCATCCAGCAGACCACACAAATTATGCTCAGTTCTGCAAGTTTTCTTCAAAATAAAAATCATTTCCAAGACTTCTGTCTCTGTTAATGAACAAAATATTCTATTGCTATAATTCGACCAAAAGCTCAGTTCTCCCATATAAAATAAACCATTCATGTCAGAAGAAAAAACTTAAACGAAAGTAGTTCAGATACAGAAAAAGGTAATGTGTGTTTAAACAATGTTTAACAACTATTAAAACTAACAATGGAAAGAGTATCTAGAAAAAAAAGAAACAGGGTCCACAAATTTCTTATCCAGAGCTCAGAAAAATTATAATGAGTTTTAGATTGCCTTCAGCTGGGATTCAAACCTTATATCATGAATTTACTTAAAGTCTGGAACAAGAATGCTGAATGCCTTTCTATCAAGCAAAAAAAAAAAAAAAAAAGGAAGTCTTTCAAGTCAAGGTTAGCAGCAAAAATTTATGCAAGACTTAGCTTACATGCACCTGCGCTATAATCTGATATGTGTGGAACCTGATGTTTTGAACTGTGTTCTTATTCACTTATTTCACGGAAATTAAGTTGCAGTTTATAAAGAAGAGATACAATAAAACCACGTATTTTGTTTCTGCCTCATTCTACCTATCATATTCTTTTGTAAACAGGTAATGAAAATGTTATTCTTTACCCTCAGCAGTGCGATACCAGATATTTAGATGTGCACACTCGATATTAAGGCTTTTGGATAGGATTAGTGTTTCCTTACTCTTTACCTGTTTAGACAGTCTGTTTTCCTCTTCAATGTACTTCTGTTCTTTGGGCATTAAGGTTCGTATGCTGGCTTTCACCTACACATTAAAATGTATGTCAATATTTCAAGCTTACTTGCTCCTAACTAAAAGCACATGCCCCGATTTGCAAAAATTAGGAAGTTTCAAAGTCACAGCTGCCAAGCCCAGGACACACAGGTGCACGCAGAGGCAGAGGCTGCTGCTTCGTGCATTAGCAGCAATAGTAGCAGCAGCAGCAACAACAAAAAGAGTGGGTGTGCCAGGCAGTGGCAGAAGAGTATTCTGTGGTATACATCAAGGTTTAGAGAAAATGAGGAATGACAGAAATTCTCTACAAATCGGGAACAAAAGCTTTCATGAAACTGAACTCTTTAGCAGTACAAAAAAGCCAAAGTTAAGACTTACAGCATTAAAAATCACATCTATTTCAAGATAGATGACCCCCTTTGTTGGCCCTGTCAGCTGCTTGTTTTTCAAGACGTAGGCTTTCTGTTCACCATTTTGAATCTGCAGGAAAAGGACATGACAGCCGTCTGTCTCGCGGTCTCCGCTGAATACCCCCCCCTGGTGACCCCTGACCCCCAGCTGCTGAAACTGACAGAGAACCCAAAACAACTGTGGCAAGTCTGACAAGTACCTGTTCATTACCAGGACCGAGTCTGTCAGGAAAAATTAACTATCATGGGATTCAACATGGCCGTGAATGGAGTATGTTAAAATTTTAGTGTTCTTATTACAGACCTTGGTTGAGAAATGACAGACATGGAGCTGCAAATTTTTCCCCTCTATTTTTTTTTTTCCCCTTCTCCTTCCTTCAGCAAGAAAAATACGTAGCAGTGTGTCAGGTGAATGAAACTTACAGATAGCAGCGGTATCGCAACTTTGCCTAGAAAGTCAGCACTCCGATCGCGGTCCTCGTCATAAACTGTCACTTCAAGCACCGAGTGGATGTCTTTAATATTGCTACAGAAGAAAAAGCAGAGATGGAGGAGAGAATTCACCTACACCAGCAGTTACCAAGGACAAAAGTGCAAAAGGGTAGCAAAGCCAGAAGCCCTTGTACTTTGTCAGGTCACAAGCAGAGAGCAAAATTCAAGTGAATTAGGCATCCCTCTGTACAACCCAAGTGTTCTCAAGGAGCTGAAGCAATTGTGTGCTCTGCAGGGCTTTGACAGAAGTTTTCTGAAGGATGTTGCTTTAAATTTCCTACCTGGTGCTAACACTGCACGAGCTGCAAAGGGAGCCAGCGTGTAGCAGTGCTGGGGATTTATCGTGGCAGGCAGCAGACCAAGAGCCTTACAGCCACACTGAAACACTGCTATTTTTGCTGTAATTCCTACTGTGAATACTGCGCAGTCTGCAGGTTCTTAAGTGAAAACAATCATCAGATACACTAGCACATCCTTGTACAGAGAATGAGCTATTTAATTTTAGAATCCCTGCTTAATTACAAGCATAGAGCAGTCATTACAACAAATTAGGAGAAAGCAATGAGAAGCAATGTGTTTTTCAGCTAGTTCTCTTACTTGCCTGCAAGCTATTAAACACTCCACCAACACACACAACAAACATAACAGAAAAAAGGCAGACTCTCAAGTGAAAAAATCACACTCCTTATTAAGAGAAAAGATACCGAAACTGTTTGAGATAAGTCATCTTTGTATAAAGTGATGAGTCAGGAAACAGGAATTCAAGGACAGCAATTCAACTTTACTAAAATATATACCTCTGGATAAACTGCATCAGTATTCCAAAATTAAATGACAAATTTGAGAGTAACTAATGAACATGTAAGATAGGTTAAAACATTCTTTTAAGGTCATTTAGAGTTTTTCCATTTGTTTCCTGACCAGTCTTTTGTCCTCTATAAATCAGACTGTTCCTTACATAGAGAACACTGTCAAGCAGCGTAGGTTGATTAGTTACTAGCTCTATATATAGACAAAAATAAATTAATGAAGAATTTAGCATGTTTATACATATATGTAAATGAGATCTACATTAATAAGATAATGAGAAGTACAACTAATTTGAGATTTTTTTTCTTTTGTTCAGAGTTCATTCCTGAGAGTCAACTGCAAGCAAGGCAAGGAAAGCTGTGGCTGCCAAGCATACAAACAACAAACTGAGTAAAGAAACACAAAGACTAAAGTCAAACCGTGCTTTGAGATCAAGGACAAAATGCAACACTGTCACTTATGATAAAGTTAGATAATTGTACACAAAGCTAAAGCCTCTATTGGTTTTGCAGTGGATTACTAGAAGATTTCAGCAGCAGAGGAACCTGCAGCTGATCCATTTTTCTGCTCAGTGATGTCACACTGCAGTCAGACAGAGAGAAAGTGGGAGACAAATAAGGCAACAGAGCAAGAAAAATAACAGGGATGTTTTGTTGGTCGTGCTTTTTCCTAGTTTATCAAAACCTTTTAGTGTCTTCAAATTAACAAAGGGAAAAAATAATTACTGTTTTGCATCCCAATAAACTAAACACTTAAGACTGCATTTTGCCCAGTAGCAGCACTGCACTATTATGATTCTAAAACACATTGTGAGAAATGCAGTTGGCAAATGGAAATAATAAGTGGAGTTCATAGAAAAATACAGACTGTAAGTCAGAAAAGTATGATGATATAAAGACCTCCTTTTCACAGTTTTCTAGTGTTTACTAAAATTATAACATTTTACCAGAGATAACAAAATCCTTTATTTCTCACAAAAATCTTCAGAGTCAAAATCACTCCGGTTCTTCAAATTTCCACTAAAGACTGCAGGAGTCCAGACTGTTTAGCATTCCATATTGCATTTTAAAAAAAAAATTAACTTTTAAAATTGTACATTTTTATATTTTAAAAGTATGAAAGTTTATATTTTTCTCATGCTTTTAATTCTTAGCCAAGTATTCACTTGCTTACTTCAGAAACAGCAGTATGTCATCAGACATACTTTCACTTGAATTGGCAGTAAGTATCTTTGATATGCTATATATATATATATACGTATACATACTTTCTCTTCAAAAAGAAAAAAGAAAAAAGAAAAAAGAAAAAAGAAAGGAAGGAAGGAAGGAAGGAAGGAAGGAAGGAAGGAAGGAAGGAAGGAAGGAAGGAAGGAAGGAAGGAAGGAAGGAAGGAAGGAAGGAAGGAAGGAAGGAAGGAAGGAAGGAAGGAAGGAAGGAAGGAAGGAAGGAAGGAAGGAAGGAAGGAAGGAAGGAAGGAAGGAAGGAAGGAAGGAAGGAAGGAAGGAAGGAAGGAAGGAAGGAAGGAAGGAAGGAAGGAAGGAAGGAAGGAAGGAAGGAAGGAAGGAAGGAAGGAAGGAAGGAAGGAAGGAAGGAAGGAAGGAAGGAAGGAAGGAAGGAAGGAAGGAAGGAAGGAAGGAAGGAAGGAAGGAAGGAAGGAAGGAAGGAAGGAAGGAAGGAAGGAAGGAAGGAAGGAAGGAAGGAAGGAAGGAAGGAAGGAAGGAAGGAAGGAAGGAAGGAAGGAAGGAAGGAAGGAAGGAAGGAAGGAAGGAAGGAAGGAAGAAAGAAAGAAAGAAAGAAAGAAAGAAAGAAAGAAAGAAAGAAAGAAAGAAAGAAAGAAAGAAAGAAAGAAAGAAAGAAAGAAAGAAAGAAAGAAAGAAAGAAAGAAAGAAAGAAAGAAAGAAAGAAAGAAAGAAAGAAAGAAAGAAAGAAAGAAAGAAAGAAAGAAAGAAAGAAAGAAAGAAAGAAAGAAAGAAAGAAAGAAAGAAAGAAAGAAAGAAAGAAAGAAAGAAAGAAAGAAAGAAAGAAAGAAAGAAAGAAAGAAAGAAAGAAAGAAAGAAAGAAAGAAAGAAAGAAAGAAAGAAAGAAAGAAAGAAAGAAAGAAAGAAAGAAAGAAAGAAAGAAAGAAAGAAAGAAAGAAAGAAAGAAAGAAAGAAAGAAAGAAAGAAAGAAAGAGGAAAAAACCACGAATGAAACACAAAATAAAAAGTATCAATCTCTTACAAAACCCGAACACCTACAATGTGAAGATCTTGTTCCATTCTGGGTTGAGGTTCTTGTAGACAGTATGAGTCAGCAGTCTGTCATTGTTCAGTTCAACTACACAAAATGGGTCACTTTTACCTATTAAGAGACAATTTGGAACAAATTTTATGAATTAAGAAAACTCACTGTGAGCAACATTAAAATCAAGATTACTTGTTTTTGTAAGCTACTCAATAATTAATTCAGGTAGTCTTACAATGATGTAGAATATAATACAGGCAATAACAGAGTGTTCATCCCCATAATCTATTAACATTTTTCACTAAAACAACATCTTTTTGTGAAGGCAAGGGACAAGAGGAAGAAAGAGAAATGAAAAAATTGCCACACTGCTTTTTCTGATCAAAAACAACACGTTCCCAAAACATGCCAAGCACCCCTCTGAGACAGCTAAGACAACTTTAATCATGCAAGACCCATGTTGACTTGAATGATAACATAATTAGATTTTGATATGTTGGAAGTTTATTATTCCATACTACTTGTAATAACATAGCATCTATGATACTTATCCAAAGATTACTATGCCCTACATGTTTCCCGCTGTACAAATCTTTTCCCCCAAATCAAAAAGCCTTAAAGACAGTCCCACATAAAAGCCTAACACCTGAGAAAATAGGCAAGTACTATTAAGCAATGAGACAATATCAGCTGGAATGGTGGGCTGTAGTCTCAGCACAGCAGACGCTCAAACGTGGTTGATATTTTTGTATACATTAATGCACAATGAAGTAGCTTTGCATATATTTACAAGAAGGTCCCTCAGCATGAAAGCCAACACATGAGAAAGCATGAAGATGCTGCTTTGAAAATTTAATACACAAATAGTGGAAACAACATCCTTGCCTGGGTATTGAAGTTGTTGGTTTGTCTTCTTTTTAATATAAGGGAAAAGAACGGGAAAGGAAACGTGTGTGGGGAATGCCTCCAAAATGTGTGTCAACTTAGAGTCAGTTACTTACAGAAAGCTGTACTCAACTACCAGTAAAACAGACAGGAAGAAAAACCACTCTGACTAGAAGTAGGAGGAAGATGTAGAAGTCACACTAAGCTTTTTCTTAGATATTCTCAACACTGGGGTTTGTATTTGCAAAGGAAAAGAAAGCACTTTGATATCTGAATTACAACAAGCGACTGTTTACCTATGTAAAAAGAGAGATCTCCAAAAAGGGAAGAAGCAAAAGAAAAGAAATATTTCAAGGACACCCCTGAAATTTCCTGGAAGGAAAGGTAAGAATGCATAGATCTGACGAACAGCTATGATGTAAGGAGCAATCATGAAAACATGAGGAGTCATTGTGTGAAGACAGATGCAGTAAAGAGCCATTAAAGAGAATAAATCACAGTGTGGAGTAAAATTTTAAATTATGGCAGCAATGACGATAACTGTAAATGCTGGCCAAGACAGAGGGATGCTCTCTCTCTTAGCCTGATTTCATCCACTGAAAGGAACAATCTGATGTACACTGTTTTACTATTAAACCAATTAGCAAAATGAAACTATGAGTTTCATTCACAACCAGGTACGCTACCAGCAAATTTGAACACTGTATCATGCTTCTAGCCTGGCTGACTTCCGTAGCTGACATTTTCCCTCAGCACAGAATACAAGTGTATGTATTATTTTCATTTAAGGCCACAAAGCTGGAAAATATATCGCTGCACCCAGAATTCAAAACGTTTTTTCTGTTGGAAATTAAGAACTGGATTGCACATCACAGAGTGGGTTGCTCTTGTCTCTGGATTTTATGTGGGAGGCAGAGCTGGAAAGTTATTGAGTGTTGGCATTGGCCTTCCACAGTCGAGTCTAGCTCACTATGCAATTGCATTTCATAGTGTCTTCAATATTTCCATCATGCTATGTCATGTATTATAAGAAGCTATAAATTGATTAGTTCAATGGAGCTACATTAATGATATTAGGAAGGCATGTAATTTGTTTCATACCCTATACAAATGACAATGAAATCAATATTTAGACAAAACTGTCCAGGGGTCAAACCTTCCAAACTGCAATATTGATTCAGACTACATCAGAGGTTAATGTGCATATTATTAACTTTAATGACAAAGAATAATTGTTTTAAACACATTGTGAACTACGGTTAGAATAGATGTTTACCTTTTCCAAAACACAGAATATCACAGAATCTGTCCTATTAAACTTGAAAAAGGATTAATTCTTCAGTCACTGTAACAATAACACAAAAACAAAAAACAAAAAACAAAAAACAAACTCCTGGATAGTTACAGTGATGAGGCAAAATGTACCAGAGTGTCTAAAAGCACACTCTGGAAAAAAAACAAACCCAAAACATTTACTAGATGCATTTATTTTCTGCATCTGTTGAAGCGCACTTTTTCTATGACTCTCTTTAAATTTATGAGTATCGATCAATTTAAGAATGTTAAATATAATGCAAAATTAATAACAGAAGTGCTTGATAAACCAAAGACAAACAGCTGTCAAAAATGAAAGAACCATTCTCTCATGCTCTCCTTTTCAAGTAGCTTACCTGTGTGACCAAATAAGTGGAGAACAGTTTGAGATCAATGTTGACAAAAGTATTATGAGTATTATGAAATAGTACTTGCAAAGGCTGAAATACCATGGTTTGCAAGTAGAACTTTTCCTTTTATGAAATCTCTGCTAAGGCATACTGCTTTTATCATAAGTGAAAGCTATGAAGTTCCCATCTGCAAGGCCTTTCACTATCACCCATGGGTGTTCATTCTGTATACTAAAAAATGCAAAACTAAGCTGAGTATTGGAAAGAATTATCATAGTTGAGATGTAAAACATATGGTATGTGCAAACATTATTTGGATATCAACCCAAATAAGTGAACATGATCTAGAAAGACAAGGACTAAGAAATATACAAGTGTGCGATGAAACTCACATCCATCATTCACGTTTTCATTATTAGAAATAATAATCCAAGCTTACCTCTCACTGATAGCTAAGACAACCTGTGAGTTGCAATTGTGGAGTTTAATGTAATTGCAAGAGTTTAATGTAATGGGACCATTCCTAATGAAAGCCTTAAGAAAGCAATGACATTAAAGGCTATGTCCTTAGTTCTGCTTAGCCTCTAGGCTCAGGAAATGGAGGAACTTACAACATATACTCATCACTGGGTTATTCCCAAACCAGTATCTTAAATACAACACATATTTCAACCAAGCCACACAACTTTTGAGTAGTTAATGAAACTGGCAATTGAAAAAAGTAAATCTTTTTTATTTCTGTATTAAAGAAAGAAATGTGTGTTTAGAAATGTATATGATATCTACCTAACAGTCCTAAAAGTACACTCTAAAACTTTCAATTAGACTTGAGCAGCCTCAGCTACACTACATTAGTCTAAATTGAATCATTATCAGAAGTATGCCTTCTACTACAAACTGAATCACAACTGTCATATATCACCTTGTATCATCTGTCATATGTCAAGAAATTTTACCCAAACCTATGTGTCTACTGAGGCTGCTCTAACTAGCATCCTGCTCTGTGCCCTTCAGAGGACTTCAACTTCTGATCTGATGACTTCAGAGGTACTTAAGTTTATTGATCAGGATGATATCCACAAACTGCATCCAAATATAGCCCTAAACGTGTGTGCTTAGTGCTGTGCAAGAAATGATAAGACCATCGTCTGGCACTCACACATTACAGCATGCTCCCAACATGACTGAAACCAGCAATTATAATTCTGAGTAATCCTATGACCTTAGTGGGACTAATCACTATTATGTCTGGCACTGTTTGTAGGAACTCATAAAATGAGTAGGTAGTAAAACCAGTGAAGTACACCTTCCCAGTGACTGAAATCAAACCTGCAGTAAACCTCAATAAGAAATCAAACAAATCTCATTAATCCTCTCTGTTACTGTAATGTCACATGCTTTTTGAACTCTACTTTTACAGTTCTAAAGGTTCCTAAAATAATGGAAATAAAGTGCTAATTTAAATAATCCTCATAGTAACCTAGAAATCTGCCTGTATTTTGATGGATCTTTCTCACTCTTTTCCCCTCTTTATTCATTACAGACTCATGCTCTCAGAGTGATAGCTAGATGCTATTGCACTTCATACTGTAAGCTCCTGCTTAAAAAAATTAAAGACTACTTGTCTTTTGAAGCCTCCCACTTTATTTATTATACCACAGATTGCAACTAGTTTGACAGATATCCATTTTCTGCAATGCTGTATTGCATTTATTGTTTCAGCAGTCAGCAAGACCAAATTGCAAACTAAGATTGCTGCACTTAGATCTATATAAATTATTTTACTTTCTTCAATCAGCACTGAGTCCCTCATATTGAACACTATAAACACAGGAAACCCTTGGCTACATTATCAGGAGGGCAGGATGGGAACCGGAACAACTTTTTTTTTCTCTTAAAAGGACAGGTAATACACATTTTTTAACTATTAAAAAGACTTAAGTAGTGACAATGTTGAACTGCTTCTCAAAATACTTAAAAAATGAAAACAGTAAAGCCTCAAATAATTTTATCTTCTGACTTGTTTTCTTCAAGCAGGTACAGCACCACATTGTCTACCACTTCTGTTATGTTTTACAGCTAGGAAAGTTTGGGAAATGACTGTTTCACAAGTTCATTGACCACATTCCTAGATAAGCAGGCTTGCTGCGCTCTACATAATTAGCAAGCACAAAAGACGCTAGGTAACTTGTGAACACTTAAGCACTGATGTTGTATGCCTAACAGAAATCTAAGTAGTGTGTCCATCTCAAAGACATATGTTGCTGCAACCCATCTTCCAGGCTTGAGGTGATGTAGAGCCTACGTACAGGCTCTATACGACATCAACTCCAGTGGGCAACAGATCCAGCCAAAACAACAAAGTGAGATTCACCCCCAGTTCAACTCCCAGACCAACACTTTTTTTCACCACAGATTGTTTGATGCGACCAATTCAGATCTTACAGAAGATAATATATAAATGTATAAATGACATATAGATGCATAAAAAGGAACTTTAGCTGAACATTAGAGCTCCTAAATTGCAATACAAGATGATTTGTATATATGGTCAAGTTAAACATATGTGCCGCCTTTCAATAGTCTCTGAGGAACAGAATTGTCCAACAAAATGTTTTGTTTCCTGGTAGGCTTTGCTCCCAACAAAAATCTCCGCAGCCATTTTTGAAAACAAGAATGTCAATTTAATATCATCACACTTCCATACTTTCCATACTTTCTGATTCCACCTGTAATCAAATTATTTTCCTTGATTAATAGCTAAAATTTGCATTTCTTGTTTATCCTGCTTAAAACTGCAATGTTCCTTGATTACAAAACTATCCAGAAGATTGCATGTCAGCTATTTGAATTTGTATTTGGATAATGTAAAAAAGAAACAGTAATAATCAAACATTTGGCAACATCCATATTTTAAGCAGTAAAATAATTCCCTGTTTTAGGGAGGAAAAAAACACTTGTGTTTTTAATATTATTAATGTTATACCATTCTGTTTTCAGCCTTTGAGAAATCAGCTTCTAGTACACAAAACAATAATAATTAAAAAAAATAATAAAAAAAAACAAAATCAAACCATCAGTCATCATACAATGACTCTCTTTTTCCCAGTCAGAACTGCTGTGGATTCCTAGAAGCAACTACCATTGATGTAATTGCTTTCCAGTGTAGATTCAAGCCAAGAAGTGTATGGGACATCTACTTGTCCTCTGAAAAACCTACCACACTTCATAAAGATTTCAAGGACTGCAGATAGCATGGGACTAGATCCCCATCAACCCTCTGGAGATGTTTCTACTCCATTTATAAAAAGCATACAATGATTGAAATTCAAAGTCACAAATCATTTCCTAATTTCATTTTTTAACATTTTCTCAAAAGAAAAGGAGCCATGTGGCAGATTACATATAGATTAGAATCTAACATTTACCTGTCATTGATCAGTCTACCAGTTATATAGACTGTTAGAAACCAACTCTGGTATAAGCTAGACTATGAACCGTTTTTAAGCAGACCACCAGTAGACTATCTGCTTTATTCTGGACTAAGTATTATATGAATTTGTCTGTCAGTCAAATTACAGTATCCAAACTGAACTAGAATCAGAAAGACTAGTAAAAATGTTTCAGAAAGTCTAAAGATTTAATAGTAGATTTCAATTCCAGTTCTACTTAGAAAAGTCAAGCTCATAGGGAATACTTTCACAAAGTTCAATCAAGTTTAAGTTGGTTAAGAAAGCTGAAACATCATTTGAATATTTCATTGGTTATTAAGGATCTTCCCTAATGCTGGCCATGCCTGTCCAAGTGTGTCCCCACAGTCAAAAAAATGCCTTTATTTTGGGGAAAGACAAGACAAGACACCCAGTTCATGACTCTGGGGGGCAGTGCCACTCATGCAGACGCTAATGTCACTAATGTTGTTCCAAGATCCCTGCCAGCCAGCTGCCTGCAACAGAGCAGTCAGTCTGACCTTTGGCCAGAAGGAGGAATGGCTCAATAGCATGAGAAGCTGCCTTATCTAATGGATTAAGCACAGGACCCAAGCCAAATGCCAGCTTTGACAAGGACTTGCTCTGTGGGCCTTAGCTGAGTCAGTTAACCTTTCCTAGTTTTCCATCTTTAAAGTGGTAATGATAATTCCTCTTCAGCAATGTTGCTGCAATTATGTTGCAATGGGCTGATTTCATAAATGCTGAAGACATCTTACCAAGCAATTCAGCACAGTGCCACTCTCAAATCATTTCCACAGAATATTGAAAGAAAAGCAGATACGTGTTAATAAGTACAAATATTTTTCCTGGATATTTAACTCAAAAAGTTAGTATTAATTAATTTAAAAAAATAAAAATAAATTTAAAAAAAAGTTTTAAATTCTAATTTTGCCATTAATAACTTGAAACTGCTACTTTCAATAGAAAAAAAAAGGGGGGGGGGGGAGGGGGGGACGACACAGTTTTGCAGTATTGGAATAATGTCTTCAGGTAAACAACATGGGATCAGATGAGATTTTATCTACCCCAGAATACTACCTACCTAATAGATTTAATTACTTTATGAAGATACTTCAAGTTCATATTCAATTCTAAAAGCACCAATCGACAGAGCAAATTGCTTTTGGAAACATACTTCCAAAGGGTCTCTGAATTTATTCCTTCAATTTTATACGTACAGGCTTCCATACCTTTCTGAATTTAACATTTGTGTACATCATTCTGACATTTGCTAGCATTTGAGGAACAATTTCCATGACTATTTTTTGCACACAACATATTAGGACATTTTAGTAGAACAGATTTTAGGAAAATCATTTACATTCTGCACGTTTAGCCATCTTGGTGTCTTCATTCTACTTTCAAACATTTCAATCAAAATTTTAACATGGGATTTACTTAGAAAGAGGGCTGAATACCATTTTTATACAAAGAAAATAAGACTCTCCCTTTCTATGCCTGCTTCTTTTCTTCAAAGTTGGAGAAACTTTAAATGCTTTTGATTGCAAACATAAATATCACTGAGCTTTTGAATAAAATCTGTCTCAAATATCAGGTGCTGAAATCACAGTACCCCCCAAAAATGCAGACATCAGACTAATAACGAGAACAGAAATACAAATAAATTAACTTCTAATGAAGACTGGAGACACAGTAATCAAAGTGTTAAAAATTCATTTCATGCACATCTCATTTGCCTCTTAGCTGATATTTATCACATAATTCTGTGAGAAAGTAGAGGCCTAAGATGCTCCAGATAAATGTCTCAATTAATTGTACAGAGGTAGCCCTCTTTGAGCTGAACCAGAGCTGTGAGCTCTTTATTAAAAGCACTATTCTGTAGCCTGTAACCTTGTTCCTTGACTCCTCTCTAGTTTCCAATTTAAACAAGTCCCCATGCGGCCCGCTCTAAAGGGCTTTGTCTCCCTGTCATTGTTAAGAGAGCCGAGGCATCCTGGAAGTGTGAAATCAGACCTCATGAGCTGAACGGTTCCCCAGGGAACGCCGGACCACGCAGAAGGTCAAAGTCATGGGCTGGACCATCTGAAAGCGTCTGATCGCTGGTCTGTGACACAGCAAGCAGGGTGGGGGTGGGCGAGGGGCAGGCAAGGGGGCTAGAATGGAACATGTCTTAATTAAAGCCCAAAGACAGCAAAACAAACTGTTTTTCAGGCAGACTGTCACAAGGAGCTCAGATTTTGCTCTGCTAATGAATCTGAGTTGCTAACTATTATTCTTCAAAATAATAGGACCTGTACTGATGTTGATAAAACCTGTAGCACATCTTTTCCCACCATGCTTCCTTCTCTTCATTAACAATGTGGAGATTTTTAATTTTATTTCACATTATACAGAAAAGAATAAATGTATATGATCCATTAAAGGAGAAGCAAATGCTGTGAAAATAGCAGGTTTACCTCAAACTCTACCTGTATATAATTCTGCAGCAGAAACTTACCTATTGCTTTAACTGACACTGTTTAATTTGTGAAGGTCTACCACTTTCCAAAAATTGTATACACTTTTTTAAACTGATTATGGATTGAATTCGAAGGTCAACTGACATGATGAACTCACTATATATTTCATAGTATTATCTGAATACTTCCTAATTTAAAAGTTCTTCATTATAACTATATATGAAATTATGCCAGGCAATATGTATTCTGGAGGACCAATAGCAGAGCAAAGATAAAGCGGAGAGAGAAAAGTACAACTCCTCTTATCTGAGGTTATAGGGAGAAAACAGCCTGGCACCAAGTAGCCACAAAACAACAGCTTCCTACTCAGGAAGAGGAGAAAATGTAAATAAGTATAGTCACTAATTTAAATCCAATTCTTAGATTACAGTTCCAAAACAAATAGCCATATAAAAACATGTACATTTTATAAAAATGAACACCTGCTGCAACCAGAATTTTCAACAGAATATAATTTTGTTTGGAGGGTAGTTCTGGCATTATTTTTTGACATCAGAAAGAATGATATTGAGATACAGTTTTCCAGGTATAACATTCTGATAATCTGAACAGCACTCCTCCAGACTCTGGTCCTGCCAGAGGCCCTGTGTTTCAACTCCCTCGGAAGCCAAGAAAAGGCTTCAGGCACCCATCAGGAACCTCTCATCCTTCCATGGTAATCTGTTTCCAGGAAAGTCACTTCCTTGCAGGTAGGCTGGGTAGAGAGGACTTGGTGTTCTTCTCATATATTTTTAAAACCTATTAATGATACCTTCATACAGCACCCCATTTGCAGACTGCTAGTCACCATTTTCTCACCTGCCCACATCTAAACACTGAAATTACAGTCTGCTGTGGCATCTTTTTCAAGTCATGTGTGTATATATGGGAGCTGAAAACTGAGACCTTAACCAGTACCTTTAATCTCTTTTTCCTCTTCTTTATTTTCCTCTCTCCCCCTCTGCTTCTCACTCTCTTTTTTAAAAATCTGTATTTAAATCAACTATTTGAATTGTACTGTCCAGCACTGGGCTACTGACACAGAAAAAAACCTACTCTCAAGTATCAACAGTTTATTAGAGGCTTAACTGAAGTGACCTACTGTAGTAGAATTCAGCTAAACAAGGCTATGGGCTTTCTCTAGAAAGGAGAAGAATTGAGGGTTTCATTAAAAAGTAATTTGTGCTTTTTAGTCATTCATTCAATGGAGGCCTCAATTGTTCTTTATTCACACAGAGTTAATACAGTATTACAATGCTTCTCAATGAATGTATGGTAACAAAAGAAAAAAATCACATTTTTAAAGGAATCTATGCTTATGCTTAAAGATGGAATATCAGGAATTTTGAAAATCCATTCAGCCCAAACTAGAAAATTTTTGCTTATTACTTCATATGAAAAGATTTCTGAAATTGAAACAGGGTAATTGCAATAGAAAGGAAACAGAGCAAAACATACAAGTATTGCACAGGTGCTACAGCTACTTTTCAGACTCAGAGGAAGGGAAAAGATAAGCTGCGAAAAAAGATGTATTAGAAAGAGCAAGCTATGCCTGAGCTTTTACTTACATAAACCTATCTTTAGTTGAATAAGTCATGCTACTACTGACAGCATTCTCTATGCTGACTAGGAATTATTGCTCAGTTGCATAAAGAGGAATGGCCAAGCTATTTCTGTAATTTTTGCAAACATTTTCTGACAATCAGCGAATGACTACTTTGAATAAACTGTAAATATTCCTCCTCAAAGTTTAATCTGAAATCATCTGTACACATTCACATAAATTAATTTCATTAAAACCCTTTGTCCTCCTTTCAAAATATCAAGTGCTATTATCTGAACTATGCAAGCATTTCTGTTGTGTTTGAATGCACAGCCTTTAAAAAAAGCATATATTATGTATAATACTAGTGAACAAAATACTCAGGACACTGGCAAGATATTGAGAGTTCTTTCCAGTCTTCCTAACTGTCACTCTAAATAGAATACATGGAAATTTTTGGTAGCTCTCTACATCTTTAATTGAATAAAATGCATTTCCAAAAAATCTGTTCAACCAGCACAAATGACATGTTGATCTGGAAAAGTCGAAGACCGAACGAGGTCAGGGACTGAATTATCCCATTTGCCCCTGAATAACTTAATCTCTCTCTCTGTTCAGACCACATTGGATTATAAGGTCAAAGCAGAGTGAGGAATCTTTAGAAGCATTTCTCCAACCTCTCTGAAAATAGAATCTGCTTTTTTGTGTGCCACAAACTGGAAGATCAGTTTCAGCAGTAAAACGTTTATTCTGTTGCCTTATATAAGAAAAAGAAAATCTACTCATGCCAATTTGCACAAAACAATTAAAAAGTGATTATCTCGCTATATATCTCTATCTGTTCATGCAGCAGGACATTCATGTTCAAATTGCAGTCAAACCAGCAATATTAGGATAGTTTGCTTTTTTACTTTCCTTTTTTACAAAAGTTAAGATGGTTATTTTCTGATGCAGGTCAAACTCTCTTTCCTTTACCCAACTTATGTAGTTTGACTGTGATTATACTTTCAGGATGCAAGCTGGATATTTCCAAGGAAGCATGGCTGGCATGGGTGAAATAATTTTTCCTTTGTTTTGAAAAGAAACAGGTTAAATTATTCCATCAGTCCATAATTTAAAATAGGTAAAAAAAAAAAAAAAAAAAAAAAAGGAGAAGGGAAAAAAAAAATCTTACATCCCTTCTTGAACAGACAAGCATTAGTTAAAGGAAACTTAGCATTTGTTTGAAGTACTTGAAACCAAAAAACAGCCTTGCTAAGTATCTGGCAGGGAATAATTATTCTGGCAAAAACTTTGAAGTTGTATTCATAAGTACCACTTTTCATTTGCCTTTTCTGTTGCATTTTGCTCTGATTTGGAATATTTGGTATTTTTGCATCCAATTGAAAAAGAAATCTGGCATATGTATCTCACACAATTTTTGCAGAACCTTTTTTTTGGAGAAAAATACATATTTCACCCTTCTCAGCAACAACCTATGTTAGACGCTACTAGCATTAGAATGACTTGCTGCCTTGCTTACAAGTTCTGTTTTCATGTCTGATGATTTTTAATGAGGAGAAGGTGAGACAGAGAAAGCAGACAATAATAATTGCATAATCTTCTGTTTAAAATATATTTCTTCAATCTGTAAAAAGACCCATTGTTGCTATTTACATTTACAGAAACTAAAAGAATCCTTGCCTGTAACATCAGCTGCCATCAATGCTTCTGCTCGAATGACTTTTACCTGAAGAAATCCCACATCCTTCATGTTATGAAACATTCTCATTGGGCTCTGGAAAAAATAAATAAATAAATAAATAAAAGGAAAAGAAAAGAAAAATGTAGCATAAATCTACATTGCAAAATAAAATTAAAGCAATATTGATAGTATCTTCCCTCTTCTATACGTAAGTCAGAGTATTTATAACATGCTCATACTTTTACATGCTACTTTCTGAATAACATATAATTGTGTTTCTTTCAGTGTTCTGCCATTTTAACATACTAATCAAAAACAAGAAGGAAAAAATATGAAATAATTAAACATACTAATCCTGCTGATATAAAATCTTGGTACACGAACTGGCCATCACAATTATAATATGTATCAGGGTGTTTACAAAATTAATACAAACTATACAAACAATAAAACAATATTTCCTCTTCCCGATTACTTCTGTGAAATCTGCATTCATAATTTCCCTTCGATAGCTCCAATAATATAAACAACGACTTGGAACCGATATTTCTTTCATTCTACTTGATCATTATACAGAAGCCTGCATGCAACATGTATGCAGCAAATAATATGAGCAAACACAGAGAAGATTCTAGCAACTTAATAATCCTCATAATAATCACAGGCAAAAAAAAAAAAAAAAAAAGAAAAAAAAAAAAAGAAAAACATAAACAAGATGATAGTTCTATTTAAATGGCAAGATGCTTTTACTATAAATCTTTTCTTCTACCATTATTTTATTCAATATTAGCATGTATTCTAAAAAAGGAAGAAAAACTGAGGAGTAGACTGACAATTGGATTTACACACCCTGCATCATTTTTGAAAGCTGCTTGGAAACTGCATTCTCTTTTATTTTTTTCAAATGCCTAAGAGTAATAACCTGGGAGTACTGCAGCATCTGAGTGTGTTATGCCAGATTTTTTAAGATGACTATGATTTAAAAGTTGTTCGGCTTCAAATGCTGAAACATCAAGTGGGATTTTGATTATGCAACCGATTAACAGCAAATTTTACAATACTGTTTACTTTCTTCAGAACCTATGAGAAAAAATCCAAAAGAGGAATCTACAATTATATTTTTAAATACATTTTAAATCATATGCTTCAACAATTTTTAAAGTTTTTGCAAGTCATGTACGTAAGTGCTGTCACCTACCCTTAATTGTAAGCATTTTAACATCTAAAATATTAGAAAAGGCCACAGGCATGATCCACAATATTTTGGTTGGTTATGAGAAGGTACAGCAGCATTTGAAGCCTTTTCTACCTGATGCTGCTGTCTAGATTCCTAGAATATGCAACCATTAGGTAAACACAAGGTCAAAATTGTGAAATATATCATGAAGCTGAAACTGACTGTTAAGAAAAAACAGAATCACATCACTTATCTGAAAATCACAGCTTCTCCTTGAAGGTAATATCAGATATTGCAAAAGAAAAATACGGAATACCTTTATATATAGATAGCATACTTATTAAAATGTTTGACATACAATACACATTCCTGTATTTCTGTTAATAAGACAATTGTAGCAGTCAGATCACACTCTGATATTAATTTCACAAGCCCCAGTTGACTAGTTATTGTTTACAGTGGAGGTTTGACCTTGGTATCCCGAATCCAGTTAAATGCAATATCTTGCATGCAGCATACATACAAATATACACATGCATGTTATATCAGCATAATCATTAACAGTTTTTAATTGTATTTAGTATGTTTAACATCAGAAATAGGGCTTAAAACTACTGGTAGTCAGCTTCAATCAGCACAGATTCAATCCTCTGCTTATGTGCTTACACACAAGCTGAGAGTGGCAGAAGTGGTGGTACAGATAGCAGTGCTGCAGTTCAAAAGCATGCTGGCACTGGCACCATCTCTCACAACAATAATGATCAAGGTTTGGAAGCTTCTTATCAGAACTCATACTGTAACAGATAATTCTGCTCTAACACCTAGATAGAAGTGAAAGGATTTACAAGCATGTTTCCACATTTTACCTAAGTTTCGGAATAACTGAAACAAACTGATAGCTTCAGAAAGAAAACAAAACAAAAACCCAAACATGGATCAAGACAAACAAACAACTGCTTCCCTTCCAGAAAGCTGTACCTAGGATTTCCCTCAAGATTACACCCTGCAAAATGCACGTTCTGGGAAGAAAAAAAAAAGGAAAGGAAAGGAAAGGAAAGGAAAGGAAAGGAAAGGAAAGGAAAGGAAAGGAAAGGAAAGGAAAGGAAAGGAAAGGAAAGGAAAGGAAAGGAAAGGAAAGGAAAGGAAAGGAAAGGAAAGGAAAGGAAAGGAAAGGAAAGGAAAGGAAAGGAAAGGAAAGGAAAGGAAAGGAAAGGAAAGGAAAGGAAAGGAAAGGAAAGGAAAGGAAAGGAAAGGAAAGGAAGGAAGGAAAGAAAAAAAGAAAAGAAAAGAAAAGAAAAGAAAAGAAAAGAAAAGAAAAGAAAAGAAAAGAAAAGAAAAGAAAAGAAAAGAAAAGAAAAGAAAAGAAAAGAAAAGAAAAGAAAAGAAAAGAAAAGAAAAGAAAAGAAAAGAAAAGCACTACCACTGTATCTTACTTTGCTACCTTAGTTAACATCCCACAAAACAATTATTTTTGAACTTTAGTTTAAGCGATTCAGCAATTTTAGTCTAATTTACCATAAGCTGTGATGGTTGAGACTACTGAAATTGCATACAAGTTACTGTAGATTCTGGTAGAAGCAAATAACTTTAATATATTACCTTAAATATGTAACTTTAAGTAACGGTTTATCAGATGATACTCTGTCTTATTTACGATTAACGTTGAAGGCCTCAAAAACTGTATGGTTTCTGAAGCCTGAAATTTCCATAGCAGAGGAATCTGTGATTTGCAGTGAATCTTTTCAGCCCTCAATAGATGGGAAAAGATTGAAATGCTCTGGAGATGGGTCCTCTTTATTTTTTTAATGAAAGGCTGTATAATATATTTTCTGTATGGCTGCAGCAGCTGTCAGGGAGAGCATCTCAGTTCAGCTCTATTATGGGAGAAGCAATACCCCATCCTATGGCATCGAGATACACTGAGGGGCTAGTACTGATTGACAGCTTGTCACCATGACGTCTTATTCCATCTCTGTTATGGAGAAAATTAATGTCACACCACCAGCCTTATGACTCGCTGTCATCTTAGAACTGCTCACCTTTTATCAATGCTCTAAATAACATTTCAAGCCCATCGTCTCACGGTGGACAATCTGGTCAAGGGACATTAAATCGGATGACTGTGAAATGTCATAATAAAAATGGAATGCTAACAACTTCTTCTCTAAACTAGCTCCTCTGGTTTTTAAACTGTGACAAGGGGGACTGTGGGTTCAGCACACCCGTTCTGAAAAGGTCATACAATCTCTCTTGGTCTGTACCCATTAATGCGCCCCCTTCCTCACCCCAAAAGGAATTAATCTTTTCAGACAATTGTGGTAAAATAATGGTTCAAACAGTAATGCCTGTTTAATTTGTAAGGCTCTGATGTTCAGCTACAAATGGTTAAATGACAGTAATAGAGTCATTTTCCAAGGCTATTTGATCTGATGGTAAGGTCAGCTCATTAACTGTTTTTGGCTGTGGAAAGGGTGCAAAATACATTTCTCCAGTAGAAGCTAGATTTTTTAAGAGAACAAAAAATAAGCTCCAAAATACAGAGAATGAATGGAAATAGTACATCTTGCTAATTGCAAATTCATTCTTTTAATCTGCACTGAAGAAGATACATGAACAGTAAAGGCAAATCAAACATCAGTGAAAATAAACTATTTGAATTTTGCTAAACCTTGTCATCTCTTTCTGCTGCTGTCCATAGGTCGTTTTAATAAAAACTGTAATATTTTTCAAAATGGGTATCAATGCTGTAATTTTCAAAAACATATAATGAGAAATTCCTTCTACTGCGATATGAACACCCTCCACAAAACCAGACCTTTTCAAACACGTACACTACTGTAAATATAAGAAAAATGACACACTTCCAAGAATGTGGAAGAAAAGGAAATAAATAGATCGATTTTATGTTTTACACTAGGGAGAGAGAAAAAAAAAAAAAAGAGAGTATTTATGAAAACTGATTAATAACACAGTCATAACGTTGCAATATTGCTTCTAAATTCTCAAAACCATCAGTATCACTTGACTCTCATCGCATCTTCCCACAGCATAATCCACAGAAATATGGTATTGTTACATCTGGTAGCTAGAAGCATGTCACCTCAAAAATCTATCCACCAGAAATTTATTATACTTATAAAGATCTATTCTGACAGTGACAGGCTGTCTCAGTGGCTTCCCAAATATGAAGTAATTCTCCTAATTGCAATTATTTTTCAGAGATTTTGCACAAGACTTTAGTTCTCAGTTGGTTTAGGAATATTATGTTTAGCCTCACTAAGTCACCTCTATTAAACTGTGTTTATGATAACACTATTGGTGTACGAGTTGTACAAGCATTAGCAGACAGCTGATTCAGTGGAGATAACCAGAATAAATTTGCTGAAGCGCACATCCTGCTAATCTGTTTGAAGAATATTGTACAGCATTAGTACTAGCACTTCACGTTATCTGCACAGACTGATAAGGTACATCTTTATTAAATTCAGTTGTTGAAAGGTTGTCAGTCATGGAATAGGAATATTTTAAAATCTAAAAAAAAAAAATAATAAAAAAAAAAATTAAGCGGCTCTTTGTTAGTCAGAGCTTGGTTTAATGGCTGAGTGTCTAGAGAAGCCTTTCTAAACACCTGGCAGCATCGTACAATAAAAGCTTTGTAATTTTAAGTGGAAATAGGTTCCCCCCCTTAACCCCCCTCTCTTTCTCAGCCCCCCCCTGCTCTTCTCTGTGTGTAGTGAGACAGTTACTTTTAGTAATTTAGGTATTAACAAATGCTGGAGTAAGAGCTCCCCTCTCTGTTCCTTTGATAAAACTGCAGAGCTGCTGTGTAATGTGAGGATGCTGGGAAATTAAAATAATTTGTTCCAGAATATTTTGAAATAGAAATGCTGCTTAAAACAATTATTTTGATGATACAAAATACAAATTATCTAACATAGAGTTAAAATCTCACCCTCTTTTAGACTATGCTTAAAATCCCCAGCCTATAGGATCTAGGAATAGTTGACATAAACACTCACTAGAAATTGCACAGCCATTAAATAATCCCTCAGTTATCTTGCACTTGGTAAAAATGATCTGTAAGGCAATGAAATTAACTTCTTTATGTCCCAAAGTTAATTAAAATAGCTGAAACACTATGTAAAAAATACCTTACTGTATACAGAAAATCTGCAGCCTTTTTGACCATAACATTTCAGCTGCAATAATATTAATGACTAGTTTAAACGACTGTCATTGGTTGAACATGGTAAGGATGCATGGGATATAGTATTTAGACTTCTTTCTCCAATACTTAGTATTTATAGAAGCAAACATTTCACAGACAAAAGGCAAAAGAGAACTCCATACATATCTCTTCAGTATTTCCTCTCGCTCCTTCGGGTCCTCCAAGGAGTTGACAGAGAGGTCAGAGATGGTGACGGCCGCTGAGGCTGTCAGAGTGACCAGCAACACCAGGCATCCTTCCCCTTCCTCCAGTGGCATCTCCAGCTTGTGAGTCTGTTCTTTACTTAGGGTTGACAGGTCAACCTGGCATCTAGAAACACATTTTTCATCAGTATATAGTTTTCATCACATTAAACAACAGTTCATTGGCTTACTTGCATTCAGCTGCACAAACAAACAAACAAACAAACAACCCCCATCCCCCGAAACCTGAAAGTCAGTATGAAATCCTTCTCAGTTTCTGGAACGATTTCTCTTCAGACTGTGCCATATGCCTTTTTTTAAATCTATAACTTGTTATAGATGTGTACATTAAAATACTAAAAGGAACACTTAGACACTAGAAACAAGGTTATCTAAAATGCAGCATTTGAGCTCACAAAAAGAGAGTTTTAAAAATTCACATTCAGAAACAGACCATAGTTTTTAATTATGCCTCTTGTATAAAAATAACATGTAAGTTTTGGTACGAATATTTTTGATACCACTCATCTAGCAATAGTAAAAATCCCCTCTAACACAAATAAAAGAAAAAGTTTCTTGTGTGGACTTAACTGTTATGGAGTCAACATGACTGAACACACAAAAGCAGGACTAGAGCACCACCCAAAAGGCACAGCTCTCTTGCAGTAAGCTGTGCATGGCTCAGGGTCAAAGCTTCATGCAAGCATCAAGGATAAAATCTGATGCCACAAGCCCCTGTATAGTAAGATGTCTCATGTTGTAATGAGCAAGGACTGCTTATAACTGCACAAACAGTGTCTAAAGACACATGCTTGATCCCTCTCTGAATAACCCTGGCTGCACAGGATATACCATGCACTGAATTAATGAAGAATGGCTCCATATGTGTCAGCTTTGCTGCTGCTGAAATGACTTCAGAAATGAAATATAGAACTACTAAAGTAAAAATGTTGCTCTTGCTAACAAGGAGCTGACAAAAAAACAAAACAAAACAAAACAAAAGAAAAACAACAAAAAACAAACAACAACAACAACAAAAAAAACAGACCACTATTCAGTTAATACAGTACAGTCTGTAAACACTCTGTGGATACCTTCAGAAGTATTAATATGTTCATGTCTATACTTCATGAGTTTCAAGTTTTCTAGATTTCAACTCTGAACCTGCCTAGAAATTCAGTGCCTATGCCACACATGATGCCATCCTGCCCCGTAGAGGAATTTCTGTGAAAAAGAACTGTTAGCAATTAAGATACTTTAAGGATCTCCAGTAGCATTTTGCCAATTCATTACTCTGAATAAAACCAAAACCAATATTTAAGTAAGGCGTATGGATTCATTCTATATTTAGTTAAGCAACCGCATACTTTACTTGTAACAGTGATTATGTAATGCGATGAGTATGTGCTCTATATGCCACTCTCACTAAACTAATGATCTACGAAACTCTTTTCATAAAATGTCAATTGATTTTGATGAGATAGTTAATGTGGTGACCACAGGGCCAATAAAAAAAAAAAAAAAAAAAAAAAAAAAAGGTGGCAGACATGAATAAATAGGCATTTAAGGACAGGAAATTGCCAATTATCAGAATAAATTCATCCTTAAAAAACAAGTACTATACTACCACAGGCAGATTAGATTTGCTAGAGGAAAATTTCATTAAAAAGAAACAAACCACATTTACTGTCTTTTGTGTTGCTGTCAAAATCAAACTACTATAAAACTCATACAGTAACAAAGTTTATTTTACAATGAGAAAATTTGAAACTGATCGTGAATTTAGTGTTTTCCTTCTGTTTCGAACTCTCTGGAAGATAAGGAGTTAGAAATGAAATTAACAAGATTAGCAAGATATTAAAAGTGCTGCAGTCAGTGCAGGTTCACAATCAAAGTTTCATACCTACTCACAGGCAATTAGACTTCTCTTTTGGCTGCAGTGGAGGTTGTAATACTCTCCTTAAGATAATGAATAACTTTGAATGCTTGATTATGTTAAAGTAGGTTAAGCTGACTAGTACTAAATATTATCACAGAATCATTAAGGCTGGAAAAGACCACTGAGATCACATAGCCCAGTCACTAACACAGCTCAACCATTCCCACCACGTTTCTTGATCAGCACCAGGGACAGTGACTCTACCACCTCACTGGGCCTTTTTCAGTGCATTATCACTGTTATGGATAAGTTTTTCCTAATATCCAACCTGAACCTGCAGGGTGGAACTTAAGGACATTCCTTCTAGATTACTTCAAAATAGATATCTCTCAGAAACGCCTTTGCAACAGTACTGCAGCCCTAATCAATGATTATTGGAAGGACCACTTTAAACTCTACTAAGGTCAGTACAATCATCAGAAAGTCATTACAATACAAGAAATGCAGAAATAATACTTATCTCACTCAAAACCAGAAAATGATGCCACTTGAAGCAAAAAGACACAAAACAGAAGCCCTGTAGAATTGCAGTGAATGTAAAACTACAGTGTTTATGTCAGAACAACACGTTTCAAGGTCTCAGGAAGTTACAGCACTCTTTGCAACATTACAGCTCCTGCTATTCTTTGTTTAGGATAACAAGCTGACAATTCAATTCTACCTGTGTGATTTTCCTACAGGTATAAAAATAGTCTGAACTGCGGCATATCTATGAGACACTAACCACAAAATGTGTCTCTGTAGTCTTTTTGATGCATCTCCATGAATCAGTTTGTTATTTTCTAAAAGCATAAAAGGGGCTGGAAGTGACGTGGAAATGTTTACTGGTGAAATCCTTTATCATTTTACATGGAGAATATCCTCTGAACACTCTTCAGATAATTTCATAAAAATCAGAGATTATTTCATTATGGAATTCTGCTACTGTGCTTTATAAGAATCTTGGTTGGAAGCACCAACATCCTTACTAAGCCAGGTGAAAGTGTATTTCTCATCCTATGTCACATCCCCTCCTGTAGGCAAGGGGAAAACCTTGCAGGAGATGCAGCTGGCTTGCACCTAACTCACAGAAGATGCTGAGACTTCACAAGCATTACCAAGGCAACTGCATCAGCAGCACACTCCTCAATTCAAAGACAAAACATTCAATTTACAATTACACTGTAACAAAAAATGTGATCCTTTCCATTAGTAGCTTTTCCTGGAAAACAAATAAACAACTATGTTTCTTTTATATCAAATTTACCTGAAAAGGAAAAAAAAACCAAACACTTTTCTTAGCTTTTCCTTTTCTTAGCATGAGAACAAAAACAAGCAGTAAGCCTGTTCAGTAAGGTATTATCTAAACTAAACCTATCCTGGAATAACTTTCACTAGCACCAGTAGTAAAATCTACCAAACCTTTTTTTCTATTGATTTTTCCTACAAATAAAGTGAAAAAAACCAAACCAAACCAAAACAAAAAACCACAAACCAAACCAAACCAAACCGAAAAATGGTGAACTTGGAAGACTTCAGTTTCAGTTTCTTATCACACTATTATTTATACACTGCTGGTGAGAGGAAAAGTTCATCTTTGGTGAAGTGATCATTAGGAAAATCTATGGAAAAAATAGCCATTAATTCCACAGACATTTTCAAGCACAGCTGTATATCAACTTTGGTGAATGTTAGCTTATAGAGAAGTCTGAGTATTTTCATTATTTTTCTACTCCACGTTATGAAGATCTTTCATCACACAGCTGCAACTGTGCTAGAAGTGCTGGGAAGGGACAATGGAACAACGCTGCTGGCTAGCTGACATGTCCAGGATGAGAAATGGAGATACATCCTCCCACACCATGCACATGAGCACTAACAAGCAACACCTGGATCTGGATTTTCAGGTCTGGAGAGAAGTGAAGGGAGAAAAAGTCATATAAGTGTGTCAAGTTCATACACCAAAATAAGATAGATGAGTAGCTGCAAAAACATGGTGCTCCTCCTAGAAAGGAGGATTTGGAGATACAAGGGGAATCCAACACCTCCTCTGAAAATGTCTTCAGTGTGTTAATTACCCAGACTGCTAGGAAGAGAAATTTCTGATTTATTTTTAATTTGAATATATCTGTCCTTTGGTTCTTTTTATACCTTTCTCTGCTAGGTTAAAAAAGCCGTTGGTCCCCCTTATTTTCTTCTAGTGAAGGTACTCACATACCATAAGCATATCTCTTCTTGATCTTCCTTTTGATATGCTAAACACCTACAGCTCCCTATGTATTTCCTTGGAACACATCTCCTACAGCCCTCAAATGACTTTTTGTAACTTTTCTGATCCAGTGAAATTTTCCTGCATCCTTTTTAAAGTATGGAAACCAGAGCTATGTGTAGTATTTTATTATCAGCAGGTCTAAGAGACAAAAATCGCCTCCCCTCTCTAGTTCTAACAGAACCTGGAATGTAAGACCGCTTTGGCACCCTGGTGAAATATCCTTGCTAATGAATGAGATACAAAGGTAGCGACATGACATAGAAGGCCTCTTAAAAGCCAGGTGGCCAGGCAAGGGAGAGGCAGCAGATAGCGAGATCATTTTCTCACATGACAAAATAAAGCATGAAAGAGGAATTGGCACAATCCTAAGTGATAGGGACAGAAAAGCACCACTTGGCTACAACCCAGGTAACTTAATTATCGTCACGACTTGTTCAGAAAGACAGCCTTTTAACTCCGCTGTGATCCAGGTCTATGCTGCTCCAAAGGACGCCCAGGAGAGGAAACTGTGCAATTCTGCAATTAGAACTGAGCTGGACATACATCAGAAGAAGTGAGCCATGAACTGCTACAATTTGTGAGACTCCGTAGCCTTTATGTGCTGAGTAAAATGTTTCAGTAAAACTGGGAAACAAACGGAGAACGGAAATTCTGCAAGACATGACAGAAAATGATATGGCTCAAACAGACAGGACTGCAGTTACATGAAGTTCTTGGAAGAACAAGAGAGTGTCATTTTTAAGCAGAGAGATAATGAGAAAGAAATGAAATTACAGACCCCACATGGTTCTTGTGATAGGTGGTGAAGAGAGGAGGCAGTCTGAAAACCAGCAAAGTTACCCAAGGTGTCGGAGTGGTGGCTCAGCTAAGTGGGACAGTGACAGGAAGTGTGACAGCAGCTGGGGAAGCTGTAAGGGCATCAGGAGCCAAGTAGCAAAACACAAGAAGCAGAAAAGAGCCTTGCAGCATGTGGTAAGTCCATCAAGATAATGGAAGTATGAGAGCTGCATGAAATTCGGGGCATCCTCACTGCCCAGACCTGAATGCAGACAATTCTGTATGCCTAGGTGGAAGAAATACAGCCCATGCCATAAAATACTGCTGATGGATTTTGAAATGACATATCAACATTTTTTAAGCATAGCTTTTCGCCATAACACTACAGATTTATGTCTGAAATTGTGTAGACAGTAAGTAGGACTTGTGGATGTTTTATTATGCAATACTTCCTATATCATCTTTGCGGCACAGTCATCTGCTATAGACGTGCAATGTAAGTGCTATCATTGTGTAGTTGTTTTACCTCAAGACAAATTATTTGCTTTGCTAAACAATCCTCTGCTTTGAGAAACATTTGTTTTTTTCACCCTACCCGGCTCTACAGTACATGAGGTAGCTCAAAGAACTTTCAAGATCTTTCACATGACTACAATCCATATCTTCCAGAAAACCTCACAAACTTGTATCTACACCACAGATTGTTCTGTTTATTTAATACCATAGACCACAGAGCTAGGCAGCCATTTAACTAATCATTCTCCCTTTCTCTTATTTCTTGGCAGAGTAATTTCCACATGCAGGACATGCAGGACAGAAGAAAGATCTATAAAAGCAATGTGCATGCAGCATTATCTGTCTCAGTTACTACTAAATTTGTAGAAGTATAAAGAAACAATTCTCAATAAATTTGTGAATAACACAACGTATATTAAAATTTGTCAAGGGCAGGCCTGCCAGAAGCATTTTTTGATGTTAATGTTTTTGGCAATATGCTCTTACACAGAAAAAAGCACCCATAATGATTTAACTTTAATCATCATGTATAATACACACAGGCCATTGGTTGTGCACTTGTCTGTGTTTACACAGAACTGCTGTGTAATTCACACATGTACACAGATAGAAAAAGACAAAAACTCAAATTACAATGGAATATTAAAGAATAAATTTAAACTTTGAAAATAACTTTTCAGAGCTACAGTGACATGCAGAAATTTAATAACCACCATGTGAAATAAAAATTAAAAAAAAAAAAAGGGAAAATCAATATTTCCAATAATATGTAATTCTAATATAACACCATCATATTAACATATCTAAAAATCCAGGAAAAAAAAAATCCTTGAACACTCTATTTCCACAGAATTCTGCCAAACTTCCATGTTTAGAGACCTTCCCTTAACTTTATGTGCATGCAGGAATATCATTTCAGCTAAGCACCACTATTCAGTTCTCTGCTTACCGTATTCAGGATCTTGTAGTGAAATTATGTAAGTTTGAGTAGAAAAATAATACTGAAAAAGGCATAAATATTTTATTTTAAAATCCCACTTCAGTTTAGAGCTGTGAGTAGTATATTGCTGTGTCTTCAGATTAATAATGCAGTAGTATGGCTCTCACTGTGCTTCCTTTTATGTGCACCTGAAAAACCCTCTATTGCTTCACTACTATGAAAAAATTAAACAGACAAAATATAACTGATTAGCTGTAAAAAAAAAAAAAAAAGTACTTAATTTTCAGTATTTTACTTTTGGATTTTTTAACACCCATTTTAAGAGGATGAATTTAAATACTATATATCATGTACACATCTGCACAAACAGAAGAAAGAGCCTGAATTTTAATAACAATGTTCTGAGAGATTATGGGACATTTCACTTTTTTCCGATATATATAATACATAGGTTTAATGAGTTTAAAATACAGAAGGTCTTCTGCTGTTCTTCACTGGCATCAGACTTGATAAAAGATAGTAACATTTACAGAAAATATGCTTAGAAAAAGTTTACAGGTATTTTGTAGCATAAGATAGGAGTAAAAACTCAATGTCATTTTAAAGATAAACGTGCATTTTTCAGACCAATAAATAATGCTATAAATTCTGCTGTGCTGGGTTGCAAATAATCTCAGCCGAATAAAACTGCATGACATGGGATTTACTTATCCTGTATGTTCACAGAAACAACTTGTTCTCTGACAGCACTCATTCTTGGCAATTTATTGCAGCTGTCAGCAGCCAATTTGTTCAGATTACTGCTCTGCATAAAGGTGTAACAATCATGAGGATTTATTAGCTGATTATGGTAAAGGTGACAGTCAGGATCGCCTCCGAAAATGCAGATGATAAGGAAGTTAAATAATTACACAAAGATTAATATCATTTCACCTCTGTTTTGATCTTGGAATTATCTACATAAAATTATTGCAGTGTGTGTTTTTAATCACAGTAGTATATTGACTCAACATGGAAATGATTTCCTCAGTGAAAAAAACATGTGAATATTAAATGCACTCAGACTGAACAATATCCATATGTACATATGTATTTCTACCTATCAGATGAAATAATGACTAATGCTGTAAGTTCTCATGTTCACTGGAATGTAAAAAGGCTGTCTTAAGGACTAATACTTTCCAAACCAAATAATCTTTAAACCTTATAAAATTGGTTCTTAAGTTTTTTGTTTAAATATTCTTCTGAAGAACAGCAGAATTTGATCTGCTGTGTGAAACTCTATTATGGTCAAGTTCTGTCATACAAATCATCAGCAAATATACTCTTCTCCAAGTTTTTGTATGAGATCTTTTTGGAGGCTTTTGAAATTCTAAAATAAACACTGAAATGGTTCTCAGACTTCTTTTTGGGAAGGTATTCTTAGACGGAAGCTCACAATGCTCTACTTTCTTTATAGTCACATGGGGAACACATGCAATTGCAACTCAAATGTGTTTGATGAACACATAATGCTCAAAGTCAAGAATGGAAATAAAGCAATCAGCATCTCATTTCAAGAATCACCACACTGAACTTGTCTGGGTACCAAGACAAAGGTGGAACTTTATGCTAGTTCTGTGACAGCTACATCTTTCTCCTCTGAATTAGGATGCCATGCTGTCACTCTCACACTCTTAATACTTTCCTCTTTCTTAGAAGTCCCTTTTCTACTACCGTTCTCCTCATCTCACATAGCCCCAAAGCCAGTATATCACTTCCATGTCCTCAGACTTCTCTAATATCTTTTCTTTACCTTCACACCCTCAAAAATATAGCAAGCCCTAGCTCTTGAAGTCTCCAATTTGCCACATCCTGACTTCATTCCTGCTCTCCACCATGCTCCAAACTAATGATTATGATAATATACACAAGGCCCACAGAGTCTTGATTTACTTTTTAATTTTTTTAATAATTATTATTATTTTTTAAATTTCACTGATCTGCAACTGAGACAGAATACATGCCAGGAGAAAATATGACATAAATTATAAACATGAATAAAACTGTGAGCTTAGCAGTGGACAAGTAACTCAGTTCAAGGGGACTTCCAGTACTCATTTCTGCAAGGCACATGGTGCTTGTTCTGTAATCCTCCAACCAGGAACACTACCTTGCAGAAGCTTAGTAAACATAGCAGCTCCCGTACTGTTACAACAGCCCTGGAGTACAACAGAGTTCAGCATCTCTGGTGGCCCATGAGCCAGCAGAGCACAAGCTTGGATGGGGGACATGAGAGTGCAGCCATGACAAATCAAGATGCTGAGGGAACAGGAACACTCCTGTTTTCCATCCTCGTAATCAGTTTATTCTGGAAACTTAACTAGCTTTTGGGACACTCCTTAGCAAAGCAGCTCACCAATAGATTTTGCACAGGAAATTCCAATGACCTTCCTGAACTGCTCCTAAACAACCTTTTTCACAGTGTTTTCTCAGCACTCTGTTTTGTTGTTTCTTTCAGTACCTAAGATCTCTTTCAACAACTACACCTTCTCCCTAACCATAGTTTGATCAGATGGAAATTTCTCAAGACAAAATAGTTTTTACTCTCATTTAATTTAATAAAATTATTTCTATGTAACACAGTAGCTACTACTTGAACTTTATTCAAGAAGGTAGGAAGATCATAACAAGATAAAAAAGATTATTTTCCATCGCTGAGCTTACACTAGAACACCACCAGGAAGACTTTTATTTCCTTTCTACATGCTCACCATTCCTGGAC
The DNA here is from genome assembly GCF_054131305.1 of Coturnix japonica. Lineage (NCBI taxonomy): Eukaryota > Metazoa > Chordata > Aves > Galliformes > Phasianidae > Coturnix > Coturnix japonica. The sequence goes on along the minus strand of NC_140702.1, from coordinate 15,825,621 downwards.
ACTGAGTCAAAACATTTAGTTTAATTTATGTGCCTTGAAAAAAACCACAGAAGTTTACTATGCACTTTATAAAATCAGTACGTATTTATCATAGTATATGCACAGAACAAGTCCTCACCAAAGTATATACAGCCTTCAGAAACAGCCTCAAATTGAGAAAATGGGATAGAGAGGTCCCTGCAAAGTACAGCTGTCAAGTGTCAGTGATTTTCATGCACAGTGACTGGAAAAGAGTGTTAGGGAGAGTGAGTATTAAGACCTATCTTTGTGTTCAGATTGATTTTGACAAATGACTAAATTTTTCATGGAAATCTTCATGGAAAGTAATGTGTTTGCAGGTAACATTATCCAGAGATATGCAACCACCTGAAGGTGAAATGAGAGAAGTGTCTGAAAGGACAAAGTGAAGAAGGATTATAAGCACACTGGTAGCCAGAAATGTCAAAATAAACAAATAAATAAATAAAGAGCAGAGAGATTTTGGTAGAAATACCATGGATTTTGTTAACGTCAATTCAGTACTGCAGAAACACTGAAGATGAGCTTTATCAGAGAAAGGAGTTTTTTAGTATTTATGCTATACAAAAAGTACATATCCAGGCAAACAAAAAATAACAAAACAAGATTTAAAAAACTTAAGAAAAGCGAAAGGCTCTGAGCATTTTTCATCGAGTGAAGATTTCCCATACTATCACACTTCATGTGCTTTAATGAAATGTAGAAATTACTTGATTCTTACTACTGGGTTGTCTCCAGTTAATAAAAAGAAATACACTCGAAGTTAAGATACTTCAAGTTTTTCAGGATTCTGAAGAGCTATCTAAATAACCATGTGCTTTAAGTTACACATTGTACTTCTCTAATTTCTCCACTGAATTCTTATATGGGTCCTGGAACAAAAAAAAATGTGTTTATTTTATGACAATCTCTTCAAAAGACTTCGAAGTCATTATTTTAATTACAGTAATAATAATAATGTAAGTATTACTTTGATGAAGGTACTCTGAAGTCATATAACAGAACTCCAAAACTCACCATGTTTTGGAAAACAAAGTTAAAGCTAAGCAGAAAACAGAAATGATTTCCCAAGATCTACAACATATTGAAATACACCTCATTGATTACATTACTTCTGAAAAATAGCCACTGTAACCGTATTTGCTGACTGAAGTACAAAGAAACTTTCAAATATACACAAACTTCAAATATAAACATATAATCTGTAGGGCTTTATGGTATAAAATAAAATACTACGATGTATACTGTTGGCAAGTGTTTTTTCCCAATATTTAGGTTGTTTGCCTTAAGTATGTTTGGCTTACGTCTTTTCTGACTTCCAACAATTAAACACACAGTATTATCTGACTGATCTAAAGAAAGCCATTAACCCAAATAGAAGCAAAAGAAGGAAAAGGCTTGTAGAAGAATAAACACATCTGTTGGATTTCCATTCCACATTATAAAAGCCGCTAAAAGCAATCCTACTAGTTAGTAATATCAGTGTCCCAATGAAAGCACCTATAACCAGTGTTCTAACAATCAAAGTACAGAAGTCTGATGGTTACTTTTATTGAGAAAGTGAGGATATCTACTACATTATGATGTAAATACTTAACTGAGCTTTCCAAGTTGCACTGACTGCCCAGCATCTATAAGACGTTTTTTCCCCCCTTATTAGATAACAGCTAATGCCACATATATATTATATATACTATATATATAATATATATTATATTTTCTAACACCATAAAAAAAAGCAGTATCACACAGATTTCTTTAATTGCATGTAGCCCAAGAGAGCTCTAATTTAATTCACAAAGTAGATTAAAACAATAAGATCAACATTTTGATCTTATGTGTGTATCACATGTTGTGAGAATTATTTCTCCTTCTAGCCATATTTTGCAATATGGAACCTCCTGAATCTTGATTAGAGTTCTAACCATGGGATTTTGGAAAACCTATTCCTATCAATTGGTAAAAGCTGCCACCTACTGGTCAATACAAATTATTTTACACCATCAAATTGAAGAATAAAATCAACCCAGCAAACTGTACTTATACCTCGTAAAAAACCCTCTGTCACCTTAAAAATAAAATAAAATAAAATAAAAAGGCAAGAACAAATGGTCATAAGAAACAGTTTCCTCGCCAAGGCTCATTTTAATCATCTGTTCTCGCCCCCAGAGAACTAGAAGGCTGTAATTGCACAAACCTGCCAATAAAATCATCCTTTTTGCCAGCATCTTTGTCCCACACGGTAATATCAATAATTCCACCTCGTTCTTCATAGAGATGAAAGTCAAACTGCTCCCTCCACTGAGGATTCAAAGTTTTTGGCATAATCTGAAAAGAGCACAAAAAGAAAGTCATACTACATTGTGTAGGCACACTGTTTTTTAAACTTTAGATTTTATATTTGATATTTGAGTCTGTCCAGGAAGGTTGGTTTTTTTTTTTTTTTGCAGCACAATAATCTTAAGGAGGGAGAATTTTAAAAGCAGTAATTAAAAAAGACTATTGGCCAGCTCTCTCATACTTATGTGACACATCAGCAACCTCCAAAATCTTACAGCCTGTCACCTTCAAAAGCATCCAGAACAAAGGGCTTACCCTGGGAATGGAACCATTTTTCTGCAGAATAATCATGCCCTATATTGAGTGACAGTTAGCTACAAAGTGCCTCAGCCTAAAGGAAAACAAAGCACCTGAAATGACAAGTAGATGGTGACTGAAAAGACTTAAACAGAAACAACTTGATGACCTCCTCCTTCCCTAGCTTCAGAAGCACTTGGAGAAAAATGAAACCATGGCCTACACGCTATGAAAGAATATTCTTTCACTTTCATTTTAAAAAACAAGAATTGGAGGAAAAGACACGCAGAATTCCACAGGTTACTCCTCTTCCTAAGCATCTCATATAAAAGTAGTATTCTGAATCGTTTTAAGGCCAACTACTTACAAAAATTGTACTTCAACAGACTTCAGCCTATGTACTTGTAAAGATGCTCTGCAGGACAGAAAGCTTGCAGTTTTCATAACCAAAATGCAAAAGCTGTTGCCACACTCATCCTAAGCAAAAGTTGAAGCTGCCTAGTACCTTGCTTATGAAGATACCACTCTTCTCTATGTTGATGAGAACCACTGCCTTGAAAAAATACCAACATTAACAATGATTAAGAGATAGTGGTGCTATTGAAGTGTTAAATTCCTAAAAGCATGAGACTTGATTTCCTAGTTTGGTTTTGTACATGAGAAGGTATGTGAGATTAATAATACACAAAACAAAACAAAACAAAACAAAACAAAACAAAACAAAACAAAACAAAACGCTCTTTTTTTCCTTTTTTTTCAAACTTAATAACATCAAAAAACTGAGTGACAACTGAGGTGAAAAAGTTGGTAGAGATGTACTCTGGAGTGGGTAAGAGGAAACAAAAGCACAGAATTCCAGCTAACTGCCTTCTCAGGCATTTGATAGGAACTCCCTGCTACAGAAGGGTCCTGATGCCATTTTAGAGGTGTAATCTCAGTACTATGCACCATAAATTGCTTATCACCAAGAATTTAAAAAAGGGTGAAATGGTCAAATGCTAATATATGTGTGTATATATGCATCTGTATAATATTGATCGCATAAGACCTATGCAGGTCCAATTCATACCACACAAAAAAATGGTAAAGAACAGTCACTCCACCCATCATAATGCAACAAAGATACTGAAAGTTGATCAAAGGAACAAATACATGCCCATATATTGAACATGTGTATGAAAACAACTAGCAAGCAAGTTTAATGCAATGAATTTACATTTCCTATCAGGCTTACTTTTTTTACAGAAGAAAACATGTGAATTGTTTCTCATAAAATAAATAAATTGAAGATAGTGTTAAATAGTATCTACAGGATATTGAGGGTGAAGATATGCCATTTAGACCATGTGTTTTCTATTGGTGCTGTTGAAACATTACGATTTCTGACATAAACTTTGATATAAATTTCTAAATATGCTTGTCATTTTGTGCCCATTAGGCAAAATGATTACGAACAATGATCATTCAGAATTAAACCTCTGAAAAATATCTCTCTGTTTGCCTCAAAATGTGTTACTGAAAATAAATAATGTAAATGCTTGGTAGAAAACAGATTTATTTACTTTTTCTCATTTTCGGAAACCAAATAATGAAAGTGAAGCTCTCTCTAATATCTCAGGCAAAACTGAAAATAATAAATACATATATAGAAACAAAACTGGACCTGACTTCCTCAGTAAGCAGTTCAAATGCAGGAGACAGACTGTGATCTAAATTAGGACTCCTGACAGAATTGTCTTCCCTGCAATTTTAGAAATACCAAGATACATTTTCAAAAGCTTAATCAAACACAGTAGTTAAAGAGCGGAAAACAAAATAAAATAAAATAAATAAAATAATAAAATAAAATAAAATAAAATAAAATAAAATAAAATAAAATAAAATAAAATAAAATAAAATAAAATAAAATAAATAAAAGCATTTCACACCTACTTAAAACCCCTATGTGATTCCTGACAAAATGTTCAAAGTACCAATTTTCCTGTTCAAGATAAGATGGGAATTATAAAAACAAACCACCACTACAGACAGAGAGATGGGATGTATGGCACAGAAGGCATGAGGTTTCAGCGGAACCTCAATTATCTTCTGGTGGTAATGTAAAAAATTAAGGTACTCCTATCTTCACTCTTCCTGTCTATAGAGGAAGCAGCATCTTTTTATGTTTGCCATGGCAAATTCTGAGATTATGATTTTGAGAAGAACTCACAATTTATGAGAAGCTTGTGGGAATCTACTATTTATCCATAAGACTAACTTAGATTATAAAGCCCCGTGGCTGGCTCAGAGATCTGCAAAAATGACACCTAAACACTTGTGTCCTCCTTACTTTGGCTTACTTCTAGCTCTCAAAACTACAAGGGCTACCATGGGCATAGAGAGAGGAAAATGCATCATCAGTGGTACCAGTAGGAAATAGGAGAATAAAAAATAAAAACAGGAAAGCCAAGGAGCTCTCTTCAATCATTTCCTCCATTATCTATCCTCCATGTTTGTTAAATACATACATATATAAAAAAATTAATGAAACTTTTTGCAAGGACACAATGAAGAAAATGAAGATACAAATATGACATTCTAATCATAAGTCTGTGCAAAGGATCCAAGGCTACTTGCATCACTATAGAAAATCTCAAAGGTGGTATCTCCTTTCCACAATCATTCTACAATTGTCCCCTGCAACAAATGGCCAATAGCAGGAAAAGCCTGTCTTTTCCTGTCTTTCCAGTCTTTCTGAAAAATACAGTTACTTCTTGTATATTATAAATACACCTCCTTACTCACTTTCTTTTTTAGCAGTCTTTTTTGCTGTCAATGAATCCCCAGACACAATCTACATAATCATGGGGGGAAAAAAAAAATAATCAAAACCAATAAATCAAACAAGCAAACAAGCAAAAAAAAACCCCATCCAGGCAGAAACAGAAAATTTCAAACACAGTCTATTGTGCAATTTAGGTAACAGCTAAAATTACCTTGCTCTTGTACTTCTGATGCCCCAGCCGGAACTTCACGTAAGGATCACTTAGTCCATTTGCATCCATTGCCTTAAGTTCACGGCCTTCTATCAAGGTAATGCTGACTATTCCTCTCCATAGCTGAGATTTTCTGTGCAGGTCTGAGAGACGTAAACTCTGGGTCTGAAACTTCAGGGAAATAAAAACATAAATTTAGTTAAGACAAATCCAGAAATTTTCTCTGCATTTTAATGTTAATCTTCACACTATCATGAATTTATAACAGCCATCTTGAGCCATTTTTAAGTTGTTTGTCAGTACACAAGTAAACCGCATTATGAAGAATTACTCTGAGAGTAAATGGTAACAGATGCACACGTAATGGCATATGCTGCTTTTGCAGAATGATACACACTAACACTACTTAAGGGAATTTTTGAAAAAGCAATTTTGGTTTTCCCTGTTTCACTTCTCCCCCTGCCAACAGAACTAACAACAACATTACACAGCCTCTTATATTAGTTGCATATGATTAAATGAACTTGAACAAACACTGAAATGCACATAAAGAACAGCGAGAAAATGAAACATTAAAATACAAACTTACCATGAGAAACATGGATCAAGGAAAAATGAAACAATAAAATCCTGTACCTGGCAACTATCTGTGGTCTCTAAAATGATCTGGTAGCCTCAGAAACAGTATGGAAAACTGAATCCATTATCGACACAGTAGTTCAAGACTTTCATTACAAGACATTGCTGAACCTCTGATTGGAAACGTGCACTTGTGAACTGAGCTTTTCTGGCCAAAAAAAATCCACATGGACATACATGAACTGAACAGCCACAGCACTCACTGACAAACTCTACTGTGGGAGAAGGCTGACTGGGGGGAACAGACAAATCTCCTCTGCTTCCTCAGGTACATAAAATGTGCTTTGGGGTGCATGGGAGAACATCTTTCATTCTGTAATTGTACTCATTTAAAATTACCTAAAGTTAGAACACTAGATAGTTATACAATATTTCAACCAGAAATAATTCCTTCTAGGAATCAAAGAGACTCATGTTCATCTGGATACTCATCTGTAAGTATATCAAGGCTGTATTTTCTTTATTACTTACTGCAGTCAGAGCAGAGGCTTTACATACTCAGGAACTGACTATGTAATAAAACTCCTGCATTGTTAGTTTCATCACTTGTAAATCCCCATTATCTCTATTAAGGGTTTACAGTGCCAATCTGGGATGAGTCTTTCACAGTAAACAGAAGTGAATGGTTGCAGTTATGCACATGCCCAGGGAAAGAATTTCACTTTTTCTTTCTTTTTAATTTATTTTTAATATATATATATATATATATATATATCAGCTATCGAAAGAAAATAAAAGGTAGACTGGAATATAATCTATGGATTATAACCTGCTCTCAAAACACTCCAGAGATAAGAGTCAAAAACAAGGGCTGGGTTTACTGGGGCTGGAGCAAACCTTAATAACATGCTTTTAGCAGTATTTCACAGAACATATTGACAGGCATTTGTATTTCTTAATAGCTACTCTTACAAACAGTATAACTCCTGCCAAAATATTTCACTATGTTTACTAGGAATCTACCTTCCTGAAGTTAACAATATGACTGCAGAGAGACTTCTCACAAAATTATCTTTTTTCTGAAGGCAAACACAGAACCAGGGAGTGCATCTGTGGAGTAACATTTGACTTAACCTGTTAGATAAAAGAGCAGAGTGACAACAGAAAGCAGAAATCCATCAAAACTTTGGGCACCATGAGGGAAACTCAGTAACCAGAAAAGACGGACTTACAGTGTGAAAACATGGTAAAACTATTAAACTCAATGAATTGTATTTTAGCAAAAATATTCTTTATACAGCAGTACAAAGCCAATGTTTCAAAACATTTTTGATGTAAAGAAAGGTAGATTTTTTCTCATTGTTCCAATTTCTTAGAGGGGTTGAAGCCAAAGGAAGACTGAATTGCAGTTATAACTCCACCCTTATTGTATGGTGACTAGAGACTTGGTGTGTTAACCTGGAAGGTAGCACAAGCACTGCAGAGTTATTTGCTGACTCCCCCACTTCCCATTGAGATTGGGGAGAGAACTGGAAAAAAAATAAAAAAAAAAAAAAGGTAGAACCTGCATGTTGAGATAAAACTATTTACTAAGATAGAGAACAGAAGGATAACAATTATGAGAAAGACATATATATATAAATGTATTAAACAATTGATGAACAAGGAATCCCTCTGACGCCCAGCTAGCCCCTGAGCGGGGAAGTGTGTAAGATGATCTCCCACCCTCTTCAGAACTCCTTCTGCCTGGTGTAGTATAGAATATCTATTTGGCCACTTTGAGGAAGCTGTCCTAATTCTGTTCCAAGCTCCTTGGACCTTTGCTGTTAATGGCCTTGGCTCTGTACAGCTCTGCTTAGTAGCAAGTTATAAGCATTGGAGGTTATCAAGATTGTTTTTCTCCTAGAACCAAAACAGAGCATCATACCAGATGCTTTGAAGTTAAAAGAAGAAAAAAGAAAAATCTTTCCCAGTTGAAACTAAGACAGAGATACAGGTTGAAGAATAAAAAATATGAAATAAGTACACTTAGAAAAACATTTCATACTGGGACAGAAGCAGTGGCTTGGTTGAAACTTTTCGGCAAAGAATTAGTTTCTAGTTAGTTTCTTTAAGAGTCTAGTTAGTTTCTTTAAATGTTGAATGTGGGTCCAACTGTTTCCAGAATACCATCATGGAAAATAGGCATTTAATTGCATTTACAGCTGTGGAATTCTTTTTAAAGTAAAACCTAAGCACAATTATTATTAGTGAAGTTTTTACCTCACTGACAAATAAGGCAGTGAATCGTCTAGAGGGCACATTTGATACAAATTCCATATTTTCAACAGTATTCAATATTAGTTGCATTTGAGCGGCTGACACCATATGAAAATATATTATTGCTGTTTATTGTTTTTTTTCAATGACCAGTACAGAGTATAACCAACCAATGTAATTTTCATATGAGGTGGAAAGGCAAGATCTAGAAGATCCATCAGAAAGCATGTAATGACAGAGGGGTCAGACCTCATGACAGAGTTCACAAAAATCAGGCAGAAATCTTGAGAACAAATTTTAATGTTTTGCTTCAGAAAGCCCTTTCAGTTCGGCACCAATCACGCTGCTTATGACATGCAAAGAGACCACCAGAGACCAGCAGCACGTTGACTGATAGCAGAGTTGCTGTTCAAATTTCAGCCTTTAGGAATAAAGGAAACTGACTGCTAAAAATAAACTGATACATGCTTGCTGCTTCTTCTTGAAGCAGGGAATTTGGACAACAGTTCTCTTCTCCTCCTTGCTTTATCAGTCACACACAGGTACATTAAAAAAGCAAACTGCAAAATGAAGACATACTAAAACTGCAGGGCTACCATTAAATGAAGCTAAAGCTATTGAGGTTTCCTGGACATGAAAGGTTGTCATGGTTTTGTAACTTTTGCTATTGGTATTCCACATCATAACATCATGTGGAGCACAGAGAAGAACTACATGCCCTGGAGGAACTCACAGTTGGAGAGGGAAATATGTCACAGAAGTGGCACTGGCTCTCTCTCACTGCCTGGCAGCAGGTGTGGGTGTGCTTCCAAGCTGTGGCACCTTCCATTTCAAAGTAGGCATCTTGGTCTTCAGAAAACTCTCTCTCTTATTTTACTTGACTTATTAGCCTTGATTACATTGGTATTACATTGTGTTATCTTGTATTCCAGTATCATAGTTAGTAAAACAAGTTTTCCTTCTTAGATCATTGCCGCTTCTCTTTTTGTTTCCTTGAGCTCAGCTCCCATCTCCCTACCCCTTTCCCTTTTTCCTTTCCTATCTGTTGGGGGCTGGGGGGCCCACAGGCCTACTGACCGCCTGTCATGGACATAGATTGATCTAGATAACTCTGTGACAAAGGTACAGGCTGTGTGGTCGTTTACAGCAAGAATAACTGCTTTGGTATATTTTTATGTATTCATTTATCTATTTTTATTTTTCTGGGAGATGGAACAGCATCTGAACAAATTAACCACTCTTATTCCTGGCAAACTCATCCTTGCCCTCAGATACTACAGATATAGATATTATTTCTGATTTCTACACAGGAAATTTAAAACAGTAAACAAGAATATTTAGATTCCAAGTCAAATTTGTCAAAAGTTAAAATTTAGAAAACAAAAAATTAAAGTAAGACATTTCATATTTATCGAGTTCATTTCACAGAGTGAGGGAGATGCATCATTTCTAGATTCTTGCTTAGGTATCTGAGAAATCTTCTGTAATCCAGCTCACAGCAGGCTGTGAGACCAGAAGTAAAACCATGGTATGTATACATATACATATATATATATAAAAGACATCAACATGATTTTTCCTACAAAATGATATCTTAAGACTTGCTCTTAGCTACCTTATTTCCCTTTAAGTAACGAATACTGCATCTTGTCTTCACTCTTCACCACAAACCAATAGAAACATGGGAAAACTTTTGCGGTTTTTTTTCATAGTTTTTAATTACTCTGGGAATAGGTATGATAGGTATGCAGGTATATTTCATAATACTTCTATCTGGAGAAACTGGAGATAATGTCTACATAATATCACAGTTCTGAAAGAAGGAAAATCAAGATCTCAGGTCACAGGTAACTATAATTAACATGGGATTTTAAAAATGTGGACTGTGAAGCTTTACCTTCTTTCTCCCCAAAGAATATCCAGATTTGGACTTTTGAAAGGGAGTCTTTTGTGTCAAAAGATACTTAAACCTGCCTACAAGAGGTAAAGTCACATATTTTCGAACTCATACACTGACATAATGCTTCTTCATACTTGTTCTATAATTAGAATGCAAAAATATCATTTTTTGATCTGATAAAATTAGTTTAAATTTGTGTTCCATCTATTTTTTCTGTATCTGGGATAGTCAGAAGGGCATGCGAACAGCAGAAAATCTGCTGATACCAAAATAGAACAGTATGTCAGATACAGTACAACGAGCTGAAAGATGGTATTACGTGGTTTAATATATGCCCCTGCATGTGGGCATATATTACTGTGTATGCACAGCAAACCAATTAGGCTTAGCAAGAATGCAGGTGTTGTTCCCAGCTTTGTGTTCTCTTTTATGCATTCCCAAACTCTTCTTGGGATGCCATGTAAACACATCTTATTGACATGAAGGCAAGCTTCACCTTTGACTTAGGCTCTTGCCCATTCAGGGCAAAACTGTAATTTAATCTATGGACCAGGCTCTTGTCGGCCAAGTCTTCAAGAGCTTGTTCTGGAAGAATGTATTTATCAATGCAAATTTATTATTACTTTCTTCAACCGAAGAGAAGCCTTAGAGAATACTTCTGAAAACTCTGCAAGTACTTTTGGATACTCAAGTTATCTTTGAAACTCTGGCCCATAGTTAGTTGGAGAATTCTCACCATCTGTCCTTCCCAAGCCTGACCTGTCCAACCTTCATGCTATCCAAGGCACTGCCTCTCTGTTACATGTGCTTGTGCCCATGTGAACAGATTGCTTTTACTAAATCTTGTTACATATACTGCTAGGACACACTTTTCCTCTCAGTCTAGAAATGCAGAACATAAGAGTAGTTCACCAGTCAGGACATGAGGTAAGCTATTGGTAATGACTGCATCTAGACACTGTTGCCGGCAGAATTAGATGCCTAATAGAAACTTATTTTGAAGATAAAAGGTCTTAAAAAATAAACATACAATGCAACTATGTTCCCACAACAGCATCTCTATCCAAAGAATTACTTTGGGTAGAAGCCTTTAAATTAAATACAACCAAGAAAGAACATAGAAATGATAGAATTATACTTCTCTCCATTGTGAAAAAGAGCAAACATAGAAATGCAGGGCAGTGAAACAAAAACACCAATGTCACTAACTGCTGCAAATTCAAAGAAAAAGTCAGAATTCTCTCCCAATAGAAAGTATAACACTTTCAAAGGACATCAGTAGCAGATGAGCTTCTAAAAAGGCCTTCAATTGGATTGTGACAACTGCATTTAATTACTGCTTATGGTAAGCAGTAATTTTATAAATGGATTACTTCTGTTGGTTTCCATGATAGGGAAGAACATTCATCTAAACCTTCTACTAACAATAACTTACATACTCAGGACATTCCCATTCCAGGTGAAGCTAATCTAACTTATTCAGAACCTAAGACATTTACACTGCCCTATCTCCTGTGTATTCTTAATAGGTCTGTCCTGTAAATCTGGTCTAGGACGTTCACTCTAACAGTCTAATGTTGTCACTATTGTATTGATCCTGTGGTGACAAAGCAATATTTGCAGTAAAAGCTAATACTTCTGCAGCATTTCCTTCATTTTTGTGGTGTGCAGCGCACAACCACCTTGCATTCTACTCAACTGCAAGGAAAGCCAAATGTACTTGCTGGAACCAGATCATATGTAATATAATGAAGGCTATTCAGTGGAGTAAAAGCAGTCTGTAAGCCTTATATTTTCTGTGAAAAGACCGGAATATTTAAACAAGATAAAGGTATACTGTCAAGAATTGCTGGAGAATCTGTGTCAGTTTAATTCTAACCTTCACCCTTGTCATCCTCCCACCAATTCCTCTTGGAAACTGTGGTTGCAAAGCTGGTTTCTTGATGATCATGCTATTTCCCACCATCCTAATATTGAACTGAATGTGACATAAAGAAGGGCAACGGCCATAAGACTTGACAGAAGCTGCCTGTGCTTTTGGAAGTCAGAGCCTGAACCCAGAAACTCCACTCAGTGAAATTCTTCTTTGCTGTTTTGATTGATAACTATAATAGCTTCTACATTACATACTGTTAATGCAAATATAAGCTTCACCAAATATTTGCATAATTTTTATAACCAGATGTCTAACAGATAGGTGTATCTATTCTGACGTTTTTTTTACTCCTATTCCATTATTTAGTAGCTTTCCTTCACACGCTATTTACAGCTGATAAACTGACATTTAGAAACCCATGACTTATAAAAGCTAGTATTTTCTTAATTTATTTTTCTAAAATAATAATAATTATAACAATGCCACCTTCTATTCCAAAATTTTACTTGGTTTTGGTTCAAAGATTCTAAATGTCTCCAAAATCCTTCAGTTAATGAATGTCATGCAACTCTATGTTTCTGATTTTCTTTGTTATCCTTAAATTACAATTTGCTATTTCCAGTCTCTACTCAAGAGGCATCTCTCATTCCAGTGGAAACATCTTTATTTCAATTTTAAAATAGCAGAAGTGCTTCGCAGACTTTTTCATGTTAGAAGGCAAATCAGTAATCACATAAAGCAAACATCTTTATTTAGGAATGAAAACATTAGGAAATAAGGTCATCACTTTTGGCATGTTAGTTAGTGCAACTCAACATACAGGTTTTCAGGGAAGCATCTGAACTAAAATAAAAAAACCTACCACCAATTAAGAGCTGAAAGTATATCACACTTTTGCAGTTTATTTTTTGTTTTAAATATTTATGAGTTGTAATCTTCCCTTTAAAAGTACATGTAAAGGGAATCTTGTCACATAACAAAAACAGTAAACTAAAAGCAAAGTGTAAACTACTTTAATCTACTTGCTTCAGGAAGTAAAAATATTATTTAAATCAACTTAATTAAAGAAAATACAGCCTCTTAGTTATGACTTTGTTATGAAAAAAATATTTTTTTACTCTTAATTTATACACAACCTGTTGCAACCCAGACTAATTCATCTTTATTTCTAGGAAGAATAGACCTTTTATTTTAATTAACCACAATTTATTCTAATTTATTCTAATTTACACTGAAAGAGCTCACCACAGATTAACATTTTTAAAGAACCTGACCTGCAACTGATAGCAGGGTTCTGGTCCTTCAGCCTTCTGCAGAGGTGTTCCTACATGCTCTGCCACTGTCAGTGAGAGAACATCCTGCAACAACTGTTAATATAACAATCTGACCCAAAAACTTCATGACTTTGCATTGGGTCTGGCTGGGATGGTTTTCAGCTTCTTCACAGTACCTATATGGTGGTGTTTTCTGTTTGTTGCTAAAGCAGTCCGATGACCCAGCTGTATTATGGCTATAGCTGAGCAATGCACAGTGTCAAGATTTGGTGCTGGTCAACATACAGCAGACTTGCTAATTTTGCATATCACTATCCATTCTGACCTATTTTCTATCTACAGTAAAACTTGCAGAAAGCACTGGCTTGCTTCCTTGCTTACTCTTAAGATCTATAATCAAATTTTCTTCCAAATTAAATATATAAGTTTTTTTGGTTTTGTTTCCCAAATATATCTTTTTTTTTTTTTTTTTTTTTTTTTTAAAACATACTCTAGAATGTGTATGTAAATTGTGCCCAAATCACTACGATAGAACATATCCATTTGTGTTAAGGGAGGAGATGAGATTAATTTGCAGCTCAGTGGATACTGCCAGACTCCAGGGAAAAGACAGTATTCTACCGGAAATGATAGGTAAGAGCTGGAACTGACTCTCTGGGGAGGTGTTATAATATCCATCATTGCTAATTTTTAAGGACAGATTAAACAAACACCTGTCAACAGAGTTTTGCTGTCACTGTTCCCACAATAGGTTTGGAAGACAACTTTTCAGGCTGTTACTCCAATTTTCTGTCTTTCACAACCATGCTGCTGATTTTTAATAATCCAAGGCATGAAAAAGCGAGGTTTGGTCTGTTCACCAGTGCCTGCCCAGCTGCTGCCCTCACCTTCTAGAGAAAGCTCTGTTATCTTCTTAAGTTCATTCTTTGATGTTTTGTTGCCTCCATCCCTCACAATGACCACCACAGTGAGGATATAATTTGTAATCAAAACTCTATATGCATTTTATTTAGGTACTGGTAAATACATCCTGCAACATCCCCTGCCCTTTTCTGTATTAATCTTATCTTACAGCAAACTGTACTGCAACAGTAAGGGAGAGTAGGGGGAATTTTCATAAAATATTTACCAGCAACTTCAGATACTTCAGAAAAAAATCTGCTTATTGAAAATGAACTGAATTGTTCTTTGAAAAAGTGTCACAAATAAAGGTTTCTGCTTAAGTCTGTGGAAACAATTACTTGTCAAATGCAAGCTATATTACTCTACAGTAATAAAATAATACAGTGTGTTTAAAAAAAAAAAAAGGTAACATTAACTCTTCTTGAGGGAGAGAAAATCATGAAAAGTCATTACGTAGTAGCAGAAGACAAAGAATAGTTGACCATCTGCAACAAACTCCCCCACTTTTTTCTTAAATGCCTCCAAGTTTGTGCTTTTGATTTCAATGAACACCACGCTGCATGAAACAGCAACATTTATCTTTTTAAAAAAAAAAGTGGTTGCAAACACAAAAGTACTGATGTTTTATCATCAGAAAGTAAGAGAAGAATGAGTTAGGAGAACTACTTTCTAAATAAAAAAAATAGTTTTTTTACACGAGAAAACAGCACATTTAAGGAGGCTCCTCTTTTCCCAGTCATTAGCTTTTGGCTTAATAAAGGTAAAGAAAAAAAAAAAACACCATATATATATATGTATATATATATTGACAGCACAGCACAGCACAGTATAAAATGATGAGGAGAAAGGAGCAACATGTACATCTGTTGTGGAGAATTAGCACACGACAAGCCAGAACTTATTTTTTCTAGCACTTAATAACCAGAGCACAAGGGGGAAAACAGCTCCTCTCAATTTATCTGTACTGACTCACATTAAAAATAGTAATCTTTTTATGCTTGTCACATGGATAAATTCCACCTCAAGGATTCTGTAATGAAAATATCAGCAGTTAACACCGTTCATCTCATTGCCAGAGAATGCATTCACTGTTAGTAATGAATAATGTCTCCCACCAGTCTGGTGTTTTCTGTGCTCCTATTACACCTAGATCATAACAATAATGTTTTACTAAATCCTTCTAGCATTCTGAAAGTTTAGAAAGCAAGTGAGAAGATTTGTTTCCCTTAACCCAAAGAACAAGTGCAACCAGCAAAAGCAGTAAATTGCCAGAAATTACATAAAAGATAGAAAAAAAACAACGTGAGTACTGAATCGGTGGGAGAAACCTGTGAAGAACCATGTAATACTATGTGGCAAAGAGCTTTACTTAAATAAATTTCTGAGGACAAACCACAAAAACCCAGGAGGTCCAGAAATAAACAGACAAGTCTGTATCTTTACCAGAAGAATTAACATAAAAAGGAAAAGCTGCCCAAAGGGAAAACTATGTGGCGAACACTGAGTGCCAAGAAGGTCACGGAAGGTCAGATTCGACACACAGAGAGGAAAGCCCAAACACACAGGTCAAGGCTTTTCAGTTTTTGTCTTTTGAAGGAGCTAGTGGAAACTAAAGATTATATCCTCTATTTATTTGAAATCAATTATTCAAAATATTCAGACCCTACAAATACTTTGTCTTCTAATGCATAGAATATCTAAAAAATGGAACACTAAAACACAGGAATGGAGGCATGGGAGAACTGTGCTTATGGGGCAAACACCTGCATCACAGGAAAATGCATGGAACACTAAATAATCCATCTGCACCTTTACTTGAAGTGTAATGAATCTTGGCATAGAATTAGTGGTAATTACTTTGAACCTTGCAGAAATGAAGGTAGTTGCTCTCCCATACCAGTCAGCAGAAGCCATACCTATGAATCTGCAACTCCTGAGCAACTGTTTGCTCAACAGCAACATCATGTTGTGGATGAAGTAAAACAACCAACTGAAATCACAGTGCAAATTGTAACTTCCCAGCTAAAAGATGGTTTGTCTACTTGGTTTTTAAAACAGCCCCTTGTGAGTATCTCTTTGCTGATGACAGGAAATTTTACTTTCCACTGGATGCAAATGCTCTGATTTAAAAACTGTTTGAATTTCACTTTTGCAAGATTCTGTGAAGGATGAGTATTTCCTCTAGCTCTCATGAGTTTGGATTGAGTATGTCTGCCATAAAAAAGCAAACATGACAGGGAAAAGTTCTAAAAAAACAACATCAATAACTAAAATACCTCACAACCAGAAACACAAAAATAAATTTTCAGTGACACTACTAACAAATGTTTATAACACTACTCTGGTTGAAAACTGTAGTTTACCTAGGAAATGGATAAAATAGACAGATGCATTTTACCTGCATATTTCATGAGACCCTAAATTCATCTTTTGCTAGTATAGAGAAAGCAGTAACTGAAGAAGAGATTCAGAATTTGGCCAAAGTAATTCTGTGCAAGGACATGAATACTGCAATACTGTTTCACACATGAGATTAGTTATTCTTTTTCAGATATTACTCAGAATACATGGAACTACATGAAGATCATGTTGCTCATGAACACAATAATGCCATACAAAACTGCATTAGTTACATCTTAACTTCAATCTATGGATGCTGCAAAAAACTTACATTTCAGGCACATCAATGAGGAAATTAATACATTCAGTCATAATTTATAAAATCAGACTAATTTTGAAGAAGTGTCACTGTGAAGACTTCAGAAATAAAAGAAAAGCTTCAAATTTTTTACTCTAAAAATTTTAATGCTATTTTTTTGCAGCTCTCATTAGTGACAGATTAATATTTCCTGAAGAATGATCTCAAATGGGGCATTTTCCTTTTTATCTAGAAGTATTAAGCACTAACATTGGCACAGCTGCCCAGAAAAGCTGTGGTGCCCCATCCCTGGAGGCACCCAAAGCCAGGTTGGATGGGGCCCTGGGTATCCTGAGCTGGAGGGGGGCAGCCCCCTGGGGGTGGGGGGGGGCAGGGCTGGGGCTGTGTGGGCTTCAAAGTCCCTTCCAACCAAACTCATTCTGCGATACTGTTTCATTTGATTATTCTATTTCTCAAAATTTTTCCTAAGTCTGCTTATGGTGTCTCAGTATTGGCCAACACATACCCTAGATAAAACCATTTCTGGAGAGATTTGTTAGCAACTAATGTAGTTTGAGTTTTTTTGTTCAATTTTACAAGAGGTCAAGGATGTCAAATTTTCTAACAGTCCCACAGGAGATATGAGCAGACAAAAACAAACCCAACTGCAATTAGATAACAATGCATTTTATAACACAGTTCTGTAGCTTAACTGAGAGACTTCTGCTTATAAATCATGAGAATAACAGTGCATACTATGTAATACTGTGTTACATTCACAACATTCCCAAGCATCCTTCAGGCTTCGGGAGGAGTGGCTAGAAAGCTGCCTGATGGAAAGTGACCTCAGTGTACCGATGGACATTCAGCTGAATTTGAGCCAGCAGTGTGCCCAGGTGCCCAAGAAGGCCAATGGCATCCTGGCTTGTATTAGGGATGGTGTGGTGAGCAGGACTAGGGAAGACATCCTGTCCCTTTATTTGGCATTGGTGAGGCCTCACCTCAAGTACTGTGTTCAGTGTTGGGCACCTCAGTACAAAAAAGACATTGAGGTGCTGAAGCATGTTCAAAGAAGGGCGACAAGGCTTGAGATGGTGTTGAAGAATGTGACCTGTGAGAAGTGACTAAAGGAACTGGGGCTGTTTAGTCTGTGGAAAAATAGTCTGAGGGGGGACCTTATTGCTCTCAGATATTTAAAAACAATCTTTAATTATAAAAACAGTAAGAAAGCTTAAAACTCAAAAGCAGCATAGCAGCATTAAGTAAAGGTGGCCAGAAAACTGATGTGGAATAATACACATTCTCATTACCTTTTTGGAAACAGACAGGAAAAAGGCAAGAATTTATTGTAGTCTACTATTTTACATATATGTTTATGTTCCAGCCTTCCCCAGGTGAAAAAGAACATACACAGCTGTTGGGATGCTAAGTTGTCTTTGCAAGGATTTATGAGTGCATACAGTAGTTCTGAGTAGATGGAGTGTTCTAGAATAGCTGAGTTAGGCCTGTAGGTTAAGAGTTAGTGGACGGGGGGTTTAGGTAGGTGTGTGTATAGGTTCTCTCACATGCATCGGGTTTTGCGTAGCAAATGTATGCATCTGCAAGGGATTTAGGATGGTATGTAAGGTGTGTGACGCAGCAATAAATTGAGAAGACATGATGGCATCCATGTTTGTGTCTCTCTCCCCTGGAGAGTTGAGATCCCAGGATAAGTTGGGTTAATTGGTGAATACATCATACAGCCTACTTTTTCCTCATAAAAATGACTCCTAGGAGTAGAAAAGTCTGCATACAGAGCTGTATAAAGTAGACACTGACTTCCCTGCTCTTGGAAAATCTCACTATTCCCTTGAAGCCTGTGATCAGGAAAGTCTGTCTCTGAGAAGCATCACTGAAATCTTTCATACAAGAATTCTAGACAGTAACAGTAGTAAGTAATAGGAAAATGAAAGCTACCCTTTGGCATGAATTGTTTTTTAACATCAGCAAGCGATACAGTAATTGATTACACATGAGATCTTAAAACTGTCAAAAAAAGAGTTAGAACACCTTTAGCAATTATTACCTGACATTATTAGGTAACATCAAGATAGGCTGAAACGCTACAACAAACCTGAATGGTGTAATTACATTAAAAGCTTGGGTGTCTCATGATTTGGGTTTGACAAAATGTGAACAGTTTCATTAAAACACAATTGGAAAGACAATAAATCTTGTGCCACAAGATTTCAGTCCCAGAAGCAGGTTTGGTAAAACATTAAAGTTTTTCTACAAGAAATGCCAGAAGACCACATGCTAAAATTACCTTACTTGATCTTTTCCAACTCTTCCTCATTAGCATTGTCTGAAAATAAAATAAAGCATTTTAATCACCTTTTCTCTGAAATGCAGAAAAGGAGGCCAGCTGTCTCCAATAGGACAATCCACATATAATGACCACTATCACTGAAGCAGCAACATGTAGACTGCAGCAACAACTATACAAGACTGAAATAAATCGAGACAACTAGCAACATTGCTCACACCCAGGCATACTTCTCTGGGTGCTTTGAAATTCTCATTACAGACAATGCATTATATGAAAAAATGATTTAAAAAAAATAGATAAGCAAAGGAAAAAACAAAACAAAACAAAAAAAAACCCTGCCACTATTTACACTGACATCAATTTTGACTTATCCTGCAATTGTTTTTTTTTTTTAAATATTATTATATTCCAATTCTTTAGAACACTCTAGCTGAGAGCTGTCGTTGGAGAAGGACAAACCCTACAGAAGGATCCTTGGGCAATGTACAAATATTACAAAATCTTTAAGATTACTATTGCTACTCAATTTCATGGCAGTAAAAAACAGCTTGATAATAGTAGTTTGATAATTACATGCATGAGCTAAAATAAAATATATGGGGTAGAAATAAAATTCAGACTTTGACTGAAAAAAAACACCAAACAATGACAACAAAAAAACTACGTAAATAATCTGTGAAACTTTGGTTTGCTAGAGATAATGCCTTAACGTGCTGGGAGGCAGCACCCAGAGACAGATATTTTTAACTCATAAATAAAATCGCTCAGGATAGATGTGGACAATTTACCTGTGAGCATAACTGTTGCTTAAAGCAGTTCTATGGAAATACTGGGAAATTAATCTGTGCAATTTAACATTTCTCATCCTCTGCTTTCACTGTGCAGGAATAATTCAAAGGCCATTAATTTTTTTGAAGCTTTCTTCAGTACAGTGTATATTTGTATGTACATATATATATACATATATATAAACTACTGCAAAAATACATCTTTTTCAGACAGAAATAAATTTTGAAAAGCTAACATTCTGCTTGGTAAAAGTATTGCGTAGTGGAAAAGAACAAAACTGTGATCTTCTTACTTTTAAAACATCCATAATTTTGTTTAAATATGTGCAGCTTGATTGGAGGAGAACACCTGGCTGGTGTTTAAGTTGCTATGGACAGACAAAGTTTAACAGCTCTGCCATTATGTTAGTGACACTAGTTCTGGTAAATATGCATAGATATTTGAACTTTAAATAAGCTGCAGAAAGCCACTTGGCCCATTTTTATGGACAGAGTTAAGAGGCATGTGGGAACCAAGCTGCTCAAAACCCTGGCACTTCATAGATATAGGCAATACCACTGCCTCAACCTGAACATTTGCATGTAGAACACAAGCTTAGCTTTGAAACCAGGATGGGAGTAGGGAAGACAATCTGGCTGAATCATCTCAACCAGCCATATACTTAACACTATTTTAGCTTCAAGCTTCTAAGTTCCTGTAGTATCTACAGAAACATGACTACTTGTTGAGTGCACTGACACCGTAACCAGCAGTATCAAGACAAGCTGTAACCACTCTTAGAAGCTAAGAAAGCAAATAAATCACATAGGGCAGATTGTGATGGATGGACTACACAGAAGTATTTCATATGAAAATATTCCATGCCTCAGTTTGCTTCTGTCATTCTTTTTTTTCTGTGACAGCATCACACCTTTGACAAAGGTGACGTAAGAGCTTGCACTATATAATTTAAGACAGCAAGCAAATGGACAGCATATGAATGTTGTCAATGTTTTTATTGATTAAAAAAAAAAAAGAAGAAGAAGAAGAAGAAGAAGAAGAAGAAAAGAAAAAATAAAAAAAGAAAAAAGCGGAAAGTATTTAGGGACTAATTATCTAAGAGAAAATAATGCTGCCATTTTAATCTCAGATCCTAGAAACACATGTTTCCTTCTTTCAATTTTCTATGCTACTCAAGCCGTTGGTAGCTCTACAATAGCAGTGCCCAAGACCTACTGCCTCAAAGCCACTGACATGATCAGCTATCAACTTTCAATTCTCTATAGCCAAGAGCTGACTTTAAAACATAGGGTAGAAAGGATTGTTCTCAAGAGCAAACAGGAGACATGCAGTTCCAACCAATCCATAGACACTGTGCAAGATCTGTAGTGATGAAATCTGCGGGCTCAGCTCTGCTAGCAAAAGAGCCAGAAACACTCACATGCACTATATGGCACCAGTGGTTACAACACTGAGCATGGAATCTGCATACACCATACATATTTTCAATTGGCATGCATACAACTATGAACGATGCACAGGCATGCATGAAGTACATGTATTCAAAGATAAGTATTAAAAGAGTATTGCTGAAATTACAGAAACAAAATAAGCTTCATCTGAATATGTCTAAGAAAAAATGTAAATCATTACCAACTTTTTAAATTAACATTCTTTAAAATGAGAAATTAAGGACAAACTAGTGTTGTCTACTTCATAAACATTTTTACACATTATTTTTGTTGTTTGTTTGTTTTTCAGTAAAGAGCTCAAGTTTGATCTTGCTTTTATATACGCATATTTTTCAAGTACTTTTAGACTGTCTTCTTTGCTTATACTAGATAACTCAACTACCTGTTCTATCAAAGCAAAACAACTGAAACAACTATATAGACCTAACACAAAGGAAATGCAAGTGAATTATCGGACATACAGATACATCAGCTCAGTTGCTTTATCAGAAAAAAAAAGAAAAAGAAAATAATCACTTTTCACAAATACTAAACACGTTCTTATTTCTCAAATGTAGATAAATGATTCATTCATCATTTTTTATTTACAATTTAAGAATCCTCATAAATTAGAACAAACCCAACTTTTCATTTCAACAGTACTTAAAAGATTAGACTGTATTAATGTAAATTGAATGGTTAGATTATTATTTAAGAAGTTAACATTTTTTTTGCTGTCAGAAAAAGCAGCAGGTCACAAAAGACAATGATCCATTCAAGATTGTTAGAAATGCTCATTTATTCATCATTCTATAAATATAGATAATTGCAGCCTAGTTCTGCATTCTTTTCCTGAGAAAAAAATATACTATTAAAATCAAACAATATATTCTTATTTATCAAAAAAAAACCATACAGAAACACCTTGAAATTGAAACAGTGTCTAATATTCTTCTCCTGGTAGCACACAAACTATCAACTACTTAAGCTTTGTTTCTCATGAGTCAGTGATAAATCATCAGCTCTTGTAATTCATAATATAATTTTATGTAGTCAAAATGCACAAATGGAAATGTCAGTATTCTTATTTTTTATCTGCATATAAAGATGTAGTTTCACTTTGTCTTAAGAAACGGGACCTTTTAATTGTACACTGTAAAGAATAATAATCTGCACACTTAAAATTTGAATTTATCAGAATTTCTTTCCAAAAGAAGGACAAGAATTTTCATGTGTGGACAAAATTTTTTTCACATCTATTTATACATCTCAAGTCTTCACAAAAGATAGGTCCATCCAAAACCAAAATCAACTACAATTCTTCAACAGTAACTGCTTCTTTTTAAAATCACTAGTCATAATATCTCTCTCACACAGTCAGGAAGCAAAACACAATAAGACTACGAATTTTCTACAACCAGTCCACTGAATCTCCAACTGGAATATCTTATCAACCAGTGCAGGAGCTAAAAGTGTAAATATATCCTATTCAGCATGACAGGATAGATCTTATAACCTGTGCATATAACACAACTGTGGTATGCTGATAAAATGCTATGCTAGAAAGAATTTTGTCTATCTAGGTAAAATTTGTACCTAGCTACAAATATTGCCTGTAGACTCATCCTTTATCTACACCTGTATACCTGACCTCCAAAACACTCCCAGCTACTCCATTTCAGGTAGATGAACTATCTTTTTGGAAAATCTAATCCGTATTAACAACTACCAAGCATCAAAACAGCAAGTTTTGTTCAAATGGCTGAGGAATGGATTACGACTGTTACGATTACAGAGCTGTCAAAATACAGGATCTGACACAATGCTAATTTTATGCTATAGCTATAAGGAAAAGTAAACGCACGTTTTGTAGTATCTCTTCTTCCTCTCTCTCCCTCAACAGTCATAAGAAATATCTGTATTTTAAGTACATGAAACATAAAGTATATGAAATTTAACTACTAGTTGTTAATCTCTGAATTCTTCAGCTGCATGAATCAACTATTGTATACCATTTACATAATATTAAACCGCTTGTCAACAAGTGAACAAAATTTATCCAGATGAAAATATACGTCTGCAAAACAGGTTATATAGAGACATAAAATCAGTACAATTTAAGAAAATCAGTAATGACTTAGAAAAAAATATGTGTTATGAAGACATGCTTTCTATGCAGCAGTCATTAAAGGTGATATAAAGTTCATCACTTTTTTTTTTTTTTTTTAACTTTACATAATTCAACAGGCACTATTTGAATTATTACCTATGTGGAGATAAACAGAAGGGAAGAAGTAATCAAACAGAAGGTCAGATAGACTGAGATACTTTAATTGCACAGTGCCTATTTCCTTAACGGACAAGAATTTGCCTTTATCCTCTAGAATAACATTTGATAATTTGTTGGTTTCAACAACAAATAATTCAATAAAAATTCTCCTAATTGTTAGAAGACATTTTGAAAACAATCAAGGGTGACAGTTTGAGTAATATACTTTGTAATTTGTCTACTCCCTAGACAGTAACTAAAATCTAATAAATGAGTACATGTGGCAACCAAGTAAAAGATAATTGTGCCTCA
Organism: Coturnix japonica; assembly: GCF_054131305.1. Taxonomy (NCBI): domain Eukaryota; kingdom Metazoa; phylum Chordata; class Aves; order Galliformes; family Phasianidae; genus Coturnix; species Coturnix japonica. The sequence goes on along the minus strand of NC_140702.1, from coordinate 15,801,514 downwards.
AATCATTAAATGCCTAATACATTCATATACATCAATTCAGTATTAATTTTATAGGTTGTCTTCCCTTCAATGTGACACAAATTCTCTAATTTTATTACAGCTTCAACAAGACTACTCTGAAATTCAGATCTGGAAGGAGTGATTTCTAGTAGTTAAAACAAATAAATAAATAAATAAAAATTGGCCCTTCTGTTTAGAGTGACTTAATTTCACTTTTTCAACTGTGATTTTCTTGAGTTCCCTTTGTATAATATACAATTATTTTCCTAATGTTAAAAGGCACAGTAACCTTTCCTATCAATATAGTGAAAAATGGAAATAAACCTCTGTTCCCTTAATGGTTTCTCACACAGAACCATATTTCATTCTGCACTGCACAATCTAGGATTATGGCACAATAATGCTAAAGTCACTTGTTACAACAGAGTTATTACCAGCTGACTTAGAAATGCAGGTTTTACCCAAAGGCACACTTGCATTGTAAGTTTGCAAGGCTCTGCTCTGAGTTGCCACCACAAATGTACCACTTAAAAAAAGATAATACACAATTTAAATAAACTTCCATTATAACCACTTGCCATTATTTTGCTAATTTCTAACTGAATGTTGTAAAGGAAAAAAGTAGTTGAGAAATCTATTTTCAAAACCCTACATCTTTGTCATACCAATTATCAAACAACTAGTTCCTATTACTGAGTTACTATTTAGAGCTCATAGAAAAGTGGAAAAAGAATATCACAAGACATCAATATTTGTTAGGTATGGAACAGACACTGTAGCATCCTTTTTCTTCACAGAATCATACATACTCTTACAAATATAAACTTGACCATACCCCTGTTTATAGAACAGATAACGAATGCAAATGGGAAATCTCATAAAATTCTTTTTTTCGCCTCCTGATGCAAAAGGAATCCACATTATTTTGCCATCTCTAGGCAAGATTTCATGTCTCATATTTCTACTGCAAATGGACTGTTGCAACTCAAGTCAAAAGTCAACCTGTAAAACATATCCAAATTGCAGACAGAAGTTGTCATAATAACAGGATCCATATTTAAAACAGCAAAACATTTTCACTAACAAGTACACAGCTTAGAAAACTAAGATTGATGAAGGGATTATAATAAACATATAAAACCAGACAATTTTTCAACTGAAAACTCTTAATGAAATTTAAAACTTCAATACTAAAAGCCAAAAATCAGAAATACTTATTTTCCTCAAGTTTCTTTCTTTTTAGAGTGGAATAGTATTTCAGTATTCTTGTCTAGAGATGGCAGTACTAGAATTATTATTATCAATGTTAATCACCATCATGCCCCTGCAATTGAACCTGCAGATTTTTCTATCTGGATAAATCACTACTTTCTCTGAGAGGATCCTTTGCAGGCAAAGTATGCTTAACTATAACAGAAACATTGCTCAACATTATCCTAAGAACTGTAAAAATCAAATTAACCTCATGATATATATAGCTCTCAAGCTTTCAGTCATCCAATCATATAGAGATAAAAGGAGTGATAACACTTATTAAAATCTTGACATTACCACTTCTCGTTGTTCTTCCCTAGGAGACAGCAGAACTGATAATAAAATATTTCCCAAATCATGGTCAGGGTAATGAGGGTCCTTCAGGCTCAAGGTAACATCTGTTTGCCTAGGAGAAAAAAAACACATGCATTTGCTTTGATTTCAGGCTCTCAGATAATTGCATTTCTGAATCATGACAATTAACGAAATCTGTATTTATCTGAAGCTACTTGAAAATGATGTGACAAATTTAGCTTATTTATACCTTCAAGTGTTTCATTCTAAATAGTCATAAGTAAACACTAAATAGTGTTTCTCCTTGTAAAGTACTTATACACACTTAAGTAATTAAACCTTGGCTGCAATTGTAATGGATTAAAAAAAAAAACATAAGGAAAATAAACATAAACAGCAGGTGTTATTACTGTAAATGAAGACAATGTGAAAACAAGAGTACAATATAAAAACAGGAATAGAGTGATCATAAAAGTTATTTTTATAGATGTTACAACAAATGTTCTGTTAGCATATTTATTAATATTCATATTACAGTAATTCCCTGAAAACAAGTATTTTTCCTCTGCCAGTTTTATATGAGGTAGGTTTTCATTGCTATTTTCATCATTATGTTCTATTTGCAGCCTCACAAACATGCAATTGGCAAACATATGGAATTACTCCATAGACATATTTGTGCCATACCTGTTTAATTCTAATGATGCAAGATTCAGAAATGCTGAACCAATAAAGTCATCTTGAAGTCCAAAGTCATAATCAAAAACCTAAGATACGCAGGAGATAAAAACATTTTTCAGCATCAGAAACCTTTTTTTTTTTTTTTTTTTAAAATATTCTTGCTTCATTTTCTTGAAAAAGCTTTTCCAAAGTTAAGCCACATCTCTCTCAGACAGACAAGGAGTAAATGAAAGTATCAATTAACTTCTTAGATACAGCATTTTGAAACTGCTTATTTAGAAGTTGGAAGGCACAATGTAAAGACACAACGGTATACCAGTACCAGTCTGTGCAAGTGAACAGATTCAGTACTTGTATAAATACAGGCACTAAAAGTGGAAGACCAAGAGAAAAATTAAAGCAAGGAGAATCACTAACTTGCTAAACATGGATTAACACTCTTACAAATCTTGTAGAATATAAGTGGAAGAGAGTGGTACGATAGTGAAAAGTGGGTTATAAACAGCACTTGCACCAGTATGAGATATGATCAAATTCTATCAGTCTGGGTTTCAGAGGTTTTTAGATTTTAGAAATACTGCAAGACAATGAATGACTTAATAGATATGTAAGGTACCAGTGACACTTTTTACTCCACTATGAGCATGCAGCCTGCTAACTTTCTGACAACACGCCTGGACAAGTTTACTGAAATTCAAACAAGAATCTGTGGCTAATAATATTGAGTGATGTCCCTGATTTGAGAATAGGTCTTCTCAAATCAGAATGAAGAAAGACAAATTATTAAGGAATGTCTTTTCAAGGGAAATGAACAAAAAAGATGGACGATAAAAAGCAAAAACACATAACTATGCAAGCCAAAAGTAAGGAACTGTCAATTATCAAAACCAAACTTCCTAGTTAAGTCACATTTCCTTGTCAAAAATTGTCACAACTGTTTCTGAGATCTGAAGAGATCTTTAGCTCTAAACACAGAAGGACACTTGTTTGTAGTTAATAATGAGAACATATATTATTATTGGAGGAGTAATAGGGCTGGACACAAAGCCTTTGATTTTTATGTATACACTTCAACTTCTGGGCTGAATACATAAGTATTTGTGTCTAAGTCAATTATATGCATTGATCTACCCAAGTGGATACTATCATATTTTATCTCTTTCGTTTTCACTGTAATGTGAAAGAAAAATAAATGATAAAATCTCAGTTATTCTTGCAAAACAGAAATGTTTTTTCTCTCTACAAATTAACAAAATGAAAACATTCAGTGGACATATTCAGCTGAGTCAGTACGCCTCAGCCAGGACTTAGAATCATAGAATCATGGAATGGCCTGGGTTGAAAAGGACCACAATGATCAATGAGTTTCAACCTCCCTGCTATGTGCAGGACCACCAACCACCAGACTAGGCTGCCCAGAGCCACATCCAGCCTGGAGTTGAATGTCTCCAGTGATGGGGCATCCACAACCTTCCTGGGCAACATGTTCCAGTGCGTCACCACCCTCTGTGTGAAAAACATCCTCCTAATCTCTAACCTAAACCTCCCTGACTCAATTTAAAACCATTCACCTTTGTCCTATCACTATCCACCCTCTTGTTTAAATGCTCCCTTCAGGTACTGGAAGACCACAATGTGGTCTCCCCAAAGCCTTCCCAAGCTAAACAAGCCCGTTTCCCTCAACCTTTCCTCATAGGAGAGGTGCTCCAGCCCTCTGATCATCTTAGTGGCCTTAGTGGCTTACAATATCTGAGTGAGCTACAAATACTGGAATAATTAGATGTTGTGTTCATAGGTCATATCTGAACAGAAGGACATTATACCTGCCAATGCATCCTTCCTAGAAAAAAACAAAACACATACTCCTATTTCCTTGTCAACTTAGGTGTTGCTATTTGACTTAAAGCAGGTAGCTAGCTTTCTCCTTTTGAATCTGCTTCTTTCTTCTACAAAGCCTGGCATGTGTTCATTCCTCATGAATTCCTAAAGGCAATAAGGGCAAGAAAGGACCAATGTAGAATTATAATTTACTTAAAGCTTTTTTTAATAATATACTTTGTATTTAAAAATACAAATTCTGTCAATAACTCTTTGGCTGTAATTTGTCTGACATAAATAATACACTGTCTCACCTTTATATACAAGGGTTCTCGTGGGTTATCTATAAGAATGCAAGTTTTTTCTTCCCATATAGGATTGAGGTTCTTGTGTATTGTTTTACTTCTAAACACTTCTTTTCCTCCAAGTTTGAACTTGACGTATGGATCACTGGTTCCTGTTGATGAAACATACTCTGTTAATTATGACCTTTAAATTCAATTCAGATACAAATACAGTCTTTATTGACAGTTATATTAAAAGCATCATCTTGATTACATTTTCATTGTCACAATCTAATTTTACAGAGCCAGTACTCAGCTAATTTGTAGCACTAATAATGAGAGGGTGCTTGCATTACCTTCTGTTGTCTGTAATCCAAACTCAGTCACACACGAAATGCTGGTTATTCCAGTGTATTGTTTGGTTAAAAAAACATGACTTTATTAGGACTAGGATTTCACCCTAATGCTATCACAAAAATTAGATTATAAAATTGCTTTCTGTAACATAGTCATCTAATTACATGATGCCTTTAAAAATGCACGGGCAGATGCTAGGAACAAATCCTGGCTCCACTGGCATTACAAGTGTAACACTGTATTGACCTTAGAATCCATGATTCCCCCTTTCATGACAGTCAAGATGAGCAAATTTCCTCCAATGTCAGTCCACAAAGTTCAGATAAGTCACATAATTGCATACGTGCACAGCTTCAAGCTCTCTGATACAAATGGGGAACAGTTAACAATGAGCAAACAAGTAACTCTGAAGGGAACTTGGAAAAGAGAAATAAAGATGTTCAAAATCTAATCAGTAGAGACTGAGTGAGATGTGAGTGTAAAGTGTCAGTTCAGATGAGTCAGAAGAAAGACCGTACAAGTGGGATTTATTAAGGCCTTAGAGATGCCCCTTGATGAGGGCTGAAGAAGGAGGAACTGCAGTCCTCGTGTTTGCCTTATCAGGCATCTCAGGAAGCAGCTGGTAAGTAGCGTGTGGATGGATCCAGACCAGAAACATGACTGATGTGCATCTGGGTGTGGTCTTACTTCAGGTTAACCACACAGAAGACACAGAAGCCAGCAAGCTACAGTTCTAGTGGAAGACTGACTATGGTTGAAAAAGGCACTATGTCTTTACCCTCTCTATTTTTTATTACTAATCTTCAAAATCTTTCAAATATTTGAAAGAAAGAAAAAAGTTTGAAAATTCAAACTAATTACCTCCCCTAAGTCACCAATGGGTAAGATTTTCCCTTCATGTAAGTGAAAAACATTTTAATGAAAAATGCTCAATGGAGTTCATCCTCATAATTCTGTCATCTGTTTCTCAAATTCACGTTTGTGCTTAAATCTTTAAAGAAATGGATATGTTATGTTTCATTAAACTGCGCCATGCTCTTCCGTACATAAGGACCACCTCACTAAAGCTCTTTGCACTATTTCATGTAGCCACAAGATGTCAGTACTCTTTAGCTAAAATCATAGATCTCTTAAAAATGAAATTGAGAAGGAGGGATCTCAGGTGAGACAGTTATGATCACTCCATTTTGTCATTACCAGAACTGTATTTCAGTGACATAAAAGTTTAATCTAGCATGATTAGCCTGAGGGTTTTCATGTTTGAATTCGTACTATGAAACCTGGAAAATACTTTAAACATGGACACCAAAAAATCAACAAGAGCAGTATTAGTATCTCCCACAAGTCATAATTCTCAGAGATCTTCCTCACTATTGCCCTGAGTTGCTGCTTTAGGCAGCATGTCTTCTTCTGCAAATTTCATAAGACTCCCTTGAAATTTGAAATGGATTTAAAAGGCTGTATTAAGATAAATATTTAATGAATATTTTAGGACCCAAATGTCAAACAGTTTAATATTAATTCACTTCTGTGTGTCAAATTTAGTAGTGAAGTATGTCAAGTATTATTTACAGTGTATTGCAAAACCTTAGGGTTTGTAACTCTATGCCATGGATGCTTGAAACTTGGTTTGAGAATTCTCCATTTTAAAGCCAAGAACTCATTAGATCCATTTAGTTAGAAGCTCCATTGCCACCACAGATCTTTTACATTCCTTGAAGAGAATCCATTAGGTTTTTTAAAGGTTATATATAAGAAAGACAAAATTAAAAATAAATCAATCTAATCAGACATGTAGCCTTTCACTAATACCAGGCAGAGTTGGGGAAAACCAGAAGGATCCCAAAATTTCTTTGGAATACAGTTCTGGGCTCCCCAGTTCAGAAAAGACAGGGACCTCCTAAAAGGATTCCAATGGAGGGTCACAAAGATGATAAAGGACCTGGAATATCTCCTGTATGAGGAAAGGCTGAGTAACCTGGGTCTATTCCTCCTGGGGAAAAGAAGACTGAGACAGCATCTGATCAATGTTTACAAATACCTAAAGGGAAGTGGGAGGCAAATGGATGAGGTCAGGCTCTTCTCAGTGATGCACAGCAACAGCATGAGGAGTAACGGCCTAAAAGTCAAACATGGGAAGTTCTATACAGACATGCAGAAGAACTTCTTTACCAAAAGAAAGACAGAGCACTGGAACAGGTTACCCAGAGGGATTGTGAAGTCTGCTTCTATGGAGATAGTCAAGACCCATCTGGATGCCTACCAGCGTGACTTACTGTGGGGAACCTGCTTAAGCAGGGAGGTTACACTCAATCTCTTGAGGACCCTTTCAGCCCTTGCAATTCTGTGATTCTGTGATAGGGCTTTAACAATACATTTTTGAGCACTAATCTCAGGTGTCAAGATGTTATTCCTTTTTAAACACCCTTATGCCAAGGAAACCAAATGTCTTTCTGGAATAGACCTCAAATTTTGCGCTGAACAGCAAGAAGCATGAAAGGAGACACAGCAGAGACCAATACTTGGCATCCCCCTAGCAAGAAGTTCAGCTGAACTGGATGACACCACCTACTGCAGAGATCTGTGTCACAGGATCACAGTTTTAACATCTTTTATGATAACACCAACAACATTTGCTCAGATATACTGTATAATTTCACTATATGTATTATACATCCATGTCAACAGTCAGTATTAATATCATGATATTGATACTATCATACAAATACAATATTAACTGTGTGCTAATAATATTTTAAATATATATTAAAGTGTAATTTTAATTAGCATCATCTGTTCAATTTACATGACTAAATCTTTGCTCTCTTATTAAAGTATTTTACTTATGATGTTAACATCACAGAAAAACAGAAAAATCTGAGACATTTTAGAGTGAGCCTAAAAGAACCAAACATCGTTATTACTGAAGTCACAGAATTTCCATTGGTTTCCCTGTTACTAAGGTCTAATTGCCCAAATGCTTGTTCTACCTGCATCAGTTATCATAATTATAAGCCTTCACTCATGAGCTTAAAATCTTTCAGATAAAGTCATGCAGTAAGATAGCACTATACTTAAATAGCTCCTAAAGCACCACTATTGACTGTGCAAAGGCAATAAGAATTCTTTGCACAGGGTAGCAGACTCTCTTTTCCTAGCAAGCATCAGCCAAACTGACACATAAACATTCTGCTGAAGCTGAGCACAGATGCTCTCCACCATCACAAAAACAGTTAAGTGATCCTTCAGGAGCTTTCTAACAGACTTTTCAAGATACTTGTCTCTTTGTTGATCAGACTCTTTTCCTTAATGAAATCCTATTTAATATAATGGGATAAACTGCTAATCAAAGAAAATTCAGGAACAAACACAGGGCTAGATGGAACCACAGGACCAAGCAACTGCTGCAACTGAGAAAGAATGCGGCAAAGGCATGCACATCTCCCTACAGTATTTCTGCATTTGACTCAATGTGACCAAAGTCAAACATCCATCATATCTGGAAAACCTCAGCTGAAGATCCACCAGTAATGTGTGAAAGCCAGACACTGAATACCTAAAGGTAAATTTTAAAATCTCACACTAGAACCAGAAAACTGATTATGGTACCTCAAAAAAAACAAACAAACATTAAAACAGCACATCCAGCTGCCATTTCACCTATAGATGCTTCAAACTTCAAGCATCAAGGAGAAAAAAGAAAACATTTTAGAAAAATGGTGAGCAACTGGTATTTCTCTCAAACAAACTAATTAACCAATATAATTAAAATCATTTAACTACAGCACACATTCATTTTTCCACTTCTGCTTTTCACTTACAGTCCAGAACAACTTTCAGAACAAAACAGAGAGCCACATTCAAGCCTAGTCCCGAAGGTACAAGAGATTGTGCCCAAAGCTTTCACTTCCAATTCAGATTTTCATCCTTGCAATTAATACCTGTTTCCTGACCACTGAGAAATCACAAAATACAATATTATTCTCCTCTCCCTATAGCCTCAGTTGTAAAAGAAAAGCAAATAACACAATTCTTTAAGGTCTTCCTGGTAGGCAGCTAATGACATTGAGCCATACAAAACTGCGTTTAATCAACACATTTTCCACAGAATTTTATTTTCTACAGAAATATTAAGGCTAAGCACCAACTTTAGAAAAGCTTCATCCCCCCACCCAAATCCTAACGCAAGTCACAAGACTCCCTTACATCACAGAACACAGAATCACAGAATCACCAAGACTGGCAAAGACCTCCAAGATCATCTTGTCCAACTGCCCACCTACTACCAATATCTCCCCACTAAACCATGTTCAATAGTACAACATCCAAACATGAGGACTTGCTCTCATCACAACTTCCCAGATGTCTGCTGGAAATATAGTACAGCAGAAAGGGAACAGTCTCAGATGTTCCTAGAGTGAGTTGGTATAGGAGCTAACAAGGCAAAGCACACTTCTGAAATTGCTGTTCATTAATAAAGAAGATATTGTGGGGGATGTGATGGTTGGAGGCTGGTTGCCAAGCCACTCTCTGTCATCCTTCAACAGTCCTGGCTAACTGGCGATGTCCCGGTGGACTGGAGACTGGCAAATGTGATGGCCATCTTCAAAAAGGGCTGGAAAGATGATCCTGACAGCTACAGAACTATCAGTCTTACACTGGTGCCAGAGAAGGCTACAGAACAGATAATCTCAAGAGTCACCACAGAACAATTAAAGATCAAACAGGGAATCAGGCCCAGTCAACATGGCATCATGAATGGTAGATTGGTAGATTGTGCATGACAAATTTGATATCATTCCATGACAAGGTAACCCACTTTGTGGATGAAGGTAATGCTGTCAGTGTGGTCTTCCTGGACTTCAGTAAAAGCCTTGAACACTGCTCCACCCCCCCAACATTGTCATGGTGAAACTGGTTGCCCACAGTTTGGATAGTCAAACACTCTACTGCGTAAAAAACTGTCTGTACAGCTGGGCCCAAAGAGTTGTGGTCAGTTGAGTTAAATCCAGTTGGCAGCTGCAGTGATCAGCAGAAGGAACTGTGGCTGTTTAGTTTGGAGAAGAGAAGGCTGAGGGGAGACCTTTTTGCTCTCTTTGTCACCTGAAAGGTGACTGCAGTGAGAGAGTGAGAGTGGGGCTGCTTTCTTCTCAGGTGACAGGACACGGCAAAAAAGGCTTCAAGTTTTGCCAGGGGAAGTTTAGGTTGGATATCAGGAAAAAGTTATTTACAGAAAGGGTTGTTAAGCACTGGAATAGACTCCCCAGGGAGGTGGTTGAGTCCCCATCCCTGGTTGCGTTTAAAAACTGTTTGGATGTGGTGCTCAGACACGTGATTTAGCAGAGGGTTGTTAAGAGTTAGGGTAGCACGATTAGGTTGCAGTTGGATTTGATGATCTTTAAGGTCTTTTCCAACCTGAGCAATTCTATGATTCTATGATTTAACAACACCATGGATGGTGACTCAACCTCTTCCCTGGGTAGCCCAATTCCAGTACTTGATTGCTCTTTCAGTGAAGAAATTTTTCCAAACATCCAACCTGAATCTCCCCTGGGGTACTTGAGACCATTCTCTCAATTTCTATTACTAGTTATGCAGGAGAAGAGGCTGTCCCTTACCTCACCCCAAACTCCTTTCAGGCAGCTGTAGAGAGCAATACGGTCTCCCCTGTCCTTCTATTCTGTGGACTGAACAACCCTAGTTCCTTCAGCCACTCCTCAGAAGAATTGTGCTTCAGACCCCTCACCAGATTCACTGTCCTCTGAACATGCTCCAGAGCCTCAGCGTCTTACTTGTAATGAGGAGCGCAAAACTGAGCACAGTTCCTGAGATGCAGCCTCACCTACTGGTACTGAGTACAGACGGATGACCACTTCCCTGCTCCTTCTGGCAACACTATTTCTGATAAAAGCCAGGATGAAGTGCTCTTTCACTGATGTCTGGGCCCTTCCCTTTCTTTCCAACTCCATCCATATTCATTCCCTTCTTAGCAAGGTTCCTCAGTCTCAAGTTACTTTCTTACAATCAAGTAAGATGAAAAAGTGGAAGGATGTTTCTCAAGTATGTGTCAATTCAATATATGAAGCAGAACATGTAGCAGCTTCAAGTATCTTGTACATCCTGTATTTCAAAATTGTAATATGTAAAGTCTCATTAAAAGAAACACAAAGCATATGTCATCTCAGAAGCACTGTTAGTCCAATATTAAAGCTGGGAAATACCTTTACTGCAAATTATTTCCCATTAATTTAACAAATAGACATTTGGTTTGTTTACTTATACTACTGCTTACTCTCAAAACTACAGCTTTCCCATAGGTAACCCTAGTTTCTGTCCTTCTGCCCAGGTAACAAAGAATTACCTCCCTAATTCACATGAAAAGGACAATAGTTTATTTAAAAAGCACTTATGGAACATTATTATATTAAGAATGAAAATGCTAATTACAAGTTCACAGTGAACACACAAGTGCTACAGGATGTAGAGATCTTCCACTTGGAAGTCAAAAGGGAATATAAAAATTCAATTATTCAGTGCCCATTAAAAAATTATGGGTTAAAACAATCACAGCTTTTCATCTTTCTTTCTAAGACTTGTTTCTGCCTATGAAAAAGGCATATAAAGATTTCAATGAGGCCAAAATAAGCATCCTTATTTAAGAATACACATTTAAACAAATAACTAATTACAAAATCAGAGTAACATTTAGGTTGGAAAACCAACCAACCATTAATGCTTGTGAAACAGAAGAAGCATTTGCAGAAATGTAGTATGAGAAACTTGTCTTAAAACAACATTTTTATTGCCTTGTTAAAACATTAATGTTACTATTTCAATACTTTTTTTAAGGTCATCAAAAAAAGAAAAAATACAAAACAAAAACACCAGACATAACAGCACTGTGCTAACAAGGTAACATTTCCAATTCTTCTTCAGATGTACTAAGCCCATAACTGTTTGATTTCTTCTAATGACTTATCAGATTGTTCCACCAGTTGTTCACTCAGGAACTTCACTCAATTTTCAACACGCGTTTCTGCAATTACTACAGCAGTACAGCGATGCAGTATTTAAACCATGCCACTTCAGCAACATGCAAGGGCTGCTCGAAAAGTAATGCCTGTATTTAATGATGTTGGTCTACAACATCAGCAAGAGTAGTTGCCATACTGGTTGTATGGCAGTAGAGGTTGAACTTTCCCACCAGAATTCGTTACACTTTGCCGCTGTGTGACAGATGGTAGCAGACGGGCAATCTGACAGAATAGTGTCTGATACAGAAGTGCATATGGAGCAAAGGTGTGCCACTGAAATCATCCATGCAGAAAAAACTGCACCCACTGACATTCATCAATGGTTGCTGAATGTTGATGGACATTAAACAGTAGGTGTGAGCCCAGTGAGGCAGTGGGTGGTGCATTTCAGCAGTGGTGACAGAGACATGAAAGATGAGAAGCATTCCAGATGGTCATGCAAATTTTTACAAGCGCATGCAGGTTATTGTTCATCACTGGCAAAAATGCAAAACTAATTGTAATGACTATGCAGAAGAAGAATGTTTCAAAGCTGAGAATTCTATCAAATACTGATATTTTGCTCTTTTCCACAGAAATAAATAGAAGGCATTACTTTTGGAGTTTTGGAGTTTACAGCATATGAACTTACTCACTGTACTTTTCAAATCAAAGCAATTGATTAAAATATGTTTGAAAAAAACCTACAAAGTAATTTGTAATTTTCCTGAGTGCATTTGTATGCAACCACTCAGTCACATAAATAAATATTTTTGTACAATCTATGTAACTCTCATAAATAAAATTCCACTTGAGAATTTTTGAACTTTTTACTGTATTAAATCACTACCCAGAGATGTAGATTATGGCTCAGAACATTCAGAGGCTCCAAACACTCAATGTTTTATTTGGAAGCCTAACTATTAGGGTTGCAAGGAAGCTGGTAGCCTTCAGGCAGTGGTGGTTGAAAAATGCCATTACTTGCCAGTTTCTGTTCAAGGTGGCACAGAGCCAGCACCAACAGCCTCTGCCAGAGGAAATTCAAAGCAACTGTTGTTTTCAAATGTACCAGGACTGTTTATTATGGAACTGTAGAAATTTCACAGTAAAATTCCATGGTATAGGCAGCTAAGTACTATACTCAGATTTATGACAATATCCTCCTCCTATCACCTCCACAGGAAACAGAACATGGACATGATCTCACCATTCTTGACTACGTAACAGACTTAGTAGTATTTCACAGACTGTAAAAAATTCTCTGAATCATAAAGATGAACAGCTTCTCTGTCTGCACTATATTTTAACCAAGGTAAGGACTGGATTTCTATGTGCTAAACAGTGAAGCACTGCTCAAACATAATATACATTTTCTGTGGTTGAATGTATCATTTCATATAAGTGTGCTTTAAATATTTTGTGTCTGCATAGAATCAGAACTATTTTAAAGGCTTTCTGATTCCTTTTGTTTTACTTAACTGGCACTTTCTTTTCTTACAGATCCTAAAGATGTAAATAGATAAAGAGATACACAGATAAAAAGCAAACTATCTATCTATATTTTTATACTATTACAGTTCCTCAAGAATTTCCTGATTTTGGCTGTCCTCTCTACTGATTATCCTTGATTTCATCAGCTGAGTTCTTAATGATGTAAAAATTTCATACTGAAAATGAGAGATCAATCAATCTGAAGTGCAGCATTGGCATTGCATACTGCACACTACTTCTGGCTTATTTTTTTTACTATCCTTCTGCCAAAGAAAGGCCAAAGTCTTCTGCCCTTATTCAAATGCCTCTTCCGAGGATCTCCACCTGGAATATTTCACACACACAAGTTGCTTCCAGTCATGTTAAAAGATCTGATAAAAGATTCACATCCAAAACTAATCCTCCTTGTGCTGCATTGCAAGATCAGGTAAGTCTTCATGTCTTTTGTTAAAATTCATCTTGTATCCAGTCTGCTTTTAAAACACAAACTGCAGTTAATCTGTGTAGCTTATTGCCCAACTTTGTCTAAAATGGAACTGCAAATCGGCCTGCACATTTCTCAGAGAACACAAAAGACTTCTGGGCTCCAGTGAAACAAGAGAAGACTGTGAAGAAAATCTATTCAAAACCTTTATAAGAATATTTTGGATATTGTTCCTTGAACTGAAGAGTATGGCAGAACAGTGATGACTAAAATGTAATTCCCTACAGTATTCCAGTTTACATCTCAACATGAGTCACTCTTGAAGCAAAAATGGATAAATCACTTTCTCTTTTTCTCTTTTGTTACAAAAATTATACATATATAAAGATACTGAAAAAAAATAATCTGTAAATGCATATCATTGATTGAAAGTAGCTGCATGAAATCTGCATGCATTTCAAAGACCAGCAACATATCAATTTATTTATTTTTTCAATCTATAAATTTTAATCCTGGAAAAACCTCATGGTATATATACCACACATGGTATTATCCACTTTAAAAAAGAAAAAAAAAAAAAAAAAAAAAAAAGAAAAAAAAAAAAGAAAAGTAAAGAAATGAGAAATTAAAAAAGAAAACAAAGATAAAAGGTGTAAGGTTAAATTGTTAATACTATCAACTTGCAAAGTTTTCCACAATTCTTACAGGTAAGAGAAGAGGCTTGGAAAATAATTTTTGAAATCTAAATAGGTATGTGGTTTACTTTAGGAAGGGCTTAAAAAAAGCAGCTACTATAGATATAAACCATATCTGTGGTCACAAAAGGATTCTGACAGAAGCAAAAATGTAAAATGTATCGTCATAGCTGAAATGGCATTCGACACCACAGCCGAGTGGTGCATGGAAAGAAAGCTGTATCAGACTGAAGACAGAATCTCCTATAAAAATGAGGACTTAACATGAATAGTTACGTTTCCTTCTGACATACTGGTGCAGAATTATTGACTGCAATAACAAGAGCTATTTTCAATATTTTGAGAAAGGAACAGCAAGATGTTGGTCCTCTCATTAAGAATGTTCTGTTCTTCCTTTGTTGTGACTATCAACATTGTTATTTATCAGCTCATAGCCATGACAAATACTGGCATTGCTATCCATATAAATAAAGCTGCAATCTTTTCCCTTTCCTCAGAGAATATTATGGTGCCTCTTTTTATAAATCTGTGCAAGACAAAGTGTGCAGAACATTCATGCCATGAGAATTCAGTGTTGAATTCAAAGACTGCAATATGTTCAGCACCAGGTTTCTAAAAAGATATGTGAAACAGAAGTTCAAGAATTAAGAAGCAAAAAGCTAAATTTAAAAGCAAATTCTTTTCTACCATATAGCTCCATTATGCTTTTGGAGCAAGTCAAAACTCAGAAAGTACAACAGTCAGGCTTTAAGCAGAGAATCTGAAGATTTTGGAGGGAGAGTGTTGCAACTTATAGTATATGACATCTTCATGACATGAGAAATCTCCCATCCTCTGATTTTAATATCCAACACATCAGTCTTGACAGCTCCATTTGGCAGTTGGATACATATACTCACACAGTGCTTTCCAGGAATTGTCCCATAATCGCATTCTGGATCGAAATCCTTAACACAAACAGTGCTGAAGCATGTAGGCAATACAAAAAAAATGCTGGTACTGGTTCAGAATGAGCTCCCAGTGAGACCAGAATTTTGTCTCCATCAGTGTCTCAAAACAGGTGCTGATGGAAAAATGAGGATGTGACCAGCAATAAATTATTTCCCTCAAATGTTCCTTATGTTTTTTCTAGGCACCAAGAATTAAATAAACAAACAAACAAACAAACAAACAAATAAATAAATAAATAAATGAAATAGGACTTTTAGAATTGGATTTATATATATATATATATTGGTTTTTTCTGTGCACATTTCAATATCTTCAGTGAACTTCCATGAACTTGCTGAATCTCCTCTGGTACTCACAGAAACTTCTAGTATGAATTCTGATCTACATGCTCCTTGTTAATGAAACACTTCTGGGGCTACTTTAATAAATGTACACACATACACACACACATATATATATATGAAGTATTATGGAAAGCATAAAAGAGAGCATTCAGAGAAAAATGACTTCCCAAACTTAACCCTCTTCTGTGCACTTTCCTCTTAGCAACTATCTAAATCCACTATGCTCTTTCCTAATGCCTAGACGGTACCCTCAGAACCCAGTTCTGCAAATGCTGACAATATCTCCACTCTGCATAACTGCAAGAGAAAGGGAAAACAAACCAAACACAAAGCAGAACAGTAGACATTCAGGCTCAGCTTGGTGTCCTGAGCAAGTTACTGTTTTTGTATTTTTCTCTCTAAGTTTTGAAATCAAACATGCAGTCAGTGTGGGAGCAAGCACATCTGTAGCTCCCCACCTGACCTGAAGGATCCTTATACTTCACTATGGCAACACATACTCTTCTTAATGACACAATTGCAGTGGCGTGCTAAAACAAATCCTCCGTTGCGTGAGAGGGAGGGCTGAGTGTTTTCATGGTTAGGAAAGAATTAAAAAAGAAAGGCATCTACTTTTTGTGGTAAAAAAAATAGCCCACAAGACTATTCCCTGAAAAGAGGCTCAGCAGCCACCTTCTTCCTCCATAATGTTTCAACATAAAATTTAGCAGTTGCTCAGTGTTCTCAAAGAATGCTTTTAAGTGTCTGTGTCTGAAGTGAATTACAGGCTCCAATGCAGGGTGACAATCATGCAAAACAACTTCGTGTCTAGGCACTGAAGAAACATGAGAAGTAGAACAAGGATGTTTGATTCCAAAGTAGCAGGTTTTTGAACAGATCTTTAAAAGCACTTAACATCTTATACAGCACCAATAACTCAGTTCAGAAACTGGGATTCCACCTCAGGAGGCAGATTTCCTGCCCTTTGTTTACTTTAGACTCCTGTATTATCAGGAAAGTATTTACAGATTTTTTCTTTGCAAACAAACGGAATATTTATAGTCACATTTCAGTTCATTTATAAATACTAAGAATGGCAAATATACATGAATTGTATTATATCTTTCAAAAACCAAACAAGCAACATGGATGTCCCTCCAGCTCAAACAAATAGGTTTTAGTATTTTTATTTTTGATGAATGTCAGGTAAAGCTTGATAGGCTATCACAGAATCACAGAATCACTCAGATTGGAAAAGACCTCAAAGATCATCGAGTCCAACCCTAACCTAACCATGCTAAGCTAACTAACAATACTCTGTTAAATCATGTCCCTGAGCACTACATCCTAATGGTTTTTAAACACATCCAAAGATGGTGACTTAACCACCTTCCTAGGGAGCCTTTTCCAGTGCCTAACAACCCCTTCTGTTAAGAAATTTTTTCTGATTTCCAACCTAAACTTACCCTGGCACAACTTGAGGCTATTTCCCCTCATCAATATGCTTTGAGGAAGCCTTTTTTTGATGTAAACAGCTTTCTTGGTTTCTGCTGCTGTACTTGAGACCTAAAATCAGCCAAATAACTTCCCCAAGTTGATACAGAAAGCCTTTATACAAAACTATTTTTTCAGTTGCAGATATACTTGTGTTTTTTTCTCTCTCATAACGAATATATTTTCACTAGGTTATTAACTAGATTTATCATGTTTAAATAGCTGTTCCAAAAGTGCACTACTGACCAATCTAATAAAAGCTACTTTAATAATGTAAAAATTAAACCAATGGAAATTCAATTTCCCAAGCATTAAGTTAGTGTTTACCAACATGTACTTACCTCCACGATCTCGTGCTGCTAAATTCTGTCCTCTCTTTAAAGTAATGTCCAGTTGGTACATTCCGGGATCCCCAGAGGGAAAATCTGCATTACTAGGTCCAACTGAACTTGTTTTCTGGAGGGGAAAAGAATACAACAGCTAATGTTAATAAAAGTTTTGAATAAAGTTTGTTTTTCCCTGGCATTGTTATCCTGTTGAACTAAGACCAGTATTTTTCTCATTCCCCCATCTTACAGCTAACAGAACCAGTGCCCATCTTCAGCATGACAGTTCCTGAGAATCTTTTTTTTGTCCTTGTGTTTGTAAAATGATTCTTTGTTATTTATATTTATAATGGCAACCTCACATTTAATTACATTCATTTTCATTCCTGGTTGGCTATGACAGGCTACTGCACTGCTTTGAAAACTATGTGATTTTTCCAAAGAGTGATGGAAGGAAATTGGTGAAGAACATCCTTGGGGAAAACTTCAGAATACCCTAAAGACAACAAGTATAGTTCAAACTCTTAATCTGCAATATATGCCTTTTTGCTTTGAACACTTGCCAGAGCAAAGATAAGATCCTGAGATTATTTTTATGAACTGTAACTAAAGAATTAAAAAAATAAGGGAAGTCAGAAGAAGAAAAACTCTCTGGACCACATGAATAGTAATTATGCTGCCATACTCAATGACAAAGGAGATATATTGTATTTCCTCCTAAATTTATAAATTTTTGGAAAAGAGTTCTGAACGCATCTGTCTGTAAATTGCATCTAATTGCCATTCATGTTTTGAACACTGCATTTAATTTTAAGATTACAGTGGCTGCATCTATTATTCGTTCTCAGTACAGATAAAAGTTTCTTATATCATTCACAGAGAGCATCACCGTTAGATTCTCCCATGCTAGGATATAAATCACAGAAGCATAGAAAAACTTAAGTTGGAAGGGACCTTAAACATCATCAAGTTCCAACATCCCTGCCACCTTGATCAGGCTGCCCAGGATGTCATCCAGCCTGGCCTTGAACACCTCCAAGGATGGGAGATCTTCATATGGGGCAGCCTGTTTCAGCACCTCACCACTCTCTGAGTAAAAAATTTCTCCTTTAACATCTAACCTAAATCTTTTAGTTTAAAGCCATTCCCCCTTGTTCTATCCCTATCAGACAGTGTAAAACATCAGTCCCTCTCCCGCTTGTAAATTCCCTGCAAGTTTTGGAAGGGCACAATGTGGTGTCTTCCCAAGTAATCATTTTCACTCCTTCCCCTATACCTTTCATTTCTTTTTTTTTCCTTTTTCTTTTTTTTTTTTTTAATTTTCTTTACTTTTCATTAATTACTTATTCAGAGAGCGACTGAAGCAGACCAGAAATGCTTAGATAAGCAGCATAAGAAGACTGCAAAACATGAACAGCATGAAATAAAAATGAAAAAGAAAACAAATAGATATTAACT
The DNA here is from genome assembly GCF_054131305.1 of Coturnix japonica. NCBI lineage: Eukaryota > Metazoa > Chordata > Aves > Galliformes > Phasianidae > Coturnix > Coturnix japonica. Next base: position 15,782,651 of record NC_140702.1, on the reverse strand, counting down.
ACTCATAAGCATTAAGAAGTCAAGCCAGCCTTCTCACATTATACAAACGGCATTTAAATTATGTAAGTAAAATTTGAGGTTGCCACACTAAATCAAGACTTCACTGAATCGTTTTTTATCCAACATTTTAAATTTCAAAATTTAACCATGAAAGTAGAAATTAGTAAAACACAAGGGACTAATTTTGTTCATTCTGCTCTAGTGAACGTAAAGATAGAAATGTTTGGACAAGACATTTGAAAACATATCAAATACTACAATTATTGCAAACACAAAAGTTTCAAAACCAAACTTTCTTATCTTCCACACTGCACATAATCATGTCAAGGAAGTATATTCTTTGTAGCCTTAAATTTTTGAATTTGTTGTGAGCCACTGTGAGGCTGTATACTAATGGATGATGACACAAAGCCTGACAAGGTATGGACATGCCTTTACTTCTAGTTTCTAAACATAAGCACATAATGTGTTGAAAATTCTTTATTAAATCTTTGAGAAAAATGTTGAAATTCCAGACAAAGACCATTAAGGTAAAATCTTCTGTGGGATGGCAGTGCCTTAAATACAATTGAATTCATTTTTAATAGTGGTTTGTCATCATCTTACTTTAGAATATTCTTTCTAGATAAATTATGACTTAATTATCAGAGTACCATAATTACCTGTAAAATCCAAATTAATCTGTTTTAGAGGAAATTTCTGATTTCACACAAACACTGTAGGCAAACTTGTAGACAGAATTTTGATAGAGATGGCAAAGATTCCCATCATCTCACAAACACTCCATGTGGAAAGGCTGAGACAAAAGTCTCAATGACTACAAAATTCATCAGTTGTGCTCTTAATTTAATAGATAGCATACAAGGCTTCCCTGCTCAGTCGTCTTACTGGACAGTGTGAATAACACCATTAGCTGCTTTCACTTTCAGCAAGACATCCATGATAAGATTTTCAACAGTCAACACATAAAAAGAATAATTTTGCAGCTACAACTCACTTCTGACATATAGCATGTCAAATGATGTTCTAACATGCCTGGTATACACATCATTTATGCAAGCTGGACTGAATACGCAGCTTACACTGCGTATTTGAACACACATTTTTAATTATTCCAAGTGGCACTACTCCATTAAGTATCTGTTTTCTTATTTCAGTGTTTTCTAGATGCAGCAGTTTAACAACCAGATCAGTATATTTATTAAAGCAGATAAGCACACGTTAAGCATGTAAAAGAGCTGCAAACTAGTTACACGTTAATAGCTGCACCACTAGTGACAGGAAAAGCCATCTTATGTTATGGTCAATACATGCATGTATGTATTTCCTATGTATGAAGTATTCCACCCCAGTGTATGAGAAGAATGACACTACTTTGATGAGCTAAAACTGCCACCATTCCTGCAGCATATCATTTTTCACAGCTTATTAAAAAACACTAGAACAAAAGGCACAGAGAATCTGATTATTGTCCATATGGCATTACCAAAATTAGGAATGTATCTTTTGAAGTCACACTACCATTTAACAGCTGAAAGCACACCACTAATTTTTAGGTTAATGCATTCAGGTGTCCCCAGCTGACAATCTGGAGATTAGTACCGTCTTTGCCACTGCAAACCATGTATTGCCTTTTTCTGTCACCATGAAAACTGACATTCTTCTTCAGTCATTGCTAATGATTAGCCACCTACACAAACCCAGTATATTAATGGTGTTCCCGCTGTCCTACAGCCTAAATCTGCAAGTTAGCAGGACTTTATTCCAGATATTCAGAGGATGTAAGAGATTTAATGAACTATCCACGATAGAAACAGAACACATTAATAAAAGCAACATGCACTTAGTTTTTCCAACATAAAGCATAGGTATCAGTATCAAAATGTAGATGCAGGCATCAAAGCAAAACCTGGAAATAACTACAATTTTAAAGAGACATGGTTTGACTCTAAGTAGCATTACCTGCAGCAAACAAAAGAAAAGGAAAATGTAACAGGAGTTGTATAAAAGTAGGAAAAAGAGAAATTGGCCATCTTGCTACACTGACAGAATTTACGCTCAGGTTTTTGTAAGGAAATGGGATAATGAAATGAATAAAATTCCTTTCATAGTTCCACATAATAAATGAAATTAAATTTTGTAATGTTTCTGAAAGTGGAAGAACCAGAATGTCAACACTCAAAGATGGATAGGATGGCATGAAGCATTACCAGCATTCATACAGAAAAAAACAAACAATAATCAAAACTTCTGAAATAACATAAATGTGTCTTGAATAAGCTTGAAATGTGTCTGCATAAGCAGAGCTTCCCACTCCACTTATTGCCCAGCTCAGTTTCATTTTTTAAGATCATTTTCATTTGTCAGAGTTTCTTACTCAGCCACAGAGAGTGCTTTGAAAACATCTGTTTGTAAAGTAAGGAAAGGAAACTGAAAATTCTGAATATCCAAGTATTTGTCAATTTAGGCAATTAATGAGAAGTAGTTGTGCTGCAAAGTTATGACAATAAATTGATGAGTAATTTTCCTGAAAGTATCTGCCTGTCTGCTTTAGACTTTTCATGAGCCTCATCATAACCTAAGCAATACTTTTTATACAAGTGTTCCAACAGACAACAATAAAGTGCAAATGAGGAACATGAGAGAGAAGAGAACTGCACAAACCGTTTTATTTCATTCAATCTACTTCCTTAATAATAAGGCTGGAATAAAATTTCAAACTATTTCAATACCAAAATAAAAGGACGTTCTGAGATTTTAGATTAGAAGCGTACATAAACTAGCAGAATCTTGTGTATGCCAATAATGTGGGTTTTGGTTAACGCTTCAGACAGGAGTGGCTACTTTGTTAGTTTGTCATACTTATACCTACAGAAAAAGAAAAAAAGAAAAAAATGAAAACAAACAAACAAACAAACAAAATCCTGTTGCTATTTACAGCTTGTGTGAAAAGCCTGAACTGTGTCTGTGAAGATTTAAAGTTGGATAAAATGTACTGATGACCTTTGAAAGATTTTGCAGTTGAGATCTTTATGAGCCAAGGGCAACAGCACATATGTACTAGTCTGAAATGCATAGATTATGAAGACCTACAAACTCAAGATTATTTCTGCAGTATGAAGACATTGTTTATTTTAGCATTAATACACACACACACACATATACATACACACACGTTGATAGGTGTCAGTATTTTCTGTACGTGAACAGTTTACATCATCAGGAAATACACTGTGGTTAACAGAGAGAAGTGTGCAAAATATTCAGCCTCCTCTTTTCTGAGCTTTCTGGATACAACTGAAAGAGCTATTTAACCCACTGTTTAAAAATAACCCTTCAGAAGCAAAAAGAAGTACTAACCATTTATATCTCTGCAGAATAAGTGGAATATTTTTTCCAACATCTGTACTATTGTTGCTCTTTGATACTGAAAGTGAGCATTTGCTTTCAGTTGCTTTCAAATACAATCAAAGTGATTAGTTTGAAGAGCTTGCAAGATTTCCTTCTGAAAATGTAATAAATAGATGCAGAAATAACAGCAGAAGATGTAAGCATACTAAGATTTGGAAAGCTCTGAACTTAGAAGTACATTTCAAATCACATGTTTCAGAAGCAGTAGTCCTGTCTAGCAGCAGAGGAAACCACACACATATATTGACGATCAGAGCATATCTCAATGAATTGTCCTTCCTTTCATTAACCTTCATGTTTTGCTTGCTCAATTTGCTACCTTTTATTCATTGTAGTCTACTATAAAAAATTTTGCTTCTGCAGTTCACTTAGAGACTAAGATAATAAAGCAAGTAGAAAATAAAAACGGCCTTCACCAAAATCGTGAATAAAGCAGCCACAGTTTCCTTCCTTTTTGTCACATTTCATCCTGATCCACACGCCCTGCCCAACTTCCCCCTGTGTTTCTATGCTACCTAGTTATATTAAAAAATAAAAATAAAAAGTTTCTGTCCAGGCTCCATTTTGTGAAAAGCAACTGCAGTGTTCATCCCGAATCATTGTAGGGTTATCTATTTCTTATCAAAACAGTAGTTTACCTTGATACAACAAACTGTAAGCACAAGGCTTTAGAATACAAATTTCTCAAGAACTGAAGTGTCTTCATTTACAAGTAATGGTGGATAATTATTTTTTATTATTATTATTTATTAACATTTTACAATTCTTAATCCTCTTGATCCGTCAGACAATTATCATCTCAGCTTACTTGTAATAGGTTCACAAAGAGTTTTTTTAGAAATAAAAATAAATTTTACCACCTTGCTTTTCTTTGGTACTGCTTTGATAAATTCAAAGGTTTTTAATATGCTTCTTATACACAATTCTGTTACAGAAAACCTTAGAGCTACTATACTCAGTATTTCAACTGCTGAGTGATGAATTTGTAAGTGAGGTTTGATCAAGTATACTCCAGATACACCAGTGTCTTAAAATCACTTAGTTTTCCCAACAGTCCCGTACATTGATCTTAACAAAACTTTTTTTTGCTTGAAATTCTGGCCATTTAATACTTAGATTTTACACTCAAAAGAAAGTAATTTCTTACAACCTCTCAATTTGTGGTGGAATAACCTCTTTTAGCACAGATGATGCTTTTTCATTAAACTAAGAAACAGCACATCCAGAATATGCTTTCTATATTGTACATATTTGCTTAGGAACCGTTATACCCAATAGACAGATGAGATGAAAAGGTATTTTCCAGTTACTGTTAGTTATTGAGTGTCTCTGGCAATATCAGAATGACAAGACAAATTCCAGATCCAGTATAACTCCTACTGTTGTAAATAAATAACAAAGAGACAATGGAAATTAAATTAAACACAGGTATCTTTGAAATAAAAAGTCTGCCAGCTAATTGGTGAAATTCTGGATGTATAAGGCAGCATAGCCATTCTCTTTCATTAGTCATGGAAGATACTTTAATTTCGTCCAATTGTACCAGATAATCTACTCCAGATTTGTACTCTGGAGATGGATGACCAAATCTGAGTTACCAGCTGATTTAGCTCCTAAATTTCCTGTAAGGGGAAGACCATAGTTGACTCTTCGGAAGGATGATTCTCGTTCTATTATAAAGAGAAACAGATCTGATTCATTAGTAATTTGTACATCTGGTCTGTTCTTATGGAGATGCTGAAGAAGTCTTAGATCTTTACAAGTGTGGGAATATTCTTAATTGACATCAGTTACAAGAAAGCATATATGAATCATAATCTCATTTTAAGAAACTCTTTTGAAGATGGAACAGAAATAATAAACTGTAATTTTTCAGAAGACAAGCTAAACAAAGTAAAACCACCTTGTACTTTTATCACTGCAAATAATGCCATTAGCACAAAAATCACCAAGCACACAGTTTTCCAAAGGTGAATTTGGGTAAAATAAAGAGTATCAATAGAGTAACTGATAAATTCCTGGAAGCAATTTCAAAGCATGCATAAAGCCAACATTTTTACAGATAGAAAAGCAGGGAATGAATGCATAAAAATTCCCTTTAGCTGAGTAGACTCAAGTTTTGTGACATACCCAAGTGCCAAAAGGGCAGTTCTGATGATCTAGACTGACATGGGCAACAGAAGAACAACATAAACGATCCTGCCCTGCCCTCAGCACCAGTGACAGGCACACATTCCATTCCTTTCAATGTTTGCTGTCCACATCATCTAAACTTTCCTCATCTTTGTTTGATACAGGAACATTACAAGATTATGCAGTTCTGCTGAAACAACACTGAGACACTACCAGGCTACACCTTACAGCAGGACAGACAGGTCCCAACCACCTCTCAGGTTAAGTGCCTGGGGAAGTGGAGACAAACATAGCTCTTCATTACAGCCATGGCTGCTCTTCTCCTGGCCACTTACTGGTATCTCCTGCCCAGATTGTTTCTTTGATGCAGTGTCCCGTCGGAAAGACAGGTATTTGTGTAAATCAGTACAGCATCTTTTGTCATGTAGTTTAGAGTAAGCGACATACTTCCAGTTCCAAAACAAAGTAAAATATAAATGGGGGGGAAAAAAAAGCAAATCAACTTCCAGATAACCAAATTTTATAAGGACAAACAATGCCGGGAACTTGAAGAAAAGCAGTGCTCAGCTGAAGCAATAGCTGAAGATGGAACTGGTACTCACAGGAACTTATTTCTACTCATGAAGCATCACCACTGTGCAACAGCTCCAATGCTTCCTCATTCATTATCACTGTCCAGAAATCTCTTTACTCCAATTGGGCTTGCATATGCCCATGCAGCAGAGTAAAAAGAACTGATTTCCTTCTGTGAACAGACAGCTTGCTAGAAATCCTATGGCTAAACCTAGGTAATTAGATCTGTCTGAAATTTAAGTGGAATCCCGGAGAAAGTGCTTTCTTTGCACTGTTACTGATATGGTTCATATGACCTAACCACTTGTGAATCTCTGTGGCTTTTCCACCTGGGTTAACACATTCAAAAAGTGTTGTTAAAACAGAATGGGAATTATAGTTAAAACTCTAGGCAATTTGCTCAACAGTCAGCTGAAATTTGTTGCAACATTTCTCTCCCTGATCTCATTCCCTGCCCTGCCCCTTCATCCATTCTCATTTTACAAAATTGAACAAAGACGGTGTATAAGCAAAGCCTAGAATCACAAAGGAGAAAGGTTTGCTTATAGTTCTGGAGACAACACTAGGAAAAATAATACCTTTTTTTGCTTTCCTGAGGAGAAAGTTACCAGCACAGTACTTTACCCCACAGGAGCTCATTAATGGCCTTGGACTTCAGTTAAAAGAATTTCTCCCAGCCATTTACAGAAACAATCTCCTATAACTGAAAGCTAATTTAAAAACATATCTATGCAGGAACATAATAATTGATTAGAGATCAAAATGCTACAATCTATTTCAAGTGTAAATAAAAAACCTAGAAAGAGTTAATTAAAAGCAGGTTTTCATGGCCCTTTATGGATGTTCCAAAGTTTCACCAGACTTTTTAGTTTTAGAAGGTTACTTGATGCTTGTTTCTATTCTGGTTAACACTGGTAAAGACACCTTTGGAGAGCTGCACTCAGGTCAGGGACCCCAGGCCAGGGACCTTCCAGTAAAAGGTAGTACAGCAGGGCTGATATTTGGAGCTGCCATCTTCTGCCTGGTAGGAGCAGAGTGTGTCCCAGCTGTGTATAAATACTGCCACTGAGCATATCTATGCCATGCATTTATGCTGCACCTCTTATGGACATTTTAAATTAAACCCTTCCCATTGCCCTTTCTAGACTTTTTTGCTTTCTGTAAAGGAATCTATTATTCTCAGAGGCAGAACAATACATGTTATACATCAGAAAATAAACATGAAGTTGCTTCATGAGTAAGCATGAAATATGCCTTCAATCCTGTTAAAATAATAAAAAGCACCAGTTAAATCCTGGGGGAAATAAATAAATAAATAAATCTGTTAAAAAAAAAAAAAGAAAGAACGAACTTAAAGAAATTGTGAAAGCTTATTCTCTCTTAATCTAGATGATAGAACAGTTACTGTAGAAATTATGACATTATCAGTTACATACAGCCAACAAAACAAACAATGTAGCAAGTAAGATAAAAGGGGGTGGGGGGGAAAGGAAAAAAAAGTTCTTCTTAATTCAAAATAGACCCTTCAATCATGTCTTCCTATTTGTTCAGAAATCTATAGCATTAGGATATCCACTATCTGTCATGAGACCTTCTATGCAGACCATACACAATCCATTTACCAGAAACTGACATCCCTTTCTTTCTTTTTCTGAAATGCACAATGTAGCATAGATTTTCCAAGAGCAGTAATTAAATTCTTTTCCAAGTTCACTAGCCGCATTGTCAACAACTGTAGATCTAGCCAATTCAATGTGTTTGAATCAGGATTAAGTTTGCTATTAAATTACTTCCAAAAACTCTTAAATTTTACTTTCCTCTTCCAAAAATTCTGAAAGCATAATCTTTTTCAGAAATGAGATAATCTGCTTCTTTTAACAGAGGAAACGAAAAGCATCATGAATCAAATCACATTTTACTTTCATTTGAGCAGAATTACTGAGTTCCCAGGACAAACCAAGAGAATGAGTACTCTTGACCTATTTTGGTTTTGAGAAGATTATTTTAAGTTACATGAGCTGTCTGAGTACATTTCTGCAAGAATAAATACACTTGCACTCAGGAAAACATGATTCACAAAGAAAGTGAATGGAGGAAATAAATACACAAATCAAAGTCACATACTCTTTCCCATTCCAACGAAGCTTACATTCCCAAAACTGTTTTATAAAGCATAAAAATCATGCAGGCATTCCATTTTTTAGCTTTAGTTATTTATTCATTTATTTTTTTCCAGAGACTAAGTCTTAGGCAAAAGCAGCACCAATTTAATTCCTGAGAGCTAGCATTTCTATCATCTCTAGAGAAAGAAACCTGCCATATCAAGAACAAGAATCTTCTCACTTGCCTGAAGAGTGCAGAATTACACAGCAGTTGTGTCAAACACGGAAGATGAAGGATAGCTCAACAGGGAAATACAGACAGGTGTCACATCCATATCAGAAGAATCTCTGATCAATTAGCTATCTCACTTTCAAAATGAAAAACGCCTGAAAACAATATATATGCCTGACTCCTCATTCCCTCAAGAGAAAATTACCCTCAGTCACTCTATTTAAAAATAAACTGTCCACATTTTCATAACAGAAAACCATACTAAAATATCACTAATTTAATTTGCCACATTATTAGCAATTATTAACTTTATATTTGAATATGCACACACTAAATAACTCAGGTTATTCAGAAGTATTATGTTCTTAAATTTTGTGAAATGTGAATGTTTTCAGCATATGGCATTTGAATTGCCCTGGATTTATTTTATAACAAGTGATCCTACAACTTTCACTAAAACACTAACAGAGAAACTTCCTTAGTGCTTGTTGTATTCATAGCTAAAAGATCATTGCAATAGGATAACACTAGTCTTCTGTATACAAATAAAAAAATGAATATTTTAAAAATAATTATGCCAATTTCATAGTCAAAGTTGGTTTAAATTAAGCATGATTTACCTAGATATTTTGATATTTTCAGTTGTCACTGAAGAGATAGCATGCATTACAGACATACAATCCATGGAAAAATCCACGTGCTATGTATTACAGGACAGGTATCTGAGAGCAACTGAATAGGAAAAGCAGCAGTGTGTTTTCAGAACTGCTTTCCTCCTCCATTCTATATGACCATAAACATTAGTTCTGTACATCACCTCTTACATCACCTGCAAGAGACTATGCTTCCACCCATGCGATACTCTAAATGGATGAAACAGTTTTCTTCACTCTGCATTACCCACTTTGGGCATGCAGTTTCCATCAAATGCACATATTTAATTTCAAAAGAGAGCTTTAAATTATCTGCATTTTAAAACAGGATACACATACATAGTTGTGCATTAGAATGTTAGACTTAGTAAAGAAACAAATTCCTACCTTATCAGGTCCAAATTGAAAAGTTCCAGCAGGTTTCACCTATCCAGAATGCTACTGTAGGAATGAGATGAAAATCCTTTTCTTCACATAGATACTTATGATGCTGAATTAGCTTTGCGAGCTGACAACTGCTCAGTAATACTGTTCACCTCCAGCTGGTAGCAACAGCTCCGTGCAAATATCACTTGACTACTGCTGTGAACTGCAGCTACTCAGAGTGAAAGTGAGACAAGACTTGATACGCGAATATGTTTCAACACTTATTCACAGAGGAAATGACTCAACTATCTGCACATCTTCAAACACTGGAAACTGCTTCCTCCCTCTGCACACAGTGCAGAGGAAGGTGTAAAACAAAGGGTGCTGTCATTTATTTATTAAACGCTGGCATGAACTAAATATGAAAGTTTAACTCCTAAACACTAAATCCTAGATAATTCCTACACTGATATTTTCCATTATTAACTTGTGTGGAAAAATAGTTCATTTAACTAAACTAACACTTTGATTTAATAAATAAACAGAAGTATCTTATGAAAATGAAAGAAAATACATTCTAGTGTATATTTAGTGTGAATATCCTTGATAATTATTTCTGAAGTAAATCCCAGTATATTAGTTTTGAAGGTATTTCAGAAATAATTCAAACAGATCTAAAAGTAATATTCAGATACGACCTGCTATTAATGTCTTACAAAACATGGAAAGGGAAATTACTGTCTTTAAAACTGACATGGTTTTTCCACATTTTGTAGTCAGTTCTACAGATTTAACATCCCTCTATATCAAACTGTTCCTGATCTGAATCATTTCAGGCACTGGCCCTTCTGAATTAAGAACACAGCAGTGAAATTTGCACAATTTGGAAGTGAATTCTCTCTCCCAAACCTCTTCATAGAGAAGCCTCTTGATGCCCCCTCTCAGACTGGTACAGTTTATTCAGGAATATGTCAGTCTAAACCTAAATCCAGTGTATGATTTTGTACAATGAGTTTTAAACTTAATGGATAGCCAGGTAATACATATGAGGCTGCAGCCAAACAAACCAACCACTGCTCCCCTCACGAAGCTATAGGTGGGAGAGGAACACTGAAGTAACTATTGAATTAAAAAATCCATATTGTTCCTGAACAGAAACTTGCTACAAAGGATAAAAAGTCTTGCTGGAATCATCTCACATCAGCCACGCAGTAGTAGTTAGAACTTGTATGTCAGAATATTCACCATCTTCTTACTTTTAGCTTAGTTTTTCAATTCACATTCCATTCCACAATTAACCATTTCTCTTGACATGTAAAAAACACTTCCTAATACCCCATTTTTTATTGTAAATACCCCAATCACTCAAGGAATGAGAATGACTACAGCTTCCAATAGACTTGGATGAGACGTAATATGCTGAAATAATAGCAATTGTAGGAAACAGGGATGACAGAAAGTTCAAGAAGTCATCATTCCTATGACATGAGAAAAGACTGTACATGTGACACCTAGCATATGGCACATAACTGTTCATGTATGTAACACTCCTGAAATCTTCATATCAAGAGCTGATGCCAATCTACATTTTGGCCTGACAATCAGCAAAGAGAAGTAACATAGGAGAATAGCTTAAACCAAAGTAAAATATCCTTTTAGTGCTACAATATCTATTTTTCTTTTGTTGTTAAAATAAAAATCGGTGTGGCTTCATATATCTGCACATGCCCTAGCCCATATCATTCCTTTATACTCCTCTATACTTTTTTGACCACTGGAACAAGTACTTAAATACCACTGCTATCGAGTCCACAAAAAGAAGAGTAACATCTGTCATAACCTTGGTTGCCTCTCCAGAGACCAATGAATTCCTTTTAAAAGGCAGCACATATGTTGTTGTTTTCTTTTAACTGCAATTTCCAAAGAATCTCACTTATTTACATAGAAGAAAATCAAACAACAGAAAACCAAAGTCTACAAAATCAAAAAGAAATTTCAAGCTATACTTTTATCCAAACTATGCCATCTACCACTGCTGACTACCTTCAAAGCAGAAAGCCCTATCTTCTGCAAATTAATACTAGCAGACAGGTTCTAGTATACAGCCAAAATCCACCTAGGAAGAGCCATGCATAGAAGTGGCTTTAAAGATTATCACAGAGTCATTGTATGGTAACACCTCATGACTTATGATGATAAAAGAAAGCACTTTGTTACTCAAAACCACAAAAAAAAAAAAAAAAAAAAAAAAAAAAAAAGTTGAAACAGTGATGCCACTGATGGGGACCCAACCCTGTGACCCTTTGATAAAACAGGCAGACAGAAATCACTAAATTTCTCACCTGAACTGGCAGCTGCTGGTGACCGAGTCCCAGGTATCTCTTCCCTTTCTGATACCACCTGACTCTCTCCTATAGCCAAGTCATCCAGTCAGCCATCTATCTCCCAGATGCACGACTTCTTCCAAAGACACCAATAAGCACCAGAGTGGAGAAGTAAATGAGTATTGACTGTCTTTTGTGCTGAAATGAATACTTGGAGAAAAACATTTTATATTGAATACCTTATTAAACAGCAGTGTGAATCTCCCACAGGGATGTGATAAAGTCTTTCTCACACTCGTTTTTTATAATTTCTGAATGTACCTCTTTCCTTAGTTTCTGAAAGCACATGATGTGTTGTTACACTAACAAACATTTTGAAATTTTGGTACTATGCAACAGAGGATGAGAAGTCTGTTATCTGGAAGGCAAAGCAGGTCTCTCTAGTTGTTTGCTATGAGAAATCAGAGAGCAAACAGTATATCTGAGACACTGACTAAAGCATTTTCAGAATGTATGATTTCTGCTGAATCTCACATGTCAATAAACACAGATCACTTTCTAAATGAAGTCCATAAATTTCAGTTACATGTCAGGGAGCAGAGCAGACTCTGTCTCTTGTGCCCACCACAGACACACAGTCTAACTGAAACCCCAGTGTTTTGCACTTTACATGCCCTTGTGCCACTCAGTCAGTAAAAAAGTTGTAATTACTGACAATGTTTCAGCCTACCTACCCTTCATGGGTGTGCCCATGAAGACACTTGTTGTTGTTGTTGTTAGTGGATATACAATCCCATGGCACACACAGACATGAAGCAGTGGAACATATTTCAGTTAATACTTAGGCAACAGTACCACTATTTCTCTTCAGAAACATTACAGCATCATGATCAGTGATAAGTTTTCAAGTGCATGGTGAACCATTCAAAAGGAAAATACCATTCACAATAAATTTTTAATGTCTCTTCATCATTTAGGGTTTTAAATTAAGGTAGAAATAATGAAATATTGTACCAATACTAAAGAGAGCTAAGGGGAAAATCTTTATCTGTTGATGAAAAGACAGCAAATGTAACACTGTAAGAACATCTAATCAGAAGGATACAAGCTTGTCCCAGCCAATACTGAACTGTGAAGCAAAGTATTTCTTTCAACCCAAGAACTCTATTTAGAACATGATATATTTTTTTCTTAATTTCATTGCATGCAGATGCTGTCACTGATGATGAATGTCCAAGCTCCTACAGGCAATTTCAGCATCTCCTGAATGTGCAAGAGTTGCTCGTGTGCAGTAGTTTTTCAGGCTACATGGCCTCAGGCATGGAGTGTATCTTCCTTTGTTCACTGTTTGGGGGCATTACATTTATAGCTAGAAACAGAGTAACCATACCCATTAATCAGTTAAGTCATTAATTAGTTAAGTCAGTTAATGGTACCAAAACTATGATGCAGCTTCTATGAATAATTTGTGCCAACTGAATTACTAAAATAAATTTCTCTATACCTTGACTAATGCCCCAAGAGTTTTCCTCTGCCTAGTAACAGCACTTTTCATCTACATTTCTTATTACTTGCATCTAGCCACATGAATTAATTATTCCTCCAAATGCAATCAAATACAAATTCCTCAGATACCACATTCTATTCTGAAATAAACTAACAAAAATAACATAAAGTAACTACCAAGTTACTGACTGTGTATGCCTTTAACCTTACACCTGTAAAACACTAAGCAGTATGTTAGTACCAGCTGGAAATAAAACTGAAAACAGTTATTCTTTGCTATGATTTGTCTGGGACTGCTCACTGTAAGCACACTTGTCCAAAACGTAGCCATGAGACTGCAGCTTTGAGAATATCAAGACTGGTTTTTCACACTTGTATGTGCATTACACAAGAAAACACTGGCAAACCAGGAAAAAAAAAAACATAAAACCCAGGGACCAGAACTCTCCTTCTAAGAGTTTCAAAACAAAACTCCTGCAGAAGGGATTTCTCTAGAGACAGATGCAGCAATTCTGCAAGAGATACTTAAGCTCATCCAGGAAATGTCTAGGGAAAACCCCATCTATCAAACAGACTTCTGGAATTAAACTTTACAGTTATCCAAACTGTGACTTAACAGTGTTACTTTACTAGCAAATAGAGAGTGAAAACACTTCTCTCAGTATGCCATCAGCAAGGGAGTAGCCTGGGGCAGACCTCTACAAGAACCTGTCCATCAGTATTTAAAAGCAGAAGATACAGACAATTTTGAACAACCACATATGAGGAAGGGCTGGTAAAACTGCTGAACGTTGGCACTGCCCTGTGCCAGCACATTAGGAAGAGAGCACAGATTCTCTGAACCGCTGCAATAAGCAGATATAAACAGTAGCCCACACAACATTCAAGCTGACAGTAAATCTTTAAAGATCAAACTTTAAAGATCTGAAAGATTTAAACTTTTAGTTGTTTTTACCAATGTCAAGTTTTCAACTGTTGCCTAATTCTCTGTGATATACAAATTCCTAAAGACATCAGTACTGCCACAGGCAAGCAGCTTTACCTTACCTGATTCAGTGTGGGAGCTGGCAGTCACTTGCTCTATAGTAATCTGAAAAAGAATATCTACCAGTTCAGTGCCAGATGCATGGAACCCAAAACTTTGCAAAGGATACTTTAATCTTTCTGCCACATTTTTTGTTTACAGGTGTGTTCTCCTTTCACCTTTTAAACAGGGCTTCAACCTTAGACCAATAAATTGCAAACAGAAAGATGTCTGTTTCCAAGGAGCTCCTTTAAAAGCCTGCATTTATTTTGTTTCAACAAAATTTCAGAGGATTGTATTACTCACTTAGTTAATGAAAACATTTATTTTGTCAAGGCATTTCATTTCCCATATCTTTAAAAACTAGAAGTGTTAACAGTATGTTCTAAATGACAACATCCAAATCTACCTGACAGCCAGCTACAAGGAGTTGACTGGCACGCTGGATAAGGGAAAGGCAGCAGACATTCATCTTTACATTACAAAGGTTTTCAGCACCATCTCCCATACTATCCTCATAAACAAGCTTGTGAAATACAGACCCCTTAATCAGATGGAGAGGTTGTCTGAAGGTTGGCCAGACTGCTGGGCTGGGTATGATGTGACAGTAGCACGAAGTCCAGCTGCACATCCATCATTAGCAGAGCACTCCAACAGGCAGTGCTGGAGGAGTAAAGAAGGCAGAGCCTGACTCTTCTCTGTGATGCCCATGACCAGACAGGAGGGAATGGGCACAAAAACTCTATTTGAACACAAGAAAAAAAGGGTTTTTACTCACAGGGTGGTCAAACACCGTCAGACATTTCTCTGAGAGGCTATGGAGACTATTGTTGGAGACATTCAAAACCTAACTGTGCAGTACAAGCAACTGGCTCAAGGTGCTCTGAGAACAATGGACTGGGTGATCCCATGATGACATCCTGGGCAGCCTCGGGGTCTTGGTGATGCTGCAGAAACCTCTGCATTTTGTCTGAAGACAAAGAGGTAAGAGCCATTTCTTTGATCAGAATCAAACTTTTTTTCTGCACCCTTCAAGTTTATAGTCGTCATGTCTTTCAATGAAGTCATTACTGATACTAAATTAACTAAAGAAATCATATAATATAGGTCTATTTTCAAGAAAGAAAGTAACTAAAAAGACAGAAAAAGGTAGTAGCTGGTCTAGGAAAATGGATATTAAGAAATAACATATAAATTGTCTATTTTAGCTACTCAAATATTTGTTTCTAGATTCACTGCGTACAGATGTTTCATGTACAAACGTGTGCAATAATACAAATTGTATGCATAGAAATGTAATAAACTACATTACTTAGCACACTGATTTCCCAAGTACATTAATCATTTAATGACTGCTTTGATAAAGTAACATGATAATGCATTTTCTTGCTCCATGTGGTATTCTAAAATGCTTCATTACAGAACAGACTTAGGCACCAAAATGCTCACCAGGAGTAGGGATACACAGAGTTCCTTCACTCATCACGATGCTCATACTGAAAAGCATATTAATAGAGTATATTTAGTGGAGGCTGAACAAACCGTGAGCTTCTGCTATGAATTTGCATAATTTTGTAAAGATGTCCATTGTTTTACTTTTGGATTCCAAAATCTGTAGAATTATTCCAGCAGAAGCTCTGGTCAGCCTACCACATTTTGCTGTAAATAGGTCTAGTTCAAAGCTGAACTTGGCTATTCAGTAAAGGTGGAAAATTCTATTTTTGGACTATTTCTTGTTTGATTTAGCCTACATTTTGTTTCAGACTTCACTCCAAAAAGTTTTGTCAACTTGACAAATCACTTTTCTAGAATGTGGATTTGAAACACCATCAACTTGAATGCAATTTATTTTTTCTTTACCTCAAGTTTAAGGAACAGTACTTAAGATTTCTCTCCTCTCCACTAAATCTAACCCTTTCATATCTTCAGATAATTTCAAGTGCATGCAGTTCACAGAAGATGAAAGAAAAAAGTAACTGCCTGCTCCTGCTGAAGAGCAAAATAAAAATTTGCTTGAACTTCAAAATTTGTAGCTGATGTCAACATAAACATATTATAGAAATTAACTGTAATAACAGTCAACATGTCCTAACTTAAGCAACACCAGAGAGTACTGAAACCTCTTCTTTATCCTCTTTTCCCAGGGAAACCAGCAGGAAAAAAAAAGAAAGTCCTGGTGAGTCACACAAATACAAGATGCATTTAAAATTTAGATCCAAAGAAGCCTGTGATGACAGCTAATGGAGTTCTACTTATTTATTTATCTTCTAAAGAATAAATTTATTTATACTCAGTTAGGAATTCAGTTTCATTGCACATTCATGATGGAAGATAATACCCAGAATATTTATTTCAATTACTTTTTCCTTCTTTCTCTCCCCCCTCTCTCCTACCTTTACATAGCTCATACGCAAGCTGGAATAGATAGTTCTTTTCACATCTTCACACAAATGGGCTAAGGTATCTTTTATAAATTGAAATATCTGGCAGCATTAATAAAGAAATCACACCCTCCCTGCCCCTTCATTTTCTCTGCCCTCTGACAGAATACTTCTGATGTAAATGCATTTGATACTTTTAACCTTAACATGATTTCTCCTCCTTTTGCTTACCCTAACATTTCACAGTTCCTCATACTAATTTCATCTATTGTGGGGAAATTACAGCTTTCTTTCCACAATTTAAGAGCTGCTCAACATTTTGCAGTCAGATTTGACAGTCAGACCCATAGGTTTTTGCTTGTTAGCACAAATCGTGGGTTTTTCCCCCGAAGAAGACTCAAGAAAGAGTTTGCCCATAATAAGTTTAGCAGAAGGCACAGATAGCATTCCACAACACAAACTCACACCAACTCCTCACTCATCTTTTATTAAGAAGTACATACTTTAAAGTTCTAGTTCTGATTCTGTCACCTTTCAAATTAATTTCTCAGCTCAGCTAAGTACAAAAAAAACCAACAAAACAACTGGAAATTCTCAATAAAGAGTTGCTGATTACTCATGGGATAGCAACTCCCAGTAAACAATAAAATCCTAAATCAGGCACTCATTTAGACTTTATTGTTGCATTTAGAAATACCGTTACTAAATAAGAAATTATCATCTAAATGGAAATTCTAGTCTAAAAATAGTCTAGGATAGTATTGATTCTCCATTTTAAAACTTCTGATTTTGAAATGCATCAACACTTTATAACCCAACTTAAACTTCCATTATCTGATGGAATTATTTTCCTGAAGTATAACAAACATTACTGCTGAATGTCCAGTTAAGATGTGAATTGACATGTGTTACAACAGATGTTCAGTTAAGTCAAAATTCAAAACCAAGAGAGAAGGAAGCTCATGGAGCAGCATGACAAAGGTCACTTCTACTTCAAAGGAGCCATACTGAAAGAAAGAAGAACTAAGTTGAACCGAAATAGCTTGAATTCATGCTAAAGCAACTGAAGTCATTTTTCTTGAGAAGCTGTACAAACTCACATAGCTCATCTTGTAAAAAAACCTGTGTTTATGAACTGAATTGATTATAAACTTAGAACAGCTGTGTTTCCCAATGAAACAAATGCCTGAGTACCAATATCTCATTAAGGTAAGGATACCCTTTTGTAGCCTCTGACTTTATAAATGCTTACTTTGCCCTTTACGCTGACACAGTTTTCCTCAATACATCAAAGATAAGGTCACCATGAAAGTGCTGCAGTCAAGCTTCAGGACTTTCCCTTCTTTCCCTTTACAACAGCCACAGTAAAGAGGATGGAAGGCTGCGACATGGCAAAGGAAGGACATTTTAAAAACAACCACAACAACTTTAAAAGAATACAAAATTTATAAAGATATTTCCTCCAAATCAGTTTGGCAACTTGTATAAATTTTGCATTCAAGCATCTCCTTACATAAGTGTAACTTCAACCACAGGAGGTCATTCTAAATAATACTGTATTGCATGTGGGTAAAAGATATGATAGTTGACACTTTTTCTCTGAGTGTGGATTAAAGGAAGGGCTGTCATTTTTTCTCTTTTTCAAAGAGCTAAGACATCCACTTTTAGAAACAGTGCTAGGCTGTCAAGTCCAAGAGCACCCCACTAACACCCAAATTCTCAGCCTGGGGAGGTGCAGATGTAAGAATTTTTGGTGAATCTCTCATCTAGAAAATATAAATAATGAGATGTTAATATCAAGTACTAGTCTAGTACTACATGCTACACTGGTGTTATACAGGTAGCCTAAATGCACAAATCCTTCTGCTTTCTGGTATTGGGCCAGGCTGCAATTATTCTCAGAAAGCTTTCAAATGCCTGTGAAACATCAAATCTGACTATGTGTATACTTTATTTATTGTTACCAAGATTCAGTATCAGAAAGCTTAATCTTTTGTCAATTATCACCCTTCAGTGAAGTTCTACATAGTTACTCTCAGATAGTATGAAAAATTTAAGTGCAAAAATGTAAACCTATCTCATCATAAAAAGGTGCTTTTGTGTGTGCCAAGTCTTATGCTTAAATGAATGAGCATCTTCTCATGCTACGAGCCTGCATACTTTTTATTTTCCAAGATTTTCTCTATGCTTATCTGCAAGCGTTTTCCTTCATTTCCATAATGATTTTTTTCCAAACAATCAGAGCAGAATTTATTATGAGCTCCAGGGAAAGACTGGACCCAAGAGGTTTCAATAATTGAACAGATTGAGCAAAGCTTTGATTGGCTAAGATAGTCATTTACCGGTCTGGAAATATGAAAAAGAGTTCCCATTCTAATGAGACAAAATGCATTTATAAGGCCTCTTCCCATATCTGTGCTAAATTCACAGCACTTCTGTAAATACAAATACTCAAGATAAACTGCTCAAGACATCAATAACTGAAATGCAACAAATGAAATAGCTACTTCAGTGCTTTTTAAAGCAGTCACTGCATGATATAGTACTTTTATTCACTGGAACACTGCAGACATTCTATAAGAGATTAGAGCACAAACTCTCATCGCCTTTTTCAGTGTACTGTAAAGGCATAATAGTAATAGGCTGCATTTTAATTTGCTCGTTGTAAGCATAAAGGGCACAGAATTTCTGCAAACAATCACAGAAAGTAAGGTTGAAGCAGCTTCTTGCTTAAGTTTAAATCTTACCACCGTACCAATTATTCACTTTTTTTTTTTTTTTCCCTGAATATATACATGCATATAAACAGAACTGAATATTCTATTTGGAAAGAAAACACTAAGAAAGAAGACTACACACAAAAGGGCCAGCACAGGCAGTGTTCTGTGGTCAGATTGAAAACTTATATTTATGTTGGAAAAAGATGAGATTTTGTTTGAGAAACAAATCAAGCATTTTCTTCACTAACAAGTGGAAAAGCCAAATGTTGGTGAAGAGTTCAATAAACCCATTCCTGCTTTTGTTTTAATCTGTTCCCTCCAGCTTTCAATTTCAGTCATGGAAGAGAAGACTAGAAGTGAAGATTACCTTCAGGAAGATATGTAATTTGATCAATGAATAAGAGAATCATTCTTCATCTCTTGCATTATTTTTTTCTGTCTTATTCTGATTTGAAGTCTAATGTCTACAGAATGAGATCAGTTCTACTTAGCTTGGTACAATGGGAAATAATAAGAATTATGAATAATGTGGTGTGACCATGGGTAGGTAACTGAAAAATGTGACTAAATTAAGTACTTCATAATTGCATTTGGCTTTCTGTCAAAAAATCACTTGCCCCCACATAAAATTTGTCATTGTTGAAAGACGTGAGAGAACAGCAAATTTTTAATGAAGAAAATAGAACTAAAACTATGTAAGTCATAGGGTGCTAGGATTACTTAAAAACACGTGTGAGCTCTTCAGCCAAAGCCAGTGTTGTGCATTCTACCTTTCCATAAAGAACTCAAAAGAAATATGAACATGTGTCTTAAAATATTTTTACTGAATCAAGATATTCCTGGAAATAAATCTCATAGTAAGCATTTATTGCCACTAACAATATTTTGTTATAACTTCCATTCAAATCTTCTTGTTAACACTCCATTAGGGCTAACTGAACAAAACTAACAGAACTGCTATTATTTATCTCTTCTTTAAGACATGAAAGTCACACTTTATTACCTACCATTTTCTACCAGTAATAACCATATTAATTTTCTGTAATCTCTTTTTATTTATACAAAATGTCATTTCTGTACATAAAGTAATCCAAACAGAAACCATAAATACATTTATGTAAGTATTACACAAATCTGAAATTTACAACATTTTCAGCAGCCTAAGGATGATGGAGAACTAAGTTTAAGCAAGTGCAGGTTAGGTGCTTAAAGACCAAACTCAAGTCCTTGTTTCAGCTGGGGCTCATGCAAAAATCACTTAACTCAGTCTGACCAGTAGCTGCTGAGATGCACAAGAGAAAATAAATATGCTAATAGTCTTGAGCTTCTATTGATTATATCTAGGTAAACTAAATTGACAGTGTTTTTATGATATTTAGTTTTACAAAAATAATAATTACCATTTGTGATCTCTTTACATTCTTCTAGCAGTACAATTTTGTTGGGGAAAAAAATATCACAGCAGTAGGGCAGGTGTACAGCAGTAATTTGCTGCTCAAAGACACAGGTTGAACACTCTATTCAATGCACAAACTGCCACATCTCTCAGGAGTTTGCCACGTAATCCTCACATCAGAATTACATTTCATCTATGAAAAATACCTTATAAACCTATCAATTCAAAATACCAAGATGAGTCATCTCCAGTCTGTTTTGTTTTCAGGCACAAACAATGAATTCCAAACCAGCAAATATACCCTGCAGACAGTATATGCAAGCACTTCATAAAACAAAGGAAAATGATGTCTAAATGCTTCCTAAATAATACACAATCAGAAGCTTCTCAATACAGCCATTAGTCAAGTGAAAAGAACAATCTAGGAGGAGATATTTTTGTCTGCATTCCAAGTAACACTGAGTATTTTCTTGGATAGGAAATTTGATTTTATGCCAAGGTTGTGGCAACAGGCAAGAAAGAGAAGACTGAGGTGTTACAGATGGATGACAACAAAGACAATAAGCAGTTTTGGTCACTGCTTCCAATCTTCAGTCACTTCACCTTAACCTCCTGAAGAGGTCAATCTGTGTATCTGAATAAAAGAATGACAGTCTAGCTTTTCTACACTTTACAGGATGGTTTGGCATAAGCCTGCAGAAAGATGGAAGCTGAGAAACAGTTTCATGTCCTGGAAGTCTGCTTCCCAGTATTCAGTGGCTTTCAAGAAGCAAACTACTTCTAAGAAAAGTCCAATTCATGGCTTGGTTTGGAAGAGATCTCAAAGATCACCTAGTTTCAAGCCCCCTTACTATGGTTAGAATTACCTCCAATAGATTAAGCACTAGGTGTGGCTGCCCAGGGCCCCATACAACCTGGACTTGAATGCCTCCAGGAACAGGGCATCCAAAACCTCTCTGTTCCAACACCTCAATAACCCCTCAGAGAAAAAGTAACAGAATTGTATGTTTACATGACCCCCTGTATGGTCAGACACTGCTCAATCAGGTAATGATTTATTGGAGATTCTTGTTATATGTTTAAGTAACCAAAGCAGACAGATCCCAATATAGTATTACCAAACTGAGCAGCATCTGATCTTAGAGAAGGGACTTTGTTGCTAGCTTTATGGTAATGAATCACAATGTTACAACAAATTGTCCAGTTTTTGAAATACAGAAAAAAATAAGCTGCAAGCTTCTAAGTATTAGTAATTAACATGACAGTAGCCTTGTAAATTTAAGAGGAAGGTTTACATTCTGGGGTTTCCTGGGTTCATTAAGGACCCTGAGAGACTAAGTTAATCATAGTTCTGTGACACACAGCAGCCCTGCTATAGGAAGAAGTCTTCCAGAAAAGTTCAGTCAGGAGAAGAACCTATCAGTAACACGAAGAAAAAAAGTCAATGAAAGACTTTTTTATTCTCCTTGCTCATGGTTTTCTCAAGTTCTGTTGACTGTTGTGTCTGTAAGGTAGAATACATTGTACTGCCATGGTATTTTTGCTCGGTGCTCAGTGATGGCACTTGGTGGACCTCAGCGACCACAGAATCACAGAATGACCCGGGTTGGGAGGGACCTCAAGGGCACAATTCTGTTCTCAGGTCTGTTCATCTCCTCCCAAGGTCAGACTCATTCAACTCTGACAATCCAGAATTTTGTGAACTGTCCAAACCCCAGCTCCAAAATGCAGATTTCCATATCAAAACACAAAGAATATACTTCAAGACACTACATCTTTGACCAAAGAACACACAATAACATCCATCCATCCATCAGTTTGAACCCAAAGCATACAAGCTCTCTTCTTCTGTGTACACTCTGAAAGTTCCTTGTACATCACATGCATTTCTTAATGGTTATCATCTCTTGTTGCAAGCTAAATACTTTCTGACTTGTTAATTAATAAGACTTCCTAAATGAGTATCAGAAACACTATTAAAAATGTACATCAATTCTTCTTAAGTGAAGTATTTATTCCAAGTGAAAGTCAGTAACTGCCTTACTTTCTGACCAAGAGCATCCTAGAAACAATCAGTTGTACCTCTAAGGAACACATAAAGCATAAGAGAGGCAGGACGAGAAATCCAGAAGATTCTCACAACCACATTGTACACAATTGAGATAGTAGGCAAGATGCATATTTCTTTCCCAAATGCAATACAGCGAATTGCTTGTGCTGCCTATTCTGTGTATGGAATATAATTCACTATCAATAATTAAAGATTTTAAAGTTTTAGTTCAATCTTGTATCACTCTCAGAGCACATACACTCACTTTGGTTAGTTTCCATTTCTTTTACTCTATCACTAAAGCACAGAATTCAGAACTCAAACCCAACTGTAAATATTGGAATATTTCTCTTTGTTTCTGGTAATTAGATTTGTCTTAAACAACAAATACTTTGGGCCAAATACGAATACTTGGCGAAAGAAGGCAATGATAGTGCCTTCTAATGGCATACAAACTCTGTGGAGCAGTAGCAGGTAACAAAGAAGAACGGCTCATCCCTTCCAGCAACCAATGACAGCCAAAGTCAAATACAATCTCTATCCAGAGAAATGCTGCTAACCCGTAAATGAGTGTGAAGAACCTGGCTCCACCTCTTATGGTCACTCGGGTGCATTTCTTATGCCTGAGCTCAATGGGTTAGCCAAGTCTTCTCACCTTGTGCTAAACCATTGGTTCTGGCTGTGACCTGGCAATTCTGCTCAGCCTAGAAGACTAACATCTCCCTCTATATTACCTACATAGTTTTATTTCAATTGCTTTAGAAATATTAAAACCTTTATAGACAGAAAATGATCATTTGGAAAATGAATCCCTAATTTATGTTAACAGAATCTTACCGTGTATTCAGTTTGTATCACAGATGGAGCCAGTGCGCATAGCATACAACTTCAATAAAGCACTGTGAATTACTCCACTACTACTATTGTGTAGATTAAAGCAGCTAATGCATGAATAGAAATTCATTAGTTTCATATAATGTTAGGATTACATGGATATGATCATCATTGTACTCTGTAGATAACTAAATGTCCCCTTATGTAAATGCTCAGCTCTGCAGTAAGTTAGGCATAAGCAAACGCCATAGTCTGTGCATGGAGGAGAGGGTCTACTTGAATAAACCTCAAAGAAAATGAGTGATGATACCCTAGGAATAGTTTGCACTGATTTATTTCCACAGAGTGCTACGAAACAACTGTTATTTCAGCAATTAGAAGTGGATATCTCTCACTGTTATTATGCATTAGTGAAATCTTAATTTATTGCACTACCCTGATTTACTCTTAGGGAATAAAAGTCATTACCAAGGCTACCATTACAAGGACTGTTTTGGATTGCTATCCAAGAGACTTGGCAGTCTGGCAGGAAAACATGTCACATTGCAGCAACCTAAATTTTCATAATCTTTTCATACTTATAAACTATGTTAGGAAGTTTGTAAAATATTGTGATTTTTTTTTTTTAATTTGATATCTCTAATACTTACTTCCATTAGGAAGTCTAGACTTTTCTTTCTGTCTATTAGAAAGTACCACAAAATTTCTGTTTCTTGAAAACAGACAACCTAAGTTAAAAAAATAAAGAAATCAGATATGTCAGGGGAGGACTGTGCTGAACTAGGCCTCAAAACTTCATTGCAAAAGTGAGAATGTTTTCTATAAAAAGCAAAGTGAATCACTGATATGCTACTGCCACACAAAGCTTTTAAATAACCAGAATGCTCTATCAATCAAACCAATTCAGATGCATATTGAACACTGGAGCATAAAAAAGAATGTACAACGGCTATTTGATTTTTTAAGTTGTTATTAAGTGATCTTTTCTCCATGTGCGCTAAAATTAAGAGGAAGAATACTGAGTGCCAGAAGCATGTAAGTCAAGATCATGCAAAATCAATGTATGAAACAAGAACATGAAAATATAGCCATAAACCTATGCAAATTCATGACAGTAGACTTAAACACCTCTTCTGAGGCAAACCATAACTACAGTTGCTTACATGTGCACACTTATAATTACTTGATATTATCTTGATCAAATTGTACCAGAAATATCTCAAACTTTGTGTCCAGAAAAACTGATTTGTCATGGTAACAGATCTGTTAATTCCTTTGTGGCACTTAACAGAGTTTTTTTTAAAAACAAGACACCCTTGTTAATGATAAACTTCCCAGTGTAATTATTTTTGTTAAATCTAGCCTAAAATATGGGATATTTCAAGAAACTATAGCCAAACTACATCCAAACACTCTTCAGTTCCACCTCAAAATTGTATCATCACAGTGGGTAAGTGTTAATTCATTTGTACCTCTGTCTTAAGAGTGTCACCTTATAAGCCTCTTTTCCCTGTGCTTTGTTCAGACCATAAGTAAGTAAGTCAAATCTTGGCAGTTTTCTAAAAATTCTTCAAGATGTAAGAAAGAAATATACACTAACATACTTAATATTTCTATTAATCTCCAGTCACTCCATTCCTTTGTTGTGTTTTTTTGTTTGTTTGTTTGTTTTTTCTGCTTTCTCCATATAGGTAGAAATGCTTCCCTAACTTTCAGAAAAGCCTACAGAGTAAGAGAAAAGGAAAAGCATGCTTTTGCAGAGTCTTTCTGATTCAGGTAAAAAAGAAGAAACATTATAAGGGAAAAATATTTGTTTCTATAATTGCTTTAAATAATATTTTTTTCTACATGAGTCTTCAAAAAATCAGCAAGAGAAAAAAAATGATAAATTACATTTGTCTTTAAAATAGTCCATTACTGCAGAGTTTAGAGAGCAGTGAATAATCAGTCTTAGACTGAAAATGGCCTAGGGAACAACAGCAAAACAAAACAAAGAAAAAAAAACAAAAAAACACACAAAACAAACAAAAAAAAGGTTTCTTTTTCTAATAGTCTTACTTAAACTCCCAAAACTTCCTCCATAATTTTCCTACATAAGACATCATTATTAAAATTTCAGTGAAAGAAACTCTGGGGGTTTCTTGTACTTGATAACAAATGCTAACTCATATGAGCCTGTCAATACCCACAACAGCAAACACTCTTCTAACTTGCTAAACAGAAGAAAATCTAATGAAGTAACTCCTAAATCATTACTATGCTTCTCTTTCTACCCACACTGCATTTAATGCAGTTATTTTAAGTGTCTATGAAAAACCATGAGCAGAAATCATCAGAATTCAAAATTACTGCCTTTCTTCACCCACACATTGTACCTACACTGTACTTTCTCCACTCATATGAGGACTGACATCGCAGCCAATGTACAGATCCTAGATGTTCTAGCAAAGGCTAGATATTGTTTGATTGGTCACGATACCAAGAGTTATTAAGTATGATGTTCAGCTGCAGTGCCAGCTCAACAAACAGCATCAAAACATATACACAGAGGACCTAATATATCACTTAACATCCTGCAAGTGAAATAAAAAGAGGTAAGTCAATGGAAGACGCTGTAATGAATATCTCAAAAGTCATGCAAGGATGTTAATTCTGCTTCACTAAGGCAAAGATGTTGAGATCCAATAATGCTTTTAAGAAATTCCAAGCTTTTGCCACCACCTGGTCACTGCTTTCGAAACAACTGACAGAGACTCTAGGCAGGTGAAACCAAGAGTATTAAATTGTACCCTCCAAATTTTCATTTTGAAGTGATGAAAGGTGATATCCACACCTAAAAACCTCTAATACTGCACTAATGCCTGAGGCCTACACTGAGGGATCTTCCTACATCTGAAGTGAAAGCACACCATAAATCACAAAGTGGTAGTAATATTCCCATTTATCTCAACCAGAAGCTGGTATGCCGCATCTAGCCTGCTGTGCCTCTGCTTCTGAAGAAGCAAGAATTTTGCACCTTGTTGTTTTCCTTACAGTTATTAAAAGATCACAAATGATGTTAACACTGATGTTTCCAAACCACTCCTGCAACAATTATTTGTAAATGCTCAGATTCAAGGCAAGCCTTACAAAGTTCAGATGCCAGTGGGAGTTCTGAGAAGTGCCTCAAGTATAAATTGTGAGCTATTTATTGAAGCACATTCATACAGTCAACATTGAAGTGTCTAAGTTATTACAGTTCACAGTTATTTTCAATGAAACTCAGATACTTTCAGTCCTACTATGTAATTAAACCCTCTTAAAAGTTTTATTTCTCTATTCCTTTTTGGTCCTATTTTTATTATTATTATCTTCAATTAATTTTGTACAGCATTTAATGATTCCTCCTCTCCTACACTGGTGAGGCCCCATCTTGACTAGGCAGCCTGGGTATCTATCAACAGACAAGGGGGAACCTCAAATTAAAAACAAGGAGGAATTTTTTTACTCAGAGGGCAGTAGGGCCCTGGCACAGCTGCCCAGAGAAGCAGTGATGCCTTATCCTTGGAGGTACTCAAGGCCAGGCTGGATGGTGCCCTGGACAGATAAGAGCTGGTGGGGGTCAGCCCAACCTACAGCACAAGTTGGGGCTGGGTGGGCTTTGAGGTCCCTTGCTACCCAGGCCATTCTGTGATCCTATGATAATGTTTAGAATTAATTCTACACAGGACTTAAAATCTGCCTCCTGTGAAAGCAGACCTCATAAAAGAAACTGGATAAATTAGAATTAGCATACTGTAGAATTCACCTGTGCAATAGCATAAAGGGAATATAAGGCCTTTGCGATCAAATTTTATCTTTATAATTAGAAAGCATTACACAACATAATTAACTAATTTTACATTTTTCTCCTTTACCTAAATACTTACCTTCTTACATCACAAAAACATGTTTAAATTTTAAAATACTAAACTGCAAATCTTCTCCAGAATTGTCCAAAATTTACAGACAGGACGAGGGACGCACACTGCTTGAATACATTGCCAAAAGGAGAACTATGTGCACTGGCAGATGTCAGAAACAGTTCCCTTCTGCCTCTTTCTGTACATTCCCAGGGGTAATACCATGGTGCCATGGTAATTCTCCAGCCAAACTGTTTCATCTGATAGCAGTAAAACCTGATGTTCTTGCTTTCCAGCCTGAACCACTGTACCCTGCAGTGCTGCAGCGGTGCCACAACAGTCAGAGGTCCTTGCAAGGAGCAGAGCCACCGGAACATAGTCCTGGGTGGCAGGAAGTACCCACCTGGACCCATCCAAAGCTGCAGTCCTCTGGCAAAGCCAGCCCCAAGGCACCCGCAAATGCCCACAGCACCCATGCCAGCAGCAGCTCCCACTGCAGCACTTGACTTCCAGTGGCTGAACTGGCCCAGCCTCCAGGGACAGCCATGCTTCTGTTGAAAGCCACAAATTGCTCATTGAATGAGCCAAATTTAAAATAATGTAAGTATCAGGAGGAGGTAATTACTCAGTGAGGCATCAAGGCTAAGCTCTTCACAACTCTTAATTAGATGCCTCTAAAAATACAAAAATCTCTTGTGAGAACGATATTCAATAGCCCTCCGCTAAAGGTATGGCAGTAGCCTTAATTCAAACAGAATTCAGATCACCAAACCAAACGCAGTGCTATTTACAATGGCTCCACATTTTCTCTAACACTTGATCTTGGTACTGCACAATAACTGATCTTAAAGCTTGTACCAGGCACACAACATTCATTTCACGAAAACCAATCAATAAAGTTGATTGACACTCCCTCAATGGTTTTTAGACAAGAGAATGATTCAGTAGCTAGGATGTTTATAATTCAGAAGTTAAAGTAACTTAATCATCTCTTAATTTCAGAATGTGATTTTGTTATTACATTTCATACAAACTAGCTGTATGGGTCAGCCAAATTCTGCTGCAATTAGAGCTCTGTTTAAAACAATAAAGAAGCCTTTTAAGTGCATTGTTCTTTAAATTAATTGTTTTACCCTAGTGGAATTTTTTAAGAAGAGAACATCACAGCACCCATAACTTTTATCTTTTGGAAAGACATAAGTGGCTAAAAAAAAACCTCTCAAAAACAGCTAATTAGATTTTAGACTTCATTAGAAGCATTAATGGAAAGTGACGGTCAGTGATTTCTTTCTTGTTTACTGCCCATACCTTTCCAACCACCTTCAATGATTATAAAAAGGTCATACTAACATATTACAAGAATTTATAAGTAAAAGTTTTAAAATATATTTTACCATGTATAATTTTCCAATTAACAACTTTCATTAGATGTTTAAAGAGAATTACATTAGTTAAAAGGCAGAAAGTATTATTTAAGAAAGTCTGTCAGAAAAATCTTTTATATTCACTGCTGATTATTCAAAAAGTACAAATTAAATTTAACTTGCAATGAAAACATGAAATCTCCCTAACCCAATTCTTCTGTATGTATTCAGAAATAAGCTTACCTTGTAAATTATACTTCTAATCCATCAAATTCACATGGTAGAGTAGGTATAGTTTCATATTCATTAGGCATTCACTTGCAAAATTGACAACCTGGCACAGTTTGTACTCAGCATAACAGGGCAAGTTAGAATAAAAATTGAATTACAGAGAGAGACAAGTTGATGTTCATGAAGATAAAGAATACTGACAGCACAGCAATAAAAGGACATTCATTTTTTCAATATCTGGCTTAGAACTTACTAAACACATCTATTTTATTTCAGCACTGCTATCCTCAGGATTACATACTGAAATGAAACTCAGTGGTCTTCTTCCACAA
Organism: Coturnix japonica; assembly: GCF_054131305.1. Taxonomy (NCBI): domain Eukaryota; kingdom Metazoa; phylum Chordata; class Aves; order Galliformes; family Phasianidae; genus Coturnix; species Coturnix japonica. The sequence continues at coordinate 15,753,138 of NC_140702.1, read as the reverse complement.
ATATATATGGTGATGGTTGCAGTTCTGGAATGCTTTAATTCAAATAGAGATTTCAGCACATCTGCAGAGTCCTTGGGAACAAAATGCTTGCTTTAGGTCTCACCAATGTACAACAGATTTTACGAATATGCCCCAAAGGAAAGTTCTTTAGTTAGAAGTAAATAGGAAAACAGAAAATGGGAGCAACAATGCAAAGGCTGATGAAAGTGTGCATGAGACAATGTAACCTGCAGACCAGAACTGAACTACTTCTTCAGCCCAACACCTCCAGACTCAAAGAGAACAAATTACTTCTGAATCCAGCCTGGAACAGGCTCTCTTCTCGCAATAAGAAAAGATGAAACAGTAGAAACATCTTTTGTGTGTTGTTGTTCTTCAGAGACATTTCCAAAATTCTCTTTTGGCCTGAACTGATTTTTGAGCCTGTTTGTAAAACAGTATTTGTCTTTTCAGAAACATCAGAGAGCCTTTCGATCACACCTATTTTTGATAGTCACTTTTTCTTGAATTTCTTACAAGGCTTACTTTTTGTGCAGCCTAGCCTATAGTAGAGAACATTCTTTAGCAGAATGGTTGTACTAGATGATCTTCGGAGATCCCTTCCAACTCTCCAAGACCAACTATGCTTATTGTTTACACATTTCCCACCCAGAAAAAGAACATAAAACCAGCATGTGCAATATTGTGGACAAAAAAACTTAAAGGACTACTATACCTATGAAATAATCACATCTATGAAATTAAGTGCATCTTCAGTCTTCTCTAAGTAAGTAATCCCTGACATGCCTTAAGGAGATGTATTTGTTCAAGAAAGGCCAGCATTTCTACTACCAGCTTTCTCATATCAACTCAAAGTCATCATTCTCTGCATTTGAGTATCTTTCGTGTCTCATTGATGTGACACTAAACATTAAAAATGTGAAGAACCACTACACAGGAAACATATTCTGAACCATTTATCTAACTGAAGTTTATGCTAAAGCTTATTCCTGGACAGGATCCGACTCAGAAAACCAAACACACAAACAAAATAAACTTCTCCCAGACACATGCATGAAGAAGGAAGCAAAAACAACAAAAACAAGGGTCATATGTGTAATTTCTCACTCCTGCTCCAAAGTGAGTGTCAGCTTTTCAGTTCTTCTGTTGTATGTTTGTAGTTCAAGGACTGCTCAGCCTGCAGAAATTCTTGAGCTGTTCTGAATAAAAGTGATCCCCTCACAATGGCTTATTTAACAAGCGCCAAATGCAGAATGTATCATCCTCTGGGGTTGCCACACTACCCTCTTCTGTTCAGGCTTTTCATAGACTATCTCCGTGCACATCATCCACATTCCTTGTTGACATTTTTCACTTTCCAACCCACCAAATGAGCTGTCTCTTCAATAAAACTTTCTTGCTTCATTTTTATGGCCTAATTTAATTTCCCACAAGAAAACAGACATATACAAAAGAGAAAACACAATCTGAGCAAAAACTTCCCAGAATATTAAATCCTGCATATTACTTGATCATTTGATTATTTTTCCTTCAAATAAAAAGGGATTTATTCTAATTCATTCCATATAAAAACTCCCTCAATTTTCTCTACCTGAGCAATTTATTCTCTGTATATTCTCCTTATGATTAGACAAGATAATCTGCTGAGATATTCAGGATGAACCCATATAGAAAGTGGAAAGTGGAAAGTAGTAATAAGTATCAACTGACCTCAGAAAAGGGTGAGGAAAGTATTTTCTTTCCACTGCACTTTCATTAATACCTTCAAAAGGTTCATCCCAAATAGCATCTAACAGAGTTCTCAACAGAAACAATAAAAGCTAGTTAATTGTCTAATGAACTTTCTTATTAAAATATAAATAAAATATATTGAGTTAGATATATATTTCTTACATTAATGCAAAGTGAAAGAGATCAGAAAAAAAAGCTGGATTTCAATACCGACACTCTGCATGGCAATGTGCATTACTGTCAACTTCTCTTCATCACAGGACAGTTAACCTTGAACAGAGCAGCACAAAAATACACCTACCATAAAGACATATAACTAACTCAAGCTCTGATCTACATTCTCAAATCTCGTAGTATGCAGGTCCTGTGTTTTTCTCATTTATTCCTTATGGCTAATCTAACAAACAGCTTAAGCCTTCACAGACTATGCAATCAGGCAGATTCTCTGTGTGACACAGCAAAATGAATGTTCTGTTAAAGAGGGACTCTGAGCCACTCAGGATGTTAAGGGCAGACAATGTGAGGAGGGACACAGTGTTCTGTGGCAGGAATCCTGACTTCAGCCGCATAAATGTCCATCCATCAAGCAGCAGAGAAATGAATTTAGTTTACTGTTTTCTATTCCCAAATTTTCAGAAAACGAGAGACAAAGAGTTGGGCAGTAAACCTTGCAAAGAAGTGTAAAGTGACCAACTTTCCACATACCAAAAACATGTGCTTTGGAAGTGCACTTGCATTCTAGACTCTTGTAGAAAATTTGTGGACTTATGAATATTCCCAGTAATCTGTAATAAAATAAAATTTATGGTAGAATTTGCAGTATAAATAAACAGAAAGAAGATGAATTTGAGTTTAGATTTAAATAGGAAGTCTGATTCTTTTCTAAATCAAACTTGATAAATAAAACAGTATTTAAGAAATGGCTTATGATGCACTTCTGGGGTTAGTTTTTAAGTCAGTTTCTTCAGAAGATATTCCAATAAAAAAGCATGTGAATAATTGTAAATATTTCTAACCATCTAGGTTACATAGAGGAGATGACAAAAGTAACTTCATGACAAAAACTGCCAGATCAAGATGCAATACGTGCTTTAAATACAGATGTAATCCTTGTTCCTACTGCCATAACTAAGCAGAGAGTTGTAATAATTTAAATTATAGAGTATCTAAAAGCAATTGTATAATCACAGTGGAGAAAAAATAGCTTTTGTAATAGTATTGATATTGTTTAATTCCTTAATGTGATCTGGAAAATTATGGAAAAGATGAAACTGACAGGAAAAGAAAGGGTCACTGGTCTCAAGAAACAGAACTGTTTAGCAAAAGAGAGGAATAGCTCATGGAACAAAGATAGACAGATGTTTTCTTACTGCTCCGTTCTCAATGTTTGTTCAATCCTTTAAAAAGCAGAGTGTCCTTCATTCTGGATAGATGCTCTGTTCCCTGTTTGCAGGTATTTTCTAATAATCTTACAGAACAATATTCTCATTGTTTCAAGTTTCATACTTGATGATGAGCAGAAGTGACATCTCCATCTTACTTGTTCTACTTACTTCAACTTTATGCTACTGTAAATTCAATTCATTTCACATTTTACATGAATGATAATGCTATTAGGAGAAAAAGAATCACAACAGTAGGTATTGCAGTTTCAGATTAACATAGACAGACAAAGACCTGGTCTGACCCACCAGATCACTGCCTCTCGAAGTGCTGTCCCTAAACCATGTCAGATTTGCTCCTGGCTTCCCTTTACAGATAAAGGGAGAGAAGTGACATGTACAACTTTGGAGGCACCCTCCAGGGGAGAGGAGCAGCCACTCAGAACTGTTCCCCGAGTCAGTGCCATGAAGACAGCAGAGGGCAGCTCCCTAAATGTGCATTGCATCAACAGTGCCCTGCAGCCAGGCAACACAGAGACCACAGGCAGAGCACACCCGTAAGGGAGCCATGGGCCATGAAACACTGAACCTTTCAGTTCTCAGTACTACCTGAACTAATGCAAAGTATGTATGGTGCATGTACCTTCATCTCACTTTATATCTTCCATGTATGTTGAAAGTAATTTTTTTGTGTGTCAAGTACAATAAATCTGTGAGTATTTGCTTTCTCTGTCACCTCCCTCCCCCGTTAAAACATCCAGCAAAGCCTCAGGCCCTCTTAATCATTCAGCAGCAAGTGGGCAATTTTGAAGTAGAAATCTTTCAAATTCTTTTGACAAGTGCTGTAAATGACTACAATGAATCTACTTCGCAGATATGGGAACACAGCTACCTGACCTAAACAAAAGTTTTACAGCTGCATTTACAAAATTTCTGCACCTTATTTACTTATTACATCCTTTATACATGATAAAACCTCTTTGAGTAGCTTGGCAAATTACTGGACAAAAGGTAGCGTAACTGAAATGCAAACATTTTCCACAATTTTCAACCAAAGAAAGGTCTCAAATTTTGAAAAAATAAGCACTTTAACTGGTAGAAAGAAAACTAAAACTGAAGTAATAGCACTGGTTTTGCTACGAAAATATAGCGTTTCAGACAATCAGTCATAATTATCTGTGCCTGTACTAAAACTTAATAGATTAGAATAGCCAAGAGCATCATAAAATTGCATTGTCTATAGCATAACAACAATAAATTAAATAAATAAAAACGGGGGGAAAAACTGCAATGTTAGCTGAAGCTAATATGCTAGAAAGAGAAGCAGCAGGTGTATGGGTACTGGTACATACGCCTGTCCATGGCTGGAGGTACCTACAAAGTATCATTTTCACGCACTGATTTAACAAAGCTAGGCAGAATTTTCATAGAATGCATTGATTTGCAAAAGGGGCCAAATGACAGCCCCTGGAATATCTCTGCTGAGTGACTCCTTCCAGTTATCCAAGTCTGGCAGAACACATCTATTCCATACTTAAAGCTTCTGACACATATTAATACAAATTATGTCCAATTTTTTAAAAAGAGGAAAAGTGTGTTAATAATGCAAGTAACACAAAATGTCTAGGAATTACTCTCATCTTTCTAATGCTTTCTAATGAGCTTTTTAAAACGTTATATGTGACAGGTTCTATTTCTCATTCTTAAAGTCATAGTATTAATAACTAAAAAAAAAAAAAAGAAGTACAAACAAAAAAAAATGGTTCTGAAGGTGTTAAATTACAAAACTGATCTCACAAGCAAGGAAAGATCAAAGTATACTTCAAATATACTGTTCCATATTTACTTACAGATAAATAACATCCCATAGTAGATCAGAAACTATTTTTTCACCAAATTATTTTATTGTCACAGAAATCCTCTGAAGGTGATGTTTTATAGCTTGAATGTTTAGACAACAATGTGCCTTGCAGAATCTCTGTAACAGTACAAGAAACAGTACATATTCTCATTGCTTGCATTTAACTACCTTAACCTTTCTTGTTCATTGTTCTCCTTCTGACCTCCTTTTCTCTTCTTTTCCTAGCTCCTTTCAACAGATAAAGAATACAAAAAGTACCATTTGTAGCACCCAACTCATTCCAAATTGCCTACCTTATATTTAGTATGTGTGTCATGATATCACAAGAAGCAAAGAAATAAAAAAGCACATGATTTTTTGACTAAAGATAGTATAACCAATTTTTGAATGTGTGACTAATTATTAATAGGCCTTCAATTTTTCAATACTGCAAAACCGCATAGTTGCATAACATGCCATATTTTATCACACTGTCACATTACTGCACAATTACCAAGTAAGAATGTGCTTTTAAAATATGTATATACATACACAAATATTACATGTCTCAAAAATAAGTAACTATGACTTACTCAGATTGGTAGTTATAATTAATATGTGATCATAAATGTTTAATTTTTTACAAGTAGGTTTTCATCTTTAGAACTAATACTTGATATTTACACAGTATTGCATTCCAGTTACCGAACAAAACACTTAAATACTTAAATTAAACAGTAATGGTGAGATAGTAAGAATGTCAGTAGCACTGCAGAGACTTGTTACTATGAGAATCATTTGACAGCTCTCAGAAAATGCTATAAAGTCTCTGTTAGCAGAAATCATATGTGCACAGCTCCATTACTTGGGCTCCTATTAATGAGCTACTTATTGAAATAAATCAGTTTTATTTCTTATCTTGCGCCAAAAAGAATCATGAGCTATTAGTGATAACCCTCAGCTGAGAGATTCAGACAGAGGCTAGAAGTTAGAAAACTGACTGTTGACCTACAAGAGCATATTAATTTTTGAATAACATACTTATCCAGATGCACCCAGGAATACAATATTTTGTCTCTTTATATGAAAAATAAATAAATATATAATGGGTTTCTAACAGATAAGATTACTTACTGGAGGAAATGTAATATAGCATGCTCAGATGTTCTACTCACTTGAAGACTCATGCTATCTTTAGTGTCTGATCCTGGTAAACTATGTTTATCCAACCAGACTAATGCTTTCTAATTTCTAGCATAAATCTACCTTCTTCCAGTTTAAAGTGATTTCCCCTCATTGTGTTGCTACACGTCCTTATAAAAAGTCCCTCCCCTCATGTAGACCTTCTTCAGGTACTGGAGAGGCTGCTATGAGGTCCCTCATAGCCTTGTCTTCTCCAGAGCACCAGCCCTCTTAGCCTGTCCCTCAGGGAAGAGTTCCTAATCCTAATCACAGTATCAGCTTTCTTATTAAGGGGTCTCCAACTCACTACAAGCTGTCTGATGTGTCCAGCACATCCTTTTTTATACTGTACCTCTGCAGCTGCATGCAGCAATACTGTAAATTGGGAACAATTGAGCATCAGTCACACACTATGCTGGATGCCCTCTCCATTTAGTAATGGCAATAGTTAAGTGTAAAAAAAAAATAAAATTCTTCCAATCACTGTATCTAAATGAAGATAAGTTTTTGACAAGGTTAGCTCCTCTGGAACTTCCAGTCAACTCCCCATCTTCTCCAAGTTCTTCTCCTTACATTAACATGCAAATATTCAGTATTTCCCATAGTATTAATTCCATCATTGTTTCTCCTTGAACTGTTTTTCACTCTATGAAAGACTAAACTAACTGAGTTTTTTTTTATATATTGATATGCACACACACCCATAAAATATCTTAATGCACAGAAGACTGGTAACAAGTTGATTTTCTACTGAAGAATGTACGAATTTGCCAAATTAGCCCAAGTATTCTGTGACAAATAGTGACATCTCTGAGTATTTCATATTACCTTTCAGCACCATTATTGTAATTCAATAATAGCCTCTACATTACATTAGCTACTCTGAAAGTTCATCTGAACTGTGAAGTGAGTAGAACTGATATTCAAGCTACAATGTTTCCTACCTTTCAATTATGATTGAACACCGCGCAAAGCTCAGCAATGCCACCTAAACAGATAACTGTTTCCAGAACTGGAAGCAAACTGCCCTGCTTTACGTGATAGGTGCAGAAGTCAGGTCTGCTCAAATAGCAGGGATTATTTTGAGGTAATGAAGCAATAAACTAAAGCATGCAGAAGGAGTCTGCAGCTAAAATGATTACAGCCAGATTTACACACAACAGCATACAGACAGGAGCCTGGATTGGAGCCTTGCAAACAGGAACAACAGCTGGAGTCACCTCTGTCCTGCAGCTCACACTGCAGCACAGCACTGCCCCAGAGAGGCATGCAGATTTCTCGCGCTCTATTTATTCATCCCCAGGCTCACTGGAAGCAGACAGAGTGTAAGCAGTCTCCTCTAATTTCAGGACCCCAGTTCCACTAACTAAATACTCTGCAGTAAGACCTTTTGTCTCCCAGAAAATGTATCACAAATCCTATTTGTGCTTCAAAACAGAGTATCACAGAAACACAAACAGATGCCACAATCACTGCAAACAGGATTGTGAAAAAGTACCTGAACAAGCAGAGCACACATTGCTGGCAATAAGCATGAAGAGAACCATTAATAATAATAATAATAATAATAACAACAATGATAATAATTTGATTCAAAACAGCAACGTCTATTTTACCCTTAACAGGCTGAAGAGTTCTGACCTGATTTGGATCTGTGACATCAACAGGGCCTGAGGGAATGGCATGGAGCTGTGCCAGGGGAGGGGCAGCTGGGGGTCAGGGTCAGGAAAAGGGTCTGCACCAGAGGGCGGTGGGCATGCAACCAGCTGCACAGGGCTGTAGGCACAGCCCTGAGCTGCTGGAGTTCAGGGAGTGCTTGGACAGTGCTCTCAGAAACAGGATTTGGATTTTGGGAGATGCTGTACAGAGGCAGGGACTGGATGCAGTGATTCTCATGATTCCCTTCACCTTGGGATATTTTATGATTCTATGAATTTGCCACTTTATTTGAGAAAACTTTGCTTTTCTAGGTTGCCTAGGTTCAGCAGCTGATGTTGAAAGTGCAGCACTCTTATTTTAAACTCATGATTATAATCTCAGATCCTGAAATTCTTTCCTCATTTAAAACACATTGCAGCTGACAGAAATTGAAGCAGAAAATGCTTCCTGTAAAATCCAAAACTGTCAGAAAAACCTTCATTTTAGCTATCTCATTTCTGTCTTTAATGCAGCAAAAGTTGTACTAAATTAAGTACTGCTTTTTTCTACAGTAACTTTAGAGCAGTTTTGAAGTAGCAGTAAGTAATATTTTATTGTCAGGGAGCAATGGAGACTGAAAGTGTCAAGTTAGCTTTCAAAAAAATAGCTCAAAAATGCATTTTCATTGACTCCTTTAGTGAAGATGATGCATAACACCAAGGAATTTTCTCTCTCACAACTGTGAAGTTCTAGCAGTGTTACTACTAGCCTATAAAACCCCACAGCATCTTATTTTAGTCATCTCAAGAAGCATGTGTTATATATTTTTAACAAGTCCTACTGGTTCTATTCCCATGGTTTTTATGCAGACCTTCTGTCAGTAACTGCTGCCTTCCTGCCTATCAGCTCATTACCTTCTTACCCCTCTGCTCTATGTTCTATGTTGAAATGCCTAACACCTGTGATCTACTAGTGGTCAACAAGCATACTGATAAGTTATTCATTTTTAAAATGTTTCTAGGGACGCAGAAATCCACAAGACTGTACCTAAGCAAAAACAGTTACGACAAACCCTGTGAAATCCTCCAAAACCAAGAGTAACAGAGGAACTATATAAAAATTATGCATCAAATTTTAAAGATGGTAGACACTGAAAGAGATTAGGCAACAGACATTCCATGAACAGAAATCTCTCCTGTCAGCATCAGAGAGATGCAAAATGGATGAAGCCACTCCTGAGAAATTCCTTAGTCATATTGAGTGCCTTCTAGGGCAATATCCTTACATACAAAAAAATAGACACTCCATGAAAAAAAGACTGAGTGTGGTCTGATTCCGTAAGGTTCTTGGCACAACAGTAAGAAAAAAAAATATCCAAAAAAGGGCTATTTTCAGATTTTTACATTTCTTTACTTACCCCCTGGATTTCAGAGCCTTACAGAACTACAGATTCTATATTCTGAACGTTCTACAGTGTTCTGTAACCAGCTGGCCTGCCACCATGTCTATCAGATTGTTTCAACAAAACAGATCCTTCTGAGATGCAGAGAGTCTGCTATGCACCTGGAGAAGCTCTTCTCAAATCTAATCACACTAATATGTTCAGAATGAGTTTTCTAGGCATTACATAACAAGAACTAAAGGCAGGGAGTTCTGTCTTCCCAACTGATTGACGTGCTTAGATTTATGTAATGTTGCACAAGGAAGCAAGACACTATCTCCATCTCCCCTGCTCTCAGCATTAGCAGACTTACAGGAAAAAATCAGAGGAGATCATCTTTGCTCTGCCGAGGCACACCTGTTTTCCACCTCATTTTAGGTAAGCTAAGCATACTAAACTTTAAGATTTACTCTGTCTGGCATTTTCTTCAGCTTGTGAAACATTTTTAGGACAACTCAAGGCTCTATTTCTCAGTGTCTTCTTAACAACACAGCTACTGCATGCAATACTCTAATTGTCCTCAGCCATACCTTCCTCAGAAGTAAAATCAACTCTTCTTGCAGTCATGATTTTATAAATCTCAAAGTCACTTCAGCTGACTTGTTACATTAGGCATTCCAGCTGACCTGCTTGCTAGCTAAGACCTGTAGATCCCTTTTATAATATCTCTTTTCCAGTATGCTATATGGCTCTCTCAGAGAAAACATCTACATTCTTTAACCCTCATCATATAAATACCAATTTTGACTGCATTTACAAAATGGTGTTGAGTTGTTTGTATGTTTGTTTGTTTGAGGCTATGGTATAAGGTCACTCCAAGTGCCATCTGTGCTTCTCTGTATCTCTCTGCTGTCTGTCTTATTAACAACAAATGTGTTTACTTTTAGATCATTTAACACAATGTTAAAAGCCTTCAATGGAATGTTTTCAAAATCTTCAGCTGAAATATTTCTGGTTCTGACTATTTTTAACATGAATTTTAACAATATCACAGAGCAAAAAATGTTAAGACATAGTTGTGAAGTATTAGATCAGCTCCTTGTAATGCTGTCCCATACATTAAAGATAAAGGTTAAATTTATATCTTAAGCCTCCCACCCCAGCATAGGATCACTAGCACTGAAAGAAAGGTAATATTGCTACGAACCTGTCACCCTGGGCCTCCTGCAGATAGCACTTCACCAAGCTGATTCAGAGCTGTTTCCATTTGCCACGTGCACACACGCTCTCAAGCGCAGTAGGTGGCAGTGCATGTTATTGCAAGTCCTGATGCAGTAGATGTAAAAAGAGAGAACTGAATCTTGAATTTTAAAATTAAAATTTCAATGACATTTTCAATAGATGTCCCAGGTATAAGCATTAATCATCCCTTTCTTGGCATGCTTCAAACAAAAGTACTAGATCTGTGTCAACAGAAGCATCAGTAACAGACTACATCTACTGACATCTACTGTATTGGAATATACAAGGCTAGTAATATGAAGCCACTAAGTTTCTTTAGCTGTCATTTGAATAACACGTGCCAGAAGAACTGTGAGACAACACTTGGTCTTTGTCAGCATTAATTCTTATATAGATACCTGTTTAAGAATTTAGATTTTTGTGCATTTCAGCAATCACTAGAAAATATAAGCTAAGGCCAGCCAAGTTTAGTTCCCAGACAAAAATAATAAGTTATATTGCTTTGCAAACTTTATATTAGTTAAAATCAATAATGAGAAAATATTCTGAACAGAAAATGTTAAAGGCCATTAATATCAGTTTATGAACTCCTACATACTGCACACATTTTGATGCACTCAAAGAAAAGTTCAGTGCAGCTCTTCACTACAGCTGCCTTGCCCAACCAACAAGTATTTTTCATAATTCAGACAACTAAATCAAGACCTCACAGTGTTGACTATGAATTATTCAATACCTCCCTCCACACAAGCAAAGGTGAGCAAAGGTGCGCACTGACCTACAATGGGTATCCCATGGGTTAGTGTGTGTTCTGCATGAAATGTGATAGGGTACCACACACACAGATTTGTGTTTTTATATGCACATAATAAAAACACCAAACCAGCAATAAAAAAATGCCCCCTCCTGTATAAGCAAGCTGAAGAAAAATAGCCTAGAAACAGAAAGACTAAAATACTGATGAATGTCAGTTTCCCATACAAAAAGGTAAGTTCAAACCTAAATAAATGAATAAATGTGAGCCTCCAGAGCATCTTGTAAAATATGGGGCTGTTAAATGCTAGAATTGTTTCTGGGATTAATACCATCTCACCACATCTCTGACCACACCATTTTCAAATATATTCAGTGAACTGATAATGACAGCATAAATGGGAAACCTGTATCAAAGTATAAGGGAGCACATCAGTACTGCATGTCCCAAAGAAAACAACCAGACGTGAATGAACAACAAATAGCTGGAATTAAACAAGATTTGCTCAGAAAATACAGCAGCAAGTGACTGGGCCAACCAAGAGACCACCAGTATTGCAGTAAAATAACATCATCCAGCCAGAAAATGAAAAACCAAAAATAGCCAACCAAATAAATCTGAATCAATCTGAATCAACAAACCACAGGATGTGAATAGAAAATCATGTTCATTACTGCATAACGCTGGTTATGATGTGTTTCCAAAAAAATTCAGTAATTTAGATCTTCCTGTAGAAATGAAAGACAAAGCATAGCCTTTGAAAGAACCTAAAGTGTGGAACAGTTGCTTAATTGCACTTGCAGAAAATGTGCTTGTTGAATAAGCATGAAAGTAGAAGAAAATTTGCAAGTAAATTTTAAGGACCAGTTAATTTTCATCTATTCCCTCATGTATTTTAAAATAGCTCAGGAGATCTTTCTGTAGGCTTTAACAATGCTATGAATTTATCTAGTAGTCCATTCTGATTTGATACTTCAGTAATCGCTTTGTAGAAAGGTTTCTATCTTTTGTTCAGACATAACTATTTTCATTTTTAGGAAAGAAATAAGGAACAAAGAAGAAAATGTCAGCATTTATACACAGAAAACTTTCAATCTCATGACTACAGTTCCCCTTAACTTTACAAGGCACTCAGCTGCACGTGCAGCTAGGTGGCACTGGTTAGGAAGCACCCACTGTATATCAGTCGCTTCAGATTTCAGTGGATTATTAGGGAACATTTTCTGTCATCTGCTTACCATTAATACTGAAAGAGAAAGCCGTCTACACCAGTAAGAATGAATTATTGGTGCTTATGGCGATATTGCTACAATATGATGATTCTGAAACTGTACAAGTAAAAAGCACTGTCATTCACTCACAAAACACCGATGTAATTACCATTTAACGTGTATAATAACAACAACAAAACAAACAGAACGAACAAAAAAGAACCATCACAAGAGCATTCCCTTGCTAGAAAGGGAGGATGACAGTAACAGAAGAGAATACAGACTGAAATTCCAGTGGCAGCAGTGTAATCATCCAAAGGACTTACAACTGAAGTTTAGTGAATACTATTAGTATTTTGTTGTTCCTCATCAGCCAAAAAACAAACAAACAAACCAACAAACAAAATAAAACCCAACTCAATTGTCTTGTTCTTTTCAGGTAACTAAATGCACATTCCTCTGAATGAGTTTTCAAGAACAGCTATAATGTAAAAAATGAGGTTTTCTCTTTTGAAAAGTACTTGAAAGAATTTCATTTTATTAATGATAATCCTTAAGTGACAGGTAATAAAGAAGAACTATCTCTAATTGCTCAGAGAACTATTTTCTCTTAAATACATCTAGTGAATTTAATTAAACAGATAATTAGGACAAAGAAGCATAACTAATACTTTCTTTCTGAATGATTATGTAAGCGATGCTGTTAAATACAGCTGAAACAATAAGTTTATTCACGTGTATAAGCTTTTCAGAAGACCTAGAGGTATCTGTAAAACATCTCTCATGTTTTACATAACGTAAAGAGGCAACTGAAAAAGCTCTACCTCACATTACTGTTACATCCTGCCCATAGAGTAAGATACTTGCCAAGTAGAAAAAAATGTGTTTGTTTGCTGGATTGAAATATACAGAATCAAAGAATCATAGGGGTTGAAGTGACGTCTGGAGAACATCTTGTCCAGCCCACTGCTAAAGCACTTTCCCTACAGCAGGTCATACAGATAGACATTTAGATGGGTCTTCAAAGTTTTGATTTTGACAAATGAAGATCTGGTTTAAAACCTGTCCACCTAACTTAGTTCCTCCTTCTAAGATCCAGTTTCTGAAAGTCTGCAAGGTGACCTCTACTACCTGTCCTTTGTTTAATATAAGGAGGCCACAGGAAAAAGAGAAGTTCTATTTCCTCTAAGTCTGTCTTGGTTCTTCAAGCTAATGCCCCTACAGAACCAGGGCTAAATAGATTCAGTATGCTCATGAAACACTGTCATTTACATAACACAGTAGCATCACCAATCTGCGCAACACTGAAGAAGTTAGAGGCGAACGGCGGGATATTTCAGTGCTCTTGTGGCATCGTCTATGGCACTTTTTGTTCTTCATCAGTTCCATGATAAAGACTTTCCATTGCTGATTTCACAAAATAAATCTGCATTCAGAGTTTGACATTGTAACAGAAAATATCTAATGAAAACATGAAAAGCAATACAGAGAAGATATGGAGATTTAAATTAGACTCCTCCAAAGTCATATAACTAGAGAGCAGTCCAACTTCAAGCTTCTGTTTTGACAAGGAAGTATACAAATGAAGGCACATCTGGAAAGGCCAGAAATCTCTCAAAGAATAAATCTAAACTTAAGCACAGTCAGTTGTCTAGCTGCCAAGAACACACACTATGAATGTATATCTAAGTCCAGTAATGAGCACATTACAGCCTGCTTCACTGCAGCAAAGACATTGACAGTAATTCTTAATAAGCAAATCAAAATAAGAGGTAATTGAAATGAAATCCCTCCCTTCAAGAAATAAGGTATTGCAATCACACTGTCACTAATCACCAGAAAGCGTGAGAATAGAGACTAAGAGGTACCTCACTATGAGATACTGGAAACCGATAGCTTATGAGAAAAGTCTGTAAGGTTTATGTACCCAAGTTGCACAAACTGTAGAATCATTGTGAACAAAGAATATTCATTTTCCAACAAATAGACTTTTTTGCTTTGTTCTTAGAACCTGGTCAAATATTTGCTCTATTTTTTTATTTTTTTTATTTTTCCAAATTTCTTGACACTTTAAAATGCACATGACAGTGGTATTGCAATAACTAATACATCATATAATCAGTAAGGAATGTATTTAAAAAGACAAAAACTCCTGACTATACCCTTAACATAATACAAGAACAATAGGATAATCATAAACTATCAGACAGCATCTGGAATAGATCTGCTATCAGAAACCAGTTCTGTGGTATACCAGATTATTTTAGAAGTCATTAACACCCACTTGTATATACAGATTCTTGTGGTATTCTCGCACATAAAAAGTTATCACTCTCTTTCTTTAGAAAACTGAATATCAGTGATTCTTTAGAACTCCTCTCATAAATAACTTCTGTTGAAGAATTATTTTGTTTTTATTACACCGCTGCATTAATCTCGAAATAAAGAGAAGTACCTTGACTGTCACTTGAAAGTCTGAAAATGTCCCAGTTGTTATACATAAATCCGCAAATACATGCTACACATTTAAACATCTGAAGGTTTTAAAAATTAATACTTGCTGAAGGATACTAACTAGAGTTTATGTTCAATATAAGTTACGTGTAAAATAAGTTTACAAATGCAAATTCAAGTTTTATCTGAAGCAGCACAGGCATAAGAATATTTGCTTTCAGAAAATGACAGACAAAAATCAAGAATATTCAATGAAATTTGATGTTTTCATTATTTGCATGTTCAGCTGAGATTTGTAATACATCTACAGGGTCTGGGTTCTTCAGAACCCAAAATACTCCTGGGAGCAAAGAAACAAAGGCCTGCTCCTTTTGAGCTTCAGAATACAAATTCTTGTAATCTTCCCTCACATTCTTTAAGCTACGTACCCACTGAGGACATTTATTTTTATGAATAGCCTGAGGTTCAAATCAGAAATTAAACTTCAACTGTGGTTAACCATTCTCATTTAAATAAAGATGATAATTTCCAGACTGTTCCACTCCAGACACCTTATGTTGCAATTTTTTCCTGAACTGAATTTTGGATGATTATAAACTGTGAAGTTCAATTTTTATTATAATATAAACAAGATGCTACAGTTTTGCAAAAGCAGAACAAAGCCTCCTAATCCTTCTCAACACCTGGCAGGTATGCTCTGCCTTTCAATGGCTGCAGCTAGATGTAATACAAATTAGCTATAAAGAAGGTAGCTCAAAAACACAGATGAATTTAGATTCAGCTAAATGAACAGCCAAGAAAAGCTGCAGAAATTCTCATGGTGGTCACCTCTAACCAATGGCCTCCCTGGTGAATTTACAGAAAATGATAGAGAAATTGGTGGTTAATAGTTAACTCATCACCATCACTATGACATGGGTATGTAAAGCATACTATTAACCATAGAAACAGAAACAGGCAGATACAACTTGCTCAGGAGATTTTGATGAACACACCCAAGCTCCCAGCACACAGATCTGCACTCTGCCTACACAGCCCCATCACCAGTTCATAGAACAACCTCACAGTCAGCAGAACCTGCACAAACAAAATCAGTTAATCACATCGCTGGAGATATGCATAATAAGACATAAAAAGACAAAAAAGGTCCTGAAACAACAAGCAGAGGAACTGCTAAGTTAGTTCACATAAATGTTTGAAAAGAAATATTCTACCAGGCCCAGATAGCTCACAGGCTCTGATCAGAAGCACATCACGCAGTTACCTTGCTGTATGTATTCAGAGCATCAGTTCCTCTTAGCAAGCCAATTTCCTTGAAGCATTTTTGCAGAGGACCATGAACATCTACAGAACCACAAGTATTCATCTCCCTTTGCATCACAGCTGCTCCCCTCATGAGCTGGTTCCTTCCATTGTCAGAGCTGCAGCCAGGAGGAGGTTTTTTATATTGTAGGCAGGACAAAACAAGGAGATTAGCTGGAGCCTGCAGAATCAGAATTTACAAATATACACCAAGCACTGTTTGGACAGTGTTTTTTCCTGAGAGCGGAACAAATTCTGCCATTTGCAATCTGTGCAGTGATCAGACTTCTTGATAAATTCTGACTTCTCAACATCAGCAGTGACCTTCACTTATGCTCAGTTTGGCAAGCAAGCGCTGCAGCCCACCTAGAAGAGAGTCTGAAACTCCGGTCACACCACTGGTGCAGAGCTCCTGCACTGCTTCATTCCAGCATCATTAGCTTTTAGTATTTACAGTATTTTAAACATGCGTTATATAAAATACACTAATTTTAAAAAAAAAAAAAAAAAAAAAAAAAAAGTTTTTATTTCCAAGCAGTTCATTAAAATCCAAAGATGCAGAATTTGGCAAATAAGAAAATTGTAATTTTCTGATAAAGCCCACCTTGCTAAGGGCTCTGTCACCTAAGGTACAGACACAGGCATCACCAGGTGAAGGGTTACAGACTGTCACATCTTCATTAAATGGGAGACACTGAGCTCTTCAGGGTAGTTTAGTGTTCTAGATTTTGCTTGATGGCAGACACTGAGCTGAACTGGGTCCTACTGCCACATATTCCAAATAACAGTGCAGGAGGTATTTTAAAAAGCAAAGCATTCTGAAGCTTCAGAAACATGGAGATCATGAATGTAAGAGGCACATGTTTGGGAAAAGTGTTAGTAAACAGGGATTAAATTCACATATCTCAGCTGATACAAATAGGAAACCAGGCAAATAGAAGGACTATTGGAAAGTCTCCGAATTTGGTGAACATCTGGCTTTGTTATGTTTATGTCCCATATTTGCAACAACTCAATAAAGCTTAGGGCACACACTTTTTCCTGTCTCTATGATATCTGGTTTTTCGCTTTTGATCAGTTTCAATCTAATTCTTATTTTATATTTCATAGCATGCAAACAGCTTGAGGCTCTAGGAATAGATCTGCACATGTTTTCAATCTAAATAATTCAACAAGATCAAGTGGTTAAAAATAATAATAATAATAGAAAGACACCACCCTATGCTCTGTGATTTTTAAAATCATTTTTCCTCTTAGGCACAAAAGACAAGAACATACCACACACTTATTTTTAGGAATTTATTTGAAAGCACGGGTTCTCTTTTTTCTATTTCTTCCAGAAATTTAATAATGCATAGTATTGGAAGGTATAGCAGAACATCCTGACCTCATCAAGGACACTATCTGCTTAAAACAAAACAAAAACCTCTTCCTGTTGTCCCTTCAGCAAAAAGAAACCATTCTCTTGCTTTTCCATAAAACTCTTCATTTAGTCTTTCAGCTAGATCTTGAATAGACTGTGGTAGGACAGTCCCATGCCTTTAATTAGGTGTTGTACAACATAAAAAACCAACAACCCTGCAGCATCAGATCAGCAGTCTCATTTGTCAGTGGAGTCAGTTCTGTGGGTTTCTCCTTCTTATTTAAGCATAGGGAAGGCTGACATGAAACTATGAAGGAATTTCACATTTTTCCTTTTGTTTGGAATTTCTCTTCCTATTATCTACCTCCTTCAAATTCTTCAGCACAATCAGAAGGTCTCCTATTTGCAGTGGATTCCTGCAGGTAACAGTATAAATCCTTTCCATTCTAGAATTATTTTTGAACTCCTCTCCATCAGGGGAGTTACTGAGAGCAACTTTGTACTGGAAGAACTGAACATAAAGAGACCCATATTCACAACATAGAAATAATTCATGTCCTGGCTGACAAATTAATTTCTGTTACAAGGAGAGTTTACCCACTTTTGTATGGGACAGATTTTTTTATTTTTCAGTATTACAAACCAAATTCCACTCCCTCATACCTACTTCAGAAAAGAAACAACTCTATGAACATCTCTCTTTGGCCTGCTCCCTGACCCTACAAGCTCCCTCCTGCACACACACTCAGCTCCTATAAGGCTAGTGGTCACAGCAGTCCTTCCCGTGGATTCTGCACTCACTGCTCTCACTGGGCAACCACCACTAGACTACAAACATGATCCTCCTTGGGTCTTCTTTATTTCTCCTCTTTTCCTAAAGAAGATTCTTTTCTAATGAGGAACATCACATACTTTCTTGGGAGCAATGTAGCTTATCAAACCCATTCCAAAGTCAGACTGCATGATCTGGAGCCTCTGCAATTGAGATTAGATGCTTAGCTAAATCCTACTATTTGTAACTTATCATACTAAAGGACAATAAACATCATTAACAGTAACCACAGTCCAGATGAAGCTCAACAGTAGGCAAATGTTGACATGTAACTATGGTGAAGGTGGGCATTTCTAAATTACATTCATTAAAGTATGTAGACTCATGCACTGATACACAGTGATATGAAAAGTTTAAAACTGTTGCCCCAGGATTGAGGACAAAACCAGCACTAGGCACCACTTGCTAGAGCAGGTCCAGGCTGACACAGTCAAGATAGTCTGCTGAATCCATCATCTAAACCTGCAGCTCCCCAACCACGATCTGCTTATAATATGTGAATATGTGAAAGGAGATAAGACATTAAACACATCTCTAGCAGAGAGTTTGACTGCTCCATGCATACCAAAGCAGACAGGCAGGTAATTCCAGTAAAGTTTTTCTTACACATTCTGGCCCAAGAACAGAACGTGCTGCATGCAGGTTGACAAATAAACACTGGCTTGTTTTGCAAAGGTCACCACCGTGAGTTGCTGTAAAATTCTGGCTGTGCACATAGCTCCTAACAAGGCTAAATCTCGCACAGGAACACAAATCTTCTCTTTTGTCCAAATTATCATGAAATGATAAAAGAAAGCTGCTGAAACCAGAGGTGCAACCCTTGAAAACCAGGCTCAATTTTTTGGAACTGGCCTTGGGGGAAAAAAAAAAGAAAAAAAAAAAAAAAAAAAGAAAGAAAGAAAGAAAGAAAAGTTAAGAAAAAGAAAGAAAGGAAAAAGCAGGAAAAAAGCAGAGGCCTGAGGCTAAAAGAAAATGTTCCCGAAGCGCCTGTAAGGAACAGGAGCACACTATGCTCTGGCACCCTGACAGTCACCTAGAAAGGCTTTATTACTTGGCAAACAGGAAAGGGAATACTTTCCACTGCTATCCTCTGTTCCCTTCCATATGTTTCGTGCTAGGAGACTGCTCTGCCTCTTCTCCACTCTTATTCTCCCTACACCTCTGTGCTGCTGCAGGGATTTCCATCAAACAAAATAAAGGTGTGGTTCTGGACCCAGTACTCTTTTTCCATTGCCTTTTGCACCTGTTGACCCTCCAGGTACAAATAAGGTTGGCAGAGGCCTACCAGAGAGCAGGGGCATCTCCAGCCATGCTCCCAGGTTCTGTCAAATGGGTGGAGGACAGAAAACTCTGCTTTGTAGATATCATTCAAGCATGTACATTTATTTTTTTTTTTTTTTTTCTCATGGTATTTCATTGCAGATTTTTGGATTTTCTGCATGAATAAGCTATTTCCTTCTGGTTGGGCTATGCAGATCTATGTCTGCCTTTTCTTAATAGCACCTGCTATTTGCTTAAAATAAATAAAAAAATAAATTATTGACAAGTCACATCTACTTTTGTCTCCCACCTCAATAGCATGTACCTATAAACATGGTTGCCACAACTCTGCAGCTGAAATGAAATGAATAGCCAGAAGTCATCTACAGCCACAGACACTTGAATTACCTGAAAATCCAGGCTGTGTAGTTTTGCCTACTAGAAAAACATGGCATATTCAGATTGCAGTCTGTCAAAGCCAGAAGGGTTCACAAGGATTTTGATTGCTTGTTTTAACAAAGCTCTCACTAGGAAGTGTTCCCATCAAGACCAACAGGTCTGAGAAGAAAAGAAATTAAAACAAATGCACATCATGCACCCAGTTATCAGCAAAACAGAGATTTGCCACAGCTCCATCGCAAAGGAGACTTCTTATTCTCAGCTCCCACTCACGTGTTCAGTTCTGGCAAGCTCTCCACCAGCTAGTTTCTCCCACGTCTGATAAATGCATCTATCTTGTTTTTCCCACGGCAAACAAAACCAACACTGCTAACACCTGCTCACTGTTGGAATTAAGTTTTCTATTTACAATGGCTTCATGTTACAGAAGCAAATGCAAGCACTTTTGACAACCTGCTAACCCATGTATCACGTTCTATTGCAAACACACGCTGACCTCTGACATGGAGTTTGCACTGCTTATTGCCCCCACCCACCAGTACCATTAAGTTCTGAGAGATTCCCTTATTCCTGCCTGCTGGCACAGTCTGGATCACAGCAAGCACCTTTGCCAGCAGTGCTGGAGCTGTGCTGCAGCACCCTTGCCTTCTGGCAACCAAAAGGATCTGCACCAGTCCCAAAACACTCTCCACGGAGCATAGAACGTGGCTTCAGGAGTTAGGGCAAGCCCTCTGTTGCCTTGCTCCCAGCAGCCACCCAGAAACACACATTTGGACATTTGGAAAGCACAGAAGGAAATTGAGGAACCATTCAACTAGCACTTAAACAAACAAGTAAGCTTTCTCAAGGATTAAAAAGACAGTGTTAAACATCACAGAAATATAGTTCTGTGGAGCCTGTTTGAAAGTCAATTTTTCTGCTCAGCAGAAAAGTACAAGATCTGCAGCTGCCAGACAGTGGCACACATACATATTCCACCCAGTGCCCCTCCATGGAAGTCCCATGCTGTTCCTGGACAGAACCCTCTATTTCACACCCCTGACTTGGGGACCCAGCTGCTTTGGGATCTCAGCACCCCACGGAGCTGCCTCCCCATTACACAGCGTTGGTCCTGTCTTCACTTCTTGCTTACACAAAAGGGTAGGCAAGTTACAAGCTCCAAATAAAAGTAATGAAGGTCTGCATGCTGCTTTCAGCTGCCTTACAGCCTGTCTCTTAGTGCATGTACAGAGATAGGATTGCTCCCAGCAACTAATTTGGCAGAATGACTACACTTGCAGGAACAGTAAGGCTGTGTACAAAATTTGGCAACAAGCAAATTCACTCTTCCTTTTGGAGGCCCCAGCATAGGTGTCACAGGAAATTCATGATTGTAACGGCACCAGAGGCCTCTGCCCCATGCCTCCCTGTACAGGAAAATGTCCCTGCAACACTGACCATGCAACCGCTACATCCGCACCCACCTTGCAGAGTAAAGCTGTACGATATGTGTATACATCTGTAACTTTCAGCAGAGCCAGATCTCTCAACTTCATGCTTTGCTGCTTCAAATATCCAGTTTCTGGTTTAGAAGAGAGAATATATTTTTGACCAGTTACCCCGTCAGTGTGCCTGCAGCTGCAGAACTGCAAGTCACCTCTTTGCTTCTTTTCATAGACAGACTGATGGCAGCAAAAGTTAACCCCTTGAATTCATACCACCCACAACATAAAAATAGTTAGGCAAATGAGTCATGTTCATGGATACAATACAAATGGCTTCCATACTCTCCACATACTAATGTGGAGAGCACAGCAGCCCCAGTCAACTGTCACCTTGTAAAGTATGACAATTATTTTTTTATGCTTGAAATAGCGCAGCAACATTTATAGAAAGCAACTACAGCTGGTCCTGTGGCAATTTATGTTACTCTGCACACACAAGCAAGGTATACATGCACATCCACCATACATACACATCCTGCAAAATAACTTCCCTTATAACCAGTGGTCCTGCAGCAAATATAACTTGGGGATTTATAAATCAGGTAATGCTGTTCAAAAGTACTGGCAAAAAACAGTCATGTTTTGTTGAACAAACAGCTTAAATCCAGAAAAAGTAACATGACCTATTCAGCCCCTTCCAGCTGACATGGTCCATTCAGGTATTTATTTTGCTAGTTTGAATTACAATGCATATGATTGTAATGGCCAGCTGGTATCAACTAAAATAAGAAATAAGACATTATTATCTTCTCTTCCACTGTGTGAAAGATCTCTTAGTGTCTGAGAGCATGCTAACCATCTAAACCTTGAAAGGAAGATAGTATACAAATGTTTTGACTCCATAGACACAGTAAGGCCAGTATACAGTGATAAAGATGGTTATAGATGGTTAAATATTTTACATTGTCATGTCTGGAAAAAAAAAAAAAAAAACAACTTAGTTTAAAATTTAGCTTTTTTTTTTTTTTTTTAATAGCATTCCCTTACTGCACTTTCTTTGTAGTTCAGCATTAGTCTGTACTTACATCTGTTAGAAACCTAAGGATCTGTTTCTCCATTAAAAACAGGTAATCCCTAGTCCCACAGATCTATCCCTGAACTTGAAATTTATACAGACATCGGTAACAGAAAAACAAAAACATCACTTTGGATGTGTTTTGAGATATAGAAAACATCCATTTCCATCATCTCTGATCACCACAGATGGGCACAGAAAATATTACACATAGAGAGCTGAGTGCATAGCCAAGCTGCTGATCCTACTTCTGCTGTCCATCAGCTACCTCAGGTTGAAGAGGTGAAGTTGTTTAATTCAGCAACTCTCCCTTCTCACAGATGTACATACTACGCAATTATATATTTCTGATTTGCTGTGGCTTAATAGGTGGCTGTCAGCTCACCTATCTTATCAACTGACCCATGAAAGTGTCCTCATCACAAGTTCATAACAAGTTTATAATAAAATGTGCACTAGTAAGCTCACTGGCTGCAGCTGCGTGTGCACATTTCTCCCTTAACAGCATAACTGCTTGTATATTCACTGTGAATTTTCCATATATTGAAGCAGGGTTTTCTCCTTCACTTACTTCTGTAAAGTATTCCCTGCATTTCCAAGCAAATGGTGTTGCCTTGCTAAAAGATGAGCAAGGCATGATCTACAGGCAGCCACATGCCTTGCTGAAGATGTAAATGCAATAGCAGCACTTAATCAAGTTAAATGATAGATCAGATAAATATTTGCTAGCCAAAAGTGTGAAAAACACAGCTTCAGGGATTGATGATGAGTGCCACATGACAAGGTCAATTATAAACGCATAGGCAAGGAACTGATTTGGATGCAGCTGCATGTCTGTAGCAGAAGCAATCACAGATATACAGAGGCAAGATGACAGCCAAAATTTTTTGTGAAGAGTAACAGTTAGCAGGGCTAGCCTGAGATTATAAGCAAGGACACTACATGTTTGTTATGATCCGACTGTGTCCAGCAAAAATGAATGAATGTAAATTGACAGGGCCTTAACCAAAAAACACCTGACTCATTAGTTATATCTTCAACTAGTCACAAGGCTCCAAACAATAGATAGCTCATCAAGGCTGAGGAAAGGTTAGCTTATATTATATGAATTTTTAAGTTTTTAAAACACTGAAAAGCTGAGACCAGAAATTCCAGCACTTATCTCTCTGGTGCCCACTATTCTGGTTTTGGCAGAGCTTGCTAATTACTTGCTTTCAACTTATGCGTATAGAATAATATAAAAAGTGTGCAATGCCAAGAAGAATAATACATGATATGTACACTTACCCACACATTCACTTGCCTTATTTGCACAGCACTAACTACACAAGGAATTCATCCAGCACAAAGATTAATTACAGGCCACATGAGAAACAGCAGTATTTTCTTTCTGCAAGACTAGCATAAATAAACGCATCCCTCTACCACTCATGATTCCTTGTGGATCACATTATTGTTATGTATAGCTGCACTATAATCTTTGCATTATTTGTAAAATATTTTATTGAGTGATTCATTTTTTCTCTCCATAAATCTCTTGATAAATCAGTTAAATGTGAATAGTCTAGATCTAGTTCCATTTATTTTTCTTTTCTAAATCAGTCATTTCATGTTTTATGATAAATAAACCAAGATAAGCCAGACAGCAGCAAATTCCTAGTTAACAAAAGAATAACCACAAAGAGGCCAATAAACAAATAAACAAAAAAATCAACAGCTACAAAAATTCAGTATCCAACTGACTTGGCTTTTCTCAGATATCTCTAACATAATCATATGCATTAGCTTTCACCGTTATAATCTAACCCTTTGTTACTGGTAGATTATTGATTGCATAAGCAGTTATTACAATCACTGCATCATCTGTAGCTTGGTCTTCAGAATTCATCTGTGGCAGAAAAAGTTCCTGTTAGACTTTACCCTTGATCAGTTTGAACAAATACAGCTTTAACAAGCACTCTACCAGGACACCATTTGAAACTGTTATGTGCCCAGCTTGTGAGGCTGTCACATAGAAGTAAAAACTGGTACATATGCACTATGAAAGCTACAGATCTATACTATAAACTGGGTTTCTTAAAACAGATTCCTTACCCTCTGCCTTCTCCCGAGCTGATTAGCAGAGTAATTTTCTTCACTCCCTGCAAAGCTGGAGATGCTTTCTGTCACCATGCACTGTTCAACAAGCAGGACATGAAAGAATAGATCCTCAGCACTGCTCTCAAATCAGAAACACAGATGCATCAGGGACCTGGATCTGACCTTTGCCACCTCACCAGTGGGGCACAGCAGCAGCTGCACGGACATAGCTGGGCAGGCAGACCTCTTCCATCAGCAGCATAAGACTGTTTTTGGCGTGTTGGCACAGCAAGACATCACAGTGAAGTATCAAACTTTCAGTTTAAAAGGTTTTTGATGTTTTCAAGAAAAGAAAAAACAAAACAAAACTAAACAATGTCTGTTTATTGGAAAAAAAAAATAAATTCTTTTACTTCAGAAGATTCAGGATAAATGAATGTTTCTGAAGTCTAAAAAGCACCAGAATGCATCCAAAACAAAATGTTTGTTTCATGGTTTCTAAGCTTGTAACTGAAAAATGCATGAGTCATCCTTGAAGATTCAACAGTACTCGCAGTACTCTTGAACCCCTGTGCAACACTGCACACAAGATCAATTCCTGGCTGCCATTTTTCTTTCCAGTCAGTTCTTAGAGCACACACAGTGCCTGCAGTGGTTATTGCAAGTCTAAATCAACCTCACAACAGTACAACACTTTTGCACCATTTGTTTCCAGATAACTGCCTTGATATCTGACTGATCTGGTCTTCTGAAAAGCCCTTCTCCTTCATGGCTCAGTTCATATAACACACATCTAAGAAAATATGCAGCACTTTTTCTAACAGCTGGAGACCTGATAATTGCCATCACTCTGGACACAGGGATAGGTGTGCTCCACCTCATCCCTTTACCAGTTTATCTTGAATTCATAAAATGGATAGACAGCAGGTTAGTACTCTCCCCATAAACAGCACCACACAGAAAACGTAAGCTTGTGCAAGAACAACTTCTAAACAATCAGGAAATCTCAAAGTCATTTCTCCTGACCAGCAAGCTGAACACACTACAGGTTTTGGCAGATGCTTCATAGCACTTGTTAGCTCCTCAGCCATCGGGGCCAGCCACTCTGCTGCTTAAAGCAGTCTTGGAAAGTTACAGCTTGACTTTCAGCAGCAGCAGAATGCTGAAAGCAAAGCAGCCACTGCCAGGGCACACAGCTGCCTGTCCATCTTTACACTTCCTTTTTTGCAGACTTGAAGAATGAGGTGTTCATGGCCCTCAGCACTAAGGAATCCCTGCATGTGAGGCAGTCACCACAACTTGGCAGGCTTGATCCCACCACAGTGAAACAGCAGAACTTGAAATCTGAAGTCTTTAAGAAACAATGAAACACACCCACAGGTTAATAGGTGTTTTAAATATGGATATGATCTTATAAAAATAACGACATACTGACAACAGAAATGTTTATAGATGTAATAAGAATTTGTTAATCTTATTTTTAATTAGTTTATTTAATTTTATTTATTTATTAGTCAGAATAGAGGAGTATGCTACTAGAACCATGTTCCACAGAACAGGAGTAAAAAGGTAGTAACAACGGGGTGCTCAGTACCCCCCCCACCCCCCCCACCAGCTACCACTCAGGTATAGACAAGCCTGCAGAGGAGGGAGATCAGTGTGGCCTTCATGCCACCTCCATGGCCTCATCCTTATGGAGCTGTGGAGCCCAAGCCCCATGGGAATGTCCTTTTTGTGACCACAGGAATGTGTGGTGGGGCTGTTTTCATATGTGAAAATGCTTTGGAAAACAAAAACAAAATGCCAGGTGGCTTTCCATCAGACAGCAGTCCGTACTGATGGGAGGACCGTTCGGTGGGATTCCTAGCACCTGAAGAGATGCAAGATTACCTGTGACATCCTTTGGAGTATTACCTGTACTGTGATCTGTGCCATCCTCTACCCAGGATGGCATGGCTACTACAGTACCTCACTGGCAGGTTCTGACTGGTGTGATAACAAGACCACAGCTCTGGGCAGGCAGCGGGGTGTGCCTCACAAGAGGATTTTCCCTCACATACAGGATGCAAACGTTGCTAGTAACTGATTAAAGCTTGTGAGTATATGAAGCACATGAGCAAAACAGTTCAGAAAATTCCTCATTTGCCTTCATTACTGTTTTAACTTCTCACTGATCTTCTAGTCATGCTGAAATAAAAACATATGTACAGATATGTAAAATCTCTGCACAAACACTGCTAGCACCAAGAGCTGCCAATTTATCCTTGAGGGTAAAATTCTGAGGCAGGAAAATACAGTTTTTGGATGAGCTACAAGATTTCCTAGGTAGGCTTTTCTTTCTCAGCAGAAGTAATGCTAACAAAGTATATCTTATACAGGAGGTCTGGAGTTTTTTCAAATGACTATGACAAACTTGCCTGTATTTCAGAGCTTACATAAGCAGACAGACTTTTTTCCGAGCTCCATTTATAACAAAAGTTGCTGAGCATTTTGCAAAATGAGGTTCATCACAGAAGTGTTAAAACTGGATGTTAGAACTTAAACTGCCTCAATGTAAAAACGCTTGCATGTCTAAACAGGTTCCACACTCACTGGGAATAAACAGCATATATGCTACTAGGAAAACAATATTTTCATGTGGTGTGTTCTTATTAAATTTGGCATTCATCATACTGGAATTTAATGAACACTGAATGCATATGTATGGTGGAATGCATATAAATTAATTTATTTATTTGTTGAGGTATCACAACCTTTGTGGCTTTCTGATTCAGTCTTATTCTTGGCTTAATTTAAGGACAGTTCTTGGCTTCAGAGTCAGTACTGAAAGAGCCCCTTGCTGCCTCTGAGGATAGACTGCTTAGGGAAGTCAGAAAACACTTACCCCATAGAAACCAACTTAAAAACAAATTCTACTGATATATCATCACTGTATTCATTACCTAGCATTGTAATAACATGCAGTAAAAGAAAATTAATAAAGCTATGGGAGCCACTCCAAAAATAATACATCCTACTCATTTCCACAGAAGCTACAACAAAGTGAAAAGTGACACTATTTGATAGAGCAAACACTCTTTTTTTACACAGTCATCACCACCATCAGCTGTGGCTTTTCACCAGCAATGGCCAAGAGCCTGCATGCCACTCTCAGAACAATCCACACCAGCAGAGATGACCCACTGTCACTGTCACCACTGCTGAAATGCACCACCCACCACCTCACTGGTCTCGTATTCACCATTTAGTCTCCAGAAACATTCAGCAAGCATCAATGAATGTGAATGGGTGCAAATATTTCCACGTGGAGAAATTCAGTTACACACCTTTGCTTCGTATGCACTTCAGTATCACATGCCATTTGGTCAGACTGCCCCCCTGCTGCCAACTGTTAATAATAATTATTAATTATTATAATAATAATTATTAAATTGGGAAAAAAATTACAGAATCATGGAATGGCCTGGGTAGAAAAAGACCACAATGATCATTGAGTTCCAACGCCCCCTGCTACGTGCAGGGTCACCAGCCACCAGACCAGGCTGTCCAAAGCCACATCCAGCCTGGCCTTGAATGCCTCCAGGGTTGGGGCAGCCACAGACTCTCTAGGCAACCTGTTGCGGTGCATCACCACCCTCTGTGTGAAAAACTTCCTCCTTATCTCTAACCTAAACCTCCCCTGTCGCAGTTTAAAACCATTCCCCCTTCTCCTACCACCACCCACCCTCATAAACAGTCATACCCCCTCCTGTTTATATGCCCCCTTCAAATATTGGAAGGCTGCACTGAGGTCTCCCCAGAGCCTTCTCTTTTCCGAGCTAAACAAGCCCAGTTCCCTTAACCTTTCCTCACAGGAGAGGTGCTCCAGCCCTCTGATCATCTTAGTGGCCCTTCTCTGAACCCATTTCAAGAGCTCCACGTCCTTCCTATACTGGGGGCCCCAGGCCTGGATGCAGTACTCCAGATGGGGCCTCACAAGAGCTGAGTAGAGGGGGACAATCACCTCCCTCTCCCTGCTGGCCACCCCTTTTTTAATGCAGCCCAGAACACAGTTGGTCTTCCAGGCTACAAGCACACACTGCTGGCTCATGTCCAGCTTCTTGTTCACCAGGACCCCAAAGTCCTTCTCCATAGGACTGCTCTTAAGGAGATCTTCCCCCAATTTGTACAAATACCTGGGATTCATAACTAGCACAGGTTATTGACAAGAAATTGAACTTCTTCTTGGATGGTTTTAGTCCAGATCTTTCAAGTCAAAACCTTCCCCTAAAGCTTTGTAATAAATATTCATAATAAATTGTGGAAAGTAATGTCTGTAGTTAAGCTCTGACCTAAAAATGAAATTATTTTAAATTCTATTCAGTGAGATAGTAGAAGTGTGCAGCCTTCAAAACAAATCCTCTCATAGGGCATTGGATAAAAATAGTCTTACAGCATATATTTTCTGTTTCTTAATATTTAGTAGTTTTTCTCTGTCCCTGTTTATCACGTTTGGGTTTTTTTTTTTTTTTGTTTGTTTGTTTGTTTTTTGTTTGGTTGGTTGGGTTTTTTTTAATTCTCACCTAAAAGTACTCCAAGTGAAGACACAAAGAGGTAAACTCACAATAAGGCAGTTTGATTTGAAATTTCCAAGGCTATCTACAGCTGCATTTATTTCCACTGCTCTTCAAAGGCTTCTGTTTTCTACAAATACTGCAGCATGAAGTTACTTAAAATTCTTCAATATAGTTGCTGTTTTGCACACATACACACACAGTGCTATACAAAACCTTGCATCAAAAAGCTTGGCTGCATCTGTGTACTTCATTACTAACAGCAATACAATTTATTTCCAGAGTGATCTTTTTACCCTGTTAAAATTATCTAGTAGCAGTAAACATAAGTGCTATTTCTCCAAGCCAAACCCTGCCTGCCAAGGATGCAAAGCTGCACGAGGAAAACCCATGGGCAGACAGACATCTTCCTGAGTCACTTGTGTCCTTATCTATGATTCCTCAGGCAAGTACAGTGTCAGACACAATGAAGCACAAGGGAAGGCAAGCTCCATCCTCTGAAGCGGTGAATATCGTCTTGTTTCTTTGTACCACAGATGCATAGAAAACACCTGAGGCTGTTACCACAAGTATATCATACCTCTTACAGCTATGCTGGCATTCTCTGCATGGTGCCAAGTGGTACTAACAGCACCAAAACCTCTAGCAGAGCTACCATGTGTCAGGTCACAGGCACATTACCATCATGGAGAAGGGTCATGAAAGGCTAGAAGCACCAATAACATTAATGGAAAGAAAGGCAGCTTTCTCCAGGTTTCTCCAGGAGCAATAGGGATGCAGTCTGAAAATAACAATAAATCAGTGGAGACTCAGTTGTCTTTCAGTTTTCCTGCTATATCCTCCTGCTGGAGTGCAGGTCAGTGCTCAGCTACGTATGAGCCAGCAGCATGCCAGGTAGCTCAGAAGGCCAATGGAACCTGGACTTGAATCAGAAAGAGTATTGCCAGGAGGAGCAGGGAGGTGATTGACCCCCTGTACTCAGCATTGGTGAGACTGCACCTCAAGAACTGCGTTCATTATTGGACCTCTCATTACAATAAAGACATTGAACATGCCCTGGAGCATGTTCAGAAAAGGGCAACGAAGCTGTGAGGGGTCAGGAGCATGACTCTTATAGGGAGTGACTGGGGGAACTGAGATCATTTAATCTGGAGAAGTCTCAGGGGAGAATTTATCACTCTACAGCTCCCTGAAAGGAAGTTGTGGAGAGATGGGGGTTGGCCTCTTCTCCCACATAAGTAATGAGAGGAGTGGAGGAAATGGCCTCAAGATGCACCAGGGGAGGCTCAGGCTGGATATTTGAAAAAAGTTTCTTCTCTGAAGGAATGTTCTGGTCCTGGAATGGGCTGCCAGGGAGGTGGTGAAGTCACTACCCCTGGAGCTGCTCAAGAAATGTTTAAATATACTAAGGGATATCATTTAGTGGGGAAATATTGGTGGTAGGTAGATGGCTGGACTAGATAATCCTTTCCAACTTTGGTGATTCCATGAACTGATGGCTTTGCTTATTTCCCCCACAGTTTATACTGCTAAAAACTGCATTAAAACAGAGGCCTATATGAGTGCTACAAGTAGTGTGTTCTATGTGAAAGAAACAGAAATTTTCATAGCAGTGTCATTCACTACCTAAGTAAGAAATACAAGAAGACAGGCCAACCAAAGCAGATAGTAGCATGCTCTCTACAGTAAAATGGAATACAGAAACATGTATAATTGTGAGAAATCAAATCAAAGGGGGAAAAAATAAAATAAAAACAAAGAGATTAATCAAAATGCAGTCTTCCAGCGCTTTTGCAGTCTTTTGCTATACCAGCGCTACTTCTGGTATAGCAAAAGAGAAGAAAAAACACAGGTCTTATTAGAGATGTCTACATTGTGCAAACACCAAGCTGAAACTCATCAGAATGACAACTTAAACAGGTTGCCTTCAGCAAAATACTTCAGAAAATAAAGCTATTCATCTGTGACAGGACAAGGTTCATCTGATGGCAAAGATGAACTGTAAAGGATTTGTTACTTAAAATGTCACCTTTTAGATAATACGCACACAAGAAAAAATACCTATTATTAAGTATCACTTCCTAATTAGTTCTGTAAGATCAGTTAGCAAGAATTATCCAAATTTACGTGGCAACAGACAAGTCAGTACCATTTTTATAACCATGCAATGAAAACTAACAATTCTGAAAACTGGATTGAATTTATTACATTTTTCTTCTTTAACTGAGGGAATGAACTGGACAAGTATATACCATTAATGTAGGAATAAAAGTACATGGAAAAGCACATTATTAATGAGGTAATACCTTTTCCTATTACTTGAGTGTGTATGTATTTGTTATTGCATGCATCCACCAGTTCCTAATATAGCATGTCAGTAGCAATATAAATAAGAATACCTTAAAAAAAAAAAAAAACAGTGACACCCAACTTCACATACAGTTGAAAAAAAATTATTCCACCTTTCTTGTGAACTGGCACTGGAATGGTAAGACAGCTATTTCTTGCAGCCAGTTCTTTCCTGCAACTGTCTCCGTCTTCTATCCTGCATGCTTCTAAAAATGAAAGTGTCACCTTGTAAGATAATTAATTGAGTTGACCAAGACTCCTACAAAACCACATTCTCATCTTGCTTAAATATATATCATAGAATCATAGAATGGTTTGTGTTGGAAGGGACCACAAAGATCGTCAAGTTCCAACCCTGCCCTGTTGCAGGCAGGGTCACCAAATTCCAGATCTGGTACTAGACCAGGCTGCCCAGGACCCCCATCTTGAACATGTCCAGGGATGGAGCATCCACAAGCTCTCCGGGCTGCTTCTTCCAGCACATCACCACTTCCTTGGTAAAGAACTTACCCTGATATCCAATCTAAACCTTCCCTCCTTGACCTTAAAATAATTCCCCCTTGACCTATCACTGTCTACCCATGTAAAAAGTTGATTCCCCTCCTTTTTATAATCCCCTTTTAAATACTGGAAGGCTGCAGTGAGGTCTCCTCACAGCCTTCTCTTCTCCGGGCTGAACAAGCCCAGATCCAACAGGGGAAAAAAAGCATATAAGTATTATAAAAGGGATTATAGACTCCTTTGGTTTGGCAGAATGTTGAATCTGTGACAAAAATAATATTGAAAACATCAGATTCATAGCATACAAAAATAAACACTACAGTTATTTAAAAGCAGTATTAAAGACAACACATACAACACTACAGACTGGACAAAAAAAAAATCGACACTCAGGACTGGATCAGAATTTCAGCAAAAGGTTTTTTGCTATTTATTATTCTACAACAGGGCAACAAGGTCAAGAGAAGTAGCTGAGGAAAGATTCAAAGTACCAAATATTTGTAAGACTTTCATAGGACAGGGTCACTTCAAATTCCTGACACAAAATAAAGTTGGTGTTTCTTAAGCAAAAATCTCTGCGTGAGTGTGGCAGTGTAAAGCAAGCATCTATTGTATACATCTCTGCATGCACTTATGCTTCATTATACTGAATTGTTACAGATACTGTTATTTGATACTACTGGTATTTCTACCAATTCCCTTTCTTCACGCCCTAAATCCTTGTGCATTATTCTCGGCTCATCCAGAGGAAAAAAATACATGCATTCTCGTGTTTATTACATAATATTCTTGACAGCCTTTCCACTCATGCTCATGTCTTAGAACATACAGGGATGGAACTGCATGAAACACACCACTGAATTTTGAGAAACCTGCAACACTGACAAAATCACTGAGATTCTCAACATACCTGGTGAAATGACATCTAAAAATACTGAAGCTGAGACAAGTTAAAATAAATCCTGTTCCACCTACTTTTGAGCTGGAATTTAATAATGCCTGCTGCCACCCACCTAAATGCCCTAACCATCAGACTAAGGTCACCTGGAATCCCTTTCAATCTCTCTTAAGGCTGCTTTTCTTCCTCTCCATTAGATCAAGCAATTCTGTGGTCACTAAGTGATCGATCAAATCAATCAAGTCATCCTGCTGGCACGAAATGGATCCTAGAGAAGGCATCGCATCCAGAACCTGCAGGAAGATGTGGCAGTGTAATGAATGAGCACATTCTGAGCCCAGCGATGGATGTGGCATGCTTACTTTTATATGGTCCAGTTTTATAAACAGGCACCTTGGAGAGACAAGCCACCTTTCAAACTGAAATCCACTTTCCTCTTTAATATCAAGAAGTTCATCTTCTGAACAGTGTCTTTCCCAATCTGAAGCCTGGAATATTTTCTATCCAGTCAACAACAGACAAGGAAACAAATTAATCAGTTTTAAATAAGAAATCCCTTGTCAGTTTCTAATTAGCTTCTGTAGAAACAGCAGCTGCTGAACTGAGTAGCTGATGGTTTTTTCTTCTGTTGCTTTTAACTGTCTCACTGTCCTCCTCTGCTGGTTGCTTGTGAATGTATTGCAACATTTTGTGAGATCACACCTCACGCTTCTTCCCTCTGTACATTTGTGCCTCACCATTGCTAAATAATAATAACAAAAAAAAAAATAAAAATAAAAATAAAAAAATTGCTTACTTCAGTTTTACGTGTAAAACAAACATATTGTGATCTTCTGATTAAAGCTTTTTAATTGGATGTGTTAATCTGCCATGTCACTGAAATTCCATTTATGAGAAAAATCGATCTTCCATAAATGACTCAGTAAGAAAACACAACTAGTTATCCTTGACAAATCAGGCACATAATTGCTGTTCAAATCATGTATTCCCAGAAGTACAAAGGTTTTTCCCCAGAATGCTACACAACCTTGTGCAAAGCAGAGCACATTAATCTCTGGCTGCCACCGCTCAGTCTCTCAACAAGTACGTTCCATGTCCTGAAAGTGACTGCACTGGAAAACTCCTGTGTGAGCAGGAAAGCTGCTTGACTTGGAGAGCAGCTTATTTCTACACCAGTTTCTTATATGTCTAATCTCCTTTCCTTGGCATTTTGCAGAGACAGGGGTCTCTCAGAAGACCCCAGTGAAAGCTATCAGAAGATATTTAAGAAAATTAGATCTGCACAAATCAACATACAGATCTATCCTTAAACTGTTACCAACATAACAAACAGAAACAGAAGAATTCTGTGAAGTCAGCCTCTGAATAGATACATTTCACACATTAGACAAAATGGATAATTTTCCCCCCCTGCACCTGCATAAAAGGTACACCTCCAAACAAGAGAAAGCTAAGATTTTAGCCATGGTGAAAGAAATAAATGCGTGTGTTTTGTCTGCTTATTTTTCTGTATTTACCAACATGGAGTAGACTGTAACCTGGGCACTGATGACTGAGTTTGACAGAATCTCATTCTGAGTTTTTTAATAGAGTATTCCTGCTGGCCACCCTCTATAATAACTACAGCTGCGCTGGAGAAAATGCTATTAGACATCTGCCACAAAGAAGCACAAAGATTACTCTTCACCCTTATTTTTATAATGGCTAGTCCAGCAGTAATCTTGCTTTTCACATTTTGTAATCACTTCATCTAGACGCTGCTCATGAACTGATGCATGACTTTCATACATGGAAAAAACTGAAGTGTGTAACTTTGTTCAATTATTTCTTCTAGATGCTGCAGTGTCATTTTGAACAAAGCAACACTTTAATGTATTTTATGCCTCAAGGCATTTTCTCCATTATAAGCAATCAAGCAGCACAAATAAAATGCAAGTGTTACTTACAGCAGGTTGGCCCTTTCTGATCCACAGCAAATAAAGAAAGAGCTAAAGAAACAAGGAGTGCTGGCTTATTCCTCTCACATGATTTACAACAGTAGATTTCTCCAGACAGGAGAAATGACAGTGGCTTTATATTTGCCTAAACAAAATAAAACATTGAGGATTGGGAATTGAAACACAGTTGACATTTAACTCTACTTAAGACAGCAGTTCCTCTGACAGCCAAACAAGACAATTTTCTTGAAATGCTTCTTCCTATATGGAAATAAACACTTGATGCATGTAATCTTGCAAAACAACTGGAACAGCAATATTTGCTTGTAGCTGTCAGTGCTTTTGCATCTTTCCCCACTGTTTTAAAACTGAATTTAATGGCAAACCATGAAATACAACTGGAGGTTCCCATCTACACAGCACATAATAGGCATAACCCCTGATTTCATATAGGCCATATGATGATGGAACTCCATCTGCCACTTCACATTTAACAACATAACCAGTGTGCAACAAAGCAACAGAAGTAAGTAGAGCTGACAGATGAGAATTAAGAAGTAATCCTGTTTTTTGCAGAAATTAACATTCTAGCCACTTAATAATTATGGCTTTTAGTATCTAAGGACACATGCTAGGTGACAAGCATGTATATAATGCAGACATGTATGCACAGGGCAAATTAAATTGTTTGTCAGCTTTTTACAAGACAGCTTTTCTATTCTGAAAAACTTCAGAATAAAGACGACATATACAAGTTTATGTTTTTGTATGTACTTGTCATAAACAACTCACTTTTCAACAACTTTTGTTGTAACAAGCATGCTTAAGCTGCTGCCTTCACAATCTCAATCTTCTCTTTTCTAAGAGGAAAGGACAATGTCAATTTCTGAAACCTCAGACTCATCCCCAGCATGAAAGACCTCAGCCACATACTTAAAAACCTTTCTATATTTTAAAAATAAACTCATGGGTCATAGTTCTGTACTGCTCCTAACGAAGCTGATAAAGGATACCAACTTTTTCTCCGTCAAACCTCAAAGTGATGATATATTGACTTAATTATGTATTATAGATTGCTGAAGGCTACTGCATTCCCCAGTGAACTCACAAAAAACAAAAGACTAACACTTCAGCCAGGGTGCGATAAAATGTTGCAATGATGGAAAGCCTCTGTCTTGCCAGCTGCCTTCCAGAGGACAGTGTGCCTCCAAATTTCAACATCCGTGGTCCAGTGCCTTCTGAAGGCTTTACCCACATAACTTGATTGTTATGCAGCAGTAGCACTCTTCTACAACCTGGCATCACCATGCTCTCTGCCATGATAACCTCCTGCAAATGAAGTCCATTCTTATTGAATATCTGAGATCTACAGGTCTGCCTTATTACAAGTAAATATATTGCAGGGGGCATACAGAAATAGGTAGGTTCTAATGCTGAATATTAATAGGAGGAATACATAAATGAGTGAGTAAGACTGAATAGCTATTAATGCAACGATAATACAGTACTTCAGTGCAATACTATTAAGATGAAACACTGTTCAGAATGGGACTCATTTTGCCAGCACCATTAGCATGCAAACATTTAGCAAGCAAGTCATCACACCAATGAAGACACAGTAACAAAAAAATGGAAAAGAAAGAGATTCTATTCACCTTCCCTACTGCTCTTCCTCTTCAATGCACGCACACACACAAATGCAATAATCAGATGCACTGTTTTTACTGACTCTGAAAGCCAAATGAAACCTGTTTTGCTAAAACAAATTTCCCAAGGACAGCTGGCAGCAATCCTACAGACTAAAGCACTTGTCTATATCTGGCCATCTCCCGAGACATGGCTCTTGCAGCCTCCTGTTATTTTCCACATCTCTTTTTTCTTCCTCCATCACTTGTCAGCTCTCTCAACGGCAATAAAAGTAGCATGCATCACATTCATCATACTAGAACGAAATTACTCCGGTTCACAACAAAAAGAACTGAGTGGTAGAGTAAGAGACTAATAGCCTTTTCTTTAGAAAAGTACTTGTAAAGATTTTAGTAACCCTGCCTCGAATAAGTGCTCCATACCAAAATGCTTTGTGTTGCCTATGATCCATTCCTCCTAAGCATCACAACCTTCCTGTACAGAGATTCTCAAAACTTTGGTACAAATGCATCAGCACAGTTGTCAAAGAAGTAAATATGTTCACTGCTCTAAGAAAGACAACTACCCATAATTAACTGCAATTAAGTGATGCCAACACCTTTTGTTCTTTTGCCTCATTTGCTAATGAAAAAGCGTACCAAATCACATGCCTGTGTAGAAATCTGTCCAGTATAAAGACAAATAAAAGCTGTTTCTTTTCTTCTGGATATTTTGAACCATTTTTCAAGATGGGAAAATTCTTATTCACTACAAGCAGCTGTTTCTTTTCCACTAATCAAAGAAACTGACACAAGGATTTTGACAGAAGTTGTTAAATTTCATTATGCACCATGTGCTAAGGTTACATTGAGAGGCAATATTAATGCTACTGCTCTAAACAGTGATACTTCTAAATAATAAGATATACCACCTGAGTTTTGGCATCTGCATTCACCATGACTGCAAAACAAGTGTGTAAGCAGAAAGAAGTAAGAACAATCAATAAACATACTTTCATCTTGTGGGAAATGGCCACAAGTTGTATCAGATGAGGCTTAGACTGAACATAAGAAGGAACTTTTTCCCTCAGAGAGTGGTCAGGCACTGGAAGGTGGTGAATTTGCCATCCCCTGGCAGTGTTCAAGAGGTGTCTGGATATAGGTGTCTGTCATATAGGAGATATGGTTTAGGGGTTTTCTGTAGGTATGGCAAAGGGAGGACAACTGGACTAGATGATCTTGTAGGTCCTTTCCAACCTTGTGATTCTATGATTCTATGATCTTGTTTTTGTCAGTGAACAGTTTGTGTACAGTACATCTGTTCTGCATTGCCACCATAGGCTTATTTTAAAATTATAGTTAAAAAGGTAGAATAAGTTCAGAGTGAGCTCACCACTACACAAGTGAAAGAGACTCCCAGCAATAATGACAACCTACAGCTTGCATTATTCACAGTACTGCTACAAATAAGTACTAAGTTAACATTTGCCTGAGGAACAGCAGGACAGAGCATCAGGAGAATATTACACAGATGTGCTTAATATCTGGCTTCTGAACACCTGAAATTACTTAACAAGGCTTATAATAGATGCCAGCCTTAAAGGAGTGGCTTTGAAAAGCTCTCTTCATATGAATTTATTATTTTGGAAATAACGTTTTCTACATGGACTGCTCTGAAAGTATTGCCTTCTATTTTGCTATCCTGGCCTACTACCTTCAGAAGGGGATGCTGGCAGTATGGCAGTAGAGGATGAACTAGGACATTCATATCCCACTACACATTGTTGCCATGTGACAGATGGAAGCAGAGGCATAGTCTGACAGAATGGTACCTGACATGGAAGTACAGATGAAGCAAAGTTGTGCCACTGAATTCCTCCATGTGGAGACAGTGGCACTCACTGACATTCAATGATGCTTGCTGAACATTTATGGAAACCAAATAGTGGAGTGAACACAGTGAAGCAGTGGGTGGTGCATTTAAGCAGCAACAACAGTGGGTCACCTCTGCTGGTGCACATTCCGAGAAGCACAGCACATAGACTCCTGTTCATTGCATGGCAAAAATGCATAGCTAATTCTGGTGACTGTTTTATAAAAGCATGCTTTGTTGTTGAGAATTTGCTCTATGAAATAAGGTTGTTGTGCTCTTCATAGTTGCTGCCGTTTTCATAAAAATAAACTGCAGGCATTACTTTTGGAGCAATCTGCACAGCACTCTATACTCATTGGAAGGGATCAGAATTTTCCTCAAAATTCCCCACTTAGGTTAAATTAGAAAGCAGTAAAAATGATTATTTGAAACCAAAATAATGCAGTACTTTGCACGCTGAGATACTGAAGGGGGGTTGAGGGGGGAAAGGAGGAAGAAGAAAAAAAAAAAGTATAATGGAAAAAGTAGAAAGCAGCATAATTCATTATACCTCAAACATTTATTTTCCTACCACATTATGATTATTAGATTGATTCTTCATTTTTTAGTCTTAACTAAAATGAGGAATTATCTGTAAACAGGGCACTTGCTCAGTTTTTCCTCATTATGCAACTAAGAAACGCTACCTAAGTGGTCCATGATACATAGGTGACACTTAAACTTTCTAAAGCTGAGTAGCTCATATCCAGAATATGATAATAAACCTAAAACACTTCCACCTAACATGTCACTTAGAATCCTGCATGCAATGCGCTGTATGCCCTAATGCTGCTGCTGCCTCATGGCCAGCACATCCCCTCCATGCACAGCCACATAGCCATGCACATGCTGCCAGCCTGAAAGCCAAGCAAGCAAAACTTCCAATGCTCAAACAGAAAAAAAAAGAAACCACACACACAAACAAACCAAACATAAACAAAATGACGAAACTGGATACATGTTTAAAAGGAAAAAGTTTTCATTCCAACATGAATGAATTTCTTTCCAGGGCAGAGACTATTAGATTGTTTCCATTGTCACTTGGCACTAACTCACATAAATGAGTGCAACATAAATCTTAGCACTGCAATTGTATGAGATTATCTATCACCCTGCATGCTGAACTACATTTCTGAGTCGAATCTTAGATACAAATCTTATAAACATGACAAAGATTAAAGCTCCCATTTCTTGTACATCGGTGATGTTTTTAGTGGTTTTCGTTGTTGTTGTTGTTTGTTTGTTTTAAATGCAGCGCACAAAGGCTACACTTTGCACATGCATTTATTCCTTCACGTTTATTCCTGGATACTAGCTGATGGCAGTACTGTTATTAGTATGAAAATACAGTATAAAGCTGAACTGCAAAAGCCAATTCTTTTTGCACTGACATTCAAGCTGTTTTTATATTAATAATATATCAATGAAAATATGCCAGAAAAAAATCAAAACCACCACCAGGTTCGAAATTTTAAGATGCAATTACAACTGTAACAGAACAGTCTGTACAGAAGTGGGCAACAAGCCTTTAGTAGCAAGGGCATCTGGACATCCTTAAAATGAAGGCCAAAGCCACATTCCTCGCCTTCAGTAAGAAAGCTGAATAATTTCTACGTTTCACCAAGCATTCTAGAACTTCATGCTCACTGCTGAGTGGGAAGTTTCATTTGGTAATCATTCCTTTCCTAGCAAATACAACAGGAACTCTGTAGTTGTTTTCTCCAGCTAGAAGGAATTTGGATCCTGCTCTCCAGGAACACAGAACAATTTGCCAGATAGAATCAAAGGAAATTCTCAAGCCAACTCTTCAACAGATTTTGGAGGTTTGGGGATTATGAAGATCCCTGAGACCCAGGAAGGCAGTTATGCTTTACAGGTGGGGTACAAAGGCCTTGCTACAGCTGAAGATGAAATCGTGTTCAAACTGGGTGAGAATTAGTTTCTAGAAGACGTCTCAATGTCTATGCCATGCTCTGCCAACAGAGACAGAGCTAGCTCAGACTGGAAATGCATTTCAGCTGATTCATTCATTAGTGAGATCCAGCATTAAGCAAAAAAGACTTAGAAAGAGAACCTGGCTTGCAGTCACCTACCAAGACATCAGCTACAGTTTTCCTTCTCTTACTACGCAAACTATGGTATAAGACACCTTACCAGGAAGACATCTGGATGCTGTACATTACTCAGAAGATGCTGATATTTCTGTAAAACCTAACTGCATAAAAAATGTATCATTAGCTATAGAGCAGTCAAGCTGCTGAACTGATAACAGAACTGAAGAAACAAACAGGCATCTCATGGGTACATATGTCTACTACACTACAGATATGAAACAGAGCTGCTTACACAAGGTGTGAACATACTACGGATATTCATTAATTACAAGGTTGAGTACAACTTAATTAGACAAGCAGCAAAAAAAAAAAGCATGCATACATTTCCACAAGGTGCATTAATTTTATTTTGTTCATCAATGTTTGCAAACCTTTATGGGAATATTCATCTTTGCCTAACACAGTCACCTGCCCAAAAGCACAGAAGAGAGTGAAGTGCTCTATCTAAACAAATATATGGGATCCCATCCATAGCCTGCTTAGTTTTCACGCTCAAGCCAAATGCATTATGTAAATAGCACTCAGCTTTTCTCTGAAAAAGCATTTAATTCTCCTGATATCACATTTCGTGACTCATTTCTGAGCATGATTTTTCTTGAGAAATAGTTGCAGAACTCCTCCTGAATAGGACAGAGAGGAGAACAGAGTCCAAATGCTGCATTTCAAAAGTTCAATACTCAGTTTTATGAAGTGTTTTAGTGCCAATTGTGCAAATAGTTAAACAAGTGACTGAATTCACTTACTTTCTCTGAATGAACATGTCCTCTCTCTCTGCCCTTTTGAATAAGCAGAGGAAGGCTAGAGAAAAACCAAAATGATTTAAAGAATAAGTTTGAACTTGAGTAAAGTCAGAAATAATGAATTTATACAGCCAACTTCTGATCTTCATAGAAAATGTAAGAGGGAAAAATAGGAAAGGTTTGATCTCAAAACAACAACAAAAGAAAAATTTACAATAGTAACCAAGCATTACAGATGACATAAACTGAAGGAAGGAATAAATTCTGCTTACAGAGCTTTTCACTTCCCCAAAACAAAATAAAGAGGACTGTTGCAGATACTTGAACATTTGACAGCCCAGCAAAACAGTGCTAGTGTCCTAGTACTCAAAGCCTCTTTTCTATTGGAAGCAGAAAACACATCCACAGCTTATCCTTTGTCATCACCTGGCATCAACACTGCCCACCATTCATGGTACATAATATATTAATGAGAAAATAAAAATAAAAAAACAATAATTCAAACATTTTTTTCTCTGCTACATTTCTGAAAGAAAAAATAAAATAAAAATTAAAAATGGCTTAGTTATGGAAAGACAGACTATTTGCCTGGATAAGGTCAGTATGAAAACAATACTTATGTCAGTGAGGG
Organism: Coturnix japonica; assembly: GCF_054131305.1. Taxonomy (NCBI): domain Eukaryota; kingdom Metazoa; phylum Chordata; class Aves; order Galliformes; family Phasianidae; genus Coturnix; species Coturnix japonica. The sequence continues at coordinate 15,711,329 of NC_140702.1, read as the reverse complement.
AGGAGCTGGGGAGAAGAAGTAGAAAAACTATAAGCTGATAAGAATCCACTTGAGAGCAGGTGATAGAAACATCAGTCACTATTACAGAACACCTCTTCTTACTGAGAAACAAAGTGGTTAAGGACTCCCCACGCTGCAGTAATGCAGAACATGTAATCAAACATCACACAACAACCAACATCATCCAAAAGTTCTGCTCCAAGCATTACAGATGCTAAGCATCAGATGCATCACAGCAAGAACTGTGTTTAAGGGGGAAAAAAAGCTCCAAACACATACGCTCATTTCTAAGGGTAAATTACAGAGCTATTACCAGGCTGCTGTTAGTGTAAATAACTGGCAACAAACACGGCAATCTAGAGAAGAATTTGATTACAGAGCAATACTAATAGATCCACTATCATCTTTTAGGGAATCTGTATCAGAAATATTAAATATCTACTACTCTCTTTTTTTCATCTTCTGTTGGCTTTTTTTTTCCCCATTTTTAAACAAATGGAAAATGGATTAGAGTAGTTGGGTTGAGACATCCCAATTATATATTTTATAAAACCAATTTAATTATTAACTAATAAAGAGTAAAGCCAACATTTTCCTCAAACACCTCTTATTTCTTCAAACAGCTTTGGATGCAAAGCTATGTGTAATAACATTCTAAAGAAGTTGGTAATCTTTTGTTTGTTTGAGAAAGCTGAAGCATAGGGATTGCCAGGGGAATTGAATTCTTAAATAAAGTTTGCCATTTTTATTCTGTCGTTTCAAGAGTCAGAGTTGTGCTACATGGGAGACTGCTTCTATTTAAAATTACAGCTTTAGGGCTTATATTACAGCTACCTTCTTAAAATTCCATAGAAGATACCAAAATCACTGAGATCTAGAATCAATAGTAAGAGATTAGATAGGAAAAGTCAATCATTCGTCTTCAGATCAGTGCAGAGTTCTCAACCATCTTGCCAAGGACGAGCCAGCCATTCATCAAAGATGAAAAATAAAGATGACACTCAGGTCTGTTAATATTTTAGCATCACATTGTGAGACAAAACAGTTAAATTAAAACTGCCTACAGAGATGGAATGTGACTTACGCATTGCCAGCTTTAAAACTGTTTTAGTCTTATTTTTTGAAGCTCTAAAAAAGTGCTTCTCTTTGCATCATGGCGGTAACTGAGTCTTACTGCTGTGTAGTCATTATCTATATAAAACACATCAGCAGCAAAGGAAAAAATATTTCTCCACGTTTCTTGAGAAAGAGTTTAACTCTATAACTATAGGTGTTTGGCTTTTCACCCTTCACAAGTTCAACACTATTCAGTAAAGTTATGAAATGTGTTAAATAAATGGAATAAGTAGAGTTTCAACACAGACATTTGAAATTTAGCTGGAGTGGTTTGTTACAAGTTCTACACCAAAAGTTATTTCACTACAGCAATCACTGGGGACTAAACAACCCTTCTGTTGCTGTTCCTTCAGCAGAGGACTGTTGCATCTCCTACTCACTGACCACCTATTTCTCCCAGCATCATAATTTTGCTCTGGAGAGCCTTACATACTAAGAGTGAAGGAAGGGGAAAAAATAAAAATAAAAATAAAATAAATAAAAAGAATAAAAAAAGAAATCTTAAATGAATTGAGAGATAAGTATTTCACAGGAGAAGAAATGCTAATATGCCAACTTTGAAAACTGATACAGCTCACTTTGAAAACTGCAAGGAGATCTCCAGTTAATTAAGCAGAGGCTGTTCAGGATATAGTTAAATATTACTGGATTATTGATCCAGATTTATAAATACTTGATGTGGGGGCCATAGTGGCAAGGCTGGTCTCTTTTCATTAGTGCGTGGGGACAGGACTAGGGGTAATGGGATGAAACTTCAGCATAGGAAGTTCCACACAAATGTGCAGAAGAACTTCTTTACAGTGAGGGTGACAGAGCACTGGAACAGGCTGCCCAGGGAGGTGGTGGAGTCTCCTTCTCTGGAGATATTCAAGACCCGCCTGGACGCCTACCTGTGTGACGTGGTGTAGGAAACCTGCTTTGGTAGGGGAGGATGGACTCGATGATCTCTAGAGGTCCCTTCCAACCCCTACAATTCTGTGATTCTGTGATACTCTGTTGTGCAACCTCATGGTTTTCATGTCAGCAATGTACACACAGTATTACCATAGGGTAAGCTGACAGATGGATGATTATCTGAAAGAGCATGACAAACAGGCTTCAGCATCCCAAATTGCTCAAAGATAAACAGTTTACCAGAAATTAATACAAGGAGGGAACAGGGCAGTGCACATCCTTTGATGGGACTGGATGTCTAGTTAAACTCTGGGAGGAACAAACAGCCCCAAGAAACTGCAACTTTTTTGAAAAACAAATTTTAAAAAAGAAGAAGAAGGAAGAAATGAACTTCAGCAACAACTTTTTTCTCCTGTTTGTTATTTCCATGCAGTTTCTATTAGGTTAGCTTGAACACTGGTTCATCCTCTGCTTCTGTACATGACAATGACCAGATTCCCAAAAGAAAGTTCTCTCATATTGCCTAAAAGTTTGCCCTTGCATTCTCAGAATGCTGCTCTCCTCAAATCATGCTCCAAGCATCTGTGCCAATTAGCTGCCTCCAACTCTTCTTCTTTTACATTTGCATTATCTCAGAAAAGGGTACTCCTTGGAGGTCAGAGGTGTTCAGGTTTCCTAATGCCCTCTGCCTCCCCAAGGCTGATTCCTTTCACGTCTGAAGTGCCAATGAAGATTCTAGTGAGGCTTTATCAGTGCAGACCTTCAGTGACATCATTTGCTTTCCCTTTTATTTTGCTCTTTTGCCTTCAATGGCTGGATCAATTACTGAAATGTGACCTGGAAGATACACTAATTAGAACAAACAAGGCAAGAGTTCTGCTAGCACAACTGCACTGACCCCAGTGGCTCTATGCTAGGTATGGATTTATTCTGTACAGGCAGAAAACCAGGCATGGTATGCCACTCAGGTTTTCACTGGCCCTGCATCCTCTACCACTCCCTGCCCAGCTCTCATCCTGTCAGGCCTCCTTAGGGCTGTCCCTACTCCTGTTTCTATTTAATAGAATCACTGCACTTCCCCTTGTTTGTTTTCAGTACACTGGTACAGTGCTACGTTTCTAACACACAACCTCCTTGCACTGATCAATCGATCCAGCAGATTCCCCCCCAAGAGACACAAAGCTCACTCTTAAACCAACTTTTTTAAAGAAATGTTTATCTATTAATGAGAGACAAACAGTCTGAATTCTCCCCTCTAGGTTTTTCTCACTGCCTTATCTCTCTTCTTTGCATCATGCTGGATTATACAGCAACCACTCTAACTGATTTCTGGCCCTGAAGACCCATAAATGTAGGTCTGAAGGATGCCATATTAATTAAACAAATGCATTTGTGAGCAGCAGAGCTAATGAAGCTTCCTTCCCTATGGCTACACATCCAGAGGCTGAGCCTTGCCTGCCCACTTCCCCGCTCCCCCCCCACCCCCCATTGCTGCAGTTGCAGAAATAGAATGATACTCAGTCACACCCATGGTTATTTCCTGGTCCTAGTCAACAGTACTTATATTGTAGCTACAAGGAACCTCGGTTTCCTGCATACTGGCTATGGTACCCATCTATCTTCAAAACAATTTGAGGGCAGCTTTGAGAGGTATGCAATCTTCCAAAGAGAAACAGATCAGGATTTACTGTTCAAATGCTGCAGTTGTTCTCTGCATAAGACTGCAAGCTTGAGTACCCGTCTTCTCTTGAAGCAATGCACCAGTCAGATACACCACAATGGGAGATCCACCCCATCCCCAGAAAGCCAGGCATGTGCTGTACTGCCAGTGTTCAGTGAAATACTGCCATACCATTAGCTTTGTTCAAGTCGCTCTCAATTGTTTTGCCTACACCAAGAAGAACATTCAAAAATTAAATGCACAGAGCAGTGCAACTTCCACAGCCTGTCTTCCCACTTGCTACATAACTTCTGTTCCTTTACACTCACTACAGCTCCCTAGTTTTAGCTTAAAAGCATAACAAACTTGATTTCTTAAAGGATTTTACTTTTCCCCTCCATCTTCCTTGAAGTATCTAGTAAGTATGTATTTGCTAAAGAAAACTATAATAATAATAATAATAAAAAACAATCAACACAATAAATGTGCATGAAGTCTGAAGGAGCCTCACAGAATTTCATACTGCTTTCCCATACGACTATGTTAAAAATATGTTCTTTAAAAAAATTAAAATATAAATAAAATTGAAATACTGCCAGAATTAGAACTTGCTTTGAAATATATTTGAGATTTTGCTGGAATCTAGATGGAGAGAAGTTCTGGTACATGTTCCACACTGAGGATCACAGCTGTTCAATTTCTGGATCACTGTGGGCATCCATTTAATTCAAGCAGGACACTTTCTTGCCTGATGGCTGACACCATAAGACACCTTAATCATACCAAACTTTATTACTATTGATTTCAACAGGCCTATAGCCAAAGAGGAGGCTTGTGGGAACTCAGCTGAACCAGGAATACAGCATAGAGGACCTGATTCAATGAATGTTGTAAGTTGGAAGGGACTCATAAGGATCACTGAGTCCAACTCCTGAAAGACATTTCAGCTGAAACCCCAGCAGCCATGGAAGATGCAGCTCACTCCATGCAAACCTCTGGAGAACACCAGATGCAGATGGAGGATATCCAACAGAGCTTTATAATTGGAATTGAATTCCTCCTGCTGTCCTGTAGCCCAGTGAAGCTGGTGAATTAAACCAGATTTAATAACCTGAGTGAGATGGTACCTCTGGAGACAAGAGGGACAGAGGATGTGCAGACTGGAAAACACAAAACAGCTGTTTCCAGTCAACCCTTCAGAATAAACACCACAATCCACAACTGTAAGCTTAACCAGCATGCAAGGGTCACAGCAAGTTCTATCTAATACCAGAAAGAGCGGCTTTGGTACACAGGGACAGTCCGAGTAAATGCCAATAAGTGCTGAAATTGGCCGTGGTCCTGCTCATTACAGACAACTGTTGGAAAGCTCCACGCGGCTCTGCTGTCATTAGCAGTATTGCTTCCAAATGTTATGACTGCACCCTACTCAAAAGAAGAGTAATCCCCTCACAAGTAAATAACAATCGGCATGTTTTGTAAACAAAAGGTCTGTTTCTTTACTGAACGGAACAGCGCTGAAAAAAAAAAAATTAAAAAAAAAAAAAAAAATCAACCCACGTTTCCGTGTGTATTCAGTCATCTTTAAAACACATCAACACACACCGCGCATCGCCCGGTGACTCCAGCAGCGCGGGGTCTCGTCGGCTGCCTCTGCCAGACACACCACGCGGCTCCGCGGAAAGTTGCTCCCCGCAGTTCCTCCCGGCCCGGCCCCTCCACCCCGGCACTGCACCGCCGCCCCCTGCCCCGCCCGGCCCAGGGAGTGGCTCGGGGCCGCCCCAGGGCGCGGTGGCGGCCGCCTCCAGGGACGGGTTCGGCTCTCCCCATCCATCCATCCATCCATCCGTCCGTCCGTCCCTTCTGCAGACACTCACCGCGTCGCCGTCGGCCTCCTCCGCCCGGTGTTCCGTCCTCCGCCCGGCGGTGGGCGAGCCGTGCAGCAGCTGCTCCAGGCAGGCGGTGCTGGGCAGCGAGGAGCTCTTCTGGTGGGACAGGTGCGCCCCGGGCCGCCGCCCCTCCTTCCCGGCGCGGTGCCCCTCCTCGCCGCCGGCCTTGGGTCCCGCTGGGGGCGGCGGAGCGGCGGCGGGGCCCTCGCGGCGGGCGGGAGGCGGCCCCTTGCCCTGGGGCAGCAGGTGCTCGCGCAGCCGGCGCAGGGCGAAGCCGGATTCGCCGCCCGGCTCCAGCGGCTCGGCGGCCGAGCAGCACAGGTTGGGCTGGGAGGACGAGAAGACGCGGTCCAGCACCTGCCGCCGCCGCCTGAAGCCGGCCCAGCGGGCGGGGGGCAGCGGGTCCGCCTTGCCGCCGGCCGGTGGGGCGGGGGGCTCCGCAGTGCGACGATCGGCTGCCGCCCGCCCGCCGCCGCCGCTCCGGCCCTTGCTGCCCAGCTGCAGGTTCTTCCACAGCCGGGCCTGGAAGGACACGGCCGGCTCGGGCTCGCCCGGCTTCTCTCCCGCCGCTCGGGGCTCCTTGCCCGGCTCCATCCTCCTCCGGCTGCTGCTGCGGCGGCTGCGGGAGCAACAGCAGCACAGCCCGCCCGAGCCCGGCGCCTTCACTCCCGTGCGGGGCGGGCCGAAGTCGGAGCGGCGCCCGACGCCGCCGGGGGACGAGCGCGGGGCCGCGCCGCCCCCCGCAGCAACGCGGGGTTGGCAGCGCTGGGAAAGTTTGAGGCCCCGAGAGGTCCCCGCTCCGGGATGCGGGAAAGTTAACGGAGGGGCAGCGGGCGGATCGCCCCTATATACGCTGGGCGGCGCGGGGACGCGGCGGGAGCGGGCTCAGCCGGCCCCCTCCCCAGCGATGCTCGGGGCCGCGGGCAGACGGCCGCCAGCCCGGCGCTGTGATGCGGCATTTTCCTCCCAGCCAGTTCCGGGCAGCGGGGGAAACCGAGGCCACGGCGGCGTTATTGAGGGTGCGGTGGAGGCAGAGACAGGGATGCCCGGCCGGGGAGAGCGGGAGAGGAGGCTCGGAGAAGGACTGCAGGTGTCACTGGGGACATCCCTGGGGTGACAGCGGCCGCTGCCCGGTGACCTTGCGGTGCGGTGCCGCGGGATGAGTCGTGTTAGCAGCGCCCGTGCAACGCGATGAGCGCTACGGAACTCCTCTGCGGCTGAGCCTAAGGTGTCTGCAAGCAAAGCCGTCCTGTGGTGGCTCAGGGCACACAGGTACGGCTCGGAGAGGCCGGTTCCTGCAAGTATGCAGAAAAAAAAATGAAGGGGAAAAAAAAAATAAAGAAACCACCAGCAGGATGGTTTCAGAACAAACTGAAGTGAATAAATACTTCTGTGTGAAGTGAACCACACCTTTGTTTGGATTTTGGTTTTCGTTTATGTCCAAGTCATTTACACCTCTATCCTGGCTGGGGGTTAGGCAGCTACATCAGTGCTCCCAAGGAGCTGCAGCCAGGCATAGCAGCATGACTTCTGCTGGGCAGTCCAGGGAGAAAGCAGATGTTTTCACATCATCAAGGCCCTCAGAATGCAATCTACAGTATCTGGGAAACAGCCAAACACACCTGAAAGCAAAAACATTGGATAGCAGAACTCACGTGTGTCAAAGCCTGAAGAAAGGGTGTCTTGGCTTCTGTTGTGGTATCTTTAATTCAAGGAAACGTGCTGAAATTGAACCCCGTTGTGAATAATGAGCTTACTCAGAAAGCAGGAATCAGAGAGTACAGGGAAAGTTTAATTTGGTTCTGCATCTTTACTGAAAAAAGTGAAAATGCTCATCTGAAGAAGCACTGGAATGAATGTCTCTGCCTTCTCTTTTACTTTTTTTTTTTTTTTTTTTTTTTTAATATTGTGAAACAGCTGTAAGATAAGGTGATAAATAAAGTGTAATTTCTACTAAGGGTACAGAAAAGTGAGCACTCTTTTCTCTAGGGCAAAAGGTATAGAACAAAAGCAACAGTGAGTTCAGAATTGCTGCTTATTCACCAAGATACAGAGGTACTCTAAGGTCAACCTGTCTTTAAATTGTGCTTATTTTCACCAGTCATCAAACTATCTCAAAAAGAAAACATGTTTGTATAAAATGTTTTGTTTGTATAAATGTATTCACTACAGCAACCGATCTCCTATGTGTAATACGGCATGGCAGTCACTGCCTGGAAGAAGTGGACTCTGGTTGTAGTGCAGTAGGCTGCTGTTCTGCTGTCAGGGTCATAATGCATTTTTATGACCTCTGCTCTGAGCAGTCCCAAATACCTTGCAGGCAGGCCTCTGGATTCTGCTTCCACCAAACCCTGCATCATCTTGGTCCTAACATTAACGTTAGAATTTTGTCACTGCATGGCAATTTCCAAACCCCTCCAAGTCATTTCCATTTTATCCAACCAGAAAGTGGATTTGCTTGTAACAAGGGGGGAAAAAAATAGATAGTCAAAGTAGCTGAGGCTATTTAGCTGCAGAAGAAGTCATTGTCCTGGGGGCGAAGTGGGTCTGGGATCAGAAGGAAGAATATGGCAGCACTGCATCAGGCAAAGTGGGATTATTCCAGCATTGATTCAAGTCAAGTCACCATAAACAGTTCTGCAATAAAGTGAGTCATTCTGCACGCTGAATTCTCTGAGCTATATTCATTTATTAAAATTGAATCTGAACCTGGCAGAAAGATCACAGCAAGACATCACATAGCGTTCAGATGGAAACCTCTACATTTAACAAGAATATGGTTGTAACACCCATGCAGCTGGGAATTACACGTTTTGATATGTACAAATATTGCGTATTAACCCTGGAAGTAAAAAGGGTATCTGAAAGCGTTTCTTTACTCCTTATTGCTGCAATGTTTTATAAGCTAAAACAAAACACACACATGAAAAATAATGATCTGGTGTTTCAAATGTTGAACAGCATATTCACAGTTTTGTTTTTTTTTTTATTTCCAATATATCAATTATAAACGTCAAAAATGGAACATTTCACATGGAAAGCAACGCCCAATATCCTCAGAGCTGTATTTGCTCTCTCTGTGTCACTATGCCAATCAGTTTAGTTGGAACTCATACAATGAATGTACTGCTCAGTGCTAAATGCTGTACTTTTTGTAAAACTAAACTCTTAAACACTGACCCAAAGATCCCTATTTCTTTGTTGGTTTGGGTCAGATACAATCTCTTGGATGTTTGTTATTCCTTTTAAAAAAAAAAAAAAAAAAAAAAAAAGTAGATTCTGATATTTGTGTCATCATTGATGCGTCTCTGTGTATCTGAAAATAGAGTATTGTTGAATCATAGAGTAGCCACGGGGATCATCAAGTCCAAGTCATATCACCACGTTCATTCCACACATGGAAACAGTTCCCACAAAGTCCCATTCACTGCTTTCATCACTGTCTTATTTTTATTCTCCTCTGAGCTAAAAGACATGCACCACAATCCCCAGTTTAGGGAAGGAAGTCACTCTTGTGCTAATTGGAAAACTGTATCTTTTCCCCTGCACCTGTCCTCTCTGAGAGGACTCATACACACAGTGATGGGCACCATGCTCATTCTCCATATGACTAATTCCAGATGCAGCATGGCTATGGCAGAGAGGTTTAGGGTGCATTTCATCCCCAAATTCAGATGACTAAGCACACTTTCACGCCTTAGTTACTTAATTGACCCCTTTATGGTGGAGGAAAGATCTCATGAAAGCGGTTTCTCTAACCTGAGTCCCTTTGGTCTGGAACTGCATTTCGAGCACATTCATACATACTCAGTGCTGCCACTTAGTCTTCTTTATATTTCTTCAAAGAATTATTATAAATTTATATCTCATATGAGTGTAGTTCAAATGGCAAGGTTCTTGTCAATAATGCTTTTATATATATAAAATAATATATATATATAATAATGCTTAAAATAAAATAAAATAATAATATAATAATTCTTTTATATATATATAAAGCATATATATATATTAAAATATATTTTATGTTATATATAAATATAATATATTATATTTATATTTTGTTATATATACATATAATATATCTATGATACATATGATATAATTTCTATATATAATTATAATATTATATTATTTTTATTTATTTATTTATTTTAATTTAGAAAGGCCTTGACTGCTTTGTTTGTTTTTCTCACACGGTAGCAATGGGACAGAGGCAACCCACTGCCATATCTGAGGTCCAAGCACAGTAAGCAGTATCCCGGGCACATTTATACTTTACATTTCCCCACAGTTTGTTGTAAGAACTTCTGTATTATGCAGGCAAGCACTCTTGTCCACAACTGAAAGTATTTTTCCGTGAAACTTTCTGATTAGGATGCAGCACATGGCAAGAATCCAGTATAAAAATCATAGCCAAACTAGTTAAAGGCTTTGAAATTTAAACATTATTACTAAAATCAAAAAATACTGTGAGCATGCATTATAATGTTAAGCTTCAGGCAATATTAGCTATAGTGAGTACTACAAGCCCTGCCTTCACCCACAGGTACACAGTAATGATAGATTTCCTGGATTTTATGCAGATTGTTATGCTCCTACTACATATGGCTCTCTTAATTTGATGGAACATAGTATCTCACAAAGCCAATCACAACTTAACTCTGCAGAATTTCTCACTTTCTTCCTGCAGTTCTGAATATTTTTAACTAGCTATTGATTTTTTGGGGGGGGCACCCATTAAAATACAGGTTCATCGTATGGTAATGCTGGCTTTGAAATGTTTTCTATATTACCAAGCATCATGAAGATTATTGGCTGTGCTGTTATGAGAAGCTGACTCAATTTGCTGGAGATTGATTTCTATTCCTCTTGTCTGCCTTTAGTTTGTTAACCACACTGCTGACCTTCTGCTGATGTCACTTAGCTGTTTGTTTAATGACTGCTGTTGACATCTGACATGGTTTCTCCATTAAGGTGTGTGGGAAGATGTGATGCAGCTCCTGGGACTGATGACCAGCTATTATGTTCAAGATTCTTTATTTCCTTACCTTTGCATGCACAACAGCCACTGAGGCTTCTTGGAATGAGAATACTTTTATTTGACATTAGAAACAAAACACAATTAAAAAAAAAAATAAATCAATTTTACCATGGCAGATACCCTCTATGTTCATCCTATTATAGTATCTTCTGTTGCTAAGCACCTCATCCTTCAGATCTTGCCTGGATCCTTTACATGATGCCTTTTAAGTCTTCTTATGATAATTTTATTATTTTTTCATTGCTCTGTATTTCTGTATTTTACTGTTCCAAAAAGTATCTTTGTAGATTCATCTGGATTCTAAGTATCTCAGATGGTCAGAAAAAACCTTTCTGGTAGTACTTCTTGACAACCACCAAGCCTCTGTCAAGCATCACCAGTAGTGAGTACTTTTTCCAATTCCTATTTGTTCTGTCAGGTGTTTCCTGTCAAACCTGTACAATTATATGTGGAACACCGCAGGGCTGACAACACGTCTCATAAATTGGCATTTCTACTACCACAGCACTCTTAAAATCTGCTGGTCTTTGCAATCGATATGTGCCACCTACATCAGCTGCCATTGATTGAGTTTAGACAGACTAAAGATTTTTTATATTTTTTTTTCTGAAACTTTTACTCATTTGCCGGTCATCTCTTCTTAAAATCTGCTGCCTTCCAACAGCCTTGGTGTTTTGTAACTTCTCCACGTCTTAAGATAACACTTTAATTTTTATTATTATTTTTCCGTGCTAATATTATTTATATTCAGAACTGCCCCCTGGATCCTCTGGTCACAGAATCAAAGAATTGCAGAATGGCTTGCATTGGAAAGGGCCTCAGAGATCATTCAACACCAACCTCCTTGCCAGTGATAGGATCCTGAAACTCAGTAACCAATTTCAAATTCAAGGGATGAGAGTTGGTGGAGAACTCCACCAAGTTGTCTCCTCCATTTCCTACTCCATTAGGAGGAATGGGAAAGAAGGCTGGCTGCAAAGTCATTTACTTTTTACACTGTGTGCTGCTTGCACACAAATGTGTGTATGTACATATATGCATATAATATTAATCATACTACTTTATTCTGTCACTTCAATCATTGAAATGTCAAGTTCCTTTCATTATAATTTCTCATACAAATAGCTTATTTGGTTTCCTCCCATTTTCAATGTATTCATAGTAAAACAAACAGTCTATAAACTCAGGTAATCACTCTGGTTTTGAACATATGACTTGCATCCGTGTATTCTACAGATTTTCTTTTCCTGAAAGAATTCCTCCATAGGTCACAGTGATTTCTAGCTCAGATTGCAAGTACTCTGTGCTTCGACCTCCATATCTTTTTTGTTGATTCCCGTGTTATGCTTTACATAAGCCCTGTCAAATCCATTTTAAGTAGTTCATGACTTCATACCAGTTAGAGACACAATGACGTCAACCTTAAGCACACAGCTGGCCTCTTAAGTGATTTTGGTGAGCTCAGTAGTGTTTATCCCTGTTTGTACTTCAGTGCATTTCAGTCAGAACACATTCAGATTCAACAGTATACAAGCCCTGCACGTTCCTTGTTTATCTGTCCTTTCCAAGTTTCCCAAAACACTTAATTCCTGCTTTTATTTCCTATACTACCTCATTACTTCATCAAGTCAATGCAGAGTTTCCTAACACAACTATTAGTGTTCTGTGTATTTACTCTGCAAAATCTTAGTAGCAGAAAAATTATCATCTGTATTTCTACTGGGGTTGTCATATCTTGAAGTTTTTGGTGCAAGACTGGATTTAGTAGCAATGTTATAGTTCTTGTGCTACCTATAAATCTGGTTGTGTACAGCTGCCTGATTTCTCCTCTGGGTCATATTTTTTAAACAGTTTTCATGGCCAAGGACATAAAAAGATACCTGTAATGAAATTTAAACATGCCTCAGTACTTAATTTTGGGAGTTTTAGTGCCTGATTTGCCTGTAGATTCATTCTATCTCTTACAACTGACTATGAAGTTACCTAAATAAAAAGGATAGTTGGTATATCTTGTTTGTTTTCAATTTGGCTGTTACAGAATGTTTTAAAAATGCTTTCTGGTTGCACTGAGAATTGGAAGAATTTCTGTAATCATGTAACTTTAATGAATTTTTCATTTTTTCTATGTCCTTTCCATTGCAGTTTTACTTGTCAACCACCTTCCTGGTTTTGTGGATCCATGTGGAGTGAAGACAATTTGCTTTCAGTCCCTTTCAGTGGCCCTAGAGAAATGAAATTTTCAACATGGCCCTGAAGTCTCAATATTTGTCTCTGATGCTCCAGGGCTGTAATAATCTTTACCAGCCCCAGAGGTCCTCCTCGGTATGAGAACTTGTATTTCTAGCTGCCATTTGCTAGTTGCAGCTAGGTTATACATCCATGCATCCACTGCTGTGAGCTTCTTTTTTCTTTTATTATTCTGTTGTTCTGCCTCCCAAAGCAACTCCCATCTTGCCAGGAGCTACTGGTACCATTCTTGTATTGACTGTGCATTGTCTACAGAACCTCCAGTGCTTAGTTTCCTGAGTTTACCTCCTCCTTTTCTTCTCTCTGTGTTCTCTGCACAGCTCAGAGCAGCTAATCACCTACAGCTCAGAGAAGGGAGCAAACCACAAGGCCACCTGCTGCCCCTCTTTTTCTGCATCCACGATTCCCATCCTTTTTGATTACATTAATCCGATCTGAAAGCACATTTGTGATAGAAGGTAGGAAAGGAAGACCTATTGCCACTAGATGAATCTTTGTGGCTAACACATTTACAGGTATCCTTTAACAACATGACCTCTGACTTCAGGAGGTGGATGGAAGAAATAGCTCTGAGCCTTTCTTTTATCCCTTGAGAACAGAGAAAATAAATGATAATTCTTATTCCCTTCCTTTTCTGTCAAGCTGTGACATGAAAGCTACCTGCTCCAGCTGTGACTGGTACATCAGAGAGGGCAGAAGTCAGATCCTTCAGCTTAGGTCACGAGGTAAAGTTGTTTTGGCCTGTCCTTGGTGAGGCAAGGTAACAGTGGGAGATGCTATGTGATGAGTGTCTCCTGGCCTGGTATCACCAGGAGAAACACCCTTGGCTGCATGAAGCACAGGTTCAAGGAACAGACTCCTTTTGCTGTGACAGAAATGGAAAAGGTCTCCCATAGGCTGTGGAGTCACACTGGAGATCTCCAAAAACCACATGGACAGGTCAGAGCACTCTGCTCTGAGCTTCCCTGCTGGAGCAGGGGGTGGGCTTGTTGATATTCTGGGGTGCCTCTGGCCTCAGCCAGTGTAGGACTCTGTGAAGGGAGTTCTCCCATCAAAAACACACTCCATGTTTCACAGGATCTTTATCTCTTTTCTATCACTTTCTGCACTAAAGGTGATGGAGGATCAGTTCTCTGTTATCTTCACATGCGTCAGTACTGAGAAAGCTCAGCCTCTTCATTTCTCAGTGCACACCTCCCTTAGGTTGGGATGGGAGACTTCAGAACACTTCAACTCCATCTCATGCTCCTCCTTTCCTGTTTTTATCTGCTTCTTTACTCACAGGTTCTCCAGCTATAGCAATGCTTTGCCGGAAGACTGACAAGTTGTGAGGCAGAAGATTGGAGGCAAATGAAGCTGCTTCCTGGACTGCTGCAGGGCAATCAGAGGGGAACTAACCACACTGCAGAACGTGTCTGAATGAGAAGTTTCTGCCAGGAGTTCACACAGCACCATGTGGCATATGGACAAGCCTTCAGCAGTGTGACAAGACCATGTTTCTCTACATGCTAAGGTTACTTCTCTTCTATCTTCTCTGAACCTGCTGAGAGGAGTTCAGTGTGGCTGCCTCTGGGAATCCAGTCATTATTCATTTCAGCTCACTGTTACATATTCCTTACAGTTGTAGTTTAGAAAAGGTAAATTGGAAATGACATTATCAATAAAGGATCCTCAAGAATGGAAATGCAATTATAATTGAATAGATTTTCGAATATATTCCTGGGGAAGCACATGTATTTAGTAAAACTGCTGTGCTGGTATTAAGATAAGGTGATAGCTAGAAACTTTAAATGATTTTTTTCTTGGAGAGTAGTTGGTATAAACTGTGTTTTGTAGCTGGTTGCTTTAAAGTAAGCATGGTATGATTTCTGAACTTTGCTGTGGAACTTGCACAATTTAGATATTTTGCCTTTGTGCTGTGGCATTTGAGTAAGATTTTTAATGTCAGATCTTTCTTGTTTTGAAGTTTCTCTATAATTTATATTTCTCTGTCTCCATGTGGATGGCATTTGATCTGTGAAAGAACAGTTACTGACTCATTAAGTGTCTGCGGTTGGAAATGAAGGTTTTCATCATGATTTCTTAATGCATTTTTGTGTAAGCCACAACTGTGTTTTGTTTCAGTACACTAATTACATATGAAAAGGTTAAAGAAGAGTCATTAATTTATCTGAAGTGTGACTGCATTGTGGGACGCCAGAGTAGTAGAAAAAACTACCTTCTTTCTCTTTTTTCTTCCTTTTTTAACCTAACAGAGCAGATACATATATACATATATATCACATATAAATCAATTCTTCTTCAGAGCCACAGTTCTCACAAAAATTTGTCATAACCTCCAGCCAGGAGTCACCAAAGCAAAAGTGAGAACTGCCTTCATGGCAATGCACACAGCCCCACATCTACACTATATGCTTAGATGAGCACTGATTGTGGATAATTTTTAAATTGCTCATTGATGAGTTAATTATTTGGAGGATTACTGGCGTAAAACCAAAAATCATTAAGTTCTGTTTTTCAAAACTAACCTACACAACTCAAGAAAAAAAGAAACATTATAATCTAAAGACTATTTTATCAGTGTTTGAAACAACGTCAGAAACAGCACACCTCTCATCACAGTAAATGAAATGTAGTGCCTCTATTCATCATTGGCTGTTGTGCTACAGTGCCTTTGGACATTGCTCCCCTAGGAGCATTTTGCAGATTGGAATTAAAAAACGAAGGCATTTTCTGAATTAGCTTGGGAATGACAGTTAATGTTTTCAGGAAATGATTTGTGGTTTTGTTTTTTTTCAATAAGAGATTGTGGAAAAAAATCCTTTTACAACATGCTATGAATTAGCCAAATGCCTTTTGCCTCAATTTGAGACTCAGTTAGTGAAGCTCGTATTCAGACATCATTACTCTTCTATGTGAGAAGGAAAGAAACATAGCTATCAGTGTTATGAAGAAGAGTGGAGATCAACAAAACTGGAAAGTAATACATCTGTGGTAAGCTGACAAATAAGAAATTAAAAAGGGCAGGGAAGGTAGTTACAGATTGGATTATATGTAGAGTGAATTTCTAGGAAAAATTAGTATAAGATACAGATGTTTAAAACACCAGAGATACCACAAGAGAGCAATAGGAAGCTGACAGCGGCATTGCTTTTGCACTGACTGCTGCACAATCATAGAATCATGGAATCATTCATGTTGGAAAAGATGTCTAAGACCATCTAGTTCAACCATCAGCTGGCAATGGAGGCAGATGGAGGAGTTTCTGACTGGCACTGACCCTTGTTCCTGGGCAACTACATCTACACACAGTCCACATCACACACTGGGAAATACACAGACCTTGGATCTGTAGCACTCCAGACTGAGTAATACTCAGTGGGCTTATTTTCAGCCTCACATAAATTTATCTTTAAAAAGCTGCTGCCTGTATCTATCTATAGGTAAGAGGATGCAAGCAATCTCATTTCTGTCTAACAGGTGAAATGTATTTCTGGAGCATTTATTATCATATTCTGCAAGCTTATCTATTCCTCTCTTGACTTACAGCTACTTAATATGGTAAAACTTTTTTGGTAGTGTTGTAACAAGTCTGTATCAGCAGTACTCACTGGGAATATAGTGCATGGTAACAGAAAGAAATAAAACACCCAGTGGAGATGGAAATGCTGTGGGGATAGTCTTTAAAATGTATCCCTACCTTCATTCTGCTTTGATGGTTAAAGATCCACACTACCCTGACAGAACTCAGATAGGTAATTAAATGTCTATTAGCTGATATAAAATATCCAAAATAAAAAGCATGAACAGTTTTTCTTAAGGAGTAACTGTAACAATCAACAAAAACATGAAAACATTTCCCAGTGATTACCTGGAATCCTGGAAAGTGAAGGCTTTGTGGTTCTGCTGTACCAGCAGAAAATGCAATACTGCATTTTTCCTTTGGGTGATGATTTTATTCCCTATTTTACACCATATGAAGGATACTTTCAGTATACTTTCAGTGGTAAAAGACACCTGAAAACAAGAAATTTCCTCATATACAGTAATACTTAATATAATTTTGACCTTACTTTCTTTTCATTTGTAGCTTCAGTATGAGATTTATTACATATATACTGGTTTTGGGCTAGATTTTCCTCAGTTGCTTTTATGGTGTACTTCTTCATGGCAGCTTCTTAGAAAGTTCGTATGTGTATTTATTCAGTGTGCATGACAGAGGGAGTTTTGGTGTATCAAAAGGGAGAAACAAACTCTACAGGTAAGCAGGAGCTACCTTAAATGACAAGTATTCTTACAGCACAGATCAAATGCACAGCAGTTTGTGGCCAGCTACTTGAGAGCCAAGTTCCGTGGAAGTACCATCTGCTGCACAGGATCCTGCACAAGCCCAAACAAAACTGGTTCTTGAGGGCTTGCAAAGCCGTCTTCAGCACAGAAGCCAGATGGTGAGTGCAGCACGCATTGGCAGGCAGATTTTCAGAGCTGTGAGCACAATGTCATATTTTCTGGAATATCTCTCACATTTGAACTTTTTAAATGACAGGTGCAAGCAGTAGTAACTTGATATCTAGTTACCTGCTTGCATACTATAGCTTCCAGAGAAACATTTGAAACTTAGACATTTTTTTTAATATATTTTGAATTGAGCACTGAAGATACCGAGATCGGTTTTGCACAGACTTTTGCCAGACATGCAGTTATTTACATGTTCTAACTCACAAATCACAGGCCACATGGAGAATTTAACCAAAAAAGAAAAAGTCTGAGAGGAAAAAAATGAATCTGCTGCTGAAATTGTAACCATTATGCCCAATCCCTAGTTACCAGCTCACTGAGATTAGGCATGACCTTTGGCATTTTCCACCAAGCAGAACAGTTTAGGAAGCTATCTATGGCATGAGAGTGGTCTGTGAGTAATTGAGATGATACGTTAGTTACACCTAAGTGGTCTAACATGTAAAATGTGCACATCATTTGTTCTTGTTGGATTCTGATGTGAGCTTATTTCAGGTAGCAGGTATGCAAGTACTTGTAAACAACCACTTCTTAAAATACAGTTGTTAACACCACATCTTGTCTTACACAACCATCTTATCTTTCTCATCACTGATCACAGATGACTCACTGTCAGACAGTGATAACTTCTTGTTCTGTGCCAATCAAAGACACAACCAAAGCAATTGTCTATATATTTAAGGAACTGTTGTAGTTCCAGAACTACAGGTTTGCCTCAGAGGCAGTTAAGAGGGCAGGATTTTTTACAGCAGGGAGTAGAAGTGAAATAGACTCTCTGTGGAAATAAAGTTAAATGTGAAGTACATTTTAACATCTATCTGAGCAATTCTCTATACTAGGGAACAGTATAAATCCTCAGAACGCAGTGTGAAGGTATTGCTGGTGGCTTCTGGTCCATTCCCATCCATGAAATGGCAAAGCATCACTGGGCTGAACAGATGTGTGTGGAAGGATTCTGGGGCACATTGTTGTGCGGTAATTCAGGGCTGCCTGTGGTTGTTCACTGGAAATGGTGCAGTCTTTCCACAGGACAGTAGAAATGATAGATGCAGCTCTGCTCAGCGTTTCCTTATTGATTTTAAGTCTTTAAGCATAACACACACAAAGTTATTTACCATTTCAAAAATTCAGCCTTTCAGAATTCATGCAGCCTTTGGAAGCCAGAGTAGTGAGAATCTCTGTATAGCTTATACACTGCAAACAAAAGATTAAAAATGTCCTCATTTCCTATTTGTTTTTGGTAGTCTGCTTTCAGCAAAACTGCAAGGAAGCAAAGAGGAGGACTCTAATGTTGCCAAGATATGCACTGCATGAGATACAACCAGAATGCTGCACTATTTTGGCTACCATGTTAATTACTTGTGGGCTAGGAGGTCAAAAGGGAATATCAGAGCATTTCATCCACTCACCTGGTTCTGGGGAGGACAGTACTAAAAAAGTAGGGCAATTTGTGAAGAGCAGATCAACTGTCACAGAATCACGGTATCATAGAATCATAGAATCACTCCAGTTGGAAAAGACCTCAAAGATCATAAAGTCCAACCACAACCTAACCGTAGTACCCTAATTCTAACAACCTTCTGCTAAATTTTGTCCCCGAGCACCACATCCAAATGGTTTTTAAACACATCCAGGCATGGTCACTCAACCACCGCCCTGGGAAGCCTATTCCAGTGCTTAACAACCCTTTCTGTATAGAAGTTTTTCCTGATATCCAACCTAAACCTTCCCTGGTACAACTTGAGGCCATTTCTCCTCATCCTGTCACTTGTCATCAGTGATCAGAGACCAACCTCACTCTCTCTGTAAGCACCTTTCAGATATTGGAAGAGAGCGATAAGGTCTCCCTTCAGCATCCTTTTCTCCAGACTAAACAGCCCAGTTCCTTTAGTTGTACCTTTCAGGGCATATTCTCCAAGCTTCACAAGCTTTGTCCCTCTGATCTGGCATGAACTTTGTAATTCAATGTAGAAAAACTGTTTTTCTTCAGAAGACAGAAGTAATTTTGCTTGAGAAGTCACTGTTTTACCAGTTACTCAGCAGCAGAGCAAGAATTCCCAACACTTATCTCCTGTGCACAACAGCCCTTTTAATTTGATGAAATATTTAAAGAAATACCTTTTGCCTAGAAAGTTCTGACCAGAGAACTCCAGACAGAAAACAAAGATTTTGAAGGAGTGAAGGAAAACAAAGTGTTAGAAAGAAAAATGTGTGGTTGTGCAGGATGATCTGCCAACAGAATCTCTACAAGTGGGTGCTAGCACCAAGCCATCCACGAGTACCAACCTCCTCTGATCATGCGCTCCCATCCACACAGCTCTGGCTGCCCACACACCTTCTCCGTCATTTCACTCCCACTGATCTATCCAAGCACAGTGATTACTCTCTGCCTTTCTCTGTTTATTCCTTTCTTGGTGTTGTTTCAGCTCTCTCATTCACTCTTCTTTTTACTTGTTTGCTTTCTTCAGGGAATTCTTTGCATTTTCACTTCAACTGAAATAAAAAATTGTCTGATTCAGCCCTACAGTCTGTCATACCAAATTTTAGCTCTGAGTGGCAGATTTTAAAAGTTTAATGTGTTAATACACTTTGGGGAGTATTATGATGAAGAGTAAAAAGGTAAAATCTATCTGAGCAGCACTTGCACATTTCCTTGCTTGCTTATGGCACCTGGATATTTAAAGACAGTTTTTTTTCAGAAGACATTTGTTTCTTACTTGTGGCAAAATGTTCTTTATTGACTTTGTAATCTTTTCTTCAGACTTGAAAGTATCCATAAGAAACCCACTCATTGGTGGCAAATAAAGAATTAGACTGAATGGTTTGTCATTTGTAATGAGCTATATTTCTATACTTTTCATCAAAGGCGCTGCTAAAAGAGTTAATTATGCATAGAAAAATTATTATTTTTTCCAACAAAATTTATATGAATATTTTCAAGCAAATGAAAGTGGTCTGCACATGTATTGAATATTGCTGGAAATAAGTTGATGTATAATGCATCCCTGAGATGGAAATTGCAGTCTGTGAAACGAATTCATTAAGAACATTTTCAACTATATTTAAAGTACCCATACAAATAACTCCAAGTAGGGATCACATGGAACTACTTCAGTGTTCATTTTTCAGACTTTTCACATTGGAACTACAGTTAGTGTACACATAATCATGTGCAGAGACAACATAGTATGCATACCTGATTATCTGACTTTGAGGCATTCATTTTTACACTGGCAAATATAGAAATCCAGAAGAATTTTAGAAAAACTAAAAATGATTTCACACCAAGGAACCTAAACTACATGGAGCCTGAGGAGCCCCTGCTCCATTTCAAGACTGAAGGATGTTCTGAATGCCCGTGAGTGTCCCAGCACAAAGCTGGACCAACATGCCCTTGTTTGTGTGAGACATGTACAGACTGTGTCAGCTTCTGTTTCAGTGCAATCACACTGTTAGTCAGTGTTTATGGGAAAACCTTGTCTATTCTATTCTATTCTATTCTATTCTATTCTATTCTATTCTATTCTATTCTATTCTATTCTATTCTATTCTATTCTATTCTATTCTATTCATATATTCTATATGGTTTAGTGGCTTGTGGTAGCAATGGTAGTGGGAGGACAGTTGACTAGATGGTCTTGTAGGGCCTTTCCAACCTTGTGATTCTATGATTCTATCATATGTGCCCCACAATACTATCTGTGACATCCTCTTCACTAAATGGCTAAGCATTTTCAGCATTGAAGTCCCATAATAACTGCAGGACAGAGTAATACTCTGTGTTGGTTGTATATTCCTTTCTTGGTTCTGCAGTATGGGTTGGATGGATACTCATGCAAACATTTCTGAATCACGGGGCTCCAAATAAATGGTATCTTCCATATCTTCCATCTCAGATCTGTTGGGTTCATGGTAATATTGCTCAATGTAATGCTAACCCAAAATATCTGAGGAAAGTGGTATAGACTAAAATCTTTCCTCTCTGAAGAATTCCCTTGGCAGGTTATTCAGTTGGCTTGTACCACTTAGCAAAGCTACAATACAAATGAATAATGATAAGGTATCTGATCCACAGTCACAAGGATTGAAGTACTTAAGTATTTCCCCTCTGTAATGTCCCTCATCTGACAATTGCCAAGACTAATCAGTCCACCTATTGCAGAGACAATGATCTTAAACCAAAAAATAAAGTGACATCTTGTAAAATTTGTACTCCATGTGACATACATAGTTTTTATTCCTAAATTAGGAAAGACTGATTAATCAGTTTCAAAAAGAAAACCCTTTGTGAACCTGAAGTCCTTATTCCCCATAATTATTCAGAGGTTTGCAGTAGCTCTATCTGGATTGCTCTTTCTATTGTCTTGTTATTGGTATGGATTTCCAATGGAAAATAACAATGTGGAACAGAGACCATAAAATGTGTTTATCTGCCATTCACTTTGAGCACTGTAACAGTTTGGTACGCAGATGCATTTCTCATTTGATTTCAGTGCTGTACCAGAAAGCTGACTTGCATTTTATTTGGCTAAAATATGATTTCTGGGATGTACAGTAGGTTCTCCAGAGCCATGCATGTTTTAATTAATGTAACACTTACTTCATATGCCTGTTGAGAAGCTTAATTCATTCACTCGTTCAGAGGCAGGTGGAAAACAATGAGTAATCACAAAATATTGCCAGCAGTTATTTTGGCCAAAAGTTGATGGCTCGACTAACAAGAAACTGGCAGCATTTTGTCAGAAATATTGAGTACACTGTGTTGTAAAAGGAGTCTATCCTGTGTATCAGTAAATTCACTGTTACAAAAATCATTCTGCAGCACATCCACATCTCTCTCACCCAAAACAGCACCTCAACACTTAGCTGAGATCAGCAGTATGTGTGGGAAAGCTCTGAGATCAGCAGTATGTGTGGGGAAGGCTGGAGCTTGGCTCACTGAATGCAGACAGGCCATCACATGCTGAGAAAGCCTGTTGTCCACATCTGCCATCACCACCACTCCACAGTTCTTGTAATGAGAATTCATAAGGGATTATCTACAAGTGCTACTTCCTTGCAGAGGCCTCCATGGTTTGCCACCCACCCAGACCTCCAGACTGCGCAGCTCAGCAGGGTATGGGTAACAGGCAGGATGATTTCTGTTTGGACTAAGTCAAAATGACATTTCTCTTAGCTGAATTCAGGTCAACCTGCACTTCAGGGTTAAGCCAGGCTAGAGGACGGTATAAGAAGCAATTTTCTGGAAGAGTTTCTGGTGATTTTTTTCTGTGCTTTCTCTCTTCCTGCCGCTGATGAAACCTTCTTAGACATCTTCAAGCATTCATCTGAATTAATAATATGATAAATGACATTTTAATGCAGAACCTATTTTCCCTAGTGAATATGCACAACAGCACTCACTGTCTTATTAGATAGAGAAAGATAACCATATTCAGTATCCGTACAAATGTGTGGACCACTGCCTGACACTATGTGGCTTGCAGCAGCATACAGAAGTCATAAAAGAGCAAATCCAGTCCTATACAAATCCCTTACATAATATACTCATGTATATATAAAATGATAAAAAGTTGCTAAAACACTAAAAGGCATTGTAAGTCATTTTGTGCCTGGAATAAATCAATGTTTGATTTGGAAAAAAAGAAAAAAGCTTATAAGCATCATAGCTTTGGAAGTCGCTATCAGCTAGGATAGTTGTACTTTGCATCAGGAATTAAGAATCCTTCAGCTGACCCAGTGCTGTTTAGGTGAACAGTAAGGTCAAAGAATCTGTGCTGAGCATACATCTGTCCTTCATGAACATCAAGGGAGGTTTCCGACTGCCTCTGGCTACATCTTGTTTGACCTCATGAAAGAAACAGATGGAATAGGACACAAGAACAGCGACCTTCAAAAGTCTACAGGAATCAACTACTGATTATTCCATGCTTGAGGAAAATGTCTTCTTGAGTTGTTTCTTTAGTATTGCCTTTACTAAGCATCAGAAAGAATTAGTAATAAGTATGTCCATCTGAACTGACTACACACATTTTAAACTGGTCCTTTTCATTTCCATAAGCCAATGACCCATCATTGGCAAGGACTTAAATTTTCAAAGTAATGTGATAGAGGTGTCCTGTCATTAGAATCATTAAATATTACCATATTTATGACATATACTTGGTATGATGGTGATTTTTGTTTTGTTTTGCTTTGTTTTGTTTTTATGATAAAGAACTTTAATTTATATCTTCAGGATGTTTCATTAATTTCAGTTTCAGTTTAAAAAGACAAGGCTTTCTGAAGCAATAATGCTAAGTGCAGCAAAGCCTTGTAGGAGTCTCACTGTAGTGTGTAGCAATAATTCTTAAGTGCCTCTTTGTTCAGCTAAAACAATGAACCATAAGTAGTATGGCAAGGTGAAATCCACACATTCAGCAGTATCTCCTGAAAGACTCAGTCATTTTCAAGTTTTGAGGAAGGTTGATATTTTGGATACCTATGTCTTACTCAGGTACTTTATTTTTCTGGAACAGGGAGGGGTATAGAAGTCTTAAACCTATTTCCAACCAACATCATGGCAATGGGTTAATTCACCTTCTCTTTTGCAGCTCTCTCACGTTGTTAGGGTCTAGAAGGCTCTCCCTGGTTTTTCTGTCTTTCATCTTTCTTTACTCTCTTTTTCATCCTGTATCCTGTGCCAGTTTTCATCAATTTTAGTGCACGCTGTTGGCAACAAAACATTCCATATATTTATTGAAAAATATTTGAACCAAGTGTGTTTTATTTCTGCTATAAGCTCTAAGCCAATTTGTTTTTCTTTCTTTCTCTGAGCCAACTCCTGCAGTTTCTCCACAAGTAAAAAAGGCTCTTTAATTTTAACATTTGTTTTGGAAGTCTTAAGGCACTTCAGAGGAACATGTCTACATATCATTCTTCCCTTCTGTGGAGAGGACTTTTTTGTTACTCCAAGCTTTAAACTATGTTAATTGCTGTCTGCCATGACAACCAAGACAGTTATTCTGCATTAGCATTTGTACTTCTTCTTGCAATGAATTGCTCAAGGAAATTGCACTGAGATAAACTTAAGTATTGATCAAAGATGGGAACCTGGCTCAATCATTATAAGCTACACATTTCTAAAATAATTATGGCAGAATACTAACAGTAAAAACTAAGGATCAAATCTTCAGTTTTTCAGCATTCAGAACAATCTTCTAGTTAAAATAGACAGTGCCTTGATAGCAAGAGATCCTCATGCAAACATGAGCAGGTCCCACCACCTGGGGTGGCATGTATCATCCCTCCTGGCCTAGTCTGCTGCTGTTTGCTGTGAGCACATTTGTGAGATGGTTTTCCTGAAAGAACTGAAAATCATTGCACTGGGTTTGGTTTCATAAAACCTTCCACATCTAAGAATGGGCTGAAACAACACATGATTTTGCACAGAAATTGAGATTGTAGAAAGGATGGCTTATTTTTGAGTTGAGTGGCCAGTTCTGTTCTAAGTTTTAACCATTTTGCTAAAATTTAGGCTTTGAGGTGGATGTGTTAGTATCATACTCATTTAAATATAGATTGGTAAGTCATTCCTAAAATTATGCCATGAAATTACACTTGTACAACTGGCAACAACAATATCACAGAGTCACAGAATTGTTTGAGTTGTAAGGGACCCACAAATGTCATCTTGTCCAACTCCCCTACCCAGAACAGGGACACCTACAACTTGATTAGGTGCTCAAAGTTCCGACAATCCTGACCTTGAATATCCCCAGGGACCGGGCATCCATCATCTCTCTGGGCAACCTGTGCTAGTGCCTCACTCCTCTTATTGTAAAAAAAATCTCTTCCTTATATCTGATCAGATTTTTTGTTTGAAACCATTTCAAATATTCAAATACTCTTTGTACTTATATCAATATGTTTAACAACCTTACTGTGTTATTAATATGAAAATACCCCTTCATTACTTCTTGCACAGTGTATTCATTCATTTATCATAAAGCACCTTTGCTGATGATATGCACACTGGTCTACTTCAAGGTCTTTTACAATGTTGTACCAAATACTCACACTGAACATATGTACTCACAGTAATAGCTACAATCCCTGTTCTTTTTGGATCAGCAGCCATATTTTTTGTTTCAACAGCATTTGAGCTGCTAATATTAAGCACCTTTCATCATCTTTTCTTGTTGCAGAAAAACTTGAACCTAGGAAAGTGCATTGATATCTGTAAGATATCTGTAGGATAGGAGTCAATGCTACAGAGAGAGCATACTTAGACAGAATCCAACAGAGACCAATAATAATAATAATAAAGTGAGCATATTTTGTTTTCATTCTGCAAAAGGAATTTTCTTTCTCATCATTTTTATCTCAAATGGCAAGCAGAAGAGACTTGAATTGAGATAAATAGTGTAGAAATTATTTTCCTGCCCATCTACTGCAGGCTAAACACTTCTGTCTAGAAGGCAATAGAAGACATGGATGATCTAATGGCTTGTCACTTACCCCCATATATCTTTGCCTTTTTTTCAGATTGTTATATAAAATTATTGAGCTATTTTTTTAATAAATAACCCAGCATTGAGGTAAAAATGTCAAAAATATATGGAACCTTAATTAATTAGTTATTAATTTTGTATCTCTACAGAAATATTAAGCACTTGCGTCTACACTCATAGTACCAAGAAACAGATTTTGATCATGTTTCATATTGTCAAGGGTAATTTACAAAGCCTTCATAGTGACTGAAGGTAAGAGGGAAAAAATGCACTGAGTGAGAAAGAGAATAAATTACCAATGTCTGCAAAAGACATAGTCCCAATGAAGCTATACGGGTATGTATAAATAAATGGAAATATACCCAGGTATTTCCCTGGCAATTACATGTAACCTATCGTAGGCAAACTATCCCCTTTAGAGGAGTCAGGCAGGTGACCCATGCACAGTTATGAAGTCAAATTGCTTATATTGCTCACAAAGTGCACTTTAATCCTACTAAAACCAAAAAGCATTAGAAAAATTTGATTTGCTTGTTACATTATCCTGTGTGTAGTCAAAGCTGAGCTTTACTACAGTTTATATGCAATGCAAGTATCTATGTAATTTAATCATCAGATGAAATGGTTATATCTTTCCAAGAGTCTTTTGTAATAGTACTTATTTAATTATTGTTCTGAGTTAGGTATGCTACTGTGTTTAATTTAATTCACTGAATTTAATAAATACTTCTGTAGTGCTCATCATTGGAAAATATTATGGCTACATATCCAGCAAAGATAATTGAAGCTTCCTACATATCCTACTTATTTAGGTCTAATAATATCCTTCGTATAACAACCCCTAAAATCTAAATGGAGTAACAGTCTAATCACTCAACAAGTAATCATAAAACAGCCCATCACACTTGACCTATAATCTTATGCATTAGAATATTGTTATTACACTTTTGTCTTTGTTCTGTAAATGTTTTAGTGCTTAACACTCAAAAATGTTGCATTTTGCACTGTTTGAATATGTATACACACACATGCAATCTGCTATAGTATCATCCCTTCTCTCACTGGCAGACTCCATTTTTGTATTCGTGTTATATTTATCTATATCTGTTTAGTTCATCATGTTCAGTTCTAATAAAATGCCATTGTTTTTGCTTAAAGAAGCAAGAATTGTCATACTGTACCTTGAGATAAAAACTGCATTTAGTTTAATTGAATTCTGAATGTGAAAATAAATAAACAAACAAATAAACAAATAATGTTTGAGTTCATGAAGGAGAGCTACGGTAATGGCCCACTTGTAACTGAAACCAAAAGCTACTTCTTCCCTTGGAACAGCTGAAAGCTTGATGCTATTCAGACGCAAATAGTACATTTGATTTAAAAAATGAAAGAATCTACAAGATCTGTTAACTCCAGCCCCTAACTGAAGTGATCTCAGTCTGTACTCCAGTGATTCTCACATGAATGATTCCCTCTGGTCTTTCCTCTTAAGTTTACGCCAGGGTCCTTACCACCACTGCTAGTGCTGATATTGGTGGGCTCCTGCTGGCTGAAGCAGCTCATAATCACTCAGTGGGACACAGCCAGTTGCCACCTGCAGAATTCCCTTCTCCCCTCCCTTCCCCTCTCCCTCTCCTCTCAATACAGAAGCACAGAATGGGAAAACCCAAGCAGCTCTTTCAGAAGAATCTTCCATGCCTCTACGTAAACCCTGTCTAGACAAGCTGTGCTTTATTTTCACAGTGAGGGAACCCAGTGTGTCCACACACAGTGTGAGCAGCCCATCTGCTCATCCTGTTACTAAGCATAGCACTGAAGGCTGTCTCAAGGAATACATGGCTATTGTGCATGCTGTTATGTCCTGGGAGCTGTCTAAGGTACAAAATATGTGGGGGCCCATCTGTCTGCACATGTATCTTGTTGCATGCTCCGTGACAATCTCTCCCATGAGAGACTGCCCATGAAGCCCATTGCTTTCATGCTCCCTAGGCTGACAGCAAGCCAAACCTGTGGGCAGGCCTTTATAAACCAACCCACTGGCTGTTTGTCATATATCACTGCTATAAACAGAACTGGTGTGTTTCTACTGCCCTTCTGTTTCTTCCTATCCACTGCAAAGAGATGAGTTAGAGGTATCCAGGGATGCAACGAAGTATTGAGAGTAAGAGCTTTGTAAGTAAGTGCTTTGTGCCCTGTCACAAGATACTTTTCTGCATCAGACGGGTACCCACTGGTCCTTGCAGATCTCTAATTGTGTCTTCTAAAGGTCAGCACCCCTGGCTGGTCTGCAGGAAGCACAGGGAAATACCTACCCAACCTGCACTTAGCAAAATGCCTTTATTTTCACAGAATTGTAGGGGTTGGAAGGGACCTCTGGAGATCACCATGTCCAATCTCCTGCTAAAGCATGTTCCCCACAGAAGGTTGCACAGGAAAGTGTCTAGGAGGGTTTTGAATATTCCCAGAGAAGAAGACTCCACAGTCTCCCTACGGCAGCCTGTTCCAGAGATCTGTCACCCTCACAGTAAAGAATTGTTTCCTCACATTCAGATGGAAATTGCTATGTTTCAGATTGTGACTGTTGCTGTCCTGTCACTGAGCACCACCAAAAAGAGCCTGGCCCCATCCTCCTGTCACCCCTCCATTAGATATTTGTGAGCATTGATAAGATCCCCTCTTAGTCTTCTCTTCTCTAGGCAGAGCAGCCTTAGTTCTCTTTCTCACTTGGGAGCTGCAGAACTGCCTTGGCTGCTCTGCTGAAATCACCCAGCTGTCGCTGCACGATGCTTTTGAATGTCAAAAAAGGGTTTAAACTGATCTAAACTATTGCCAGTGTACAGAGATATTTCCTCAAGGGTCTTTCAGCTTCTTACATATTCAGCTCTTGCTTTTGACATATGCTTGTAAAAAATCACAGTCATTTCCTATTTGCAAAAGCATCAACAAAGAGGAAGCGACTGTCGTTTCGTGTTTTGCATCTTGACACAATCAGTCCTGTTTTGTATCCTGCACATACGCACTGCATAACACAAGCAAAACACCAGATTATTTCACTGATATGTAGAGAGCTTCCAGATACAATCATCTGATCACCATTGTTGAGATCTGTTCCTGACCCACCTCTGCACCCCAGGTGCCATGTGCCATGTGCACAGCTCTGCCCTTGTACTTTCCATATCACAGCATTCCTTGCAAACTCACCACACAGACTACACACACTGCTTGAGCAGAGTGGTTTGAATGGTATATGCAGAAGCAACCCAGCAACAGGCCCTTGTCTCACCTCTTTCTTGGAACAGAATCCATGTTTCCTAGAGACCACAGCAAACACAATGCACCAGCAGCTACAGACAGTGCTGAGCTGGGACGGCAACCCCGCTGCCCTCCTGCTCCTGCTGCAACATGCTACGAAGGCAAGTCTACATGCCTTTCAGACCTCATTGTAAGGTATTTTGCCTGCTGCCAAGGGATAGGACTTATGCGAGTTTGGAGGCAGGTGTATTTGTGGTTTGCTTGCTGCTGGTTTACATGCAAACTCTCTGCTATCTACCGGGGAGGCTGGGTTTGGTGTTATCCTGGTTTCCTTGGCAATTGCATTCTGGAGGTCTGGCTATGCAGGTTTAACATTCATGTTTCAAAAGAAAAAGGGAGAAGAAACCACCAATTTCAAACTGCAGTATTGTCCTTCAGTGATGTTCAGCCCAGGGCTTTCCTCAGACTTTCAGTCTTTTGCAGTACAGTTTGGTGTGACTGTGTCACAAGAAGTCACACTCTGAAGTTCTGTTAGTCTCCATGAATTTAAAGTCTGTTTTTTGAACTAAGAGGTTTATATATTAAACTGCAGTTGTGTAAGTATATGCTGCCCATGTAGCACTGACTCCAGCTCCAGAATTCCTGAAACCCTTTACCACTGCTTTTCACATGGGAAAAAGGAGACAATACCCTACAGATAGCCACGGTATGTTATGCTTATTTATTCAGATTTCTCATTAGCAAATTTATTCTTATTATACAGTTGTAAAGGCTGTTACAGCATTAAGACACTTTAGACATTTTTGGACACAAATTTCTGGTTTTGACCACACTGACACATGAATACTAACTTTGAATAGGTTTTATTTGACACTCTAGGAGTCAAATTTCCTCCTGGTAAATGAGATTTATTGGCTATGAGTTTCAGTCTGGATACTCTCACTTGACATGCCTTCATTTGCCATGCTTATGCTAACAAAAATTCCACAGCTTTTCCTTGAAGACTGTAGTATCATGGAATAGTAGACTTGTTTGAGTTGGAAGGAACCTGTAAAGTCTATCAAATCTGACTCCTCTGCACTGAATAGCGGCGCTTACACCTCCATCAGGTCCTCAGAGCCCCATCCAGCCTGACCCTGAATGTCTCCCGGAACGGGGCATCCACCACTTCTCTGGGCAATCTGTGCCAGTGCTTCACTGCTCTGAGAAAAAAACCTTCTTCCTTATATCCACTCTAAATCTCCCCTCTTTAAGTCTACCCCACTTCCCCTTGTCCTATCATTACAGACCCTGAGAAAGTGTCTGTGCCCTTCTTTTTACGGCCCCCCTTTTGTTACTCTAAGGTCACCCTCAGGTCTCCCCATAGTCTTCTCTACTCCAGGCTGAACATCCCCAGCTCTCTCCTCATAGGAGAGTTGTTTCATCCCTTGGTTCATTTTTACAGCCCTCCTGTGGAGACACTCCAACATGTCTCTCCTGTACTGAGGACTCCAAACCTGCATTCAGTACTCCAGGTGAGGTCTCACCTACACAGATTAGAAGGACAGTATCACCTCCCTCAGCCTGCTGGCCATGCTTCTTTTCATGGAGCCTAATATATAGTTAGTTTTCTGGGCTTAAAATGGACACATCTGCTGGACTGGCAGCCAAGGGAGCCAGGGACTCACTTCTCATTTCTATGTCAGGCATGGCCTGCCCTGCAGCTGTGGCCACTGCTGCTGACATCCTCTTCATGGAGACAATTCAGCCAGACAAGAGCAGGATCTTTAATCCTGGATTTGAAATCAGGCTTCTCTGAGAAGCCCCAGTTCCACTCCATGTTGGATCTGGCAGTTTGATTAAGACATAGAAACATAAATCTATCTAAGCAGAGACAGCATACTGCTCTGAAAAATGTCTAAAATGGATTGAGGGCATGATTATAGCCCACCTGAAACTGCTGGATCTGTTACCTGATCACCAGTCTTCTGCTGCACGCAGCAAAGGGTGACCTTTGGGCTTCAGACAGTAGTGGACAGAGCAGCAGCCATGGCAAAACATTCATTGGTGCTCTATACAGGTGAATGCTCAAGTCCAGAGTCTAAATGTACAGAAGTGTTTGACTCTTCTGAGATTTGCTTTGCCTAGACTTCTTCGTTATCCTTACTTGCACCTTCATTTTGAGAGGCTTTTCAAGATTCAAACAGGCAGAGCAAGCTAGTTAAAGTGTTCACAAGCATTTATTTGTCTTTGCCAACAAGACTGAAGCTTACTGAATAAAAGGGGAAAAACTCCTGCAATTACACAGTTTTGTGCAAGCCAAATCCACACACTGCACAGTATTGCAGACTGGCTTCTCTCACATTACTTTCTGATTTAAAGTGTTCCGTGGTCATTTGATATACTTGCTTTTAGAGCATTACACATTTATGTCACCAATTTGCTGTGGTGATAAGAATGTGAAGGAAATTGTATTACTAATCTTGACATCTTGCACGTGGTGGAAATGCAATAAAAGGAAAGGTTTTAGCTCCAGTTTTTGAGATTTGATCCCTCGTCAAAACAGAGGTAGGGACCAATTGCTGAAGGTTGTGTCCTATGTTTGACTGCTGGAAGATCACTTGATGAAATGTGTCGTATGGGCAGTCCAGCCAGATGAGAGCCCTCAGGGTTTTGCTACCTAAGGAAGCTGAAGTAATCCAGCTAAGGGATGCACCGACAGTGCAGCCAAGGAGAAAAGGCTGGCTTGTCCTAGCCTGATGCTCATGTCCCCAAACCAGCTATAATGTTGGTGTTTTCCATAACACTGAGTCCCCTGCTCAGTTTGCGTGGCCACAGCAGGAACCACAGCTATCATGCAGCTGCCCACACGCCGGGAATACAGCTTCTAGCTTAGTGGCTGGCAGTGCTGTTAGCACTCAAAATGTGAGTGATTTTCCCAGAAAGTACTCATTAGTGCTTGTTTTCCCTGCTGTTAAATGATGTGCTTGATGGTACCAAATAACATACTCAACAAGTCTAATGCCAGATCAACTGCTTGCTTTGGTATTGGAAAAAGGAGCTCATGTTTCAACCTGGTTTAAATAAAAATGCAGGAGACAGATTCTAGCTAGGCACAGCAGTGGTCTGATAGAACCATTTGCTGAACTCCTTCGATCTTTATCATTGCTTAAAAACCTCCTATTCAGCTGATGTTATCAAGGAGTTGATAATGAGAGCATCAGGGTTGTTTAATTCATGACAGAATCTGTTAGGCAATGCTGACAAATCATATCTGTGGATATACTAAAAAACCTTCATTATCGGCTAAAGCAAGTAACATGCCTGGGGTTAAATTCATCAAATACTTTCTACTTTACCACCATTTTTGGCTGTCTGCCCTTTGCCCACTGATTTGCAGTCCATGCTCTGCTGCTTCTTGTGAAATGGTGTTGAGAAGCAAGGCCTCCAACTCACCATTCAAAATCCTTGTGATCACTGTTGGGGTTGGATGGGCTCCTGAGGCATTTAAGATCATCTCTTGTGTGACAGTTCTACAGTCCAGAAAGCCATCAGCACATCTGTGTGCTTTATCCAGATTACAGCCACATTGAGCTGCACTTACAATGCTACATCCCCCATTATTTTGCTGTACATTTTATTTTGTGGGCAGATGTATGCATGTCTGTTGTGTGTTGATTATTTAAGAGGCTATTCAGCAGCTATGTAATTATGTACCTATTTTATAGCCTTATTTCTCTTCATGCAGAAGGTTTAGTAATTATTTATTTGACCAACATTGAGGTAAGTTCTCTGCAGCATATAATATAAAAATCAGCTAATAATTCATGGGTTTTATAGATATATAACAGCTAAAAATAAACAACTTGACATATTTGACCTTGGCTTGTTTGTAGCTACAAGGGATAATAATTTTAGAAAAGGGTCCTTAAATTCAGTACCCTTGGACATACATCACTATTTACATCTGTATTCATATAGATACCAGGAGATGAGTCACATCACTGACCATTTTATTTATCAGATTACTTAGAGAACAAGGTAAATAAATCAAACTCACCATCTCACAGAACTCATTGAAACCTGAGTTAGAGTCTCTCCAGGGGTAACCTTGGCTGTTGTACCATAATGATGAATTACGACGCCATGCTGCCTTGTGCAGTGAGTCCTGCTCTGTGTGGGAAGGAGCGCTGCTCAGTGTAGAAAAGCATTTGTGTCAGATGGCTGGTTTCTGTGGCATCCTCTCTACAAGGCAGAAAACTGCAAATAGGAACTGAATGCTTTGTGCAAAAGTATTGTGAGGCTGCAATCCAGAAGTGCACTTTCTCAGAACATTTAAGGCTCCTCTGGAGTTCCACGCTGAGGTTATGAATGACAGCAGCTGCTCCACACCATTATGACTGCCTTGTTCTACAGATGGGTTTTGTTCTTCTGATGAAAGTGTGCTCCAAACCTCATTACTCCTTCACAGGCTGCTCATGCTGGCTGCCTCCAGGTCCTATGCTTCCTATGATGGAAGCAGCTGGGAGCATTTTTCTGCAATATGATCTCTATGATTCCTGTGATTTGAGCAAGGACTGACTTGGAAAGCCTGTTTGAAGAGCTGTGGGGCACATGAAGCTCCTGATTTCCCCTTGCTCATCCATAAATGTCAGTTGCCAGTCTCCAGTTACCCCACAAATATACCATGAGTGTGTTTCACAGACAGACAATGAATATTATAATTCTTCTTAAATTTTGAACTCCCAGATAGTCCAAGTCCTGACTACACAGCACCACCCACAACCAAACCCCATGCCTAAGAGTGGTGTCCAAACACCCCTGGAACTCCAGTAGCTCAGGGCTGTGCCCACAGCCCTGTGACGCCCGTTCCATGTCCACCACCCTCTGGTGCAGACCCTTTCCCTGACCCCCAGCTGCCCCTCCCCTGACACAGCTCCATGTCGTTCCCTTGGGCCCCTGTCACTGTCACCAGAGAAGACATCAGTTGTTGTTAGACCAAGAAGCCCTCTCTTTGGCACCACATGACATCTGCATATGAAATAACACAAGCCTATATCTCAACATTTCACTAGCTGGGAGATTAAGAACTCTTCTTAAGATTTTAGTAATTTTCTTCTGTTTTTTCCTCCTGCTTTTGTTTTTTTGTTTTTTTGGTGTTTTTTTTTTTTTTTTTTGTACTGTCCAAGTTCATGATGCTTTAAGCTATTAGCTTTAATGACTCTTCAAGGTCACCCATCTCAGGGCAGAAGAATCTAACAGCTTGCTGGTCTGCCTACTCCTAAATGGTGTTAGGAGCTGCTGCAAGCACAGAAGACACAACAGATAACTGCTGCTGATAGGAGAGAAGAGAAACTAGGAGATGTATGTCCAACTTTGAGCTTTCATTTACTGACATTTTTTTCCCATGCTGACGTAGGAAATGCTTAGACTAACTGAGCTAGCAGGGTACTAGTGAAATCTCAGAGTATTGTATTGCAACACTGCTGCATTGAACTTGTAACGTTACTCAGTAAATATAGAAGGCTTTTTGATCAGATCTTAAACAGAAGATCTCTGTTTAAAAAGCAAAACAAACAAACAAACAAACCCACAAAACCAAACTTCACACTCTAAGTGGCCAAATTTGTTGTATGTTTCACACAGTTCTTAGAATTGGCCTTGATTGGTTTTTTTTTCAACAGAGCTTCTGTGCAGAAGGTTCTGTCCCTGACTGTTAGAGAGGATGGAAAAATGTGCATCTGGGTTCCTAGGGAGGAAGGATTCTCTCTGATGCTGCAGTGAAGAGTCGGGTGACCTATATGACTCCCAGTAGGTGAAAATTAACAGGATGCATGGTTAGTGGTAAACTGCTGATCAGTTATTATTGGAAATCCTGCTTGGATACTGATTTCCAAAAGCCAAACAAAAGAGTTGACTTAAAATACACCCAAATTAATGATCTCAGTCATGCAGCAGCTCCTTCTGGACAGCTTCTGGATACTGTTCAGCTGCAAGAAAGGGCTTTGCTTTCTCAGCCCTGTCCTGGTTCAACCAGTGAGTTCATGTGAACCAATGTTCACAGGCATGCTGGGAACATACATGCTGCTGAGAAGGTCTCTATGCCAGGGATGGTGGCACTTTCCTGGAACAACACACAAGAGGTGGATGCTTCTCTTAGATCATAGTTGTGTTGTTTTCTCCAGAGTCCCTGTTGGCCAGGAAAAGTCCATATTCTCTCCAAGCCACAGCCTCTCTCAGAAAGAAATGAGGATTTATTTGCATCCAACAAGAACACTGCTGGTTCATATAATTTGAAGGTGCACATGGATTACTTGAAATCACGAAGTGCCATAGAGCCAGATTACTCTTTTTTTGCACAATTGAGGAAATGACTTTGAATAAAAGCAAACTGATTAGCTGCCGTTGATGTCATACTTATGGCATTGTTGCTGGGCTGTTCAGTCTGGAGAAGTCTGTGGGGAGACCTGAGAGAGGTCTTTCAGAATCTGAAAGAGGGCTGTAAGAAAGGAGGGGACAGATTCTATTGCAGGGTCTGTTGTGACAGAGCAAGGGGAAGTGTGTACAAACAAAAAGAGGGGATATTTAGATTGAATATAATCAAGGTTTTTTCAGTACTGGCGGTGAGGCACTGGCACAGGTTGCTCAGAATGGCAATGGATGCCCTGTTCCTGGAGACATTAAAGGGCAGGCTGGACAGGACTCTGAGCACCTGATCTAGAGGTCCGTTGCAAGGGGTTGGACTAGATGACCTCTAGTGGTCCCTTCCAACTGAAACAACTTCATGATTCTATGACTTGAATCTTTTCCCTGCTGATGTGCAGTGTTTCCCTACAATTGCCTCTGCACTGCTGTTAACCTTATTTCACAGAACAATAAAGTGTGTGAGGTTGTTCCATTTCCCCCTCTTTGTTCACTTTATGGAGTCTTAAAGTTCAGAGATTTGATTTTCCTGCAGATTTCAAGGGAGTCAGTAGCCATGTAGAGCTAAAGTTAAATGCTACTGCTGGTTTCAGTGTAAAGAAAGGGTCATTTATTTTTCTTTATTTTATTATGTATTTTATTTTATTCTAGTCTTCTGAGCAGCAGTAAGCAGGAGCACAAAGACTTGCTGTCTGAGCAAGTGGCAATGGAGTTTTGCATCTGGGTAATGTCAGGGGAGGGAAACATCAGGGGGGGTGGTAAAGCTGGAAGCATGGATGGAGGCTTGTGAAAGATGGCAGAAAATGTGGGAAGGAATAGGGATTACTTCAGTGTGTGTGTGTGATCTATACAGCCTCTCTGGGCAGCCTGTTTCAGACCCTACTACTCTCTTGGTAAAGAACTTCCCCCTAATATCCCACTTAAATCTTCCCTCCTTCAACACAGAACCATTTCCCCTTGCTCTGTCATTATCTACCCTTGTAGAGAGTTGACTCCCCTCCTGTTTGTAGCTGTCTTTAGGTACTAGAAAGCTGCAATGAGATCATCCTGTAGTCTTCTCCAGGCTGAATAAGCCCAGCTCCCTCAGCCTGCACGTGCTGCAAAGCATATGATTTGGCTCTGAGCCCCACAGGAGATAGTTTAGCCTACAGAAAGCATCCCAGTGTGTGCAGGAGCAATGGCAGTAGTGCCTGTAAAGTATAAAGCCCCAGCTTCTCCTCCCAAAGGTTAATTATGGTTGATAATAATAAATGACATGCTCAGAACAGTAGCTTGCAAGGTTAGTTTATAGCACATGCACAGCTCTTCTGAGGGAGGTCATTAATAAATCACAGTGTATTGGACTTCTTAACTCTATTTTCATTCTACTGAAGCAGAATAGAAGCAAAGCTAATATTTTAACTTTAAATTAAAAGACCAAAAAAGGTTTGCAGCAGAAGTTAATTTAATAATGAATCTCAATCTTTGGCAAATCTGCCCAAACTGACAGAGAACTGAGAGTATTTTATTGCCCTCATTATGCATACAAGCATTCAAAATGATGCAAAGTGACAGATTATAATCAAAGTCCCATAACAATGAGGAAGATATTTATGGAAGATGACATGAGGTTTCCATCCCATGCTCCCAGATGCTGGCACTGAGAGTATCACTCAAAGCTGCTGACAGCTTCCTTGGGGTGGGGTGGGGTAGCTGGTTCTTCTAGGTCAGTGACATGAAATGGCCCAAATTCCACATAATTTGGATGCTGCTGTGACAGGCATCCTCAAGCCTCTCACAAGGCACCTGGGATATTGACTGGCAGCAAGACTTCTCATTAGCTTGTTGGCTCACCATTGCTTTTGAAAAGATTTTTTTCTCTTTCTTTCGCTGATTCTTCAGTTCTCCCCCTGGTCTGGCACACACACGGGAAACCAGTCTAACACACTCAGCTGATGAAAAAAGCAATTTAGCCAAGAGCCAAACACCAAAAAGGAACAGTGTTCTGCTGTATAAATAAGTGGACTTAAACCATGGATGTCCAGTGGGCACTATGTCTGTCTTCAAGTGCAGAAGAGAATGCAAAAATGAGACAAAGAGACTGGGAGCAGGGAAAGGGGCCAATGAATGAGCAAGAAAGAAGGAAGAAAGAACAAGGCCCTTCCTTTTTGACCACAGCAGTTACTGAACCAGATCAGCAACCTGTGCGGGGAGGGCTGTGCACACCCAGTTGTTTACCAGCCTCACTGTACCTGTAGGCCCTGTGGTACAGTTCTATTCAGTGATTTAATTGGAATTTCAGTTGTAAACTGCAAGAATGGGAACTCTTCTCATATGAGTATAAGTTGTCTGTAGCAGGCTAGGTTCAAGAAACTTGAGCCTAGACAAATATCTCATCTAAGCTGTGAGTCACAGCAGTGAGTGGGCTGGTTTGCCCTTACACAGCAGGATGCAGTGGATGAGGAGATCAAGCAGAACTGCAAGAAAAGGCAGACCACACACAGACAAGCACTTACCCAGGGGTGTGTGTAAGCTACATTAAGCTGAATGTGGAACTGTGGCTGGCAAAGAAGCTGAAATTCAACATGCTCTGTCTGAGGGGAATTCCCTGGGAC
This sequence comes from Coturnix japonica, assembly GCF_054131305.1. Classification (NCBI taxonomy): domain Eukaryota; kingdom Metazoa; phylum Chordata; class Aves; order Galliformes; family Phasianidae; genus Coturnix; species Coturnix japonica. The sequence goes on along the minus strand of NC_140702.1, from coordinate 15,673,221 downwards.
TCCTCAGCAGGAAAACATCTGCAAGTCAGAAGAGAAGAAAAAGAGCCGAAAGGGACTGGAGCTTCAGGGATCGCACATCCAAACCTTTAGCAGCTCCTGCTTGGGCTCAAATCATATTACTGCACTTCCTTGGTGGGTTACCGTACACCAGCAGAGCACAAGGCTGTCTCTTTGCATGTTCTTAAGCCAAAAACCCCTCAACATGGTTAGTCTTATTTCAGGCTCCACATATGCTAGAGGCTGCAATCATACTCATGTCATAACCAGACCCCGAGCCTGACTCTTGAGATTAGCCTTGGAGGGTCAGCTGCACATCAGTAGGCTTCACTGAACTTAACATTCTCACCCAGTTATTGTCCAAAAGAACATTCTCATTTTCCTTTTCCTTTCCCTGTGGTGGCTTGTAACACGACATTTTTGAAAATAGCCTAAGCATAAAAAACCTCAACTGATCACTTTGGTTTTCAGAGTTCTTACCATGAAGGGATTTAAATAACTGTTCAGATCTTGCTGGTGCTTCAGGGCTGCCAAAGGTAATTTTTGTTTTAAAGTCCTAGTCGCACAGGCAAATGTAATGCCGCTCCTGCTACATAGAGACATAAGCCAGCTGCAGAACAGCCACCCATATGGCTGTAAAATTCATTGCAGAGTATCCTTGGGCACACTTCAGTCATTAAACTGCCATCTTTGCATTTTGTGCATTGATTGAGTAGGGCAGCTGAATTCTTCTCTCCTCTCCTTTTAAAAATTATTTTTACATTTAAACTTCTATTTATACCAGTCTAAGAGCTACTATTCAGAGAAAACACGGAGTTACAGAATCATATCTCATTTTGGAAGGGACCCACAAGGGACATCAAGACCAACTCTTTGCCCAGTACAGGACCACCCAAAATTTAATTTAGTTTATCTGCTGGCACTCTGAATGCCAGCTTGACTGAGATACTGCGGCACAGGAGTGCAACAAAGCAAGTTAAATTTTAGGATGCCTTTAGTGGCACTGGATAAGATATACAATTTCTTTCTCAAATGGCTGAATATTTTTATTCATCATTAGGCTACAAGTTTTAGCCAAATTGATATCAGGGGATTTCATATAGTATTGAGAGAATAAATATGCCATTCAGATTAAATTAAGGAACAAAGCAAAACTAAACAAAACAGCAACAACAAAATTTCTGGATAACACAGAAGCTTGAGGTTCTACAGAAATTAAATTTCTCTCTGCCTTTTTACTCAGAAGCAGCTCATCATTCCAGTTTTCTTCAAGCTCCAGATTTTTCCTGTCTAAATTAAGTTTTGTTCTGTACCTGCCAGTTTCAGTTCCATGGAACATCCTTCCTCTCTCCCTTCCTTCTATATTTATATGCAGTTGCACTGTTTATATTCAAGCCTGGGAGAGCTGTAAGAAAATCATTAGTTTTGCAACTTTCTTCCCAGTGGGTAGGTGTAAGCTGCACAAAGGGAAACCGAACATGAGCACTGCTGTGTGTGGCTCAAGCTCTGCTTCTGCTGCTCCTGCCTGCTGTGTGTTTTGGGGTCTGCTCTGCACAAGTCACAGTGTTTCTGCCAGGGTGACCACTGCCTGTGTTAATTTATTCCTATATTTGAAATGAATTATGAAGAGGTTAAAACGAGCATTTCTACAATGATATGCCACTGAGGAGCCTCAGGCACATGCCTGAACTCCCTCAGCTACCACCTCTTTGGCTACCTTGCACAGCACATCCTTGCCAGTGACATTTCATGGGGAATGCCATCTTCCAATCCAGCTTTATAAAAGTTCCATTCACAGACAGCAGACAGTATGCAATGCTGGAAAAAAAAAAGAAAGAAAAAAAAAAAGCTGCTTACATCTTCTAGGACCATCAGTCCAACTCATGGTTCCACACATAAACACACAAAATCCAGACACTATGCCTGTGGGTGTTGTCCAAATGCTGCTGGAACTCTGGCAGCTTAGTGCAGTGACTACTGCCCTGGGGAGCCCATTCCATGCCTACTGTTCTCTGGTGTAGAGCCTCTTCCTAGCAGCCAGCCAGACATCCCCTGACATGGCTCCATGCCATTCTCTTGTTTTGCTTTCTACGGTTGCAACAATACCTGGGGTCTTGGATGTTGACAGGAGAGGTCCATCCCCTACTCGTGGTCCTGGAGACAAAGCACATCTGCTGGAGGGACGGCTTTCCAGCTTGGAGAGGACCACATCCTTCCTTCTTCATCAGGCCTTCAGAATCAAGAATGACATTGTCTCCTACCTCCAGGAAACCACAGGCTTTCAGCACAGGGAGACTGCTGCTCGGCAGCTACTGGAGAACCACATGCAGACCATAACAGGCATAACTGAAAAGCTCAGCCAGGACATTCAGGTAAGAGACTGCAGGGTATTTCCCTTGTTCCAGTAGCACAGCACTAGCCCATGATTGACACAACATTTGTGTGGTTCTGGGGGTGGAAATGTCCTTATCATGAGTGGTATATTTTAGGTAAATTCTGATGTTCTTATATAGTGGCACTTGCAATTCCTTATGAAGAAAGAAAGGAAGAAAGCAGGGTAAGGGAAAGAGGGAAAGAGAAAGGAAAGGGGAAGAAGAAGGAGAAGGGGAAGGGAGAAGGGAAGGAGAAAAGGAAGGGGAGGGGAGGAGAGGGAAGCATACTAACAGGTTTTTGGATTACTTTCTATTAACTGAAAGAATCATATTCTATTTGCTTTTATTTTTTGTTGGAGCATGGGAGACAGAATTTAAGGGAAATGACTAAACTACATTTTTTCTAACATAACATGATTTTTTTTCCCCCTCTTACTTTTCTAGTTGTAGATGTTCTACTTAACATAATTTCTGTATGAAAACATAATTAAAAAATAAAAGTCTTCAGGAAGCTCATTTTTAACTGGTATGAAGGTTCAGGTCGCACTTTGCACTCTACAACTTCCTGAAGGGAGGTTGTGATGAGAAGGGGCTTGGCCTCTTCTGACAGGCAACAAACAGCACCCAAGGAAATGGCTGCAAGTTGTGTCAGGTGAGGTTTAGACTGGACATAAGAAGGAACTTTTTTTCTCAGAGAGTTGTCAGGCACTGGAATGGCTGCCCAGGGAGGTGGTGGAGTCGTCATCCCTGGCAGTGTTCAAGAGGTGTCTGGATAGGGAGCTAGGAAATATGGTTTAATGTTTTTTCTGTAGGTATGGTAAAGGGAGGAAGGTTGGACTAGATGATCTCATAGGTCCTTTCCAACCCTGTGATTCTATGATTCTTTAACTAGGCTGACTGATGATTCTGTACTGGAAGTTCATGGGATACCCTGCTTTGGCTAAAAACTTTAATTCTTTGCTGTTATTTGTCAAATTTATATGTGAAATTCACTGACTCCTTGCTTTTCTTTTTGGACAAAAATGTGCAGCACAAAAAATAGACTTCAAAAGATATTTCTGTTATTCTTTGAAGTGCTGAGTGTTTTCCAAATGCCAGTAAATTCAAAATTCTGTTTCTCATGTAAAGGAATATTTTATGTTCTATGTGTTTATATTAACAAATTTGAAATAGCGACTCACCTGAGATCAGGATTATTTTACTAGAAAAATGCCCAAGATACTTTCAGTATTCTAAGTCTAAAACCAGTTAAAACTTAGTTATTCTAAGTTAAAACCAGTCCCCTGGTTGTAAATGTACTTTGTGTCCTAATCTCAAGTGCTTGCTCACTTTCTATGCTATGGCTGTGAGGATTTCTGAGTGCGAAGGATCAGTAGTGCAGAAAGCAGCACAGTAAGAACTTGTCAACAAAAGCCACCAGAGAGCACAAGTTTGGGGAATTGCTCCTGGCGCACAGTGAATTAGCGGAGTTGAGCAATGACCAGTTCTAAAGAGTTACAAAAGACAAAGGGATTCACCAGGAAATGTGGCTTCTGTATTCCAAGTCTACCCCAAAACATGAAGAATGCCCTAAAAAGAAGGATATTTTGTCCTGGGGAAGACTCTGGAAGGAGTGAAGCTGCAGGTGGTGAAACACCTCCCTTTGACAGTTTTGACATAACTTCATAAGCTGAAATAGCAGCTTCAACACAGTTAATGATATGACCTTGATTGATTCACTATCCATGATTCTAAGAGACTTCAAATTATATGAAGGATACATCTATGTTAAAAGCTTAGTTGCAGAGGTGAGAAGTGTCTCTCACCCCATCTCCAGCTGTAACCCTGGATGGCTGTGGCAACACTGAAATGTCAGCTTAGGGCCTCTGCTCTTAACCAGAGTCCTAAAAATGGGGCATCTGGAATATTATTCTCTCTCTCAGCATTATGTCTGTAAAAGGTCATGGTAGCTCCAAATATCCTCCTAAAATTAATTTTTGTGACACATTCAGATAAGATCAGGATGAGCCACTGCCAAAAAGCCTTCAGGGTGGCTGCTCCTTCTGTCTTTAGATCAGACTTTTATTACTGTGCAACAAAACAAACAAAAAGAGCAAAACAAGACATTGACTAGCTGCTCATACTGACACACATGTCTCTTTGGGATAAGATGAATGTAACATTTCCCTGTTTTTGAGTGCTGAACTTTTCTACATAATGCACAATCTTAAGAGAGAGACAGACATATAATTTCACAGCACCATGGAATCATTTGTGTTGAAGGAGACCCTAAAAACCAACTTAATCCAACTCCCTTGACATGGGAAGGGACATCCCCACCCTACCTGGTCTTGAGCACTGATTTATACAGCTGTAGATTTCTGAAAGAAAAATATGCTGTTTACTTCTTCCTTGAAAGAAAAAAAACTTACAGACTTTTTTTAGAAACTGGTGCTTCAGCCCATTTTTAAAAAATCATAAATAAGTAATGCGGAAAACCAACTCTGCATTAAATATTTTCAATTCACAGGTTTTGGAGAGACAAATAAGAACAAGAGATGGTGCCACAGTGCAAACCAATTTTGCTATTCAAAGCCTGGACCATAAATATATCCAGAGTCTTGGAGACCTGCGTGGAAGAGTGGTGAGGTAAGGAATACACAATGGCCTTCTTTTCTGATTTAGGCAAAGCAAGCTCAGAGGTGGCACATATACTTTGCACTCATTTTGTATTTATTTATTTATTTATTTATTTTGTATGCCTGATCTTTACCTGACTTCAGCTGAAGTACATTAAGCTGTCCTGTTGTTTTTTACCTCCTCTCTTGGAAAGTGAGTATTGTAGAACAAACTTAATTTCTTTCTTTGATAGTGAACTTTCATGAGGCATTTAAAAGCACCTAGTGTTATGACATAAAGAAGAAATGAAACCCTGCTGTGTTATATATCAGGAGAGTATATGGATTAAGAAATGTCTGAACCAATAAATACACTGAAAAAAAGTAGTCTCTAATGAAGCAAACTCCTTGAACTGGCATGCTTCTAATGTTTCCCTGTTTGTTTTTGTCTGGAGACCAGTCATATTTGTTCCATATAAAATCACTGTTGTTGATACCTGTGGATAACAGAAATATAATTGGTGTTGTCAAAGAATATACTTGGGCCGTATGGACCATATGGGGAAAAAAAGTGTTTTATAAGCCCTGTGAGGGAAAAATGGTAGATGAATAACTGACAGTGGGCTCTCACAAATATGCAGTGTCAGCAATGCCAAGACTGTAGTCCTGGACCAGAGCTGTGGGGGACTGCTGAACAATGACCATTTATCTCCATACCTAGCAGAGATACCAGAATACTGAACTGAGTCCAGAATTCCCTTTCTGAAGCAAAAAATTTGATATGTTGTTAAGAACAGCCGGGAATGTGGTGATGAGATGAGGAAAATTTCTGGCTGAGAGAAGTATGTAGCTATGTATAGCTTCTAAAAAATCATCCAGAGATGTCTTCACTTCCAGGTATAGATACTGAGAAAGAGGCAGAAAAAAAAAAAATCATAGTGTACTGAAGGGCTCCAAACTACTAAAGCAAAGCCCAAAAATTCAAAACTAGGTGGTGAAGGCAGTACATTTAAAGTTGGCAGGAGAAATATACATTTTTTAAATCTTCTGCCTGATCAGCATTGAAAGAAAGCAGGAGGTGATCATGCAATTAATTTTTCCCTTGGTCTTCTCAAATTTGGGCAGACTTTTAAGATTATATGCTTTCAGTAAAGTCATGATGTTCAGTCAGCAATGTGTCCTCTTTCTTCTTCCCAGTGTTTCTCCAGGCCTGCTGCTCATTTTTGCTAGCTCCATTAGGTCTTGTTCCCATTTGCTATGATGGAGCATTGGCCTGCAGCAAAGGAAAGCATACACACCAGGGGAAAGAAGGAAATGGAAGAAGAAAATGCAAAGGGTTAAAAAAATACTGATCCACTTCCATTTACTCACTGAAAATCCACACACAATAATGGAGGTCCTGCACTCATGACAGTGCACTCTGAAGCATAGTACAGTTTTCTTTAGATTAATGAATCTTCAACACTTTCTCATTTCTCTCGCTGGCAAAACTGTCCCCAGCATGGTGCTTTGAAGTGAGCCAGAGCTGATCAGAAGGATCATCTCATGTTCCTTCAACCTTTAGTCTCATCCCAAAGCTGTGTAAAGGAAGTATAGCCCAGAGTAGCTGGAGACAAACTCAGGGTTTCATACAACTTGTGTGTTTTGACTGATTAGAAATCTTCCCAGTACAAACTTGCAGTGGAAGTTTTGCTGCTAACACGCAGCCTGACCTCAACTGAAGATTACTTGGGATGAAGTAAGCTTTAATGGAACACTGCTCTTTCTCTGAGCAGATGATTCATCCTCCTGTATTCTGCCACATGAAAAGGATTAATGTGGATTAGCTCTTGTAATTCAGTCTGTGTCTCTCTTTTCTGTCACTCTGTCTTCCCCTGAAAGACAGAGCACTCTTGTTGAATACTGGCGTGGCCATCCATTAACTCTGGGACCTTCTGACCACATACCTACACCATGTAAACATTTGTGTTTCGAATAGCAGTGACAGCAAAAACAACCTTCAACATCAGCAGGCAGCATATAAAATTAGCTGTATTTTTAGATTTGTGTTCTAATTCTTAAAATAAATTGAAGCAAGAATTCCTTTGGGTTTGGGATCATATTTTAGAGTAATAAAACTTAGGTAATCAACTGTAAGATGAAACTTCTCATAAATGTTGACTCATCTCTTCAGACACACCAAGTAGAAGACTGAATAGTCATTGCACTTTACACAGATGATGATTGCATTACAATTTTTTTCCTGAGATTTTTTTTTTCCTTGTTTCTCAAAAGAGAAATCCAGTGTAGTGCTGGACTACCAAAGCCAGTGGTGCATGCCCATGAAGTTATTCCACCTTTCAGAATATGCAGACTTTGCCAAATTTAGTAGTTCTTTATTGAATATACTGCTCTTTCCATGACTTTAAAGGGTAATGTTCCTCGAATGTATATGAGGCGGCTATATTCCTGCCTATAATTAAATCCTTCTGTACAATCCTTAGAAGCTTTTATTTCTTTTTGCTGTTTAATTTATATGCAAATCTAACAAGGCAGCACCCTTCCTGCACTTTTCCATACCCATCCTGCTGTTCCTCGCATACTCTCAGTTTCTGTGTATGTGACTGAAAAACAATGATCTCACCACAATCTGTTGAGCATCTCCTACATCAAATACTGATTTGGAGCAGGATATTAAAAGTCTCAAGTATCTCCATTTCTTTCAGGTCTAAGTCTGCCAGACTGCTGCAATCATGCAATGCTACACAAAGCACCAGTATTGTGTGTAGGTACATGTGCTACCCTCTGCTCTGGCTGTGGAGAGGTTTCTATAATCCCATAACCCCATCTTTGCCACAGACTCATTGCTGTTACATACAAATGTGTTCCTCCGGCCCAGTACAGTGCTGGGTGTCCCCTGTCCCCGTGGGGCTCCCAGCCCCTAGAGCACCATCCCTTGCCGGCTCCATGCTAGTGCTGGAGTTTTGAACTGGTAAAGGTAGTGCAGCAGGCACCACCTCACTCTCCCTGCCCTCTCAAGAGCTGTGTTTGCCTTTCAAGCTATTTTGTAATTTGTTTTCCAGATGAATAACATATATATAAATTTTTTGATCAATGTTCTGGCCTTCATACAAAGCCTCTATTATGTGCAGAAACATTTTTCATTTCCCTGAGATGAATGCTCTGTAGGTGAATCTCAATATTTCTGCATCACCAAGAGATGACAAAAGGATGGTCTATTTAAACTGTCACAGCCTCTCTTTAGTTCCTTTGTCTGACAACAGAACTGGCTTTAACCTGTGGTGCCTCAGAAGATAATTTCTCTGGCATTTTAAAACTCATCTGTTTCAACTTCCAATCCACTATGTATACTCAATGTTCCGTGCTTTGTGCTGTGCACAAACTACGCAAGGTAGGATATTTGTTTCCTTGGTCTTGTTACAAGTGCATTTGATGGGAGCAGGTGGTTTCTCCTGGGGGGGGGCAAGTGTAGAGGAGACTTTCTGTCATCCTTCACTGCTCAGGGAGGTGTGCAGAGCAGAAGTCTCTGTCTTCTAGCTCATGTTGGATGTTTTTATGATGTTATACAAATATTTACATATACACTAAAGCAAATCATCTTCCTCCTGTGAAAAAAAGTAGATGTATTTATGTAAATATATACACATATATTACACATTGTGTTTAGGTATGGCAAAGACAGGAAAAAACTGGATGCATATATTACCTGGACATAAGCTGGTTAAGTATTATTCAATTAATGCCATCATTCTCAAATCATCTGTTTGCTCGTTTGAAATGTGACAAGATATTTTAGTGAATGCAGCTGATAGAGTTTAAATAGAAAATGACAAGTTATTCCTATAAAACACCACATCTTTTTTGCCTGTTACCATTCCAAACCTGATTATCCTCCACATCTGCTTCAAGCCAGAGGATGCTGCTGTCTGGGCACTCCTACACTCCGGGTAGGCATCCAAAGACTGCAGGCAGCTGGAATGACTGTGTAACTGCGTTTCAGATTTAAATTAGCTCACCGTTAAGATTAGACAGCAGGAAACCAAGGAGGAGTTGGCCCAGCATGGTGAGCTGTGGACTTTTTCAGGTCACCTCAAACAGCTGGGAGCCACTAGGAGTTTGCAATGCATGGACACCATGTGTGTTGTCACTGCAGTTCAAGGGACTGCTGGTTGAATGCTGAATGCCTTCTACTTCCCCACCTTCATATGTGTCCATGCAAAAGTTTGCTCGTCTCTGGTTTGGTTGCAGATGTGAGTCAAGTATTGCACAGCTATCAGGAGACATCCGTGTTATCAGGCATGAAGTCCAGAACATTGATAAGGAGATCTACAGCCTCCGCTCTATCCTCAAAAATCATGCTGGCAGTTTTGAGAAGATGGTGAGTACAGAAATTCACAATATCCAGTGAGCGATGATGATGCACATGTAGAGTGCTTACTCTTCTATGTGCTGATTGATACTATTGATGCATACACCATTTACAAATATTCTCAGGATCTTTTAAAATAAAAACTAGGTTTTCCTTGATGCTATGGAATGGTAGTGACCTTTATAAAAGGCTTAGTCTAAGAACAGATAACAAAAATGTTATAGGATTTGAGAATACTAAGATCATGAATGACCCATCACAGTTGGTTTCTCAGTATGTTTTCGAAGACCATTGAACTAAAGCATGGTTCTGCTTTAAGTGCATCCAGAAAATTCAGTTGCATTTATTCTGGAGCTGAAAAGTAGTTCATACTTCCATTGTTTTTTGTTTGGTTTTTTTTTTCAATTTTAAGGTGTCTGCGAGGAGACATCTAGCAGCATATCCAGGCCTCTATGAATGCTGGCAATATTTCAAAAAATATTTGAAACTGTAGCACTGAAAATGTTCTGGAAAATGGTATTTCCTCCCAATCTCTCTCTCTCTCCTTCCTCCCCCCTTTTTTTTTTCTTTCTCGATGGAGGGGATATCCCAATAATAAATAGTGTTACTGCTTATGATTCCTTGTAACTGATCTGGTGACAGTTTCATTGTATCCAGTAGCTGTTTTAGAACCTTCCACAGGCTCAAGTACATTAGCAATAATGCTTCACAAGTACAGTCCAGTGATATGTCTGATCTGTAAACCTGCAGCATGACAGCTTTCTGCTCCTGCTTCAAATTACATGTTGTCTGTACACATTACAATTGAGCTTTGGAGAAGATATGGGACACTCAGCTTCTCATGCACTTGATATCAGTTAAAAACTCATCGCTGTATTTTAACTGCATCTTCTGCTGCACAAGGCAGAATTCCAGTCATTTTGTACCCAAATACCCTCTTTTACAAAGAAAAAAAATATTAACGACAATTTAAATGAAAGTATTTTACCTGAAATTCTGCAGTAAGACACTGTTTGGACACCTGTCTCCTTGAATTCCTATGAAGATATTTCTCTTTGCCTGAGAATGGGAAATGAAGCAGGTGTGCGTCAGATCATTTGAAACAATACCAGGTAAAAATAAGCCATCATAGGCATGAAGCAGGAAGCAGAACAAAGTTTCTCAGGTGAAGAGGGGAGAACTATACTCATGCATTTGTGGGAAAAAAGCAAATGAGAATTTCCAAAACAGAGCTGTTTCTTGTAAAAGGAGTACTAAGGTATCAAATGTAATAACAATGTAATAAGCTTTTAGCAGCTCCCTGTTGACATATATGTGCCACAGCTATCAACCAGATGAAGGCATTCTCTGACCAGGGCAGTCTTTAAATACTAAAGGACAGCTATATGAATGAAGAGGACAGGCTCTTTATCAGCATCTGTTGTGACAGGAAAAGGGAAAATGTGTTCAAACTAAAAGAGGGGAGATTTAGATTTGATATAAAGAAGTTTTTTTGTAATAAGGCTGGTGAAACACTGGCACAGGTTGCTCAGAGATGTGGTGGATGCCCCATGCCTGGAGACACTGAGAGTCAGGCTGGATGGGACTCTGAGGACCTGATGGAGCTGTATGTATCTCTGTTCATTGTGAGGGAGTTGGACCAGATGACCCTTAAGCACCCCTTCCAAATTAAAGGATTCTATGATTCAACAATTTTATGATTTGCCCGAGGTCCAGAAACCACAGCCCTGGTTCCTGAGGCAGTCTCTCATCCTGCTCCTCTAAAAGTGAATGGCCCCACAGAATGGGGACAGCACGAGCCAAAAAAGCCTCAGAGTGCATCAGGTACCCAGGGTAGAGTGCTCTGTGATGCTTTGGATGTTCATTCCAAGCTGGATGGGGCACGTGAGGGATTGATCTGTGAATGACTGTCTCCTCCTTCCTCCCTTATTGGGAGTCCAAGAGGTTTTTGATGAACATTTTCTGTCAAGGAATATTACCCCTAGGGTCCTAACATCTTCTGGGAAATTTCAGTGGTGCGAGTGTCATACTGAAATAAAAAGTGTTAGACTTTGAATTTGATTACAAAGCCTGCAAAGTCCACAAAAACTTTCACTAAGTGGTTCCTATACCCTTAGTGACCCTGAGCTCAAGTCCTCACTGAATGAAATAGTTTGTGAGAGAAGTTCAGAGTTGTACCTTTGTGTCAGTTGTGTTTTTCATTCTTGCAATCATAATATATATTCAAAGTTAAGTGCTTGCATTCTGGCTCATAAAGGCATTCTCTGTTAATTCTCATTAGATAATGCAGCTCTTAGGCAAGATAGAGACTTCCAGCTCCGATCAAAGCTCAAATTTAAAGATGTTCCAGGGAGATCAACATCACGAATTGCAACTTCTGGATTTCAAGTAGGTGATGAAGTGTTTTCATTATGGTAATTCACCTTGGATACTTTAGTATGATGAACAGGTTGTCACGAAACAGCCAAACAAACCCATTAATTAACATCTATTTAAAACATGAAGAGAAGGTTAATGAAGATCCGTACGATAAGATAATGAAAATACATTATGAAAATACACTGTCTTGCAAGATAATTGCTAAAATGAGGCACTAAATGCCATCCTGTAAGAAGAAAGGTACAAAGGCAATTACCCTTCCATACCTAAAACAGAGGCACGGAGTAGAAGGACACTATTTACCACAGTAACTGAGGCTAACTTGTGACTTGCCTAAGGTGCAGGTGACGTATTCTTGGAAGGTTTGCTCTGCCTGCTCAGTTGGGAGAGCAGCTGGGATGGGGCAGTACTGGTTGAGGTAGGTGGGCAGAGGCAGAACAGGGATGGAGCTGGGGGGTGAAGCTGCACAGCCTCACATGCCCTTGAATTTGTAATTTATTGTTTCTTTGTTAAGCCACATATTTCTCCTGTTCTGGATGCAAAAGTACTTTTAGAGTGTCCTTTTAGTCTTGATGAGTTTTGCAGAGGTGGGAGCCCCAGTGATTACACAATGAATTGAAGTACCTGGCACCCATATGCAGAACAACACTTAACAGCCCAGTGCTAAACAGCAGAGCCAGCACAAGTAATTTGAAATCTAATTATAATAACACTGCAACAGTATTTCAAAGGCAGCATTTCCAATTCTTAAAATGCTGGAGTATTTGAATTAAATTTATCTGAATTGCATTCAGAGTTAAAAATATGCTGCTTTAAAGACAAAATGTTCACATCAAGAAAACAAGAAAAGGAACAGGGATGAACGATGAAATTACAACTGAAAAAGGGAACAGATTAAGATGAAGAAAAAAGGAGTTACAGAAAGACCGAGAGTAAAGGATGAAGAGAATCAAGACAGTAAAGTATCAAGTAAAGAATCAAGAAGTACATACCAAAATAAAAGGGAAAAAAGGAATGTAAAAATGCCAGAAAAAAAGGAAATATGAAAATTTAAGAAAATGCTGAAGTTCTCATAAGTCAACTTGGCCTTACAAAACAGAAATAGGAAGCTTCCAAGGCTTTGAGATGCACTAGCACTGTGTCTTTCAATGTGAAGTAAAATGTAACTTCTCTTGCTAGGACAGACTGGAGTTCCTGCTTATGAGCAGGCACATTTGACTTCATTTTAAAACCCAGTTATCTCTTCAGCTGACCCAAAGCTGTCCGATAACAAGCGGTTTTCCTGATCCAGCAGTTGTATTGTAAAAGCACAAACTGATACATCTATATACAATTGCTGAAAACCTGGTGAATTTTTTAACTATTTCAGGACTTCAGAGAGAGTTGTGCTTTGCTAGGCAACATTGGTCTTCACAGTTGGGGGACTGGGTACTTGTCTTTCAGGGCCAGTTAGCTGACAGATAGCTGTATTCAACTGCACAGAGGCAGATCACTCGTCAGTAGTTCTGATCTCACGTTTATCCCAGCACTACTCAGAGGATGCTCATATTAAATATCCACAATATCTCATCAATATTTCAGTCATTTTCTGAACCAAGACTATGGCAACTCATCTGTTTCTGCAGCCTGGCTCACTATATGTCTCATTTTTTTTTAGCTCCGTGAAGGAAGGATAGTAATTCAAAGAATCACAGAGTGGCTTGGGTTGGAAGGAAGCTCAAAGTTCACTCAGCCCCAACCCCGTGTTATTGTTAAAACAGTTCTAGAATGAATAAAATGAGTAATAATCATATACTGACCTCACAGCCATACAAGATCTTGGTAAGGCACTGTCTACAGCAAGCAAACAGCAGTAATATGTCGCTCAGAAATTCTGTTAACGTTAATTTGTTTCTCACATTATAGTAGTAATTACATTACATTAGATGGCAATTATCACTTCATTAGGCAGATATAAAATTGTCATCAATCACTTGGATTTAAAAAACAGTTTCTTTGGAAAGTGCCATAAGTGTTACAAGTGCTTTAAGCATGAAGTCTAGTTGTAAAACCTCACTCCTTCCTTGCTGGTCTGTAACATGTCTGAGACCCAAACAAATTTCAATTGGTCACTCTTTGCATCCAAGTACTCCTTAGGAATTAATACAGTTACACTCAAATTTTCTGTGGAGCTCTGGCAATCTGCAGGAGAAAGAAAATTGAAATGTGACTAAGATTTGGATATACGTCCATGTCCCCTCCTGGCTCATATTGTCAATTATGTGCTGCAGCATAAAAGCCAACACACTGCTTTCTAGCTCAGTGGTTCAAAAGTTTGTTCTGTGCAGCATTCTTTTAGCCACTGCCCTTTTGTGTATCCAGGAGCTGCCTCTGCTGTTTCCTCTGGGAGCTGGTGCTTCAGAGGCATGCACACATTTTGTCCACATTTGTAAACCATTACTTAAAAATGTCTTTCATCCTTAAGAACCTTTTCAAACCGCAGGTGATTCTGGTGCCCACTGTGATGTCCAGCAGCACAGCTGATGTTCAATGGGATAGTGTAGCTTCTTCACTCACTTCAGATAAAGATTTGATTGCAAATCGTCAATTGCAAAACAGCATTTTTCAGCCCTTGGGTATTTTCTCAAATTAGACTGCACCAGAGAAATGACATTTTGTCATGTATATGCAGACTTCAAGGTAAGGATTAATAAAATAATTGAGCTTGGTCCCCTTAGGAAACTACTGAGGAGATCTGAAGTAACTTAAACAGTTTAATGACTCAAGACTCCCCCCACAATGCTGACTAAACCTTAACTCTTGTTACTAAAAAAAAAAACCTTACCATAATTTTAGGTTGACAAGCACTCTAAATGACTTCAAAGATCAGATCCAGAATCAGCGGAAGTGGATGGAGGCACAGCTGACACAATCTGAAGATCAAATGCAGTACCAGCACCAGCTGCTCAGTGCGATGAAGGAGAGGCTGGTAAGGCTTCCCACATAGCAAGTTACACACACCACAAGACTGAGCACAGAAATGGAATTGCCCTGGTGCCTTGTGGGGTGGCCAGTAAAATGATGAATTATGAAAAACAGAAGACTGTATAATAATTTATTTCAAAGGAATATCTGGAAGTCCTGAGATTCAGCTCCTCACTCAAACAGGACCAACAACAAAGGCAGGTGGCAGGTCTCATCCGGGTGACTTCTAAGTACCTCTGAGAATGGATCCCAATATGAACTGGCTATTTGTGAAGCCCCAGTTTACCCAATAGTGGTGAACTGTCCCAGAACAATCATCAATACCATCACTGAGCATCATAAAGTTTTCTTCCATTCATTGACAGGCTCAAAATAGTAAGGGATCTTCTGTGGAAATCCTTACCTGTTTTAAATACAGACATGCCATCACCATACTGTGCTTGGTGTATTAATATGCAGAGTTTAGATTTCTCTGCAGCGGTCAGTGCTTGGCACAGGGTCAAAATCTTCTGATCAATTCCTTCCCAACTCTAAAAGCTTTTCCTCCTTTGCTTCTTGCCATTCACTCAGCTTCAGAGTTCAAAACCAATTAAAACACACCTGCTGTACCTTACAACCGGAATGAAGGCTGCTAAACAAAACCACACAGAGAAATTGCTCAAAAGGGAACTAAAACACAATAGAAATTTAACTTCACAATCTCTAGTAGTCAATACCAAACAATTGCTGCAACCAGGCAAATATGAAAGTGTTTCTGAGGCCAGATGGATAAGAGGGCAGGTAGATATGTTTCATGCTGAAGCTGAAGCTGTGTTGGGAGTATGAAGCAGCAGTTTGGTTATTCCTGGAGCTGACTCACTCCACCAGCCACCTGTACAGCATGGCAATGTTTGTAAACACAGAATGCCTTTTCAGCACCACCATAAACTCAGTTTAGGTGCAAAAAGCTCTGCCAGGTTTGCAAATATTTTCACTGAGAAGCAGAGCCCAGCATTGTCTGAATTCTCTGAGCCACCGGGGCTGCAAAAAGTGAGGGACCTGCTAGGATCTTAGCAGAGGACTCAATGCAACTTAAAGAGCAAGAAAGGAGAGGGCAGCAGCATGGCTCAGATATGAGCATATCTCTGAGGAGGTGCGGTGGCCCTCAGGAGTGGCACTGGGCTCCAAATAGCAGCTGTTAGGGGCTCACTGTCCTTACTCATGGAGCTGGATACACTCCTCATTGGTTTGCCCTTTGGCTCAAAAAATTGTGTTTGAGGTAAGTGCACAAATGCAGCCTGAAATAAGTTGTTTGAATTTCCATCCTGTTGTTAGAGAACAAAACAGAGAGAACAACTGGAGTTAAAATAGGTGATAAAAATCATAAATAATAAAGCCCTCTGGCCTCCCCCAGCCCCTTCCCCAGTTAATGCAGTTACCTGGGGAAAAGAGGACTGACATCCCTTCAGGGTTCCAGACCTCACTGCATTTCTGCAATGCTCTTATTCTTGGGATTGGGAAGAAAAACTGACTAATTTAAGGGCTGCCAGGATGGAGTATTATGGTGGACATATTTAAAGCACCTTACCATTACCTTCTGCCATGTGTTTAAAGGAAGCAGCAGAAAAGAAAATAGATGAGAAGCTTCTACTTCTGTCACTACAGCTAGAGCAATCAGACAACCCAGAGAAACACAAAAGGCAGCTGAACCATGTGAAGAGTGATGAAAAAAACCTGCATGCAAGAATCACCAGGCTTGAAAGACAGATTTGGAAGGAGCTCGAGGAAATCCAGGAGGAATACAGATCAGGTGAGAATTTCATGCAATTATTTGTCAATACGTTTGTAAAGTAAATTACCACTGCAGAAAATATTTTCCAGTAATGAGACAAGTACCTTCAAAAGACTTCTCCTCTCTCCCACACATTGGATTCACAGGTGTCATTTTTAGGCTTCTGAGCTAGCCCAGTTGTCCTTACCAGCACCTGCAGTATATTCACACACAGGTCACTTTCTCTTCCTAAGGGTCTGATGGTAAGATGGTCTAAAAGGCAATTTCACAATCCACTTTCCATGTCTCTCTGAGTACTTCTTTCTTCTGCTCACAAGGCTACTAACCTTAATTGAGAGGTGAAAGTTTTTGCCTTTTGCCTCAGATCCTGCTGATCGTGTTTGCTTGCTTTGTATTTTTTACAGCCTTTACACTCCATTTTCTACTAACAGGAGATTGAGAAAGAGGAACCCGGTTGTTAACAGCTGCCCTACCCAGACCATAGACTAGATGAATACAGAAGCATTTAGAGAACATTGCTGAACACACAGTAGATGCTTCTTATGGGTGAAGTGAGGCTGAGTGCAATTCCCTGGTCACAGACTCATTATCAGCCCGAGCCAATTCTGGCTGTTCCAACTATCAAGAGCAATTCGCCTTGCGCAAAGCACAAGGCTTTGAAAAGGAAGATTTTACTCACTACAAAGTATCCTATTGCCCCACACTCAGCTGATAATGGAAACAAAATGGAAACAGATTATGCAAAAAAAAAAACAACACTCAGCCAATGCTCCAAGGGAACAGAGGGCTGAAAACACTACGCAAGTGCTTCACGTCTGACATGTTCTCACCTTCAAAGCTGTCTGTGATGCAGGACCACAGCTCCTTACTTCAGTTACAATTCATCCATTATTTGCAAAGTACAAAGTTCCATGGAAGTCTAGTAGAGACTGAACCCCCCAAAATAGGGAGAAAAAGGCCACTGAAGAGGTACAGTTTATTCTTATCATGCTTGATATTGTCCAGTGCATTAGAAGATATGAATCCTACAGCAAAGAGCTGGCAACATAAGCTGATATTGCATGTTTATGGTATTCAGTAGGAAGATGAAACAAATAAATTGGGTTTAATGTGCTCTGGTTTACAAGTGGGCCAGGAGTCCTTAGGGAGAAAAAGAAGAATCTCTTAGTGTACTCAAAGTAACCACAATTTCATTAATCATTCCTATTTTTCTACCAGGATTTCAATCCATTCACGAGTCTCTGGAGCTGCTCAAACAAATACAGAACACAAAGCTGAAACTTGAAAAGAAGAAAACTGAGAAATACAAAAAAAGATACAAAGCAAGAGACTTTCCATGAGATTGAACTGCAGAAAGAAATCCTTATAAACACACTCAGATGCTCTCTCCAATGAGAAGCAGCACTGGATTAAACACACTCAGCTTTGTTTTCCCCTGTTGCTGTAGGATGCTCTTGTGACTTGGCATATTGGACAGCTGCAAAAATAACAGCCCTGCTGCACCTGCAGCCATTTTCAAGTTCACAATTAGAAGTACACAAATAAAAGATTTAAGTACGGATTGGCTTAGAATCTTGAAGGCAGATTTCATACAGAATTATTCATACTACTTTAAAGGACTTCATGAAACCTGTCACTCAGAGTTTAAGCACTGTTAGTACAGTTCTCCTGTTGGTTTTAGATTGCTGTAAATACTGAAATCAGTCTGAGTAGATTCCTTCAGCTCCACACAATGTGTAGGTAGTAAAAGCTAAAGTGGAATGACTTGGACTGGTTATTCAATCATTAAAAGTAGCCTGGGTACACATGCTATGGCTTCTCTCAGAAGCTGAACCTGTACAGCACAACTGCTGAAAACAAACTCAGGCAGTCAGTAGGGAACTCCACTCAGTAATTACTTATGTTCCCATTGCAGGGAGCAACTTTGGTATGTTAGAGTTTCTCCAGTGAGTTAATAGGTCCTAGAAACTGCTGGCTTATTGAAAAGACAAAACAAATCAAACTGCAACCAAAGTCACAATCTTTCTGAATCTTGATTGTTGCCAGGCTCTCCTAAGCTTGCTGGCTGCTTTCACGGTGGCTCTGCATTTATCAAGTTTTTTACACGCATTAGGTAACCAGTAACACTAAAATAAATCTCTGTGATGTGCAGCAGTTTGAGAAGTTCCAAATTCGTGCTTTGGTGTGCTTCTTGTTCTGTTCTTTGCACACATCACTGTAGACTGTGGGTGGTGCCTTAAAATTTGTCAGTGCAGTGTCAGGGCAGGATCATACAGAACTGTTTGATCTGGAACAGACCTTTAAAGGCCACTGAGTCCAACTCTCCTGCTCTGAGCCCCATCCAACCTGACTGTGAGTGCCTACAGAGCACCCACCACCTCTCTGCGCAGCCTGGGCCAATGCTTCACACTAGGCCACCGACAAAAATTACTTTATCTTAGTACTGGTTTGTGTGGTTATACTGGAAGGGCTCGGGGGCCCAACTAGAAACTGAGATCACATACGAACATGTATTTGGAGCATTGCTGCTGTTTGAATGACTTAGTTGCGTAAGTAAATACGTGTAGCTTTGTTAAAGTCTAAATCAGTCAGCCAGTTCTCAACCCACCTCGCTGTCCACTCATCTCTCCTACACTTCCTCAGCTTTGTTATAAGGATGTCGTGGGAGACAGAAGATGAAAAGCTGAACAGAAATCCAAGGCAACAGAAATACAGAGAATGGAATGAATGGTCACAAACCTGCACGGCCCAAACAGATGAACTTATCAGAAGGAAGACATTTTCTCACACTTCTATGAAAGGAAATGTAAGCAGCATATAAAATCCTTCATATCTGATGTAATCAGATGTTCTACCTTGAAATTCATTAAATCTCATTCCATTCTGCCTTCAGTGTAAGACAGTGGAATATAACATAACTGGTGCTTCTTTTTTTTTCCCCTTTACATTAGTAGCAACCAGATGTACAGCTCTCCAGCCAGTGAAATCTGTATCCAAGTCTCAGTCCTCCATCTCAGTGATGCTCAAGTGCCTTTGTACAGCACTTAGATTTCCAAAGCTGAGCTCTACGATAATATAAATTATAGGGCTGTCTCAATCTGCATGAATTCACTTTTTTTTTTTTTTTTTAGTAGTGCTTCTATGAGCTCTGATTTCTTATAGATGCACATTATTGAGGAGAACAAGATTTTTACCTCTTAGTGCTTGGTTTTACAGAAACTTAAACTCATGATCCCTGAGGATTCTCCAATGAGTAGGTGGTAGGGATATGGATTTTTTCTAAGGACACACAATACAATTTGGGGCTGAGTAATTATCTTGTTCAAGGAGCTCATTATTGATCACAGTAAAAGTTATTAACTTCAAGGCCTTCTGAAGAGAGAAAACACTGAATTTTTCTTTTTTCCCTTTTTTTTTTTTTTTTTTTTTTTTTTTAATGCACAGGATATTCACTGTTGGTGGTTAGTTCAGTTGGTTTCTCTGGCCTGAGGTCCTTTGTTCTTCTAGCTGTTAGAAGGGTTTGATGCTGAATGAAGCATTGGATAATATTCAAGTGGAAGAACTTCTTTTTAATGCCTTAAAAACAAGGGCTGGCAGCCACTCACCATGCTGTCACCAGGCTGGCGATGATGGCTCTCCCACCACTACAGTAGGAGGCATAAATATCAAAGCCATAGACAAGGATAGGAACTATGGGCTGTATGCACTTTTCAAGGCTATTAATAGCAGCAAGCTAAAAAAAGTTACAGCTAGTCTTGAGAATCACGAGTCTGGCTTCTGCAACATTCCCTTTTAATGTATGCAGTTACTGATAGCTCAGGCCTGTGTGACAGCAGGCTGTGAAGGCAACCACCATCGATCTAAATTTATCAGAAAAAGTCTTTTTAAAGCAACGTACTGAGATGGATGGGAGACGAGGAGGGCTTCTTGACATTCAGAATGTTCACCTCCACAGAGCAGAAAATCCATCCTACTGAGCTTAGCGTTATGGTTTAAAATGACAGTGGTAGCCTGTGGCTTGCACCTACTTTCTACCAATCACTGTGCATGGCTTGCAGCCAAGATGTGCTGGTGGATAGGCCCCATGGTTTTGCTCCATCACAGCTCAGCATCCTGCTTTCTTTAAGCCAGGTGCAAGTGGTACTAAAGCCTACAGTGCCTTCACTTCAGTACAGTCCTACTATGTCAGCAGTGCACTGCATGCCCTGTAAGCCTTATAAGTGTGTAGTATGAGATCCCAACCAACACAAGATGTTTCTTAACGCTTCTGCACATCCAGAAACTGTAAACCAGGAATGGATAGGTATCACAACTCTGTTGTCAACAGCTTGAAAATCACCAATGGTAACACTGAAAGATTAGAATAACTGATTCATTTTTTATTTTCATGTACATAAAGGCAAAATAACATCATGTATTAAGAACCATTGTCATGATTCACCCAATTAAGCAGTCAGCAGCAGAATCAGCAAGACATAAAAAGAGCCTGTTACACACAGTATATATATATATATATATGACCCTGTCCCTAATGACCACTAGTTTTTCTTGATGAGAACATTTAGTGAAGCCCACAGTCAGAGGGATACACTGCGTAAGTTCTAAGTTTTTCACTAGGAGAGTGGTTAGGCCCTGGAACAGGCTGCCCAGGGAGGTTGTGGATGCCCCGTCCTTGGAGGTGTTCAAGGCCAGGTTGGACGGGGCTCTGGGCAACCTGATCTAGTAAAGGTGTATGGTGGCCCTGCCAGGCAGGGGGGTTGGAACTACATGATCCTTGAGGTCCCTTCCAACCCGGGTCATTCTGTGATTCTGTGATAAGGGACAGGTTCCAAAATGATTACACTGAGGGAGCACTGGGAAGTAACCTCTAAGCTATATGCCAAGTTAAGTTTTGCAGCAGCAAGCCATGGCTGCCTAGGAAATGCCTATGCCTGACTGCTCCCCTCTTGCTGAGAAGCTGAAGGAATATAAGGCATGCCCCATCCCACCATGGATGGCATGGGCCTGTGTTAGTTGGTATGATCCAAATGCTGTAACAAACAGGACTGCAACACTTATAAAAAACTGAAAAGCATGGCCATGGAAAGGGAAAACCACCACATGTGCTGTGCTGGGAGCAGCACTGGTGATGGCACAGAAGAAGAGGCAGCCGGTTAAAGAAACTAATGATAAAATGGTTAAATCCTTGCAGGAACAAATGAAAACCCTGCAGAGCCAGCTAACTGCCAAATGTACTATCACTCCGTCCAATATATCAGACTGAGAGAAAAATTTATACTCTGAATTAGAGGATGAAGGATAAGCTCTCCTGGTTGGACAGACCTTGACTCTGTTCTGGATAGTGAGCTGCAATTTACAAGCTTGGCACAGGTGATCAAGAAACCAGGCCTAAGCACCTTGTATGTAACTGAGGAATTGGAAAGTAAACAAAAAGTACTTCACCTTAAGAACAAAGACAGTAATTAAGATAGAGACCATCAATCATGGCCAGGGTGAGGATAAGCAAGTTGCCTAGATGGTACCATTCTCAGCAGGCAACATGTCCAGAAGTCCTGGAAAAATACAGCAGGTTAGCTCAAGAAACAGAGACAGAGAACGTGTGGAGAGTGGCAACTGAGTTTTGCTGTTGGAAGATGAGGCCCAGAGCTTTCCTAACTACTGATGACCCAACGGAGCCATGGCTATTAACTTAATGAGCTGCCTATTGGGTAGGAGTTCTGGACACCCTGGAGATGGGAGTATCCAGTCTTTATTGACTGAGAGTTTGTGGAAGGGTGCTTGCCTTGAGTTAATACATGACAGAAATTTAGTCTGTCAGCAGCCTTCCCCAGTGCTATCATTAATTACTAATCTGAACAGAATAACTCCTCTGATTTGAAGCCTGCCTGATTCCTCGAAACCACATATAGATCAACAAGACCATCTGCAGTATCATTATCCCCATGAGGAAGATGGTAGGCACACAGAGAAGGAGTTTATAGATCCACAGAGTAAGAATATAATCTTATCTCAGTAAACTGGGAATGTGAATAAGCCCACCCAACCTGGTATGGGCACACTGATCACTGGTTTTATCCAAATCTGGAATCAAACAGATCGAGGCCTTCGTCTGGACATCCCAACAGCCGCAGGCCTTAAATTTGCCATTATTTGGTTAAACTTCTCACAGATTTTATAAGTCAAAAGACAGCAACATGAAACCAGAAGTGTATTCAAAATACACGCAGGAAGAAAAAATCTTTGTTGTGGGGGTTTACTCATTCCCATTTAAGCAGTATAGTGGAACAACTTGGTACATACCCTCTCCAGTAACTATCATTTTCTGGTTGATACAACCCTGGAAGACACACAGAGTTACATGCTGGAAGCAAGAGCTCTACATGTGAACTATAATATCCCCGTTGCAGCCTGAAGAAAGTGGGCATTTTAGGGGCACAATGTAGAGATCTTGTAAGAAGATACTAAAGCAGAAGTGCTGTCCCTGAGAATTAGAGATCCTAAGTAATCTTGTACATTGTTGGATTCCTTACCTCATGGAGAACCCCTACAACATGAATATGTTGTCCTTTTATCTCCAGGTTGGTGAATTCAAGTTAATAATGAATGGGGCGGCTAACCTCACAGTGACCTCTCTTGTTATGAAAGTGTTTGGTCCCATAAGTATTTTTTGTCCAATCTGGATAGTATAATAGATGAACAAAAAATAAATTCCCATCCCCAAGAGGATACTCCATATTAATGAACTCTTCATGGACAATTAGCTGTAAAACACTCATGTGGAATCCCATATAAATATGGCATATGCCAGAATTGTGAACTTTTGATTCAAGACATGGTGTGCCCCAGTGGCGCAGTGGTAGGAATGCCGCGTTGCAACACCAGGGCCCGGGTGTTCAAATTCCCCCTGTGGCGCAAGTGGTAGAAGTGCTGCTCTGCTACACAGAGGCTCGAATCCCGGGGATTGGACTCGATGATCTCTAAGGTCCCTTCCAACCCGCACGAGACTATTACCTATTACCTGTTACATGCAACTGCTGGGATTTTCTGGTACCAGGGTTTAAACCTAAACATCCCATGTCTAATGGAACCGCTACCAACAGAGAAAACATGTTTACTTCACAGGTAAGTATGACTGTGCATTTCAACAGGAATTTTGCATGGGAAAAGGGAACCAGAGTAACCAAACTCTATGACCTATCAACAAGATCCACAGCAATTAATC
The DNA here is from genome assembly GCF_054131305.1 of Coturnix japonica. Lineage (NCBI taxonomy): Eukaryota > Metazoa > Chordata > Aves > Galliformes > Phasianidae > Coturnix > Coturnix japonica. The sequence goes on along the minus strand of NC_140702.1, from coordinate 15,649,550 downwards.
CCCTCAGTGAAATTTAGTCACAACCCCCTTCCTCATTGGTGGGACATGACATGCTGCTGTAATTAAAGTTAGCTAACAGAAAATGAAGAGCGAAAAGTACCCCATAATAAATGAAAAGGGAACACTTTGCTACTGAAAGGGAAAGGGGGCCTCACAGAAGCCAAGGCAAAGGGTAGATACAGATAGTTCATGTTAAGGGGGGCAGAGAGAGGGTGAACTGCAGATACTAAGCCTGGGAAAACATGGGCAAGAAGGCCAAAAAGAACTGTCTTTGCCAGTGGGGTCATGGGGAATCTAATGCTTATGTAATAAAACTCAGGGGGAGACTATTGATCATATATTAGTCCAACCTATATCTGTAACATGCTTTTTCCCAATGGCGTGCAAGTTTGGAGTGTTAACCCCTTGCACCAGGGCTGTGTGCACTTCTCTTTATTAAACATTTCTGCTTTATATCCTAACAGGCTATAGGGTTTGCTTCCGCACGTCCAAAACATAAAGCACATAAACTGACACCACACATGAAATTCTACATGGATTTAGGTCTCAGTTTGAAAACAAAAGCAAAACGTTTTACATTTCTGCATATTTTACAATATCTGGGAGGGAAGAAAAGTTTGTTGCCAATTGGTTAGCTTTCATCACTACCAATGCAGTAAACATCGTACTTCTTTGTGAGTGGCCAATGGGGAAAGATGATAACTACTGCAAACAGTACTGAGGTTTCAGGGAAGAAAACAAACAAAAAATAAGGTTTTTTTTCCTTTCATGTGAAGTGTATTTTATGGTGGAACTTACGTCAAGAAAAGAACAACCTACTTTTGTTCAAAAAAGGTTGCTGTTGACACAACAAGAAATAAAACTAAGACAAATTAGAAAGCCCAGACCACATAGAACACCTGAAGGATGGCCTGATTAAGTTGCGTGAACAGAAGACATTCCATTTCAGGTAGTCCATACTAGGCACTTGCTGACAATTTCTTGTGTAGATCCAGAGCTCTAATATCCCCATTAGCTTTGGCATTTTCTACAAGTACCTGAAGAAAAAAAATCAAGCAAAAAAGCACTGAGAATTTCTTAAGTTTAATCTTAGTATTTAACTAGAAACTCTAATTCATATTAATTCAAATTAAATCATATTAATTTCTGCTATCCAATTATCCAAAAAATTAAGTAACCAGTAAGTCCAGACTGAAATAAGAAATACTCAATGTGACATACCAGCTTAAAACATTATGCATTTATTAGAAAAAAAACACTCTAGTCACCTGCTAAACTTGTAGTCACTTGCAAAGCACTATAGCAGCATCACTTGCTACTTGAGGCTGAGTACAAGTAAGTTCCCTGCTGGAAATGACACCAACAGATCTAGGTGAGACCTATCTCCCTGTCACTGCACACCTGCCTCCTTATAATACATCTGTATAAACCTAAATTAGTCAAAAAGAAGCATTTTATCTCCTTAAAACTGCCAAGGCTTCCTTTTGCCTTCCCCACTTAAATTTAGCCTTTCTCCATTTATTTTACATGCCTCCTATTTACACATTCAGGATCTGAGTGGCAAAGTGATTCCAATTACAAGCCAAAGTGAATCAGCTCCCATCATATTAAAGAACTTTCTGGATGTGCAAATTTGACCAAATCAATTTGTACAATGCTATGAAAACAAAAGAATGCACCATTTACTGAGAACAAAAAATAATGCATCATCAAAAATTCAATAAAAATCCTAAGTACAAAAATTATGATTTGGATTACAGAGAGATTTTACTGTTTGATTTTCATTAGTATTGCATGGAGGAACTGAAGACATTCAAGTAAGCTGGATACAAAGCAAGGTATGTTTTGTCAGCATGGAATCCTTAAATACTGTATTCTGCCAGGAGAACCATCACTTCCCTAATCTCTCCCTACCCCTCCTAGAAGTAATAGCCACAATATAAAATGAAAATCGATTGCATAGAATGAATTGCCTTACATCTATTAATTCGTAATCATCTTTGGCATATAGATGTTGCAGGAGGTACCAGCGAGCCACAGACACTATGGTTTCTGGATTCCCTGGTTGGTAAACCACTCTCTCCAGCATTCGACGAGTCTCCCTAGAAGCATGACCAAAACAATCCAAGTTAACTGCAGAACTTCATTAACTTGGTACAACACAGCAACATCTGACTGTAATTAATAATAACCAGAAGTAATGAAAAGGGATGCCCTTATGGAAATACCAGTGAGGAAGCAGAGATGTGTGTCTACTTGTTGATTTTCCAAGCCTCTCATAAGCCTAGCTGCTCTTCTCTGGACCTGCTGCAGTACCTCCATGTCCTTTTTGTACTGAGGTGCCCAAAACTGAACACAGTACTTGAGGTGAGGCTTCATCAGTGCCGAGTACAGGGGCAAGATGACCTGCTCACCACACCATTCCTGATACAAGCCAGGATGCCATTGTCCCTCTTGGCCACCTGGGCACACTGCTGGCTCATATTCAGCCGACTGTCCATCAGCACACCAAGGTCCCTTTCCATCAGGCAGCTTTCCAGTCACACCTCCCCAAACCTGTAGGGTTTCCTGGAGCTGCTGTGACCAAAATGCAGGACCCAGCACTTGGCCCTATTGAAACTCCTGTTGTTAGCCTTGGCCCATCAATCCAGTTTAGCCAGGTCTTTCTCCCCTCTGGCAGATCAACACTTTCTCCCAAATTGGTGTCATTTGCAGACTTACTAAGGGTGCACTCAATCCCCTCATCTAGATCATTAATGAAGATGTTAAACAGAAGCAGCCCCAGCACTGAGCCCTGAGGGACAATGCCCATGACAGCCACCTACTGGATTGAACTCCATTGACCACAACTCTCTGGGCCCAGCCATCCAGCCAGTGCTTCACCCAGTGGAGCATACACCCATCTACACCATGGGCAGCCAGCTTCTCCATGAGAATGTTATGGAGGACAGTGTCAAAGGCCTTACTGAAGTCCAGGTAGACCACATTGACAGCCTTACCCTCATCCATTAAGGGGGTCACCTTGTCATAGAATGAAATCAGGTCATTACAGTTTTTTTTAGAAGAGAAGTGAGATTCTACTGCTTCCTGCTCCCCACACTACTAACCCCTTATCTATGGGAAAGCCCTTTTAGCTGTCATACTATTTCAAGAACTCTTGTTTTCAGTTTTTTTGGTCTAGGAGTTAGATATGACCATCATGGCCACTTGGACATTTTTCATTCTGACAAGTAAATACTTTTAGACAGTATGTTCCGTTTATGCTTAACAGATTGTGTACCTCGCTCCCATTTTGCGAATATACTGTAGAAGTGCTTGCAGGAGAACTGCCAAGGGACAGGAATAGAGTTTCAAAGCTTCAGTTGTTGCCTCCTGAACCAAAGATGGCCAGCGCTCATTTGAGACATTAGCCTAGTAAAATAAAAGAAAAAAAGAGAATGAGTTTAATTGCAGTGTGCAGTGCAAATCAATATTTGTTTGCAGCTCTCTGTAGAGAAGGTTGAATTCAAGTTTTTCAGAGTTACATAAAATACCTGTCAAGTTAATAAGCAGTTTCTTTAAAAAACATTGTTTAGAAGGGCCTGGAACAATTACATTAAGTCTTCTTGGCTTTACATAAGTGAGCATTCCACTTGCTCACTTATGTGAAGAATCTCTTTGTCTTTTCCAAACATGTTTTAGTAGTACCTGCCTATCAGAAACATTTGTTTTGTAAACTTCTATCTGATTACATGAGTATGTTAAAATGTAAATTCATTCCCAGAAGAGAATGGAATACAACGTTTTACTAGCAATAAAAATCAGCTCCAAGGTGGTAATTACTAAGCAGCTACTGGGCAAGTTATTTGTTTCTTTGCTTACTATTACAGGCAACAAAATGATTATTTTGATGGTTGCTCTGAAAGTAATGCCTCCTATTTATTATGTTGGCCCATGATGTCAGAGGTGGATGTTGGTGGTACAGCAGTAGAAGAGGCTGAGACTTCCTGCCAATATTCCATCACATTTCATTGTCATCACAGTAAGGTGGTGGGTGCTACACTTCAGCAGTAGTGACAACATGTCACCTCCACTGGTGGTGACCTGTATGAGTGCACCATGCCATCTGTTGTTCAACACTGGCAAAAATGCATAGCTAATGGTGATGACTATTTTAAAATAAAAAATATTTTGTAGCTGAGAATTTGCTCTATCAAAGAGTGCTGTTGAGCTCTTTGCATCTGTTATAGTTTCCATGAAAATAAACTGGAGGCATTACTTTTGGAGTGACAAGCTAGAACATAACATTGCTATTGCCTGGACAGAAGACATGACCTTGTGCTTCAGAGGGGCCAAGGTTTTGATTAGCCTTTTGCACATCAATTAATTACGCCACAGCTAATCAGCTGACCTAACAGAAATCCACATATAAACTGTTCTGTTCATGCAAAAGCAGAAAGAAGATAACCACATTTATTCTATTTTTAAACAAAGTCATATAGACTCATGTAATTTAAGCCACCATCTCAAGAAATAGTATTAATTCTGTTAAAGAGTACCATGAAACCTGTGCAGATACTATGGATATTTAAGAAAGTTGATGCAGACTACTGGGAAAGGGACAGAAGAATCACAGGAGGAAATAATCCTGTCCCTTGATGAACGCTGCCAATTGAAGCACAAAGACAGTGAATCTTTCTACACTGAGGGGATTTTTTTTCTTCTTTTTTTTCCCACCAACAGAAGCAACAGTTTTGCAGCTTTGACTTCAGTAAAACTGACTATCTTTTCTTACATTAACACTCACAATGTGTGGAGTTCCTCTGCCTGAATTTGGATCTGCCTGCTGGCTTGGCAGTCTCTTAAAATACTTGACAAAGTGTAAGCCAGGATTAACCGATATCAATTTTTATCTCCTTTAAAGAAGCCCACCAGAGCACTTCAAATTTTTGGAGTAACAGTGCCTAGAGAGAACAGATGCTTTCCAAGAATTTGGGCTATGTTTACCTGGCTCTTCAAAGCAAGGTAAAAGAAAGATGATTTTCTTTACATCACAGTGTACACTTCCATTACCTTTATACTTCAAAGCAAGGCAGCAGATCTAGAAGTGACCATACAGTATAAAGTCATTTGAAACCCGACTGAAGTTTCTAGTCAGCAGTATAGGAAAAGCATTTATTAAAGACAGTAATCTGAACAAGGCAACAGAGCCTTGAAGGACACTGCAGTTTTGATGATCAAACTGAATCAATTAGAGGAACAACCCGTATCAAACAAGTTAGCCATTTTATGTACACAGTGATTCTACACAATTATTTCACAGCAATCCCTTATGAAAGAATATCCTAAAAATAGTCCCCTGAAGTCCCGTTTTATTCACTAGTCAAGTTGTTGTTCACAAAACACAGTCACTTAAGCAGGAATTTCAGTGAAAGACTGCAGAAGCCCAGCACTACGTGGATTCCTGTTACATCATGCAGTTACATAATTTTGATTATCTTACCATGCAGATTTCCAGTGCGAGCATAGCCAGCCTGAGCAGACTGGATAACTTCCCACTCCAGCTGCCCTGCTGTGATGCCAACTGCAGACTCTTTCTGTAACACATCTCTGCTCCAACCATCATTCCTTGAGACTGATACACTTTTGCCAGCCACTGAAAACAGCCAACAAAATCAGTTAAGGAACCAACAAAACACACATCCCTATAGATGATATAATTCACTTAAATTTGTAAAAGTTCCACGGTATAAATATGGATGAAAACATCACTGCCAACCTCACCCTCACTCCAACAACATAATGCACTGTCCTGCAGGAAAATACATTCTCCTGATTGCAGAGCCAGCAGTACAACTCACCACAGCAACATATTTCAGAGTTTCATTCACACCCACTCAACTTTCTGACAGCTGTCTTAATCTGGATATTGCATATAAGTGAATAAATACTACAACTGGCATTGTGAAAGTCATTCTCTAGACCAGAAGAGCATTATGTGGTGCCTTACTTGTTCCTGAAAGTTCTTTACTAGTGGAAAAGTTTTTCCACTAGAACAAAGTTTTTTCCAACTCAAGTGAGCAATTTCAGGAACATAAAAGATCTTCCAGTTGAGTCTCAGCTCAGATGAGGAGTGTAAAACTTGGGTTACACATCTTTATTACACACCACAGTCACATGGAGGAGCTATGTGGAACAAAAAGTAGATCACAGGTGCTGTGGAGAGTTTCTTGCTCCTGCTACCTGCTCCATCTGCCCTGGATTTGTCTATAAATTGAAGTAAAGGGATTCTATCTTCTCCCTCTTTACTTGTGTAGCCATATCACATTTTTAAAAGGAGATACAGCCACAGGTTTGAAAATTCCTGGCATGTGCATGATAAGCACCAAAATGCCTAAGCTACATTTAAGATTATTATTTGCTGGATCACCAAGCAAACAAAGCAACTTCTTTTTTTAAAAGCAAGGTAATTCTCTTTTTCAAAAAAAATACTTTTGCTAGCTAATAACTGCCTAGAGTAAGAGGGGACAAGATCCTTGAGCTTTTCTCATGCACTGAAGCACTTTGTGAACAGACTATCCAGGATGTCCCCTCTTTTAGTATCTATGAGACTGCATCTTGACATCAAACTTCAAGACTGCTTTGTACAACAACAGGACATCCATACAGGTGCACAATTTTATTGTCTCCCTGGTGAGTCACAGCACAAAAAAGCAGAACAGTCAGCAGAGCACTAGTTTAGCACTGCTCCTAAATCCTGTTGAAAATTTCAGACATGCACCAAAAACTTAAAGAAAGCAAAAAAAGCTATGCTAACAGTCATTCTAACTTAGTGAAACTCTGAGGTATCATGATACATGCTTTTGAGTAAGACAAAACATCTATCAAACACTTGGAAGTCTGAAAGCACAAAAGCGAAGAGCTATCCATTAGGAACAGTCTAGCAGCCAAGAAACTTTTTCAGATGATTACCAAAGCCCTGAGAAGTATCTTCTCTAACTGAAGACTGAAGAGATCTTACCCAGAGGCATCTTACCTAGGGCCCGAACTAAAACAAAATAAAACCCTCATTCTTTTAGTTCATTCCCTTTCCTTGTCTGTAAGCAAGATGACACTTGGCTATGCAAGAGATGCATGAAGAACATATAAGATTTAATTCCATTCTCCCTATTATTATAAATTAATAGGGGCTCAAATCATGGTTCAAATATCCCAGTGTTTTACAAATCCAACAATCTGATGCGTTCTGCAGTTCAGGAAAATTTAATCTTAGGATTCCATGAAAGACATACCCAAAAAAAGCACCATTCCACAGATATTACTTCTATGTTCCAAAAGAGAAGATGACCTGCAACCTTGGAACAATGGACATAAATATTGAGATTTACAGCTGTCTTTCTCTTACCTTTTAGGATTGAAATCACCTTTAAGAGAAACTTGCTGGAAAGAGAAATTCATGTATTCAACAGGCAGAGAGAGCACTGTGTTTCCTACAACTAGATGCAGAACACTAGAAGTTTGTGGAATTTTTCTAAACACACTAACATTTGTAAAGGAAGCAAGAAACTGTAACCAAAAGCAACAGTCCAAAAATAAAAATTAGATATATACACACACATGCTGCATCACCAGAAAGTTATATTGGCATGCATGAGATAGCTCCTCAGATTGTCCCACCATATGAACCAAATTACAGACTCTTCACTTTAACCAAAAAATGATCTGTGATTCCATGAAAGGGAGGGAGTGAACACTACCACAGAGAAGGATTCTTCTTTTCCCCAGTCTCAGCTGACAAAAGAATGGTGATGCTTGATGTCAGAAAATCATGAAACACAGAAGAGATTTATTCAGGATTTTATATCCTGAATATGGAATTGTACACAGCTTACCTCCGCCTTTTCTTATGGGGATATAGAGATCACGTAAGTATTTTACTGTTTTGACTCACACTGCCAAGTCATATAACCCTAACGATGCAGGTGTCAGGTTTTAATCTCTAGCTGTTATTTTTACATCCACATCTGCTTAATTTTACAAACAATTATCATTATTTCATGAATTAAAATAAAATTAACATAATATTACAGTTTTATAAAGAAATTAAAATCAGCTGATTTCTCTTGTCAGTGGATTAATAAAGGCAACCAGTGAAAAACTCTCACATAGCAGATATTCTCTGCACAGAGCTCACTGTAACAGGTGGTATACCAAAATTAGAGAGAGAATACACACTTACCTGCCACGCTGCAATGGAAGATGAACTGGTCATGACCGTTTTGTGAAGCTCCTTCAAGATGGTATCTGGAAGCTCTTTGTGAGACTGCAACAACTGCTTACATTGAATTTGTCTCAAAAGCAAAAACAGACCTGGGTGCTCAGGGCAGTTCTTTAAACCCTAAAACCACATTATATCAAAATTATCATTTACAAATATCAGAAGACACTGCTGTTTTTCCCCACCAGATCTTTATACAAAATAGCATTGAAAACATTCTCAGAATGCTTGCAAGACAGCATCTCTCTCTGCTCTGTACAAGGAAGTATTCCAGAAATTGATACAAGGAAATAAGTAAGATTTTTCTTTCTCTCTCATCTATCCTAAGTTTTGCACCTGTCCTACCACTAGAGGTTTCTGAAAGACAGATAAATGGCAGTCCTCTGGGTTTTTTTGTTTTTTTTTTTTTCCTTCAAGTTTGAGGTAAAATTGAAATAAAATAAAATAATCAAAAACAAACAAACAAAAACACCCCAAAAAACCCACAGTGGTGATGTAAAGGATAATCCAAGAAGTTCCAGTTCTCACAGTGAGTGTATTTAATTCTCACTGGAATAGAACTTAACTAAACACTTCCTGTAAAAAATAATCATATTAAAGAATGACAGAAAGCTAGTCATCTGCTGCTTTATCCATCTCATGAGAAAGAAGTTTCTCCAAGTCACATTATGTGTTATTTCTGCTTGTTTTAAGTCATGATATATCCAAAAATCTTAACTCGAACCAGATCCGTTCTAAAAAAAAAGCATTTGCACATTGCACCCACTTTTAAGAAAAGGAAAATACAGTAACAGCAAGACCTTAATAGGCTCTTTGAAAAATGCACATATATGCAGAGACAATGAAAGAGAATAGAAGCTATTAGTATTTGTGGTAATTTTTCTTGTTGGCAAATATGGAATTCAAGGAGTGCAGGGTCTGACCCATCTCTGCCAGTTACAACAACTGGGAATCCTAAGTTCTGTAACTGTCAGTGAGAGTTAGTTGTAACAGTCACTCTTATTCTGGTTTCTGCACAAATTGACTACTTTATCCAGACTATGTAACTAACAAATAAAAAAAAAAAAATAAATAAAAAAAATAAATAAAGCAAGCAAAGAACACCATAATCCCTTCCTGCTCCAGATAACAGCTTGTATTTGCATAAGTCTCCAATAATTTCTAATGTAAGACAGGTCATTAGACATACTGTCCAGAAAACATCCTCTCCCCAGCCAAGCCAAGAGACAGGAAAATGTACCTTCCCCTAAAAAATTAGCATGTTTACTGAATCTCATTTTTAAGATTTAATTAATTTCAACCCTAATATACAAATGCCTTAATTTCAACCCTAACATACAAATGCCTTTCCTACTTGAAAGTCAAGGATGTGTGCTGCTAAGTACAATTGCTATTTTGCTGATCTTTTGCTTAGCCTTTTGTTTATGAAGACAACTAGACACACACACTTGAAGCATGTTAACAATACAGTTTGGTTTCCCAAATGTGTTGCACCAAAGCGTTTCCTTTCAATGATTAAACCTGTGGCATATACTTGTAGATCTGAAATAGGCACCACTGCAACTTAACCACAGATCTGAAGATGGTTAAGTCCCCTGAAAGTCCCCCAGCTTTCAAAGATTTATTCCCTCAAATTCTTGTAATGCTTTGCTTTGCCTAACACTAGGTTAATATTAAAAAAAAAAAAAAGCAAGAGAGGAAGAACAAGTTTTGTCACCTATTACACTGCTTGTTTAAACTGTTCGGAAAGTTAGTGTTGCAGACAGTGTTGGTATTATGGCAGCAATGGTCTCCTGCTTTGCCAACAACTACTGCAAGTTGTAGCTCTGACAAAATAAACAGTTACTACATTAAAGATTACCTGTTAGTAAAACATACACAAAGTTTCCATAGAATTCTGCCCATGTATTGTCGCCATACCTTGGTACAAAGTGCTTCAGCTTCTGAGATTCTACCACTCTCCTCTAGACTAGTGATAGCCTGACAAAGAGACCAGTCTTCAAGACTTTGGATGTAATTATGAGGAAGGTTATTTTCTCCAGCTGCAAAAGAAGATAAAGCACTTAACCAGATTACTGTGTATGATGTAGTGACATCCCCGTCACATGCTCCAGACCTGGCAAGTAATAACTTTTTTGGAGTATCAGTTTGATGTGGCTTTTTTCATTAGTAAGAACATTAAGCAGATAGAAAAAGTCATCCACTATTCGAGTTAATAGTTTGAGAATAACTGATTAAATACAGAATTTTAATTCCAGATTTTGAAATGCTACACACACCACACAACATGCACCCATTAATCAAGGTTAGCTATCTACAGGAGAAGTCATGGAGCACTTAAGCCTTTTCTTGTCAACAGTGCTCCTTTGTAATATGATGATCTACTCATTAGGTATCAGAATAAAGAAGTGCTAATTAAAAAATGCATTTGAGGCTCCGAATGGAAACACAAGCTACAATTAAGTAATTAACCCTAACTCTACATTAGGATGTGGATTTTTATGAGAAAAAATAAAATTATGGCTCAAATCACTTCTAAGCAACTTTCATATGCAGGGCTTCTGAAATTCATAACAGTATTACAAGCTTAAAACATTTCCATTTTATTTCATTTTCTTTCAGTTGAAAGTTTTATATCTTACTTTTGGCTGAAATTGTAGATACAAGTGTCATCTCTAGATCTGTTTTCTTCGGTTGAGTGTTTTTTAGGCAGACAACAGTGTTTTCAGCATGACAGGCTGCCATTAACACTGCCCAGGCAGCAGGATTATCTGGAAGAAAAGAACTGTTACAGACAACTCATGACCATTGTATAAGTCTGATAGTAAACTTAGAATGGTCTTTACCAGATTAAGCATAAAAACATAGCCATCAGTGAAACGGTACACTGTAAAGTAAGAGGCAGCAAGAAGGCAATTGAATTTCTTCGATCAGACAGCAGCTTACAGCAGCTCAGCCCAAGGCAGCAGAAAAGTATTTGCCTGCAACAAATGAGCTTCCTCAAAGCTTAAGACAAAGACATGGTTTCTTAAGTCAACTAATAGATTTTTTGTATAAATATTCGTATGCCAGCTTGATTCCAACTACACAGACTAAACCTCAGTACCTTTTAATACTACCTAACAGTGGCAGCAAAAATCCCAGGATGTTTTCTACAGCTTTGAGTAATATGGACTCTACATAGTTCAACCACTGGCATGCAAGTTATAGCAATCACAGATAGGTTATATTCCTGCTTCCAGGGTGAACTAATCCAAGCTCCACATTACTCTGACTTAGCTCGGTAAAGAACGTCTTTAGTTCAGCCTATGTACTGAATCAGACAGAGATAAACTATGAGATTTGGCTAAGTTTTCAGCCCAAAAATGATTAATTATGTCACGGAAATGAAAAACAGCATGAAGATTTTACTTTACTAAAGTAAGAAGCAAAGTATAACACCTGTGGATAGCCATAATAGTCTTGCGTATGCTTGGGGGAAAGTAATCATATATACACTTTTTAACTTGAGGCCACACTGATGTATATTGTACGTTTTATGCTTTATTATCACTTCCAAAAGATACTCTCTGAAAGACCCACTAGACCTGCATTTCATACACATATTGAAGATGACCATTTAGCAACAGGTGAACAGTTGCCTACAGTTCATAACCAGAATGATGTAATAGAAAATATTCAACTTCTCAAACTAGATGAATAAATCTCTTCTGCTTAGCATGACATACTGACCCGGTGAGAAAATGTGATTTTCCTTTTTATTTCACATACAAAATAATACTTGTCTCTTCTTGCATCACAAGTTTAAATTTCTGTTTTTACACATTCTCTCAAAAATATGCATGGACAAAGAGAAATAACAACAATCAAAGAAAAGCAGGTATTTTGTTAACACAATGGTTCTGATTCTGATTTGTAAAAAAACAAACAAACAAACACACTAGTGCATTTGAGTACCTGGACAGATGTGTATTGCCTTCTGAATATTTTTTAGAGGATTGTTTCTCTCATCTTCTAACATGTGACATCCTGCTGCCAGCTGATTAACTGCAACATTCAGTAGGACATCCTATAAAATAGAAGATGAATGACAGCATTGTAATGTAAATAATCAGAAAGAATTCACTTTAAGATTGCTTAGGGAATTGTAAAATCTACAATTTAACAGTGATCCAAACCTTTCCATGTCTTAAATCAAGTGCATGTGCAATGTTTCCTGCCACAGCTCCCCCCTGTAAGATTAAAAGAAAAAAAAGAGTTGGCTATACAACTAGTTCAGAGATTTTATAAAAAATGTAAAGCAAGGTCTTTTTTTTTTTCTTTACGATACATTAGCCATATATATGAAGTTTGCACAAGGTATTTTGTTCTGTAGGAAAGGAAAATTCTAAAAATCTCTTTGCGAACAATTATGAAGAGACATTCTGAATGTAGAAGAGCTAACAGTAAGCACAGAAGCAGCAAAGACACAATGAAATAAATAAAATTGACCGGACTAAGCAAATTCAAGCCAGATAAAGTCTTTTCTCTCAATTTTTCATACATATCATATTCATACATAGAATCACAGAATGGCCTGGGATGGAAGGGACCTCAAGGATCACAAATCTCCAGCCCACCTGCCACAGGGGTCGTATAGTCTAGCTTTTGCTTATTGGAACATTTCTAGTAGATTTCAGGAAGATAAAGAACCATTACCCTGTGAAGGATGCAAATAATTGGATGTATGATTTCTTCAGTACATGCACTGCTCAGAACATGCTTATTTATTTAAAATACTGAAGCATGGTATCAGTTTTTCAGTTAAGAAATAACACAGACAGCAAACTCAGGATGCATACAGTTGTTAAGGCAATGTCCTTACTTTTGCCTTCTGTGGTGTATACAGCGGAACTACTTGAGACAGAAGAGACCAAAGGGCAGGATTACCAGGGTAACTGCAAAAAGAACAAGGATAACAAACTTTTTGGTTTAGAAATGAACCTGGCATTTCATAACTCTTGTCAGTTTCTATAAACACCACATGGACCTTCTTCTATTAGAAAGAAAACCCAGTGCAGATGTAAATGCACATGGCAATTAATTTAAAACAATCGACACAACACTGATGTTATTATCACTGGATAAAGAAATAAAGTGAACAACACATATAAACGTATATTGATGTTCACAGTGAACATTGAAGCAGGAAACAGATGCTCTGCTGGAATTCGGAATAAAGGGGGCTAAAAGGGGGATTGTTAAAGGTAGTTTATAGAAACAAGTAAAGGAAACTTAAAGGTAGTTTATAGAAATTAGTAAAAGAAACTTAAAGGTAACAAGTAAAAGAAACACGGGGCCTGAGAGAGCAGGGAGGATGCAGATAAGGAGTGAGACCACACGGACAACCAGAAGAGGAGTTGCATTCCCCCTGATAAGAACAAGAGGGGGTCTGCATGCTAAAGACAAGAGGGGGTCTGTATGCTAAAGAGCTATTGAATATCAGAATTCCTAGGACTACTGACTATGTATTAGAAGTCTAAAAAATCATTGACTATGTATCAGAATTCCGAGAAATCATTGGCTGTGTATTAAATGTACCTATATTTGTGTCATGATTTTACAAGTCGGTGTGCAAATTTGGAGGAGCTATCCCCCTTGCACCCGGCGCTGCGCAACGCTGGAATAAACATACCTGCTTTATAACCCATCTCTGGATTATAGTTTTATTCTGCAAGTCAACAGGAAGAAAACAGGCAAGCACTAGTACTCAAGGTATTGTCCTCATAGTCTGAGGAACAAGGAACCTTCAATGCAGTTTTGAGAAACACGCTGTTTCTGAAAACATGTGGAGGGAGGGTATGGTATAGCCTGCTAAAGGCACTAATTAAAATTCCCACTCCCGATTACACATAGGTTACTCAAAGCACTGTTAAATATTGGCATTTATCAAACAGAACAAACTGCTTAAGAGGTTGTTTGATATTAAATAAAAGTCCTAAAGATTTTTAAGTTGAAAGCTCTGGTGTGTACAATAAAGAACTGATCTAAGAAATCACCAATACAAAAATAGAAAAATCCTTACAAGTCATGAAAATTTTGCCACTTGATCCCACAAATCTGAGCTAATAAAGAAGATTTCTTCACTGATTCCAAAAAAAAGACCTTCATGCTTGATTTTCTTTTTTTCTTTCTTTCTTTTTTTTTTTTTTAAAGAAGAATACTGAAACAAATTTACAAGGAAATCTAAAAAAAATAACAAAATACACACCTATGTATTGCTTTGGAGACTTCTCTCTGGATCCCCAGGTTTCTGCCTTGTAGTGCATAAACAGCAGATGCAATAAGGCACCTTTCATAAATCCCATCACTCCCTTTCTCATGCTTCAGTAACTCCTTTAAGGCTGCTGTTGCAAGCGTAACATCCTGCTTTACCAGACCTAGTGTGCACAGAGCCTTCAGACTTTCTGTACTAGGTTCCTTTAATGAACTGTTGAATCAGAGGGAGAAAGAAGACATTATTTTGGAGCACAAATTAAACTTAATATTATAATATTTAATCATTATATTAACATTTAATATAATCTTTTTTCAACTCATCATCTGTAATATACTGATTTAGCAGTCTATCATGGGATTTTGGATCAAGCTAAGAACAGTAAACTTAAGACCTCAGGATATGGGATACTGCAGTGGTTATGTACCATCCCAGCATTCAAGCTTATAAATCCAAACTACTTGGAAAGACTCTCAATACATTTGTTGCTCTTCAGTAGCAGCCATAAATGAATGGCGAGGTACAATGTGTAACACTTGTTTTCTTGAACATATCTGCACTTATAAATCAAGTCAGAAGTCAGTTACAGTGTGCCTGTTTCCAACTTTACAACAGAAAGTTGGACTTTTTTTCAGGAAGAAAAAGGAACAGGCCTGCTGAAAAGAACTGCTCTTTCAATTAGGCTGTTCAGAGAAATTAACTACTGTTACGTACATGAAGATGTGTTTCAACTTCAGGTAATCTGTATATGGTTTCCACCATCTATTAGTTTTATTACCAGAGCCAATTACACTATTCCACACTCACTTCATTATGAGAAGTAGTTTAACCTTACTTCAACAGTATTCTCGCATTTATTGGAGAACTACTAGACATAATGAATGATATTTTTCTCCCACTGTCCTCTGTTCCCTTTCCTAGCCCTGGATAGTATTGCTGCAGATGGCAGCATTCATTTGAGAGACAACTCTCAATAATTAACTGAGATTTAAGTTGGACAATAGAACATCGCATAGCGAAGGTTATCCCCTGTACTCACCATTTAAACAGCAATGTCTTTGCAGCATCTACTTTATTTCGTTTATACTCTATTATTGCCAAGGCAGTCAGGGTATGTGTTTTATCTTGTTCAGACTCCGCAACAGACAAAGCTTTCTCATAGGCTAGTGAAAAACAAGTAAAGACTCAGAACTGAAATGGTAGGAAAAGAAAAACCTAATATTTATAAAACCTCAGGAAAGGTACCATACTAGTACAAAAGTACTACTCTTTTAGGCTCACTATATTTTCACACCTGAAATCATACTGTAGAAGACAAAAAAAGTTTGGCTAAGGCTTCCAGAAGCAGCTATATGCAAGGAAATATCTGATTTGCAGGGATGCTTAGAGCCTACTTAATTGTACCAAGTGGAAACCAATCTGGCAAGTAGTACTGGGATATCTAGAAAAAGAAATGAAAACTGCTTAAAGATTTTCCTGCGATAACATATTTATGAAACAATATTGAGACAAGCACATGCAATTCCCATTTAAAAAAATAGTTATTTCAAATGTTGAATTGGCTGCTGCATTGCAAGTGCTTAGGTTTCTACAGTGACAATTCAGCACACCTTTTTGTGAGTCTCCCATCTCAACAACATAGAACATGAAAACACAGAACTTACATTAATCACTAAAGCTGAAGTATTTTGAGTATCACATTAACCTCCTACCCAGGAGCAATTTTTCCAGAAAAGTCATTTCATGATAGAAAGGAAAGCTAGTAATACAAAAGCTTAGCAAACAGAAATTAAATTCTCAAAGTAATGCAGCTTTCCTTAGATTTGAATAGTACTAGCACTCATGAATAGATGAATGATGAAAATAGCTACCAAATGTGTACCTAGAAGTATACTGGAAGACTGAAATAATTTGAACTACAGTTACATTGGTTAGATGAATAAATCTGGTTAAGATTCATCATAAGAACTGCCCTGTAATACTTGGAATTGGGAAGATGCTTACCTTTAATACTTTCTTCTAAGAGTCCTTTCTTGAAGTAGGCTAGTGCTATCCCCATAATGGCATCAAACTCAGTAAGGGGTATTGATGTATAAACCTCAATGGCTTTATCAAACTCACCAACAGCACTGCAAAAAACCAAAAACCATCATTAATATGAAGGATGTCGCAACAGTGCTATGGTTGAGAGAAGATGTCTGTGCAATTGAGTATTCTGTTTACATATGGAAACTACTTCACCTGGACTGCCATGATTCTATGGGGTTGGGTGGAATGCACCTTAGGGTGCTGAGGGAGCTAGTGGAGGTGATTGTCAAGCTGCTTTCCATCATCTATAAGCATTCTTGGTCCCAGAGGACTGGAAGCTTGACAATGAGACCAATCTACAAGAAGGGCTGTAAGGAAGACCCAGGGAACTACAGGCCTGTCAGCCTGACCTGGGTGCCAGGAAAAGTTATGGAGCTCATCATCTTGAGGGAGATCACACAGCACATGCAGGACAACCAGGGGTTCAGGCCTAGCCAGCATGGGTTCATGAAAGGCAGGTCCTGCTTGACCAACCTGATCTCTTTCTATGATCAAGTGACCCATCTGGTGCATGAGGGAAAGGCTGTTCAGATAGTTTACTTAGACTTCAGTATATTTTTCAACATAGTCTCCCATAGCATTCTACTGAAGAAGCTGTCAGCCTGTGGCTTGGACAGTTACACTCTTTGCTGGGTAAAGAACTGTCTGCAGGGCCAGACCCAGAGATTGGTGGTAAATGCAGTCATATCCAGCCAGCGACTGGTCATGAGTGGTGCTCTCCAGGCGTTGGTACTGGGGCCTGACCTGTTCAGTATCTTTACTGATGATCTGTATGAGGGCAACGAGCACATCCTTGGTAAGTCTGCAAATGACACCAAGTTGTCAGGAAGTTTTGATCTATCTCATGGTAGGAAGGCCCTACAGAGGGCCAATGGCATGCTGGCTTGTATCAGAAACAGTGTTGCCAGCAGGAGCAGAGAAGTGATCATCCCTCTGTTCTCAGCCCTGGTGAGGCTGCATCTCAAGTACCGCATTCAGTTTAAGGCTCCTCACTACAAGTAAGACAAAGAGGCCTTGGAGGGTGTCCAGAGAATGGCAATGAAGCCATGAGGGATCTGGAGTGGCTGATCTGGAGTGGACAAGTATTATAAGAATGGCTGAGAGAGCTGAGATTGTTCAGTATGAAGAAGAGGCTTATTGCTCTCTACAACTACCTGAATGGAGGTGAGGTGGGGATCAGCCTCTTCTCCCATGTAAGTAAAGAGATAACTGGAAGAAATGGCCTCAAGTTGTGCCAGGGAAGATTTAGGTTGGACATTAAAAAATACTTCTATGAGAGAGTGGTCAGGTGCTGGAACAGGCTGCACAGTCCCTGGAAGTGCTCAAAAAACATTTAGATGTTGTACTGAGGGACACAGTTAAGTGGGAAATAGTAGTGATAGGTGGATGGTTGGTCTGAATGTCATTAGAGATCTTTACCAAACTTGGTGATTCTTTTGATTTTTGATTCAAAAAATTTTCTATTGTTAACTTTCACCACTGAGCCTTAACTAAGTTTTGCACCACTAAGATCACTACATCCGAAGTTAAGAGCTGTAATAATATATTAACAGACACTTACCATAGAGATCTTCCGTAGTTTTGCATTGCTATATTATATTTCTCAGTATCCTCAGAGTTTTTTAGTAATGTAGCAGCCCTTAAAATGATCACAATTAAGAATAATTAATACATTTATACATTAATTCTCATAGTAGATTAAGCAAGTTTTTAATGCAAGTATCTTTTTATGTATAAACAGAAAGTATAAAAAGAGCTACTTTTACAAAGTTTAACGTATTGTCAAACATGCCCTCCAAACATGTTTTTTTCTCTCTCACCTCCCTCTACCATTTGAAAAGAGAAGAAAGAGTACATTAATTACTATAGAGAACAAAGCTTTAAAAAGAACAACAACCAAAAAAGATGAATCCCAAAGTCTCACTTAACTTCCACACAGTGAACCAGCTGAGTGTCCTACTAAGACACATAGCTGTGGAATGCTTTACTTCCCCAGTTACTTGTGTTCTGTGTTTACAAACTTGCATAAGAAAATTCCCACTTAGCCCTTATAGTACAATTAGTTGAAATGTACTGTTTAACTGTTTATAAAGCTTACTGAGGGAAAAGATAAACCCTTAAGCTCTTCAGCTGGTGCACAGAAAATGAGGACAAGGAGCTTCTGTAAGTAAGCATTCCAGCATGTATAATTTACCTCTCATAAGCATCTTTTGCCTGTCTTTTTAGTTCCAGATAGTCATTCAAGTAACCGAGCATCGTGAAAGCAGATGCATCATCTGGATTTCTTTCTAGAAAATCAGAATTTACAACATTGGAGAACATAATCAGAAAGAGTTGTGAAAAAGCATTAGAAAAACATTGCTACATTGATGCTACAATGTATGCATATATAAAAAATCACTTTGCCAACTGCTTCTGTCACTTGCTCAATGGAATCATTTAGACAGGCTGCAAGCAAATAAGAGATACTAAGACTGCAACAAGACATCAGGCTAGATAAAAAATGTTTCAGATCTTAGGACAAAGTATTGACACACTGAATTTTAAGTTTTTGGTTTGCAGTGTTTAGGAGCTTTTAGGCTCTTTTTTTTGTAATGAAAGATAAAATTGTTCTTTTTGTACTGACTCTAGTAAAATACTAGTAGAACCTTACGGTTAATTTTCAATATTACAATTTTGAAATGCACATCAACAGCTAAAGTTATCTGCCATCTCACCTCAGACCAGAAAGGGGAACACAGACCCTTCCCACAATCTGCGTAAGAACATAGATTTTATAGATCAGTATCTTACATTTCTCATTTTAAGTGCTTGCAACTTATTCTGTAGCTCTTAAAAGAAAATGCTTTGTTTCTTACTCAAGTTTAATACTATTATCTTCAAAATCTGAAGGTGAGAAAAATCCAAAAACAGCCTTTTGCTCAAACACATGGAACACAGGCAGAAAAGCTAGCATCTATGTGTACCATGCAGGTATATTCAAAGGATGTCTGATATCAGACACCAGGTGGCAGATATAACAAGGCTCAGCTCCTTACTTTGCTCAGTGTTTGAAATGAAAACTGATAGAATGACAGAATTCATACCTATTTCATCCAGTGTGCTAACAATAATAATAAATTAATTAAGAAGTCCCTTTACTCTATTTGGTCTGCTTATTTTACAACAGAAAAGCCTTTCCCCAGTCTGGCCAAATCAGTCTTTGCCAGACCTACTACAGACATCACTTAGTCAAGCATTCCAGTTCAGTGAGGTGTTTCAGCTACCTACCTGTGTACTTGCTCATAACCACCTGAGCTGCTGGAATAGCATTCATTTCAACAATGTTGTACAGATACTGCTCAGTATCTCTGTTGCTTTTATCTTGCAGCGTTGAACATACCCAGTGGGCGTAGCCTTTTGCACCCTCAGTCTCAAGAAATAATTAAAAACAAACAAAAAACAAGTAAATTGAGGATCATTAAACCTGCCCAAGTAACACTGAAATAGTCAGAGATGTTAATAATTTCCTGTTTTAAGGCAGAATTTAGGATAAAAATCTGCATCACAGTTAAGCAGGAGAATAAAACACTAAACTGATATGCTGCACTCAATTATAACTAGTCGTTTGAGCAGAAAGAATTCTCACATTATCATATTACTGGTGGCACTCATGGAGGAATGACAAATGAGAAAAGTTGTAAGAGAATATAAAGTCTTCCACTTTATTAGAATCCAGTGTTACAACAGTATCCTTGCTCTTTCCTGTTTATGTCTTCTATTTATGCCTTTGTCCAATTCTGTGGAACATCAAAAATGTTTTTCCACAACTTATGGATAAAGTTTTTTTGTCTATTGGGACTAGAGCTTTTAATAAAATGAATGCCTGCTATTCAGCATTAGGATAGGCCCATGCAACAATGAAGTCAGACAGTCTCATTTGAAATCAGAGCCTAGCTGTTCCATTGTTCAAGACACACCTGATGGTTTTTCTTTTATTACATAATCTAAGTAGAGAGATTAAACATTAGGCATCTGTCTGTTATACTTACATGCATACTAAGCTCAGTTGTGTGCCTGAAGAGATCCATAGTATCATAGCTGCCTATCACCTCTGCAACAAGAGCCTTCAGAGAAACAAAAGTTGCTATAGTCAGGTACTTCAAAATTCATGACATTGAGAAGAAACTCAACACAGATTACTTTCAGCTGTACCATAAGTATTTAACATGAAAATATTTTATTTTCCTATGCTACCCAGAAACACCACCCCACTCTCATGAGATCCCAACTGTAGCATTGCATTCAACTCTGGAACCCTCAGCACATGCAGAGCATGGACCTGCTGGAGTGAGGAAATGGGCCAGAAGGATGCTCAGAAGGCTGCTACCCCTCTCTTGTGAAGGGAGGCTGAGAGAGTGGGGCAGACTACTGAAACACTGGGAAAGGACAACAGAAAGTTATGACAGGATAAGGAGAAGTGGCTTTATACTAAGAGTGAAGATTCAGATTAGTTATTAGGAGTAAATTTTTATTTAGAAGGCATTGAGGCCCTCACACAGCTCCTCAGAGAAGGTATGAATCCCCCATCCCTGGAGGTGATTAAAGCCAGGTTGGATGAGGCCCTGTGCAGCTTGACCAAGCAGGTGGCAACCCTGCCCACAGCAGGGTGATGGAAGTGGGTGGGTTTTACACTCCATTCCAACCCAAGCTATTCTATGGTTCTAAGAATAAGTCAAACACTTTAAAAGTAGAATAAATAATCTCTGTATTGTTGCAATTTGAAACTTGAGAACTTTTGCTGCTACTTCAAATTCCTCAGTACAAAGACATATGATGGGAATACATGATGGCACTAGTCCTTATTTAGAACCCAGCTTCAATCAGATATTGTTAGCAGATCAACAGCATGGGATCATGAAGTGCTCCTATAGCAATAATAAACATGAGTCACAAGGATCTTGTGCTATTCACAGATGGCATAAAAACCAGTGGGAGCCTATCCAGCCCTCAGTGGTAAGTGGAGAAAGGGATCTCCCAGGAAGTAAGAGCTGAATTTGCACCAGGTACATAAAAGACTTACTGTTTTTAACAGTAAGTTGGAAGAGAGGGGAGCTGAGAAGAGTTAAGAGTGCTATTTAATGAACTAGTCATACAGCAAAAATGGAAATAGCTGTCACCTTATGAAGATGGTACTATAAGAGCACTAGATAACGAGTTTCAGAGAACAATAGTGATTGCTTTTTAATAGCTAGTTCCTTACACAACTCACAATCTCATCAGTCACAAAAACATTTACATGAAGATATCTGCTGAATATAGATTCCTCTATACACCGCTGTGGAAACAAAGGCTTCTATCCACCCCCAGGGGAAGTAGCAGCTCCCTCTACTCCTACAGGTACATGCGTAAGCATTGATTAGGAGGAAGTCCAAATCCTCTTTTCCTTTTACAATGCATAATTCTATGTTTTTTCACATCTTACCTGCCCAATCCAACACATCAGGTAAGAAGGCTCCAGAGACTGGGCTACTTTGAAGGCTTCATGAGCTTGCTGCAGAACCAAAGATAATATGGATATCAAACTGTCTTGCATACACTTTTGATATACACAGATATTGTCATGCAGTAGTACTGAAAGAGCTTTTCATGAATGAAATTAAGTTGTTACTAGTTCTGTGCCACACAGAATAATATACTACCCAGAAAAATAAAGCAGTTTAGATTTCTTAAAAATAAAAATAATTGTAAAAGCTATTTAAAAGACCAAAAGTTCCTCCCCTTAGAAAAACACATACTTCTCAGGTAGATTAATTGCTATACTGTTTTGAGAAAGAAGCTAGATTAATTGCTAGAACAATTAATATTTTAAATTTAGACACCTGGATGATCCAGATTTTAAAATCTATATTTTTTTCATGCAAATGCTTTGAAAATTATTAAACTGATCATTGTACATAAATCCTGAAGGAAATACATGACTGTATATGTTCAGAATTCCTTCCTCAATGTGGCATAAGGA
Organism: Coturnix japonica; assembly: GCF_054131305.1. NCBI lineage: Eukaryota > Metazoa > Chordata > Aves > Galliformes > Phasianidae > Coturnix > Coturnix japonica. The sequence goes on along the minus strand of NC_140702.1, from coordinate 15,626,948 downwards.
GAAAAAGTCCTAGCATCAATATTCAATACTCTTAGCAGCAAGGAATTTGTAGTATTACATTACTTCTACTGAAAATAATTCTCAGTCTGACAATCCCTTTTCATAAATTAAATAAAATTGTCAAAGTTCTGACCAGCAAATAGGATAGCATGTAATTTTAGCTGCAAGAAAACTCTGGACTTAACAGGTACTCTGATTTTCCTACAGAGAGGATCTGAAAGTTATGAAGAACCATGGCAAACTATATGACATCCTGATAAGCAGAAAGTAGCTACGTACAGGAAACTCATAATCTTAGATTTCAGTTTGTGACTAAAGGAGTTCTTGCGTCAATTCATTTGATTCAGTCCTTCTCTATCCTTACAAACAGATTTTATTCCATCTAGTCATTTGCAGAGCAAATTCAGCAGTTTAGGCTAACTTCACTTAATCACATCCAGTCCAGAACAAATACTTAATCTGTGTGACTTTCATTCAAAGAAAATATTTTTATCAAATCTGAGAGAGATGCTCTTCATTGTTTGCTCACTCTCCTACAAACACATATTCCCCCTAAAGAAACTGGAAAGGGAAACTGTATTTAAGGAATGGGAAAGAATTACCTCAATGTTTCCAGTCGCTAGATACAAAACTCCCAGGTTGGTCCAGGCGACAACATTCTAGACAGAACAAATAAAGCTTAGGTATTATTGCTGTATATTCTGAAGGAATAACAATGCATCAAGGGAAGAAAAGTTTAAAATGCCCAGAACATATGGTAGCTGCCTATAGCACTTACGGTTTCCTCAGCTTGAACAGATTTGATGAACGAATGTTGAGCAAGAGCATAATTCCCAACAGCTGGGGGGACAAAAAAAGAGAAAACGGAAGGAGAGCTACATCTAACTGAATTTTGTAAATGGCATTAGTCACGCATTGCCTTCTAAGGTAGAATATCATGCAGCTAGGGATCTCACAGAAGACTTACCACTACAGGAAGCAACCACACCAAGTGCATTCCAGTAAAGGTGATTTTTGCTGTCAAGCCTCACAGCTTTTTTGAGGCACTGGAAGAAAATCAAATACAAATTATATCAATAGAATAGCAAAAGTTAAGACATACACTAGCTTACTCAGAGACTTAGGTTTTATTAGAGACAGAGAAGTTAAGCAGACAAGCATCAAGGTAGATTTTAAAGAACACAACAAAAAAAACAGGCAATACCTGTAAAGACTTCTCTAGTAGTTCACTGATCTCATTCATGTCAGTGCCCACTGCTGTGAGGTGCTCTGCTTGTCGATAATAATTTATTCCAAGATCACACCATATGTTAGGCAAAGGAATCAATTTTAAAGCTCTGCCATAACACCTACAGAAACATGAATCACAGAAACATTATCCCAAGCCTTTCCGCATGAAAAACAGAAAGCTGAAAAACACTCAAAAGTGCTTAATAACCCATATCATCCGAATATGCACAAATACAAACAAAACCAGACAAAATATAAAACCAGTGACAACTGAAAAAATTTCAGTTAGACAGTTATCTTTACAGATCTATCCTGTTCTGCATTATCCATCACTTGTTAAATGATAGATGTGTAATATATCAAAGTGATGTCAGATGCAATATGAATGTTTTAATTATAACATCAGCCATTTCTAAAGTTCATCAGACTTTCCTAGGAAGTACTTGACTACACACAATGGTTTACTAAGAAGATTTACTAAGCAGCAGCATTTTCAGCCCACCTTAACTTACTACTCATCCAACAGCACAGAAAGGAAACTACAAGTATTTTTTATGATGAGATTCCAGGGCCAGGAACGAGGAATTCCCTCTTTCAATACAATTTAGATCACATACGTGGGGCTCAAATTAATGACCGCTTTATAAGAAATAATTACAGACACAGACAAAGCTTACATTTTTATCTTGGACATTATTAGTCCTGGTAGAATTGGGTAACAACTACTGTAACCACTTAATTTAAAGACGAATAAGTGGTTGAGTAACAGGCACAGTACAGCCACGCTCTGGAGGCAGGAAGCAACACAGAAAATAGCAGATGCCAGATGATGCACTGACAGCCATTACAGTGACCCAGGAAACATTCCCTGAAATAAGCAATATAATCTGGAAGAACCATGAGACTTTGTGTTTTCTTTAATCTTCACTAAATATTCATTTGTCAGAAGATCATCATGTGTTTCATTTTCTAAAATTAATATAGCCTAGAATATTTGAGACTCTACAGTGTGTACAGATGTGTAGAAGCACTTAACAGTAAAAAATAAAAATAAAAAATTACCTTCCACCCAGTCTGAGCAGCTCACTTTTCTTCAACATCTGTTTGCTGTCATTTTTACCCAGAAGCGATCCTAGAACTTGAACATTCACTTTGGTTGGTGAAATGACATGCACACTAGTACAGGTGTCACCAAGCAGTTTCCAAAGGGAAGATATATCAGGTCGGTGCTTTGTTGCCCTGTAATTTAATAATTAAGAAAACCCACAAAATAACCGTTCAGGCATCACAATACTTTTTTCAGTAAGTTTGCCACTCTGAAGAGTGGCACAAACTCAATTTAATTAATCAGTGAGTTGTTTGGTACCTTTTTTTTTTTTAAAAAAAAAAAATCATTTTTCTTCCCACTCAACCTCTAGGTTTTAAAAGTAAAAAAACAAATCAGAGAAGCCACATCAAAGTATCCCAAGTCTGTAGGGACTAAGAATATGTTTAAAAAAAAAAAAAAAAAAAGAGCCATTATCTGTCTACTAAATTTTGCCATTATATCACATGGAAGCTACTGGGCTTTCCTCTGTAATGGTAGTTACTCTGAGGTTTAATTTAGGCTACTAAAGCATTTTAACTGAAATGCAAAACAACTTGATTGAGAGAAGGAGAGAACAATCACTTTCTCATCCACCATTTTTGATTAATGTCTCCTCCCTTAAGTTCCATATATACACAATGACAACTAAAGAGAACTATATGAAACTTTGGAAGTCTGCAAAATTCAAAGGACTCCATCTTTTAAGTAGTAACAATAATAATAATTTTGTAGTTACCATTTGTTTACTCAGTAAATAAATGCACTGTTCAAACCATTTTCTCTAAACTATTTCTTCCAAAAGAGAAGCCTGATTCATTTTATTTGACTGAAAGTTTTCAAACATTTAAGATTTATTCTTCTCCAAACTGTGAGCCCGGTGGACATCAAATAACAGATTATTTAGTACTCACCTTGTAAAGAATTCAAGAGCCTGCTCTATGTAACCCAGAGCCCTCATATCAAGATACTTCTCAAGGGCAGACCTTGCCAGCATGAGATAGCATTCTCCAAGTCCTAAAAGTAAGACAAAGTTATCCTTTATGAAAAAAATGCTTGCCTGACACTGCTTGCTAGAAGAGGTGGAGTGGTACAGGAGAAAGCCTGCTCAGCGTTCTGCTTTGTTCCCTGCATGTACTATGCCAAAGCACAAAAACCTACAGAAACTCTCCTCCTCATAAGAGACACTTTACTCTTATCTTAATATTAAAATATGTCTAATTATAAAAGGCGTAACACAGAAACTTGGTGTTTATTTTCAGGAATCAGCTAAAACACTCACAAGAAAGCTGCTATACACTGGTAAGCCTTTGGCAAATACAGGAACAGTATCAAAGCACACAAAATACAAAAAACAAGAAAATACAAAGGCAGTATGGGAATTTTTCTCTGAGGTGACTGAAACCAACATTACTTAATCCTATTTAAGCAAGAATTTAAATTATATGGAAATGAATTCAACTATTAGAATGCCTGCATCTAATATTGTAAGTTTTAGTACTCTGGAAAATTCAGGGCAGAGTTTGGTTTATAATCTTGCTGGTATTGGTAGTGACTCTGAACGGCAAAAAGTCATTGGATGCAAGTTTTACTGATTCTTAGTAATTTTTTCACAGTTACGAAGCTGCCTTTATCATGATATTGTACTCCTTATCTACACCAAGCCATCCATCTCCCTCTGTGGATTATGATACTGTAACAAATGAAGTCTGTATGACATCGATGAAATCCTGTTTTATAAGCCTCTTAAGCTGCCCTCACTAGGTATTTATTTCAACCACACAAACCCCAAGGTTATAAGCTCAGATACAAGGAAGCTGACATCTAAAAGAAAAACTCATTTTATCTCCAGAAATAATACATTAAAAAGAGATGCCGGAGAAGAGGTAGAATACACTTACTACTCAATAACACAAAAACAGAGTGCATATAAAAGATATATTAAAGCAGTATCAGTATAGTTAATTCTTTAATCTGTTATGACTCTATGCTTCCAACAAGTAAATTCACAAAACATGATGAATACATGGTCAAGGGCAGAAGAAAGTGAGCACAACCCACCTCTTTGAAAAGGCATACTAACTCCACTGCCTTTTTAGTCATACACGGTGTGATTGCTCAAGTGAAACTGCAGCATTATTAGCTGCCATCCTACATCAATTTTAAATTCGTCTGTCCTCACAGTTACACAGGAATAATTTCCATTTTTATTTATTTGAAGTAGAAATAATTGCTCCTTTAGATAATGGTATCAGCAGCTCTTCAAGTATTTTCTGGCTACTACACACTGGCTTTTTTACAAGTGGATCACAGCATCCTGAACATCCAAAAATACCCTTCCATGCAGGCAGACTTACCTACACCAGACATCAAGAACCTCTCCATAAAACTGACATACTACAGTGTTAGAGAAAGAAAAAGATCTAAAGTTGAAAATACAGACAAATTACCTTTAAGTGCAGGTACATACTCTCCTGTCTTCTCTAAGATTTCCTGATAGGTAGCAATAGCATTTTCATATTTGCCTAGAATCTGCTCAACTGCTGCAGCTCTGTAAATGCTGTACACGTGGTCTGGGTTCAGCTCGCTGGCCTTCCTGAAGGATTTCAGGGCTGCTGCATAGCTACCTCTGCTCACATAAGCCTCCCCTAGAGACTCCCAGCAGTTGGGATCCATCCGGTCAGCCCTGAGAGCTGCCTGCAAACTGAAGGTATCAAGATTTAGATTTCAATTGAATGTGACACATTTTAACAAAAACAAATTATTTCTTTAAATTACATAATCTCAGAACACAAGCAGACAATAATACAGAACTTTTAGAAATGGGAAAACAGTGTTTAATTCTTCACAGAGTCAACTAAACAAACTTAGGAACTGTAGATTTTTTTCACTTTTAATCAGTGTTACAACCTACTCATCTATGAGAAGCCTCATTATCAGGCTTGTTAGCAAAGATCACAGCTATCATGTGAAGAACGCATTGTGCTAATTTCAGAAGATGCAGCTTGTTCAGATCCACTTCCCAGTTTAGTACTGTCTGCCTTGTGATTAGCTAACTTAATTTCAAAACCTGGGAAAATTAAAGACTGTTTTAGCAGGATTTATAGAGAATGGTGTAAACCAACCACTAGTTCTCTTACTCAGCCACTGCTTTTGACGGCTGACCAGTTCTGAGGTAGTAAAGTCCACGATGAAGCCAAGCCCATTTTGCTGCACCAGCATTTGATTTTTCAGTTACTTCATTCAAAATGGATAGAGCAGTGTCCTAAAAAAGCAACAAAAGTATCACATTAATAAACATCTGGATGCATAGAACAAAATTATTAATACTCTTATTTCAGCAAACCCTTAAACCGTCTAACTTGTAGTTACTGTAATGAAGAAACATTACAGCAGCTTTTTAAAGTTGGCAGACTAAGTGGCAGAATACAGGAGGATATTATCACATATCCCGTGCATCTTTGCAAAAAGACAGTAGATTCCTACAGCTTTATACTGATAAATTTATTTTTTAACTAGAAAAGCATACAAGTATTTGTAGTAAGTCACATACTTAATCTGATTCTGTAGACATTCCAGTGAAGTCTGTCAAAGGGTGAGCTGCTTCCTAGCTAATAAGACTTCCTTAAAATATTATGATCACTTTATATGCTTTTTCCAAAAGGAACAAGAGGTGGAACAAGGGGTGGAAAAAGAAATGGTAGAAGTAAATATGAGAAGTAAACTTGAACCACGTATGGGATGACTACAACATTATGTTTGCTTCCCCAGATTTCTCCCCAGATACGTTTAATTCAGAACTGAAGCATAAAATTGAAGCAGGTCCAGCTACGAAAACTGCTAGGTAATGACAGATCATCCATTTTCAGAACTTCCTCTCAAATACCAAAGAAACCAGAAGTGATTCCTCAAAGAGTAAAATTAATAGAAAAGCCAAATAACTATAACCCAGGGCTCCGAATGTGCAATACCGTGTCCCCAAGTTCCACGCTTAAGTCTACTGCTGCTGTTCCAGATTCTTCATCAGTTCCATCCAGTTCAAAAGCCTTTTTATAGCATCCACGAGCTCTACTTTTGTCTCCAATAACATCTCTGTAGTAGTTACCTAAATAACAAAAGACACTTCCCAAGTAGCTGTCCAACTTTGCAGCCTATAAGGAAATACAAACACAATATAAGAACGCCTTTGAAGGATCAAGCATACGGGTAAGGCCCAGTGGTAGCTACTAGTGCAGTCTCCCTTTATCGACTTACTTAAGCTTCTTCTGTGCTACATCTGAGTATTCAAACTTTATTTTAATATTTCAAAGGCTACGGCTTTAAATATTTGCAGAATCATCCACAAACTTCATGACACAAAGCATTTTGTATGGGAACAATAACCAGATAGATGTGTTGGCAGCAAACAATTCCTTACATACCATCATTTTTAAATTCCACTCAAAATTCAACAATTACCTTTGCAGTCATACCTTCTACCACAATTATCCCTAGCATTTTCAAAAGTTTGAGTTAATTCTGTGTTCATTTGACATACTTGTTTATAGTTGAGAAACAAAGCAGCATATCAACAGCTCTGATAAATTTTTTATTTTTTTTTAATGCTTACAAAATTGTTAAGAGTATTTTAGAACCAAAAATATTATTCATTTAAAGTACAGAGTATGCTATAAACTGCTGCTATTGAAGTGGAAGCAGTAGGCTATTATTTGAGGTGATACCTGATATAAATTTATACAGTGAATTTACAAAGTTAAGTTTCCTATTTCTAGAAGCATAGCTTATATGCTCCTCAAAATGACGGACTAAAACCCTGGAATTAAATTCTGATCTACATATGGTGAAATCCACAAGCACTAAAAATGCAATGGTTCGGAAAAGCATCTAAACTACAGGGGTTTTGCAGGCTTACAGCTGTGGATACACACTAAAACTCTAACAACACATTTTTTCTCCTTGTCATTTTCTAACATTCTTAATACTGCCCTCTGCTTTTCAAGATGTCTCTGAAGCTCTGCAATGCTTACCTAAAGTCCCAAACTTACAACTCTCAGGACAGGGGAATGAATTACCACCTCATTTGGATTTAACAAAGGCCTCAAGAATGAGCTGAACAGAGGTTAAAAAGACAAAACAATGACAACTACAACAAAAAAACAGGGATATTCCAAGTAACTACACAGCTCCCCACTATGAATCTTTTTCACACCTCAAATTGGTTTAAAGGATCTGGAGACATGTGGATGGTAATAAGCAGAATATTCCAGCCTCTCATTCCAACCAGAGTACTTCATACTTCCAATATAGAGAAATGTTTATTCAAATGAACAGTTAAAGAAGCTTTTACCTTCAAGAAGTGAGTGAGTGTTTTTCCTTTATCTTTTTTGGTCTCATCACTCATGTACCAATAAGTGAGCCCCAGATACTGATGATACTCAGCAATTTCAGTCCTTCTTTCAATAGCATTTTGAAAACTAAATAAAAAGAAGAGATCAAATCAAACAAACTCTCTAAGTTGAAAAGCACTGTATTTTATTCTCCCCTACATTTGCCCATTGCAGGGGAGAAAAAGAATAAAAAAGTTTACCTTCTTTCTGCCTGCTCGTATTTCTTCTGAGAATAATGGATGAAACCCTCAAGAGCATGGGCTTCAGCTAGATCAGGATGTGACAACAGAAGCTCTTGTGAAATCTGCAAAATATGTCATTCTCTCCTGGTTATTTCTGTATGACAGTAAGAATTCTATTTAAGAAAGAGGAAGGACAACAAAAGCACTAACCTTTGCAGCTTCATCGACTAAACCTTTGTTTAAACATGCACGACCTCTTAAAGCTAAAAGCACAGGATCACTGCTCGCTCCCACAACCTAGAAAACCAAGTAATAGACACAAACAAAGTTATTCTCACCACAAAAGCCAGGTGGTAGAAGCACACAGTCTAAGTGAAGTTAAAGATAAGAAAACATTTCAAGAGAAGACCCTTGAGATTTCTGTTGAAGAAGAGGCAGAAGACTGTGGAGAGCAAAGACAAAGCTACAGAAGTCAGAACTTCTAAAAAAGGTAGCATACATCAAACTGAGGTATAAGAAAGAAGAAGGGAGTTCTGCTTGAATCACAGAACTGTAAGGGTTGGAAGGGACCTCTAGAGATCACTTAGTCCAACCCCCCTGCCAAAGCATTTCCCTACACCAAGTTGTACTATTCAGTTTTAAAGTTATGTGCTTACATGAAATGGTAAGTTAATTGAGGACACACGGAGTAGAATTAGAAACATAATTCAAATTCAGATAAACAGTAGCCTCAGAACTAGCAATAATCCAGCACTGCTAAGCAAGACCAGTAAAGATAAAGAGCTTTTAAGATTACAACAGTGAGTTAAAGTAAGTTGTTGAAAAGCCTAAAAAACAAGGGAAGGGAAGGGGCAAAGGGGTGAATGTGTTGATTACAGCATAGTTGGTAGGAGCTGTATAGACCAAATAAAATGTAAAAAGGAGATGAGGAAAATACACAGCTGGAATTTTTGGGGCAGAGAGATGAGAGTGATTTTTTCCTTAAATGGCACTTGACCAATGAAAATACCTGCTCGAGTGCATTAATGGCTTCTTCTGCAGCTCCAGCATCAGCTATTTTGATCAAAGCCTCTGCTTTCAACTGAAGGATAAGGTTCTTCCGTTGCAAACTAGGACCCTCAGGGGTTTCAAGATTCTTGAGAGCTGTTGACAAGACAAGGATTTCATCAAACAAAAATAGGAAAGTAAGTAATAAAGCAAATGTATAAACTCTTCTCTGTCATCTAGAAGAAACTATAAAAACTAACAATGGTAGTTCAAAAGTTCAGTGAATTTTAGAAAGGCCCATCAGACATGTAAAAGAAGCAGAATGTTTTCACGATGCCAACCTCTTGGACAGAATGTTGTTTTCCTGATCCATGCTCTGAAGAAGAAATGATGACTTTTCACTAACCAAGCTGTTCTGCACTCCAGTGTTTAGAGGGAAAAAATATTCTTATTAAAAGATTTAACTCTGCACCTGTGCAAAAGTTAACTCTGTACTGTTGTATGCATTATCCAGTAATCTGTATAACCACACCTCCAAGAATCTCTGTTGCATGTCAGCATTCTCAAGATAAGTACTTTCTCAGTTGTTAACTCTGATTCTATGTGTGACAAGTTTCTGTCTGATCTGATAAAGCCAGCCTAGCATTGTGTCCTGCACCTAGCTGCTGATGTCTAAGAAAAGCGTAAGAGGAGGACAAGGATACAGCAGTACTTTCCCAGAATTCCTTCCCACTTTAGACACCCTTTGAACTCCAGGAAACTTTCTGCAGCAGTACACAAAACCCACAAAACCCCAACTTTCACTTTGAATTAACTAATAAAGCCTCCTTTGATTGTAACAAGTTTGCCAGCCTTTTGTTTCATTTCGTATCAACTACACCTTGCACAGAAGAAAATACTTGTTCTTTATTTTCCACATTGTTCCTAACTTCACAGATTTCAAAACCATCTTTACTTTCAGAGAGTGGGCAGATACCAAAACTGCACACAGAATTCATCATGCTGCTCTAGTTCTTATATAACTGCTAGTGCTCCGTTTCACTAACCACTCCCCTCAATGACATTTGTGGTACTGAATCTCTCTGTAAAGAATAGGAGGGCAGACACAGTCTTACTTTTTCTATACAAAATGAAGATTTATCTGCTCAAGTAGGGCAGCTTCTTGAGAACATCTCTTTCCAAAACTGAGTGATTTAGCATTTATGAATTTTGAATTTTATCAGTTATTTTAATACCTAGTTAGCTACTCTGGTAATCTCAGAGTTGTTTTTTTTTTATCTGATCTGAAGAACAGCAAACTTTGTAACCTTACTACTTAAAAATCAGAATGGACTAGCACACAGGATAATCAAAAGAGGTCCCAGTGAAAATGTCAGGAATACTTCCCTCCAACATGAAAACTTGGTAAGATCTCTTACAAGACTCTGCCTCATGCATATGCTGGTAGCTCCTTCAAAAAGTTCCAAAAAACAACTTCACTTTATAGGAGCAATGCTGCCTGTTTCCCAGAACCATTTATCTACACTGGATTCCCTACCTCTCTTCTTTCAGTTTTTAACTAACTTGATCATTAAACATACCAGACCTACCTGTGGTTTCTCAA